>NC_080185.1:63324117-64524117 GCF_950295315.1 Erinaceus europaeus
GTACATATAGCACAAGAGATCAAACCAGGAGCCTTTGGCATGCAACTCCAGGGTTCTCCCAGGTAAGCTACTCCTTCACTCAGAGTAAAGAAGCCGTTGAATGAAAGAAGGGCCATCAAAGGAGGGAAAAATATAACTCACCTAGATTTCCCACCTAAGTTTCTAAATTGTAAGGTTTTTCTTCTCTCAACCTGCCCCTCTAAATTAGACTCAGAGCCTCAAAGCCCTAGGCTAATTATAATTATACCACTCTTTTATTTGAGCCTGTCTTCAGGCTCACTGGGCAGTAATTTGAGTACTAGTTCTCTGACAGAGGGGCACCAGGTAAAAAGAGAGTCACTGACAAATTGTTTGATTAGCAAACAAAACAAAAGAGAGTCATTGATAAAGGGCTCAATTACCAAAGGGTCTATCTGGGTTATTCATGGCCAATCTTGAAGCTCTGAGGACTCTTTCAGGAGAAGAGGGCATGCTGGGATATCATTCAGATCTAATTACCTTGCATTTCACCTTGCAGCTTTATTTGGATCTAGACCTAGAGTTAGTTGCCCTTCCTACCAAACAAAGGGATAAGAAGTGATCAGGGTGTGTATCAAAGGGACACAACTAATTTTCTTCTCAGATATCATCTAACCTTTTACATTTAAAAAAATGAACTGATGAAATAGCATAATGATTATGCAAAAGACTTTAATGCCTGAGGCTCTGAGGTCCTAGGTTCTGTCCCCAGCACCACCATAAGCCAGAATTGAGTAGTGCTCTGATCTCTCTATCTTTCTCATTAAAATATATTTTACTACCTGCCTATTGTTTATCTATCTACTAGATGATCATCTCCTTGAGGGAATTTATTGTTTTACCACCACATCTATCATAGTGAAGAGTGTCTCACATATACCAGTTACTCAATCAGTACAGTTATTTAATTAGTTTAATTAATGTATATAATAAATGTAGTATAGGGGCTTCTTGAATATTACTACAACAGATTAAAAGCAGAAGTAGATAGGAAAATTTTGCTCTCTGTAATGAAGTCATATGCCAAAGCAAAAATATAAATCAAGAAAAAAACAAATAAAAGTGGGCCTGTTTTGTTCCTTTATTTAACCATCACCAGAAGTCTTTCTTATGTTGGAGTAAAGCAGTATTTTTTAAAGACATGCAATTACTTTTATTCATTGAATCATTTCAAAGCATTTTGAGTCTTTTGTTTTTACTTTTCCATGTCTTATTAGAGAGCCACACATGATGCTCTAGAGAGTCAATGTTTTTTCTTTTGTTTGTTTTTTTGGGGGAGGCACACAATGGTTTCTCTTGCTCTTGGTTATGGTTCTCTTTGCTATTTCTTACAGTTTGAATCTTATTCCTCCCTGACTTTGGACTCCTAGGGGAAAATTATCCTCCTAGCTAACAGCTGAGAAAATGAGTTTGGTGAGGGAAGAGAGGGGGTTAGCATATCATAAATAAAGAAGCAGTGGGGAGAGAGGAAGATCACCTACCTTTGCTTTCAGAATGAGGCTCTTCTAATTCCTCAAATGGATGCTGGGACAGGAAGGTTTGAGCTGACTCCAGCACAGAGTAGATATAGGGGCCCCGAGACTTGACATCTTCCATAAAAGCCTGTAGGTTCAGCAACATGGTCAACAGGGAAGGAAAGTCAGTCTCTCTGAAGTCCACCCTGCAATTAACAACTTCCCCTTCTTGATCCCTCCTCCCACCAACAGTTTATTTTGATCCTTTGGTATTCTCATGTATCTTTGAGCTGCCCAGACCAAAAAAAAAAAAAAAAAAAAAAAAAGAGGTGCAGCCTTTCCTATAAGTAAAGATTAGCTCTGTCGTGATATTTTTATCAGTGTATGCTACAGGGTAGAGAGAAATGCAGGGATTTGGGGATGGCCAACTTGGTTTTCTGGAACAACCAGAAAGTCCTCCACAAGAAGTTGAGAGAAATCAAAGCCACTACCTGTAGGACTTGTATTAAAATTTCAATTTGCTGTTGTTGTGATATACAGAGTGAACAAATAAAAAATACACAGTTTGATGAAGTCTTATAAAGTGATTCCATCTCTATACACAGTTATGAGATCAAGAAATGGAAGAGAGGGCAAGTGGAGGAGCAGCAGGTTAAGTGCACACATTACAGCATGCAAGGACATGGGTTCAAAGCCTTGGTTCCCACCTGCAGGGGGAAAACTTCATGAGTGGTGAAGCAGGGCTGCAGGTGTCTCTCTGTCTCTCTCCCTGTCTACCTCCCCCTCCCCTCTCAATTTATCTATCTAATAATAAATAAAAATATTTTAAAAAGAAACAGAGGAGGGGAGCTGAGCGGTAGCTCAGCAGGTTAAGCGCACATGGTGCAAAAGACAAGGCCCTGCTTAAGGATCTTTGTTGGAGCTCACAGCTCCCCACCTGCAGGGGGGGGGTCACTTCGCAAGTGGTGAAGCAAGTCTGCAGGTGTCTATCTTTCTCTCCTCCTCTCTGTCTTCCCCTCCTCTCTCGATTTCTCTCTGTCCTATCCAACAACAGCTATGGCAACAATAATAATAACAACCACAACACGGACAACAAAATGGGAAAAGTGGCCTCAAGGAGCAGTGGATTCGTAGTGCTGGCACCAAGCCCTAGCGATAACCCTGGAGGGAAAAAAAAAGAAAAAAGGAAAGAAAAGAAAAAGAAACAGAATATCTCAAAAGATACCCTCACCATTCCTTCCAATCTCATCCTTCTTCCTACCTCCCCCCTCCAAGTAAACACTATCCTAATTTGCAACACCACTGATTAATGCTGCCTGTATTTGAATTTTATATAAATGGAATCTAGAATCTAAAAGTGCATACCCTCATATCTGACCTTTTGTTCACTTATGATACTGTCTTTGCATACCTTTGTAGGCTATTTTTCTTTCTGTACATTATTGCATTCTGTGTCTGTATTTTATTGAGTCATAAGTGGCATGTCACATGGTATAGATCAGAGGTATACAACACATTAATTTCACGCATTTATATTATAATGATTGCTGTTGTAGTACTGAGACTTCTGGTGGGTCATGAGATTATCATTTCTTCTAGTGCAGTTTGTATTCATTTTCTTTATTTTTTAAAAAAAAGTCTTGTAATTTTTCTGATTATAAAGGTAATGTATACCATAGAAACTTCAGAAAATAAAACTTAACTCAAATTTTATCATGTAGGGTTAGCCATTATGAACATTTGGTATAGTTCTTTCTGACTTTTTTTTTAAATGATTGTTGTTGCTGGGACTTCATATCATATTGATTTGTCTATATCTGCATATAAATCAGGGCAAAGTTTGAAGGGAGGCCATTATTTGATGGGAAGGTTAAAGAGGGAAGATCTGATATACTGTGTGTAGTGCTGCCCATAGACAAGTAGAACCACATGTGTTTAAGAAGAACCAGTGTGTTTATCTGTCAGATTACTTCAGAAGACAACCTCTCTGGCTACGTACTGCAGCCTTCATACTGTTAACCTACCGCATGCGTCTCCTTTTCCTGCTGCACCAGGGCCACATCACCTTGTAGGGGCAGCTGAGCGGACAGTTCCTCATCCTTTTGGCTGAGCCAGTCTATAATCTCTTGGAGTGGGAGCTGAAGCTTTCCACTGTGGTCTGAAAAAGCTTCAAGGCGAGCACTGCATAAAATAAGTGAAACCAGTCAGGCAGGCTGGGAGTATGGATCACCCAGTCAATGCCCCTGTTCAGCTGGGAAGCAATTACAGAAGCCAGACCTTCTACCTTCTGCATCCCACAATGACCTTGGGTCCATACTCCCAGAGGGATAAAGAACAGGAAAGCTATCAGGGGAGGGGATGGGATACAGAGATCTGGTGGTGGGAATTGTGTAGAGTTGTACCCCTCTTCTCCTATGGTTTTGTTAATGTCTCCCTTTATAAATAAAAAAATAATAATAATAAAATAAGACCAATAATTTTTTAACATTGATTATTATTATGATTATTTATTTATGAGATAGAAACAGCCAGAAATCGAGAGGGAAGGGGTGATAGAGATGGAGAGAGACAGAGAGATACCTGCAGCCCACTTGCAAAGCTTTCCCACTGCAGGTGGGGACCAGGGGCTTGAACCTGGGTCCTGCACATTGTAACATATGTGCTCAACCAAGGTGCGCCACCACCCAGCCCTGAAGACCAGTAATTTTCTTTTTTTTTTTTCAGAGGCAAAAGTTTTTCCAAACCAACTTGTGCAAAACTTTAATGCATATGACCGAGTAAACAGGAGCTGCCTTGGTTGAAGGAGAGGTCAAGAACCCTCACTCTTGCCTACCCACAATGTTTTCTGATGCAGACATCAGTTAATTCAGTTGTGTGACCAACCTTGAGCTGAGAAAGGGTGATTGCTATCTTGCTGCTCTCTTGCCTAGAGGAACTCAAGTCATGCCACATTGTCCATACACAGAGACTTCTCAGAGTCTACTCCCTGAGCAGGATAGGATAGAATCAGTGGAAAAGGTTAGTTGGTATGTTTTGAGTATGGCCCCTCACTTGTGTGAGGATGCACAGAGCTATAAGCAGCTCAAGGATCTCAAAAGATGATCTCCTATGGGGGGAGAAAAAAATGTGTGCTGTACAACCATTTCTGTTGGCTTCCCCCCTGCAAATGAACCATGAGCTGTGGGCCAAGTGGTAGGAAACCGGAGGTCAGCCTAGGCTATGGGCAGCCAGGGAGCCCATTCCACTTACCTGAAAAAAAGCAAATATTCATTGCCTCCCTCCCACTTAGTCCAAGCCCTTTACCTAAATATTGCTTCTACCAATTCTCTGAGAAATCTTATGAGCTAGGCACAGTTCTTTTCCAGAGAGGTTCAGTAGTTTGCAAAGGACACACAGCTAAGTCATTGATAAGCTATGAAATTCTGATTTGAATTCAGGATTAATTCACTCTAGAACCTGTGTTCTTTTCAACTTTCTTCTCCACTACCCAGCACTTCCATCAGAAGTCAGCAGTTTGGGGTTTGATGACAGGGAGTAGAGAGGGAATATGTGTGTGTGTGTGTGTGTGTGTGTGTGTGTGTGTGTGTGTGTGTGTGTGTGTGTGTTGAGGGGGTAGTCAGACAGAGAAGTAATGAGAAAAGGGACAGATGATATAAGAATTTCCTTCATTATGCTAAGTGAGATAAACCAAAAAGAGAATAACAAATACCAGATGATTTCACTTACTTGGGAAACAAGGACAAAAAAGAAAAGCAAAGAGATATTTTTTAAAAAGAAAAGAAAAACAAAGAGACACATGGACTGGGGGGGGGGAGGTATTTCACTAAAGCAAAAGACTCTGTGGAGGGAGGAGTTGGGAGGGGATGAAGATGGTCTTTGGTATATGATGATTAGAAAAGGACCTAAGCTGGGAGTGAGAGTGTCCTGCAGACACCTACTACAGGGGGATGAGAAAAACTGTGCCTATGCATCAACAACTGTACTATGAACCATTAACTCTTCCTCCCAAATAAAATGGAGGAAAATTGCCCTCATCCTCTTACTAATTTGCTTTAGTCTGGGGAGGAATATGTGGGCTGATAGCCAGTGAATGGGAGTAGAGAGCATGAAGTGGTATGGAAGCAAGCAGATGAGGTCCACTAAGACGGAGGACACTTATGAGAGAACAGAGTAATAAATCCTATTCTTCATTTCACATCAGTGTTTTTGAAGTTCAGAAACCTTTTTCATATCTATTTGCATCCTTATGATAACTCCATGAAATAGTTAGGATAGGCAATATTGCTCCACTTGCCTTTTTCCCTGAAAAAAAAATAGCACAGCATGTGGACTGGGAGATGGCACAATAGATAAAGTACTGTACTTTGAAACATGACTTTATTTTCCAGTATCACACATGATAGGGATTCTCTCTCTCTCTCTCTCTCTCTCTCTCTCTATCTATCTATCTACCTATCTATCTTTAGTAAATAAATCTTTAAAAATAGCACATCAGCTGGGAAGATAATGCAGTTGCTAGAGAAATTTGACTTTCATGCTTGAGATTCCCTGTTTGATTTCTGGTACAGCATGTACTGATATGATGGTACTACGGTATTCTCTATCTATCTATCTATCTCTCTCCTTTCTGTCTTGCTTGAAACTCACTGTCTGACATTTAAAAAATAAAAAAAATCAATTAAAATCTCAAAGATAGTCTAAACAACTGGAAGCTAAAATTCACTAAAGTCAAATCACTTACCCAAAGTGCCACAACTACTTAAAAAGTTTGAATCCAAGTCTCCTGACTTGTGACCTAAGGCTCTGCCAGAGAGAAGGAGAGGGAGAAGAACTAGCTGGAGAGGCTGAGAGGAGAATGGCAAGTGTTAGTAGCAAAGGGAGCCCTAAAACCCCTTTTTGAGAACCCAGGCCTTACCGAAGATTGTGAGATTTCTTTTTGATTTCATTCCAACATAGATTCATGGCTGGTATATCCAAGGGTCCAGCGGCATCAACAGACCCTTTGAACAACTTTGGGCTTAGGCAGGGAACCCCGGCACCATCCTCAGGAGGCGTGGGGGCACTGACAGGATCTCTAACCTGGACAGAAACAGACATCCTGTAATCCATGGCATGAATACACCTTGGTCTGCACAAAGCTAAGGATGAGACTGGTGAACAATGGGGATAAGGCCTTGACCCAGGGTGTGTCTGAGAATGGAGAGAAAAAGACTATTCATTGGAACATCTTCTCATGGCAAAGGCCAGTCACTTTATAATGATCATTATTATTGCTCTAATTATCATACATGGTTCCAGGACTACTTCCTAGATGAGACTGTGGTAGTAGGTGTGCTACGAAAGAAATATTTCAGAGGATGGGAGTAGATAGCATAATGGTTATGCAAAGAGACTCTCATGCCTGAGGCTCCAAAGTACCAGGTTCAATCCCTCATACCACCATCAGCCGGATCTGAGCAATTCTCTGGTAAAAAAGAAGGAGAAGAAGAAGGAGAAAGAGAAGGAAGGAGAAGAAGCATTTTAGAGCTGCCTAATCACTCACAACCATAGCATTCAAGGTCAGCTGTAGCCTTGTACTTTGGGGTTACATGGTTTACTCAGTCCTCTCCATTTTACCCACCCTCATTTCCCCCGCCACAGTTAGGAAACCTGAAAATAATCCTAAGTGGCATTGCACACCTTCCACAGGTGGAGAAAGAGCTAAAGTTGTAGTTTTAATCCTGATGTCCAAAGGACTCCAATCAGAGTTGCTAAATAAGAGTACCAGTTACAGAATCTGCCCAAGTCTCACCTTGAACTCTTCAGTTCAAGAGTCCATTTTCTATTTGTCCATTTGGGGTGTCATGGGCTAAGGTGAAAGCAATGACTGTGCCAACTAGCCCTTAAGAAGGTAGTTGCCTTGTATGCTGTGCCAGGATGGTATAAGCAGGAACAGTAAGGGGTGGAGGAAGAAAACTCAGTGGGTATAATTTCATTCCAGCCTGGGGAAACCCACCTGTCACTTCCCTGCCTTCTGTAAAAGGAACACATTCCAGCTAGTGACTGAGCTTTTTCTGGTGTTTACCTCCTTACAAACCATACTCCCACCCCAAACAGGGAATTTAAGAAAATTCAGGGATCTCAGGAAACCAGTCATCCAGATAAAACCACAGCTGGCAGCCACACTGCCAGAGGCAGTGAGGGAACATCCAAGACTCTGGAGAAAAGCTCTGAACTCAAGTCACTTCCTGTCATGTCCTGAAGAGCCAACCTTACCTGTGCCGTCTGGGGACTCCATGGAGGGATCGGGCAGCTCCATGGTCATCTCTCAGCATAAATCCGCACTCAGTGCCTGCTAAGCCACAGGCAGAGTTCTGAAAAGCTTTGAGCAGACCCCCACCCCACCCCCAAGAAGGGCAGGGCTGTGCCAGACCAAGAGGCGGGGGAGCTGTCACCCTGTTTGTTTACTGACCCCCCAGGAATCTGGAGGGGGTGGCCATGTCAGGGCTCAGCCCTTGAATCAGAGCTTTGTTCCTGGGGAATTTCGGCTTGCTCCCAACTGGGCCCGCCATACCGGGGCCAGGAGGCCCTCCTTGGCTTGCAAGGACAGGCAGCAGGAGTGGGACTGGACATTCCATGGTACTGAGGAGGGGCATGCAGAGGGCAGTTGTTATTGACTGATTTTCCCTCTCTCTACGGAGGAGAGAAAAGGACTCACTCTAGACTAAGTCTCTCTCTCTCTCTCTCTCTCTCTCTCTCTCTCTCTCTCTCACACACACACACACACACACACACACACACACACGAAAGGACCAGACCCCCTGGTAAGCAATTTCCCCAGAGTCTGGCAGCAAGATGAACTTGACAATAAGCCTTGCAGTCCTCAGAGGTAGTGAGGACTATGTGGGGCACAGTTGATGACACAGCCATGAGATGGCAGGAGCAGAATGGGAAGGTGGGAAACATATGACTCATCCAAGTCCACTGTGAAAAATGAGTGGTCACCCCGTCCCAACTTTAGGAGGCAGAGAGGAGTGGAGGGAGAGCCATATGCATCCCAAACTCTGACTGCCCTTCCAGATCAGAGGGACCTGGGTAGTCTATGTACACTCCTCTCCCCCACCCCCTACCCCTCTCCGGAGCACTGTAAGGAAAGGAGAGGGTGGAGTGAAACTCAGTAGCTCTGTGAAGGGATTTAGAACCAAGGAGACATCTGTGCTCAGCCTATGCTGACTTGGACCATTGGTTTGAAGGATAGGGTCACTTCTGGAAGCAGCCATTGATCTCTCTCTCCAACAGACTTGTCTAGGGAAAGGTTAACATTTCCAAGCTGGACACCTCCTCACCACCACCACCATTCCCCTCAGACTGAGAGAAAATATTGCTTTTTTTTTCTCCTTCTTCCATAAAGAGTTCTGTTCCCATCTTCATTTATCTCCCACAGAGTCTTCTGGGTTTTCCACAGTTCCACATTGTTTTCATACTGAGACCCACCTACAGGAATAGTTGGAGCAGCTGCCTGACTCACTGAGGGGAATCTGGGGTAGAAGCAGCCCGGGTGGATGGGGGTTGGAAGGTCAAGCACAGGAGCAGAGAGGCCTGCAGGCTATGGCTTCACTTGAGCTTCGATAATTGGACTCCAGCCAGGCTCACTGAGTCCCCTGCACTGTCAGTGCTCCATAGTCAGTCTGGTGTGTGACCCCTGTCACAACCAAGTTGTTCTGGTTTTGTGAAAAGAGCCCATGATGACCTGGGCTCCACTCATGTCAACCTTTCATTTCTTCTTGCTACCCTCTTACTTTCTTTCCTAAGACACCATATGACCCCTTACTGTGCTTCATCTCCTTCTTCTCACTCTCTTCATTGTCCTTATACTCACAAGCCCTGCCCTCCCTCCAGCAGACTCAAGCCAACAGTAGGCAAATATTGAGCACTCATAATTTTCTTTCCCTATCAATGACCTTCTGTAATGTGTGTACTTAATGGAGGCACTACCACCTGGCCAGTCAGTGGCCTGCATCTGGCTTTTGTGGTCATCTCCACTCCCTACAGGGTTCCCTCCTCATCTCTGAAAACTTTCAGACAAGTCAGAGTCACAGGGAGGACAGAGAAGAAAGTGAACATTGACAAAATAGAAGGTTAGACACTATCATTCTTAGTCATGACTTAAGATTCCCTGATCTAGGTTGTGAATCTCCGAGGGGGTTGGTAATAGGCAAAAAGAACCTTTTAGAAGAGCCCTGCCTTCTTAAATCCTTGACTCCATGAAAATCCCATTCTGGCAAAGGTGTTGGGTATACTATGGGATTTTAAGTTGACCCTGGCCTTAAGACTGTATTCAAAGCAGTAATTTTTCTCTGATTAGACATAGGAAAAATATCCCAGAAGCACCTAAATCATATACCTCTTTGATTCTTGACATTTCCAAAATGTGCTCCCCAGTACCATCAACATTATTCGTCCCTACCATCCTTCTCATCCCCTCCTCATCACACACTGACACTCCCAGCACTGCAACCCATCTGTGAGATATTAGGAGGCATAGTTCTTGCTCATCCCCATAGCCTCTGAACCCCAAAGCATTTTGGGCAAAGTAAATGAGCTTATGTTTCTTCCTTATCTGTGGGACTTCCCTGTAATCAGAACTGTGGACTTCTTTCTTAGGATTACAACTTCTTATACATCTTTTTTTAAAAAAAAAATTATTCCTTTTTGTTGTCTTTGTTTTATTGTCGTAGTTATTATTGCGATCGTTGTTGTTGGATAAGACAGAGAGAAATGGAGAGGAGGGGAAGACAGAGGGGAGAGAAAGATAGACACCTGTAGACCTGCTTCACTGCCTGTGAAGTGACTCCCCTGCAGGTGGGGAGCCGGGGCTTGAACCGGGATCCTTATGCCAGTCCTTGCGCTTTACACCACCTGCGCTTAACCCACTGTGCTACCGCCTGACTCCCAGGTTCTTATACATCTTGTGCCCACTTACCAATGTATGTACCACTACCCCTCCACTCCTAGAGGAAGAGAGAAAAAGAGGCAGTATGAAGTTCAGGGGATCCTTTGTGGGGCTGAATCAGGGACTATAAGTAATCCCAGGTGCTTGAGACTGAAGAAGAAAGCTATATGCAGAATATGAAATGTATCACTCAAAAGTCAAGGCAGAGGAGAAGTATCATTGACCATGACCTGAAAAATCACAATCCTCTGGGACCTCCTTTAGGTGGTTAACATGGAATGATCTTACCACTGCTATTGTGGACCCTTGGGTTCACCCAGCCCAGTGTTCTTCCTTGTGCCATGTCCCCTACAAAAGACCTCATTAAGGACAAAGGATGGGCCAAAGGGAGGTCTCATGCTATTTAAGAGGTTTCCCGTATCCGGATAGTGTTCCCAAGCCTTAGAAAGCAAGGATACTCACAAGAACACACCCAGATCCCAGGAGCGCACTGCCCCCCACCAGTTTTTCTTTTGTGATCATTCTTACCTGAGGTTGAGGGCAGGAGCTTCGGAGGCTGCTGCTGTGATGGAAGCGATCAGTTGCCCGCCACTCATGACATCGTGGGAGGGTGTAAGGGCATCCCTGCATGACCATAGGTTGCATTAGAACCAAGGCTCATGGAGGGCGGTGATGGGCTGTGCACTGACCGTTAAGCATAAATACCTGGAAGAGAATGAGGAGAGATTTAGAATCAAGACCTAAAGAAAACTTATGAATCTAACATTTGCCCAGAGGCACCTGAATTAACCATGAAAACACTCAGTTTCCTGGTCTGCCCATATTCTTTCTTTCTCAGGCCACCGTATCCCCAGAAAGATTGCATTTAATTATTAATTTTTAACCTACCTGAGAGTGTGCAAATATTTCAGAGCAAGTGCATTTTAGATGAACCTTGAAAGTCAAGCAAATGTTTACCAATACATAGAAGGGGAGAAAGGGGTTCTCTGAAGAGAGAGAGACTCACCTGTGCAAAGGCAGATAACATAAAAAGTGACAGCATGTCCAGAGTATGGTAAGTTCACTATGGCTAGAGTTTAGTAGGAAAGGATATGAAAATGACATGATGGGGAGTCAGGCGGTAGTACAGTGGGTTAAGCACACATGGCGCAAAGCGCAAGAACTGGCATAAGGATCCTGGTTCAAGCCCCCGGCTCCCCACCTGCAGGGGAGTAGCTTCACAGGTGGTGAAGCAGGTCTGCAGGTGTCTATCTTTCTCTCCCCCTCTGTCTTCTCCTCCTCTCTCCATTTCTCTCTGTCCTAGCCAACAACGACAACATCAACAACAACAAAGTTATTATTATTAATTTTAAAATTTATTTCTTTATTGGGGAATTAATGTTTTACATTCAACAGTAAATATAATAGTTTGTTCATGCATAACATTCCCCAGTTTCCCATTTAACAATACAACCCCCACTATGTCATTTATCATTCTTCATGGACCTGTATTCTCTCCACCCACCCACCCCAGAGTCTTTTACTTTGGTGCGATATGCCAATTACATTTCAGGTTCTACTTGTGTTTTCGTTTCTGATCTTGTTTTTCAACTTCTGTCTGAGAGTGAGATCATCCCATGTTCATCCTTCTGTTTCTGACTTATTTCACATAACATGAATTTTTCAAGGTCCTATTATTGTTACATAGTAGTTACAACAATAAAATAACAAGGGCAACAAAAGGGAATAAATAAAATAAAAATAAATTAAAAAAAGAAAATTACATGATGTTTTCCTGTAAGTGTTCACATACAAAGAGACCAGACATAGGAAACATCAAGCCATAAAGTGTCATTTGTAGTGATAAAAGAAATAATTACTAGGTGGAGTGAATGGGGTTTACAAAGTGAGTTCTACCTGGTTGTGTCAGGTGCTGTCTCTAGAGGAAATATGCTTGAAGTGAATCATGAGAGAAATAGCATTAGACAGAAAGGTAGAAAGGAAAAAAAAGAGCAGATGAAGCTAAAAAATGAGGATATGACTACATTGGATCAGATTATAAACAGTAGGGAAACATAATTTAAACAAGGGATGACAGGAACATATTTGCATTTTAAGGACACCCCTCTGGCTTTCTTGTGGAGTAATTCTCCTTGAGGAAGAACCCACTAAGATGATGCTTTAGGGCTTGGATATAATTCACCCAGTAGAGTCTATGTCTCACATGTACAAGGTCCTGGGTTTGAACTTTCCCACCACATGGAAGTACCACAAACAAACCATCTTGTAAAAAATATTTTTAATATTTTTTTAAAAATTTAAAAATATTACTGATTTAATATTGATTCATGAAATTGTAAGATAATAGGGGTATAATTCTGCACAGTTCTCATCACCAGAGCTATGTGTCCCCATTCCCTCCATTGGAAACTGTACTGGTTATCCCAAGGTCACATATATGGGTAGATTATTATTTCTATAACTACCTATATTTATATATATATTTGCCCTTTTATTTCTATAGCCCTGCCTTCTCTTCCTTTCTAAGTCACAGCTACACCTGTTACTACTTTCCAATATCTTTCCTTTTTCCTTCTTTCTTACAGAGTTTGGAAAACACTATTGGGAGTCGGGTCGTAGCGCTGCAGGTTAAGCACACATGGTGTGAAGTGCAAGGACTGGCTTAAGGAGCCCGGTTTGAGCCCCTGGCACCCAACCTGCTGGAAAACACTTTTACATTAAAAAATACATGAATTATAGCTGAATAAGGGCAAGAGACTGCCATACATTATTTATTTTCTTATATTTTATAATTTTTATTTATAAAAAGGAAACACTGACAAAACCATAGGATAAGAGGTGTACAACTCCACACAATTCGCACCAGCAGAACTCCATATCCCTCCTCTGATAGCTTTCCTATTCTTTTTTTTATTCTCCCTTTTGTTGCCCTTGTTTTTTTTTACTGTTGTAGTTATTGTTGTTGTTATTAATGCCATTGTTGTTGGATAGGACAGAGAGAAATGGAGAGAGGAGGGGAAGACAGAGAGGGGGAGAGAAAGACAAACACCTACAGACCTGCTTCACCGCCTGTAAAGTGACTCCCCTGCAGGGGCTCAAACTGGGATCCTTACGCTAGTCCTTGCACTTTGCACCACGTGTGCTTAACCCACTGTGCTACTGCCCAACTCCTAGCTTTCCTATTCTTTATCCCTCTGGGAGTATGGACCCAGGGTCATTATAAATAAATAAACTCCACTTTATTTATTTATTTATTTATTTATAAAAAGGAAACACTGACAAACCATAGAATAAGGGGGGTACAGCTCCACACAGTTCCCACCACCAGAACTCCGTATTCCATCCCCTCCCGATAGCTTTCCTATTCTTTAATCCTCTGGGAATATGGACCCAAGGTCATTGTGGAATGCAGAAGGCAGAAGGTCTGGCTTCTGTAATTGCTTCCTCGCTGAACATGGACGTCGACAGGTCAATCCATGCTCCCAGCACTAGTGGGGTGGGGTTCTGGGGAATCAGAGCTTCAGGACACATTGGTGGGGTTGTCTGTCCAGGGAAGTCTGGTTGGCATCATATTAGCATCTGGAACCTGGTGGCTGAAAAGAGAGTTAACATATAAAGCCAAACAAGTTGTTGACTATCATGAACCTAAAGGCTGGAATAGTGCAAATGAAGAGAAGGGGACGGGGTTGGGGTGGTGGGTGGGTGTTTCCATTCTGTAGATAGCTAGTAGGCATATTTTAGTTACATTCCAAAGGGCCTGTGGCTATACTAGTTTTTTTTTTTTTCCCTGAGCCTGAAATCTGACATGCAGATGGATCCTAGTTATTATCAACAAAATAAGTACCACCTCGGCATGCTTCACTTCAGAGTGTGTCCAGAGACTCCAGGCGTGGAATGTCAACCCTTCAGCCTCATTGCTTGGTTGTGACATTTCCTTTCATAGGATTCTCTAATTCCATTCCAGGTGATTCACTTCCTAACAAAGTCCCAAAACCTAGATAAAGACCATGTCCCATGAGATAGGACATATGTTCACATGTATCCATAAATTAGAGAAAATATATACCTGAAAGCAAAAGTACACAATAGTCTATAGTGAGTCAATATGAACTTCATAATGAAATAGTGTCTACTTAGACTTAGATACCCTCCTCATCTATTACCTATTATACTTCCCTCACTCACTTCCAAGCTGTCCTTATCAAAGAAAGGACTGCGAAAGCTGAATAAGGGCAAGAGACTGGAATACTTTAATGAAGACTCTTTACTCACTATCAGGCCACCCCATCAGCTGGGGCCCTAGTCGGGGAGTCCTGAAATTCCCAAACAGACATGATGGGCCTAGACCTCGAGTAGATCACTCTCTCCATTGTTACCAATCATTTCTATCAGGAACAACAAAACAAACCCCTTTGTGGGTCCCCATAGGGCCTTGCCCCTAACGTGTATCAACAATGGTAGAGAATGTCCCACCCTCTGAAGGGAGACTGGACAACATACTCTGTGCTACACCTGAGGAAGATCGATCCTGATATTGGGGCAGCTTGGAATATTCCTACTCATGACCACAGAATGTGAGCTCAGATCTACAGGGATGCAGAAGTCACATATGCTCCTAAGCTGAATATGGCCCCCAGATCACATCAAATTGATGGGGTTCACAGTCAACAATATTTATATACTTTTCCCATATTAGGGAGCTACTCTCTTCCCTAATCTAGCAGAATTCCTGATCTTTTTTCCAGCCATGACATAATCTCCCCAGACAATAACTAGTTGTACCCCTCTTATCCTATGGTTTTTGTCAGTGTTTCCTTTTTATAAATAAAAATTTTTAAAAAAGGAATTCATCAACACCAACCCTGCCTTGCAAGAATTACTGAATGGAGTTCTTACATAAGAAGAAGCGAAGGACTCTAACTCTAAATGAGGTTATCAGTGCTGGGATAGAATTATAAATAACCCCCACACTTATGGACATCTAATCTCTAATAAGGGGCTCAAAGTATTAAATGGAAAAAGGAAGCTCTGTTCAATAAATGGTGCTGGAAAACTGGGTTGAAACATGCAGAAAAATGAAACTGAACCACCTTATCTCACCAGAAACAAGAATCAACTCAAAATAGACCAAGAACCTGGATGTTAGGCTAGAATCTATCAAATACTTATAGGAAACATTGGTGGAACACTTTCCCACCTAAACCTCAAGGAAATCTTTGATGCCACAAACCCAATTGCAAGGAAGACTAAAGCAGAAACAAACAAATGGGACAACATCAAACTGAAAAGCTTCTACATAGCCAAAGAAACTGTCACACAAACAAGGAGACCTCTCACAGAATGGGAGAAGATCTTCACATGTCATACATCAGACAAGAGACTAATCACCAAAATATACAAAGAGCTCAGCAAATTTAGTAACAAAAAAGAAAATGACCCCATCCAAAAATGGGCAGAGGATATGAATAGAACATTCACTACAGAAGAGGTCCAAAAGGCTAACAAACACATGAAAAATTGCTCCAGGTCACTGATTGTCAGAGAAATTCAAATAAAGACAACATTGAGATACCACCTCACTCCTATGAGAATGGCATACATCAAAAAGGACAGCAGCAAAAAATGCTGGATAGGCTGTGGGGACAGGAACCCTTCTGCACTGCTGGTGGGAATGTAAATTGGTCCAATCTCTGTGGAGAGCAGTCTGGAGAACTCTCACAAGGCTAGACATGGACCTTCCATATGACCCAGTAATTCCTCTCCTGGGGATATACCCCAAGGATTCCATAACACCCAACCAAAAAGATATTTGTACACCTATGTTCATAGCAACACAATTAGTAATAGCTAAAACCTGGAAGCTAGCCATGTGCCCAACAACAGATGAGTGGCTAAGAAAGCTGTGGTGTATATACACAATGGAATACTATGCAGCTATTAAGAACAATGAACCTGCCTTCTCTGACCCATCTTGGATGGAGCTAGAAGGAGTTATGTCAAGTGAGCCAAGTGAGAAATATAAAGATGAGTATGGGTTGATTCCACTCATAAACAGAAGTTGAGAAAGAAGAACAGAAAGGGAAACTAAAAGCAGGATTTGACTGAATTTGAAGTAAGGCACCAAAGTAAAATTTCTGAGGTGAGGGTGATGGTGGATATTCAGCTTCCTGGGGTGGTGGGGTGGGTGGGCGGGATGGGACACAATCTTTTGGTGGTGGGAATGGTGTTTATGTACACTTCTATTAATTTGTAGTCATATAAATTACTATTTAATTAATATGAGAGGGGAAATTTTGATTGTATGTCTCAAACTCTTTAAAGCACAGACTGAGTTTTTTTTTTTCTTGCCTCCAGGGTTATTGCTCAGACACCATGCCTGCATCACGAATCCACTGCTTCTGGAGACTGTTTTTTCCCTTTTTGTTACCTTGGTTGTTTTTATCACTGTTGTGGTTATTATTATCATTGCTATTGATGTCATTGTTATTGATAGGACAGAGAAAAATGGAGAGAGGAGGCGAAGACAGAGAGGGGGAGATAAAGATAGACACCTGCAGACCTGCTTCACCGCCTGTGAGGCGACTCTCCTGCAGATGGGGGGCAGGGGGCTCTATTAGGGATCCCTATGCCAATCCTTGCGCTTTGCACCATGTGCGCTTAACCCACGGCATTACTGCCCGACCCCCAGACTGAATCTTTTTACTACATAGGCTATATCTTTGATATGTTGACTCTCTCCAAAGCCTAGACCAGGGAGAAGAGAAGCAATCTGTGGCACATCTATATACAAATAATGTAAAAGGACATAAATTATGGTGATTTCGTGTATGATATAGCAAATCCTAACAAAGGGATTTTTCAAAGTTAACCCAATTACCAAATACCATGATTATAACAATAACTATCTAGTGCCTTCTTGTCTTCTTAACCCTAAGACAGCAGGAACCTCCTATTTCCTCTACAGAGCCTATATTTCACCCAGTCCTGGAACCTCTAGGATGGGGTTCACTTTCCTGCATGCTTCTCTCAATTCATACCAAATAATATTGCATCCGCTGATCCCAACCTAATTAAAGCAACGAGTACCACCCCAGCATGCTTCACTTCAGACTGTGTCCAGAGACTTCAGGCATGGAATGTCAACCCTTCAGCTTCATTACTCAGGTGAGACCTTTCCTTTCATAGTATTCGCTAATTCCATTCCAGGCGGTTCACTTTCTAACAAAGCCCCAAAACCTAGATATAGACCAGGTCCTGTGAGATAGAGCATATGTTCACATATATCCATAAACTAGGGCAAAATATATACCTGAAAGCAAAAGTACACGACAGTCTGCAGTGAGTCAGTATAAAGTAACTAATGAAATAGTATCTAATTAGATTGAGATACCTTCCTCAGCTATTTCCTATTACAGTTCTCTCACTCACTCCAACGTTAACCTTAGGAAACCAAGGACTGCAAAAAGCTGAATAAGGGCAAGAGTCTGCCATACTTTAATTATGACTCTTTAGTCACTATCAGGCCACCCCATCAGCTGGGGCCCTAGTTGGGGAGTCCTGAGATTCCCAAATAGACATGATGGGCCTAGACCTCAAATAAATCCCTCTCTCCATTGTTACCTGTCATCTCTATCAGGAACAACAAAATAGACCCCTTTGTGGGTCCCCCATAGTACCTTGCCCTCAACTTGGATCAACAACAGTAGAGAATGTTCCATCTTCCAAGGGAGAATGGACAACATACTCTATGCTACACCTGAGGAAGATGGGCCAATATTGGGGCAGTTTAGAGTTCCTACTCATGACCACAGGATGTGAGTTCAGATCTAGAGGGATGCAAAGGTCACATAGGCTCCTAAGCTGAATATGGGCCCTAGATCAGATCAAATCAATGGGGTTTACAGTTGTTATATTTTTATATTGTTATATTTATACCGCTTTCCCATATTAGGGAGCTACTCTCTTCCCTGACCCAGCTTTCTGTTCCTTTTCCAGCCATGACATCATCTCCCCAGACAATAACTGGGATTCACCTGCATATCAGATCTCAGGCTCAGGGAAAAAAACAAAAAACTATTATAGCCATAGGCCCTTTGGAATATAACTGAAATATGCCTACTAACTATCTACAAAATGGAGGACCCCTTCCCAACTCTTCATGTGCACTATTCCAGCCTTTGGGTCCATGATTTTTCAATAATTTGTTTGGCTTTGTATGTTAACTCTCTTTTCAGCCACCAGGTTCCAGATGCTAGCATGATGCCAACCAGACAGACAACCCCACCAACATGTCATGGAGCTCTGCTTCTCCAGACCCACACACTACTAGGGAAAGAGAGAGGCAGGCTGGGAGTATGGATCGACCAGTCAATGTCCATGTTCAGGGAGGAAGCAATTACAGAAGCCAGACCTTCTACCTTCTGCATCCCACAATGACCTTGGGTCCATACCCCCAGAGAGATAAAGAATAGAAAAGCTATCAGGGGAGGGGATGGGACACAGAGAGCTGGTGGTAGGTATTGTATGGAGTTGTAACCCTCTTATCTTATGGTTTTGTCAATGTTTCCTTTTTATAAATAAAGTTAAATAAAAAAGAATTACAAATAAAAATTTTAAAAAAGGAAACACTGACAAAAACCATAGAGTAAGAGGAGCACAATTCCACACATTTCCTACTACCAGAATTCCATATCCCATCTCCTCCCCTGACAGCTTTCTATTGTTTATCCCTTTGGGAGCATGGATCCAGGGTCATTATGGGGTACAGAAGGTGGAAGGTCTGGCTTCTGTAATTGCCACCCCTCTGAATATTGGCATGTCAATCCATACTCCTTTCTTTTTTTTAAATTTATCTAAGAAAGGATTAATTAACAAAACCATAGGGTAGGAGGGGTACAACTCCACACAATTCCCACCACCCAATCTCCATATCCCACCCCCTCCCCTGATAGCTTTCCCACTCTCTATCCCTCTGGGAGTATGGACCCAGGGTCATTGTGGGTTGTAGAAGGTGGAAGGTCTGGCTTCTGTAATTGCTTCCCCGCTGAACATGGGCGTTGACTGGTCGGTCCATACTCCCAGTGTGCCTCTCTCTTTCTCTAGTAGGGTGGATCTCTGGGGAAGCAGAGCTCCAGGACACATTGGTGGGGTCTTCAGTCCAGGAAGCCTGGCCGGCATCCTAACGACATCTGGAACCTGGTGACTGAAAAGAGAGTTAACATACAAAGCCAAACAAATTGTTGAGCAATCATGGACCCAAAGTTTGGAATAGTGGAGAGGAAGTGTTAGGGGGATACTCACTGCAAACTCTAGTGTACTTCTGCTTTCAGGTATATATTTTGCAGTAGTTTATGGATACGTGTGAACATATGCTCTCTCTCACAGAGCCTGGTCTATATCTAGGTTTTGGGACTTTGTTAGAAAGTGAACCACCTGAGATGGAATGAGAGTATACTATGAAAGGAAAGGTCTCACCTGAGTAATGAAGCTGAAGGGTTGTCATTCCACACCTGAAGTCTCTGGACACAGTCTGAAGTGAAGCATGTTGAGGTGGCAATTGTTGCGTTGATTAGGTTGCGATCGGCTGATGCAATATTATTTGATATGGATTGGGAGAGGCATAGGGGAAAGTGGGCCCTATCCAAGGGTTCCAGGACTGGGGGAAGTAGAGGCTCTATAGTGGAGATGTGAGGTTCCTGCTGTCTTAGGGTTCAAAAAGACAATCGATAGAAAATGTTATCATCACATTATTTGGTAATTGGGTTAACTTTGAAAAGTCTTTTTGTTAGGGTTTGCTGTACAGTACCCAGTATCTTGTATATAGCTATGCTATTGGTTGCTTCTGATCTACTTGGTCTAGGCTTTTGAGAGAGTCTGCATATCAATCACACAGCCTATATATTAAAAAGATTCAGTCTGTGTTTTAAAAAACTTCAAGACATACAATTAATTTTCCCCCCTCACATTAATTAACTAGTGATTTATATGACTACATTTTACTAGGAGTGTACATAAACACCATTCCCACCACCAAAAGACTGTGACCCATCCCTCCCACCCACTCCCACCCCCCACCGGCCCAGGAAGCTGCATGTCTACCCCTCAACACAGGGTTTTACTTTGGTGCCCTACTTACAATTTGGTCAGATCCTGCTTTTAGTTTCCCTTTCAGATCTTCTTCCTCAACTTCTGTTGATGAGTGGCATCATCCCATACTTATCTTTATCTTTCTGACTTAGCTCACTTAACATAATTCCTTCTAGCTCTGTCCAAGATGGGTCAGAGAAGGTGGGTTCATTGTTCTTGATAGCTGCATAGTATTCCATTGTGTATATATACCACAGCTTTCTCAGCCACTCATCTGTTGTTGGGCACCTGGGTTGCTTCCAGGTTTTAGCTATTATGAATTGTGCTGCTATGAACATAGGAGTACACACGTCTTTTTGGTTGGGTGTTATGGAGTCCTTGGGGTATAACCCCAGGAGAGGAATTACTGGATCATATGGAAGGTCCATGTCTAGCCTTCTGAGAGTTTCATACTCCTTTCTTGTCTCTTTCTTTTCCTAGTGGGGTGATGTAGTACAAATTTTATACCGTTTTCTCCCTTTCTGACTCTGTCTTCTAAGTTCCTCCTACATGTGAACTCATCTACTATTTATCTGTCTGTTCCTGACTCTTCCCACCCAACACTTTTCCTTCATGTTCCAATCAAGATGAGGGCAATATTTGGATTTTAGAATTTCTGGTCTAATACCTCGGTCTTTGATAGTTTTCTTTGGCTCACCAACATTAGTCATTTTGCCCTCTTTTTTCCTATGTATTTGCTTCTTTTGTTGTTGTTGTTTGTGTTCCTAATTCTATTCCAGCACTGATCACCTCATTTAGAGTTAGAGCCCTTTGCTTCTTTTTATGTAAGACTCCATTCAGTACTTCTTGTAAGGCAGGATTGGTGGTGATGAGTTCCTTTAGTTTTCATATATTTGGGAGGATTTTGATTTTTGCTTACATGGCAGACAATTTGGCAGGATAGAGTAATTGTGGCTGACAATTCTTGTTTTTTAATACTGTGAATATGTCATTCCACCCCATTCTTGCATTTAGGGTTTGTGATGAAAATATGATGAACACCTGTCAGTTTTACCTCTGTGTGTCAGATTCTTCCTTTCTCTAGTGACCTACAATGTGTTTGTGTGTATATACATATATATATATATATATATATATATATATATATATACATATACACACATACACACACACACACACACACACACACACACATATATATATATATATATATGTCTTTGGATAGTTCCACTATGATATGTTGTGGCATGGGCCATTTTGAATAAGGAACTTTAGTGGTGATCATTCATCTTCTTGGATGCCTATGTTTTGAATGTTGTCAATTTTTTCTGCTATTGTTTCTTTGAATATGCTCTGTTCTCCTCTTTCCTTCTCTTTGTCCTCAGGTATCACAGTAATTTTCATTCATTTTTCTGATTAAGTCTGCTGTTTCACAGAGAATTGCTTCATTTTTCATGAGCCTTTCCCTAACAGCCTTGCACTCAGAGAGGGTGGTGGTTTTATCTTCTAGGACTGATGTTCTCTTCACAAAAAGATTTATTATACTTACTAGGTCTCTTATAAGCCTAAACTCCATCCAAAGTGTCTTTCACAACTTGTAACTTTCTCTGTTTGGGGTTTGTGCTTTTGTAGCTCTATAGTGAAGTGAACTCTGAGATCCTGAATTTTATGGTTAGAGTCCTGTATGTTATGGTTAGAGTCTTGAACTGCCTTCATAATAATCTTTGTGAATTCAAACTCAGACATTTTTTTTTCAAATCTTTGTGAGTTTGAACAGCAGTATCTCCCCCCCCCCCCATTATTTTGGCTAAGTGTGGTTTCTTCTGTTCAGGCATCAAGTGGCACTGCGGCTATGTTGTTTATGTCATGGGCATTTGTAGGTGGTGTGGAGGAGGAATGTTCTGTACGACCTAAGGCAGATTTAGACAGAATAGGTTCTTACTGTCTTGTTTCAGACTGTACTCATGCCTCTGGCAGCCGACTGCCATAGTCTGAGTGGGCTGTATAGTCTGAGTTTCTGACCCTTTTGGTGCAATCTTGTGCTGTGTGTTCTGCTATGTGACTATCAAGATAGTGGCCTGCCCACTGTTAGCTCCCAGTTCAATTTGTTTTTGTCTTTTCTTTTTTTCCCATAACCCTTACAATGAGTGACTCACCTGTAGCTCAGTAAATTTCTTCAAAAGTTTTAGGTGCAATGTTGTGAGATTTCAGGTGTGTTTACATTGGTTTCCCTGGTTGTTCCTGGGGCATGATCTTTTGGTTGCTGCTACTCCATGGTCACATACACCCGGAAGTCCACTAAAACATAATTTCTAGTGGCCGCAAATATGGTAGAGGACCTAACACCAAGACCATACAATCTAGTAGTAATGTAGGCTAGAACAAATTAACTTCACTTTGTCTCAGTATCTTCACCTGAAAAGTGGAATGACAATGATAGTGGCTTTACAGAACTGTCCTAATGACTAAAATCAATAATGTTTTTGATAGCTTATCATAGTCTCTGGCAAAAGTACACTGTTCAATAAATTTTAGTTGTAATCATTGTTGTAAAAACTTTCATTGGATGGACATACTAAAATTTATTTCAACAGACACAAATCACACTAAAGGGGGCCTGGCGGTAGCACAGCAGGTTAAGCGTACATGGCACAAAGCACAAGGATCGGCTCATGGATCCCGGTTCACGCCCCTGGTTCCCTACCTGCAAGTGGGGGGTCGCTTCACAAGTGGTGAAGCAGGTCTGCAGGTGTCTTTCTCTCCCCGTCTTCCCCTCCTCCCTCAATTTCTTTCTGTCCCATCCAACAACAACGACAGCAATAACAACGACAAGGATAAACAACAAGGGCAACAAAAGGAAAAAACAGCCTCCAGGAGCAATGGATTCATGGTGCAGGCACCAAGCCCCAGTGATAAACCTCGAGGCAAAAAAAAAAATTACACTAAAATATACAACCTTGTATATATTTATAATTCCTCCCTTGGGATAATTTTCTAGAAGAGATAATTCCTGGATCAAAGGGTATGAATCAATCTCAGGCTTGTGAGACATACCTCTAAATTGTCCTAGAAAAACTTCTATCCCTTTATAGTAATACCAACAATATTCAACAGTGGCAAGACCCAGTTTTCAACACACTTCTCAATGGTGAGTATTCATATTGTAATAAATATCTTACTCAGAAGTAGTAGGTGTAACTCAGAAAAGAAGTCAGGACTATGGGAAAAAATAGGCAAATAAATATCAATATAGATAGTTACAGAAATAATAGTCAACCCATATCTGTGATCTTGGGAGAACTAATGCTGTTTCTTTTTTTAATTTCTTTTAAAATGTTACTAATGATTTAATATTGACTTACAAAATTAAATGTCAACAGAGATATAAATCCACTCCATTCCCACCACCAGGGTTCTGAATCTTCAGTCACCCCACTAAAAGCCATCAGTTTCCCTAAGATTGTAGACATGGGCCAACCATCATCTCTACAACTATCTGTCTACATTTATACATAATTGTCCTATTTTTCTTCCTGATCTAATCCTCTCTTCCCCTCCGAGCCACTCATGACAACATTACTACCTCCATATGTCACTCTCCCTTCCCTCCTCTCTCTCTCTGGGAACTGATGCCATTTCCAATGGAGGAAATGGGAACACAGAACTCTGGTAGTGGAAATGGTATGGAATTATACCCCTGTTATAATTTTATAAATCAGTGTTAAGTCACTAATAAAAATAAATAATTTAAAACACACACACACACACGCTCCAGGTAAGTCTCTCTCTTTAAAGAGGGGTTGAGCATGGGGGGGACACATGAATCTCACAAGGTTGGTGGCCATGTAAGTCTTCCCTCCCCCACAAAAGCGTCCTACATCTTCCCACCTGAGCATGGCATTCCTTAAAAACATTGAAGCCTGCTCCACTCTATATTTCCTATACTGTGTCCATTAGATATAAAGGAAAAGGGGGAGATGCTGGGGAATTATGCAGATGCAGTCACATCTGCCAAGATGTCCCCTCAGGCTTTGCCACTTCCAGCAATATTCTCACAGTGCCTTTTTCAACCAATCTTGTCCCAACACGTCACTCCTGGTTGATGCCCTATAAAGCCCTTATTCTTCTGCCCCTTGTCTCTCTTGCCCACTTTTCACATTGGTGATTAGACGCAAGGGAGGGTGGTCCAGGAGGCAGCCATTTTTGCTACCTCCTTGTGGCCTGAACCACTGTGCTCTCACACAACTCTGAGGTGTCCGTGAGAATAAAGATTTGTGTTCCCCCTTTGCTCCGGATCTATTCTCTCTCTTCTCCATGGCGCAGCCCGACACACACACACACACACACACACACACACACACACACACACACACACACACACATATATATATATATATATATATATATATATATATTCACCATCCTTTTTAAGAGATGAGAGCATCTTGAAGAGTACTTTGCATCTTGTTATCTACTAAAGATTCTTCATTTTTTTCTATCACATTTATAGGGACTAAATGTATTTCTTGTTTTGGAATCTATCTCTTTTTTCCCCTTTTTTGGGGGGTCGCTTCTCTACAGATCATCGTCCTTCCTTCTTACACCTTGACTGGCCTGATGTTAAGCTGATGCTTTAAAAATAAACCTAGGAGTTGGATAATTTAGATTTTCTAATTTTAATGAAGGATAATATAAATAAATTCCTTCTGGTCTCAGCATGACTATTTTCTGTTATTTTCACTGGTCACTTTCATTTTACCACTGACTATACCCTTAAGTCATTTCACCTCTCTAGTACATTATTTGCTAACCTATAAAATGTTAATATGTAAAAGTTTTCATATATTAAACTGCTAAGATAGCCAATATTTGTACTGTATGCTTTTCTTTTATTGCAGCCTACTATACTATCTTTCTTGGTCTCCAGTGCAACCTGGTTAGATGGACTCAGCCAGACTTGTGGCTTCATCTGACAGATAAAGAAACAGAAAAGATTCTAGGCCTCCTGACTCCTGGAGAGTGTTCTTCATTTTACATAATGATTCTGCTGTCTGCCACTTTATTTATCTTTATTCTACTACACAATACCACTTGCATATACTGATTCATTCTACTTCTTGATAATTTGCAAAGGTTGGGAGAAATTAGAGATCAATCTGACTTGGTCATCATGTGGTCAAGTATAGGAAATGTAAACAAACAAGCACAACTTAAGAAAGAAAATTATCCATAACTAGTACTGGACCTAAAAGTCATGCCTACAAAAGGTCAGAGGAGGAAGTATTCACTCCCAACTGGAGGGATCTGGGATATTTTAATGAAACACATGCTATTGAGCTTAGTTCAGAGAGAAGTTTTGGATACAGAAAGCATCATGGAGATGCTTTTTTTCTGTGCTGTCCCCAAGGGATCCTGCTAAACACCAAGCTTTCACTATTCGCCAATAGTAATACACTTTTTCTGGTTCTCAAGTCATGAACAGGTCCTTTCAGTAGGTTTCAGAAGAGAGATGCTTTCTCTTGGGCAGAAAATTTTTTTATAAAAATGTGGGAAATGCCAGAATTCTGACATGAAAATAAGATTGGTGGCTAGTAAAAGATTAAGTCTGTACTCAATACTTACTCTGTTCCCTTTATTCTTAACACTGTACTAAGCACAGAGTAGGCTCTCATCAAATTTTTCCTGATTTGATTTATCAAATTAAACTCTAGTTAGTTTATTGTATAAGTCCTCAACTTCATTGGTGCAAAAAATCCCAGGAAGAGAGTTTTGGATGTGCATATGAAATTACACTTGTGTGAAATAATAAATGTAGGATGTTAACAGTTGAAATTGGCTTGAAATGACAGACAATGGCAAATGAGCTAAATTTTCATTATCAGAGCATGACTTAACTAAATAAAGGTATATTCATATAGTGGAATTCTGTATGACCATTCAAAACAGAATTAAGTTCTCTTCATGTGCTAATGTGTGAAAAATTTGTATGTATTTTTAACTAAAAGAAAAAAGAAAAGGGGAATTTGTTAGCACATATTTGTATATAAGAGGAGGAAAATACATGATTTCATATTCAATAAAATATTTTTGGACATAAAGAGAAAAACTATCTTCCAGCCAAGATGGTAGCAGAGTAGCAGTTCTTGTTTTCTCTTACTACCACCACCACAAAAAGTACAGTAGAAAAAATAGCATAGAAGACTCACAAAAAAGGTACAAATCTTCTCCCAGTTTGGCTGCATACCACCAGGCCAGGTTCTCACAGTTGCAGTTATTTACTCTACAGGGTTCTTATCACTGTCAGCTCCAACTGCTTCTGCTGACACTGCCTGCTCCAACACCACCTCAGTCACATACAGAAGGCTTGGCTACATCGGTGCTGACTGCCCATTTCTACCAGCTCAGTTGAGACTAATTCCTGTTCAGTCTATTCGCTATTCAGCACACCAACTTTAGCCAATCTCACTCCAGCAAGGCCAACTGCCTCTATGTTCTCCATCTGGTTTCAGTTAGAGCCCTTCCACCCACTGCCTCAACACATACTGCCATTGGGCCCTACACAGACTGCTGACAATTCATAGAGAATCAAACATAATAGGAAGATAAAGCAATCCACCTTTAATACTGGAATAAAACAGTAATTTAAAGAAAACTCAAAATTAGGGGGCCAGGCAGTGGTGCATCTGGTTAAGAACACACATACACAGTGCACAAAGACCTGGCTTCAAGCCCCTGGCCCCCACCTGCAGAGGAAAAGCTTCACAAGTGGAGAAGCAGGCCTGAAAGTGTCTCTCTGTCTCTCTCCTCTATTTCCCTATTACCTATTGATTTATGCCTGTCTCTATCAAATAAATAAAGATAATAAGTTAAAAATATTTTTTTAAAAAGAAAGCTCAAAATTCAACAGAGCTATAGAAACCTTCTGTTGAAGACCTCAGAGCAAGAGTACTAGAGATACTTGTTGAATTGAGATGAATTATGGAAGAATTTTGCAACAAATGTAGAGAAATAATAAGAAAATTAATAGTTATATCCATGATAGTCATCAAAAAATGAAGAGGAGACTTTCAGAGGTGGGGCTATGAGCAGAAGTAGATGTGTTTCTCTCCTCTCCACTCCAGAAATCAACTAGTAATACCAAAGAAGACCACCTGGGACCGAAACAAGACAGGAGTAGAACGATTTCAGGAACCCACCAAATCACCAGTGAGTGCAAACACATGTGGCTAGTGAGCAGAGAGGAGCATAGGGAGATATTAAGTGGCTGATAACAGTCCAGCAGTTTCTCAGTTGAGACACCACCTCCAGTCTATTTCACCAACAAGGGGACAGCTGAAGGGATGAGAGGACTCCCCTGAGACTCACCAAGAGCACCTCTGAGTCTCCACTGCTACTGCCCTCAGAATCTGGAGCAGCGGCATGGAGGCCCTGTACTGGCACTAGGGGACATAAAACTAACCAAGAAACTCAGGAGAAGATCTATACCTCAGTGGCATAGCAGTGGGGCTGTGAAAGTCTCTTTGCGTAGCCACTGGATTATCTCTGCCACACCCTGCTTTATCTCTTGGTCAGGAGTCAGTGATTAAGCTAAGAAGCCTACTTGTAGTTTAAAAGCCCTCAGGCTCCCATCACCTACAGAGAAGAAAAAGCACAAAAGAGGTTTGTAAGCCACTGTGCTCCAAATCAGGGATTAAAATACTATTGAAACAACTGTTAACTTCCACAACTGTGAACCCTTTAATTACCTTACTTAGACATAAGTCAATCCAGGCAAGAGTGATCAGTAATTTGAAAAGTACTGAGAGAGTGACCTCATAACATAATATATAAAATGGTTAAACCAACAAGAAGAAATATTGGAGAAATGAACTAGGACAGGAGTCCAGCTAAAAGCCCCTAAAAGTTGAAGCACAAAATAATGAAGTCAACATCCAAACACTAGTTAAGGAAATTGTCACAGGAGTGAGTAAAGAGTTTGAAAGAATTGTCATCAGGGGAGTCGGGCTGTAGTGCAGTGGGCTAAGCGCAGGTGGCGCAAAGCATAAAGACTGGCATAAGGATCCCGGTTCAAACCCCGGTTCCCCACCTGCAGGGGAGTCACTTTACAGGCAGTGAAGCAGGTCTGCAGGTGTCTATCTTTCTCTCCTCCTCTCTGTCTTCCCCTCCCTCTCTCCATTTCTCTCTGTCTGATCCAACAACAACAACAAGAATAATAACTTACAACAATAAAAGAACAAGGGCAACAAAAGGGAAAAAATAAAATAAACATTAAAAAAATAAAAAAAAAAGAATTGTCATCAGAAATGCAGAAACAACAAATGAGTCTCTGGAAGAAAACAAGGTTACTAGAGAGCTGAAAGCTGAAATAGCTGAGCTAAGAACACAACTAGCTGAACAAGCTAAAACTGTATCAGAACAGGGTAAAAAAATAGATGAACTCCAGAAAACAGTAGAGGGGAGAGAGAATAGAATCAATGAGGCTGAAGATAGAATAAGCAAGATAGAGCATGGAATTAGAGACAACGAAAAGAGAAGGCAGATATCTCAAAAAGAGATTAAGAGACGCTGAAAACAACAATAGAGACCTATGGGATGACTTCAAAAGAAACAATATACGCATTATTGGCTTACCAGAGGAAGAAAGAGAGGGAGAGGAAGAAAGCATTCTTCAGGCCATAATAGCTGAAAACTTCTCCAGTCTAGACAAAATCAAAGACATAAAGGTTCAAGAAGCCCAGAGGGTCCAAAAACAGAATTAACCCAGACTTAAAGACACCAAGACACATCCTATTTAGAATGGAAACGAATAAGGATAAAGAAAGGATCCTGAAGGCTGCAAGAGAAAAAACAAAGAGTCACCTACAGAGGAAAAAACCCATAAGATTAGCAGCAGAATTCTCCACGCAAACAGTAAAGGCCAGAAGAGAATGGCAAGATATCTATCGAGTACTCAATGAGAAAGGCTTTCAACCAAGAATACTATATCCTGCTAGACTGTCATTCAGACTAAATGGAGGCATAAAAACCTTCTCAGACAAGCAACAGTTGAAGGAATCAAGTATCAACTATCAACCATCACCAAGCCTGCCCTTAAGGAAGTTCTGAAAGGTCTCCTATAAACAGGCAGACCACCATAAATAGGCCATCTATCAGAACACTCTAAAACTCTACAAGAACGGCGTTAAAATATCTTCAATTTTTGATATCAATAAATGTCAATGGCCTTAATGCGCCTATTAAAAGACACAGAGTAGGAAGATGGATCAGAAAACACAACCCAACAATATGCTGTCTATAGGAAACACACCTAACTCAACAAGAGAAACACAGACTCAAAGTGAAAGGGTGGAAAACTATCATACACGCTAATGGCCCACAAAAAAGGGCAGGAACAGCTATTCTCATATATGACGAAATAGACTTTAAAATAGATAAAAAATGGTTTGTTTCCCAACACCTATGGGCATCTAATCTTTGATAAGGGGGCCCAAAGGATTAAATGGAAAAAGGAGGCTCTCTTCAATAAATGGTGCTGGGAAAACTGGGTTGAAACATGCAGAAGAATGAAATTGAACCACTTTATCTCACCAGAAACAAAAATCAACTCCAAATGGATCAAAGACCTAGATGTCAGACCAGAAACAATCAAATACTTAGAGTAAAACATTGGTAAAACACTTTCCCGCCTACACCTCAAGGACATCTTTGATGAATCAAACCCAATTGCAAGGAAGACTAAATCAGAAACAAACCAATGGGACTACATCAAATTGAAAAGCTTCTGCACATCTAAAGAAACTATTAAACAAACAGAGAGACCCCTCACAGAATGGGAGAAGATCTTCACATGCCAGACATCAGACAAGAAACTAATCACCAAAATGTATAAAGAGCTCAGCAAACTTAGCCGCAAAAAAGCAAATGACCCCACCCAGAGGAAATGAACAAAACATTCACCACAGAGGAGATCCAAAAGGCTAACAAACATATGAAAAACTGCTCTAGGTCACTGATTGTCAGAGAAATGCAAATTAAGACAACACTAAGATACCACCTCACTCCTGTAAGAATGGCATACATCAAAAAGGACAGCAGCAACAAATGCTGGAGAGGATGTGGGGACAGAGGAACCCTTTTACAATGCTGGTGGGAATGTAAATTGGTACAGCCTCTGTGGAGAGCAGTCTGGAAAACTCTCAGAATGCTAGACATGGACCTTCCATATGACCCAGTAATTCCTCTCCTGGGGTTATACCCCAAGGACTCCATAACACCCAACCAAAAAGAGGTGTGTACTCCTATGTTCATAGCAGCACAATTCATAATAGCTAAAACCTGGAAGCAACCCAGGTGCCCAACAACAGAGGAGTGGCTGAGAAATCTGTTTGGTTCCTTAGGATATATCCCCAGGAGAGGAATTGCAGGGTCAGAGGGTAGGTCCATTTCTAGCCTTCTGAGTGTTCTCCAAACTGTTCTCCACAGAGGTTGGACCAATTTACATTCCCACCAGCAGTGTAGGAGGGTTCCTTTGACCCCACATCCTCTCCAGCATTTGCTGCTGTTACCTTTTCTCATGTGTGACATTCTCACAGGAGTGAAGTGATATCTCATTGTTGTCTTTATTTGCAATTCTCTGACAATCAGAGACTTGGAGCATTTTTTCATGTGTTTCTCGGCCTTTTGGATCTCTTCTGTGGTGAATATTCTGTCCAAGTCCTCCCCCCATTTTTGGATGGGGTTATTTGTTGTCTTGTTGTTGAGTCTGGCAAGCTCTTTATATATGTTGGTTATTAAACTCTTATCTGATGTATGACATGTAAAGATCTTCTCCCATTCTGTGAGGGGTCTCTTGATTTGGGTAGTGGTTTCTTTTGCTGTGAAGAAGCTTTTTAATTTGATGTAGTCCCATAGGTTTATACTTACCTTAGTCTTCCTTGTAATTGGATTCGTTTCATTGAAAATGTCTTTAAAATTTATGCAGAAAAAAGTTCTTCCAATATTTTCCTCTAAGTATCTGATAGTTTCTGGTCTAACATCCAAGTCCTTGATCCACTTGGAATTTACTTTTGTATTTGGTGAAATACAGTGATTCAGTTTCATTCTTCTGCATGTTTCAACCCATTGTTTCCAACACCATTTGTTGAAGAGATTCTGCTTCCCCCATATAATAGTCTGGGCCCCTTTGTCAAAGATTAGATGTCCATACGTGTGGGGCCTATTTTCTGGGCTCTCAATTCTATTCCACTGGTCAGTGTGTCTGTTCATGTTCCAGTACCAAGCAGTTTTGATGACAATGGCCCTATAATACAGTTTGAGATCTGGCAGTGTGATTCCTCCGGTTCTGTTCTTTCTTCTCAAGATTGTTTTGGCAATTCTAGGTCTTTTCTGGTTCCAGATAAACATTTGTAGCATTTGTTCTATTCTCCTAAAAAATGTGCTTGGGATCTTGATGGGGATAGCATTAAATTTGTAGATGGCTCTGGGTAATATATTCATTTTGATGATGTTAATTCTTCCAGGCCATGAACATGGAATATCTTTCCACTTCTTTGTGTCTTTTTCAATTTCTTTGAGTAGTGACTCATAATTTTCAGTATACAAGTCTTTCACTTCTTTGGTTAGGTTATTCCTAGATATTTTACTGTTTTTGTTGCTATAGAAAAAAGAACTGATTTCTGGATTTCAATTTCTTCTAACTTAGTGTTTGCATAGAGGAATGCCACTGACTTTTGAATGTTAATTTTATAGCCTGACACATTACTGTATTGCCTGATGATTTCTGAAAGCTTCTTGCTAGATTCCTTAGGTTTTTCCATGTATACTATCATGTCATCTGCAAATAAGGAGAGTTTGACTTCTTCTCTTCCAATCTGTATGCCTTTAATTCCTTGCTCCTGCCTGATTGCTATGGCAAGAACTTCCAACACTATGTTGAATAGTAATGGTGATAGTGGGCATCCCTGTCTAGTACCTGATCTGAGTGGAAATGCTTCCAGTTTTTCACCATTGAGTATGATGTTGGCTGTAGGATTGCTATATATAGACTCCACTATCTTCAGGAATTTTCCATCTATTCCTATTTTTTGTAGTGTTTTGATCATAAAGGGATGTTGTATTTTGTCAAAGGCTTTCTCTGCATCTATTGATATGACTATGTGGTTTTTGGTCTTGCTTTTGTTGATGTGGTGGATCACATTGATTGATTTATGTATATTAAACCAACCTTGCATGCCTGGGATAAACCCCACTTGGTCATGATGAACAATTTTTTTGATATACTGCTGTATCCGGTTGGCTAGAATTTTTTCAATATTTTCGCATCTATGTTCATCAGAGATATTGGTCTGTAGTTTTCTTTTTTGGTTGTGTCCCTGTCTGCTTTTGGTATCAGGGTGATGTTGGCTTCATAGAAGCTGGCAGGGAGTATTCCAGTGTCTTCAATCTTCTGGAAGACTTTTAAAAGTAGAGGTATTAGTTCTCCTTTGAAAGTTTTGTAGAATTCATTTGTAAAACCATCTGGTCCAGGACATTTATTTTTGGAAAGATTTTTGATAACTGTTTCAATTTCATTAGCTGTGATGGGCCTGTTCATGTTATCCACTTCCTCTTTACTTAGTTTTGGAAGTTGGTAGGTATCTAGGAAATCATTCATTTCTTCCAGGTTCTCTAGCTTGGTGGCATATAGTTGTTCATAGAAGCCTCGCATGATATGTTGAATTTCTGCAGTGTCTGTTGTGATTTCTCCTCTTTCATTTACTATCCGATTTATTTGGGTCTTCTCCCTTTTTTGTTTTGTGAGTCTGGCTAAAGGTTTGTCAATTTTGTTTACTCTTTCCAAGAACCAACATTTACTTTCATTGATCTTTTGTATGGTTTTCCTATTCTCAATGTTATTTATTTCTGCCCTAACTTTAGTAATTTCTGTCCTTCTGGTTGCTTTAGGATTCCTTTGTTGTTGTTCTTCTAGGTCTTTAAGATGTGCAATCAGGCTGTTTATTTGTGCCTTTTCTTGTTTCCTAATGTGTGCTTGTATAGCTATGAACTTCCCTCTTAGGACTGCTTTAGCTGTGTCCCAAATATTTTGATAGCTTTGTGTCTTCATTTTCATTGAACTCTCGAAACATTTTGATTTCTTCCTTGATTTCCTCTTTGACCCAGAAGTTGTTAAGAAGTGTACTGTTGAGCTTCCACATTTTGGCACTGTTACTAATCTTTTGTTGATTGTTAAGTGTTAGTTTAATTCCACTGTGGTCTGAGAAGATGCTTGGGATGATTTCAGTGCTCTTGAATAGGCTGATGCTGTCTTTGTGGCCTAACATATGGTCTATCCTTGAGAATGATCCATGTGGATTTGAGTAAAATGTGTATTCCAGTTTCTTGGGATGAATGACTCTGAAAATGTCCAATAGTTCTAGTTTATCTATCTCTTCATTTAGCTCCCTTATGTCTTTACTGATTTTCTGCCTGGATTATCTGTCAAGTTGAGATAGTGGGGTGTTGAAGTCCCCTACTATGATTGTGTTACTGTTAATATATTGCTGTAGCTCTTTCAGTAGAAGTTTGATGTATTTAGATGGCTTCTCATTGGGTGCATAGATATTAATAATTGTTAAGTCCTCTTGATTGACTGATCCTCTGATCATTAAGTAGTGTCCATTCCTATCTTTTTAAATCTTATCTATTATAAGTCTATCATGTCAGATATGAGAATAGCTGTTCCTGCCCTTTTTTGTGGGCCATTGGCTTGAATGATAGTTTTCCATCCTTTCACTTTAAGTCTGTGTTTGTCTTGTTGCGTTAGGTGAGTTTCCTGTAGACAACATATTGTTGGGTTGTGTTTTCTGATCCATCTTGCTACTCTATGTCTTTTAATAGGTGAATTCAGGCCATTGACATTTATTGATATCAAAGATTGAAGATATTTTTACGCCATTCTTGTAGAGTTTTAGAGTGTTTTGATATATTTCCTATTTGTGGTGGTCTGGTTGTTTATAGGAGACCTTTCAGAACTTCTTTCAGGGCAGGCTTGGTGATGGTTGCTTCCTTCAACTGTTGCTTGTCTGAGAAGGTTTTGATGCTTCCATCTAGTCTGAATTACAATTTAGCAGGATATAGTATTCTTCGCTGAAAGCCTTTCTCATTGAGCACTCAATAGATATCTTGCCATTCTCTTCTGGCCTGTAGTGTTTGTATGGAGAAGTCTGCTGCTAATCTTATGGGTTTTCCTTTGTAGGTGACTCTTTGTTTTTCTCTTGCAGCCTTGAGGATCCTTTCTTTATCCTTATTCCTCTCCAATCTAAGTATGACATGTCTTGGTGTCTTTAGGTCTGGGTTAATTCTGTTTGGGACCCTCTGGGCTTCTTGAATCTTTATGTCTTTGGTGTTGTCTAGACTAGAGAAATTTTCAGCTATTATGGCCTGGAGAACGCTTTCTTCCTCCCCTTCTCTTTCTTCCTCTGGTAAGCCAATAATGCGTATATTGTTTCTTTTGAAGTCATCCCATAGGACTCTGTTGTTGTTTTCAGCATCTCTTAATCTCTTTTTGAGATCTCTTACTTCTTTTTTAGTTGTCTCTAATTCATCCTCAATCTTGCTAATTCTGTCTTCAGCCTCATTGATTCTATTCTCTCTGCCCTCTACTGCTTTCTGGAGTTCATCTATTTTGTTGCCCTGCTCTGATACTGTTTTAGCTTGTTCAGCTAGTTGCCTTCTTAGCTCAGCGATTTCAGCTTTCAGCTCTCTAATAACCATGAGATAATTAGAATTTTCTTCCATATTCTCTTTTGTTATTCCTGCATTTCTGATTACAATTTTTTCAAATTCTTTACTCACTCCTGTTATTATTTCCTTGGCTAATGTTTGGATGTTGAACTCGTTGTTTTGTGCTTCACCCTCTGGAGGACTTTTAGCTGGACTCTTGTCCTGGTTCGAGTCTCCAATATTTTTTCTTGTTTTTTTAACCATTTTATATAATTTAACAGTTTTTTCAATCCCTGAGTTGGAGTTCAGTGGTGTAAAAGCCTTTTTTTTTCCCCTGTAGGCTATGGGAGCCTGAGGGCTTTTAAACTATCAATAGGCTTCTTAGCTTAATCACTGACTCCTGACCAAGAGATAAAGCAGGGTGTGGCAGAGATAATCCAGTGGTTATGCAAAGAGACTTTCACAGCCCCTCAGCTATGCCACCGAGGTATAGGTCTTCTCCTGAGTTTCCCGGTTAGATCTCTGTACCCTGGTGTCCCTCCCTGTTGCTGCTCCAGATTCTGAGGGTAGTAGCAATGGAGACTCACAGTTGCACTTGGTGAGTCTCTGGGGAGTCCTTTCCTCCCTTCAGCTGTCCCCTTGTTGGTGGAGCAGACTGGAGGTGGTGTCTCCACTGACAAACTGTTGAACTGTTAGCAGTCACTTAATCTCTCCTTAGGCCCTTCTCTCCTCTCTGTCACCAGCCACGCGTGTTTGTACTCACGGGTGACTTACTGGGTTTCTGTGGTCATTCTAGTCCTGTCTTGTTTCGGTCCGGGTGGTCTCCTCTGGTATTCCTAGGTGATCCGGGAGAGGAGAGGAGAGGAGAGAAAGCGATCTGCTGCTCGTAGCTCCACCTCCGGAAGTCCACAAAGGGACTTTTCAAAGTTAACCCAATTAACAAATAATGTGATGATAATATTAACTATCGATTGTCTTTTTGAACCCTAAGACAGCAGGAACCTCACATCTTCACTATAGAGCCCCTACTTCCCCCAGTCCTGGAACCCTTGGATAGGGCCCACTTTCCCATATTCATCTCCCAATCCAAACCAAATAATATTGCATCCGCCGATCACAACCTAAGCAAAGCAACGATTGCCACCTCAACATGCTTCACCTCAGACTGTATCCAGAGACTTCACGTGTGGAATGACAACCCTTTAACTTCATTACTCGGGTGAGACCTTTCTTTTATAGTACACTCTAATTTCATCTCAGGTAGTTCACTTTCTAACAAAGTCCCATAATCAAGATATACACCAGTTTCTGTGAGAGAGAGCTTATGTGCACACGTATCCATAAACTACTGCAAAATATATACCTGAAAGCAGAAGTACACTAGAGTTTGCAGTGAGTACCTCCCTAACACTTCCTCTCCACTATTCCAAGCTTGGGATCCATGATTGCTCAACAAATTGTTTGGCTTCCTATATTAACTCTCTTTTCAATCACCAGGTTCCAGATGCCACCAGGATGCTGGCTAGGCTCCCCTGGATTGAAGACCCCACCAATGTGTCCTGGAGCTCAGCTTCCCCAGAGACACACCTTACTAGGGAAAGAGAGAGGCAGACTGGGAGTCTGGACCGACCAGTCAACGCCCATGTTCAGCGGGGAAGCAATTACAGAAGCCAGACCTTCTACCTTCTGCAACCCTCAATGACCCTGGGTCCATGCTCCCCGAGGGCTAGAGAATGGGAAAGCTACCATGGGAGGGGGTGGGTTATGGGGATTGGGTGGTGGTAATTGTGTGGAGTTGTACCCCTCCTACCTTATGTTTTTGTTCACTAATCCTTTCTTAAATAAAAAATTTTAAAAAATGGTTTGTTAATTAATCCTTTCTTAAAGAAAATAATAAAATAAAATAAAATAGATAAAAAATAAAAAAGATAGGAATGGACACTACTTAATGCTCAGAGGATCTGTCAATCAAGAGGACTTAACAGTTATTATCATCTATGCACCCAATGAGAAGCCATCTAAATACATCAAACGTCTACTGAAAGAGCTACAGCAATATATTAACAGCAACACAGTCATAGTAGGGGACTTCAATACCTCACTCTCTCAACTAGACAGATCATCCAGGCAGAAAATCAATAAAGACATAAGGTAGCTAAATGAGGAGATAGATAAATTAGAACTGTTGGATATTTTCAGAGTCATTCATCCCAAGAAACTGGAATACACCAAGTCCACATGGGTCATTCTCAATGATAGACCATATGTTAGGCCACAAAGACAGCATCAGCAAATTCAAGAGCATTGAAATCATCCCAAGCATCTTCTCAGACCACAGTGGAATTAAACTAACACTTAACAATCAACAAAAGATTAGTAATAGTCCCAAAATGTGCAAGCTCAACAGTACACTCCTTAACAACTACTGGGTCAAAGAGGAAATAGAGGAAGAAATCAAAATGTTTCAAGAGTTCAATGAAAATGAAGACACAAGCTATCAAAATATTTGGGACACAGCTAAGGCAGTACTGAGAGGGAAGTTCATAGCCATACAAGGACACATTAGGAAACAAGAAAAAGCACAAATAAACAGATTATACATCTTAAAGACCTAGAAGTAGAAGAACAAAGGAACCCTAAAGCAACCAGAAGGACAGAAATCACTAAAGTTAGGGCAGAAATAAATTACACTGAAAATACGAAAACCATACAAAAAATCAATGAAAGTAAATGTTGGTTCTTTGAAAGAGTGAACAAAATCGACAAACTTTTAGCCACCTTCACAAAACAAAAAAGGGAGAAAACCCAAATAAATCGGATTGTAAATGAAAGAGGAGATATCACAACAGACACTGCAGAAATTCAACATATGATGTGAGGCTTCTATGAACAACTATATGACACCAAGCTAGAGAACCTAGAAGAAATGGACGATTTTCTAGATACCTACCAACTTCCAAAACTAAGTAAAGAGGAAGTGGATAACATGAACAGGCCCATCACAGCTAATGAAATTGAAACAGTTATCAAAAATATCCTCAAAAATAAAAGTCCTGGACCAGATGGTTTTACAAATGAATTCTACAAAACTTTCAGAGAAGAACTAATACTTCTAGTTTTAAAAAATATTTATGTATTTCATTTTGTTGCCCTTGTTGCTTTATTGTTGTTGTTATTGATGTTGTTGTTGTCGGACAGGAGAGAGAAATGGAGAGAGGATGGAAAGACAGAAAGAGGGAGAGAAAGACACTCGCAGATCTGCTTCACCGCCTGTGAAGTGGCTCCCCTACAGGTGGGAAGCCAGGGGCTCGGACCCGCAACCTTACTCAGGTCCTTCCGCTTGGCACCACGTGTTATTAACCTGCTGCGCTACTGCCTAATTTCCTTTTTGTAAAATATTTATATTACCTCTACTTTTAAAAGTCTTCCAGATGATTGAAGACACTTGAATACTCCCTGCCAGCTTCTATGAAGCCAACATCACTTTGATATCAAAAACAGACAGGGACACAACCAAAAAAGAAAACTACAGACCAATATCTCTGATGAACATAGATGCTAAAATACTGAACAAAATTCTAGCCAACTGGATACAGCAGTATAGTAAAAAAGATTGTTCATCATGAACAAGTGGGGTTTATTCCAGGCATGCAAGATTGGTTTAATATATGTACATCAATCAATGTGATCCACCACATCAACAAAAACAAGACCAAAAACCAAATGGTCATATCAATAGATGCAGAGAAAGCCTTTGACAAAATCCAACATCACTTTATGATCAAAACACTACAAAAATGGGAATAGATTGAAAATTCCTGAAGATAGTGGAGTCTACATATAGCAAACCTACAGCCAACAACATACTCAATGGTGAAAAACTGGAAGCATTTCCCCTCAGATCAGGTACTAGACAGGGATGCCCACTATCACCATTACTATTCAACATAGTTTTGGATGTTCTTGCCATAGCAATCAGGCAGGAGCAAGAAATTAAAGGCATACAGGTTGAAAGAGAAGATGTGAAACTCCCTATTTGCAGATGACATGATAATATACATAGAAAAACCTAAGGAATCCAGCAAGAAGCTTTTGGAAATCATCAAGCAATACAGTAAGGTGTCAGGCTACAAAATTAACATTCAAAAGTCAGTGGCATTCCTCTATGCAAACACTAAGAAGTTGAAATCCAGACATCAATTCCTTTTACTATAGCAACAAAACCAATAAAATATCTAGGAGTAAACCTAACCAAAGAAGTGAAAGACTTGTATACTGAAAATTATGAGTCACTACTCAAGGAAATTGAAAAAGACACAAAGAAGTGGAAAGGTATTCCATGTTCATGGGCTGGAAGAATTAACATTATCAAAATGAACATACTACCCTGATCCATCTACAAATTTAATGCTATCGCCATCAAGGTCCCAACCACTTCTTTTTAGGAGAATAAAACAAATGCTACAAATGTTTATCTGGGACCAGAAAAGACCTAGAATTGCCAAAACAGTCTTGAGAAGAAAGAACAGAACCAGAGGCATCACACTCCCAGATCTCAGCTTGTATTATAGAGCCATTGTCATCAAAACTGCTTGGTACTGGAACACGAATAGACACACTGACCAGTGGAATAGAATTGAAGCCAAGAAGTAATCCCTCACACCTATGGACATCTAATCTTTGACAAAGGTGCCCAGACTATTACATGGGGAAAGCAGAGTCTCTTCAACAAATGGTGTTGGAAAAAAAAATGGGTTGAAACATGCAGAACAATGTAACTGAACCACTATATTTCACCAAATACAAAAGTAAATTCCAAGTGGATCAATGACTTAGATGCTAGATCACAAACTATCAGATACTTAGAGGAAAATAATGGCGGAACTCTTTTCTGCATAAATTTTAAAGACACCTTCAATGAAATGAATCCAATTACATCGAAGACTAAGGCAAGCATAAACCTATGGGACTACATCAAATTAAAAAAGCCTCTGCACAGCTAAAGAAACTACTACCCAAACCAAGAGACCCCTCACAGAATGGGAGAAGATCTTCACATGCCATACATCAGACAAACGTTTAATCACCAGAATATATAAAGAACTTGCAAATCTCAACAACAAGAAAACAAATAACCCCATCCAAAAATGAGGAGAGGACATGAACAGAATATTCACCATAGAAGAGACTCAAAAGGCTGAGAAACACATGAAAAAAATGCTCCAAGTCTCTGATTGTCAGAGAAATGCAAATAAAGACAACAATGAGATATCACTTCACTCTTGTGAGAATGTCATACATCAGAAACGGTAGTAGCAACAAATTCTGGAGAGGTTGTGGGGTCAAAGGAACCCTCTTGCACTGCTGGTGGGAATGTAAGTTGGTCCAACCTCTGTGGAGAACAGTCTGGAGAACTCTCAGAAGGCTAGAAATGGGCTTACCCTATGATTCTGCAATTCCTCTCCTGGGGATCTATCCTAAGGAATCCAACACACCCAACCAAAAAGATCTGTTCACACATATGTTCTTGGCAGCACAATTTGTAATAGCCAAAACCTGGAAGCAACCCAGATGTCCAGCATCAGATGAGTAGCTGAGCAAGTTGTGGTATATATATATACAATGGAATACTACTCAGCTATAAAAAATTATAACTTCACCGTTTTCAACCGATCTTGGATGGACCTTGAAAAATTCATATTAAGTGAAATAAGTCAGAAACAGAAGGATGAATATGGGATGATCTCACTCTCAGGCAGAAGTTGAAAAACAAGATCAGAAGAAAAAAAAAAAAAAAGTAGAACCTGAAATGGAATTGGCGTATTGCACAAAGTAAAAGACTCTGGGGTGGGTAGGGAGAATCCAGATCCAAGAAGGATGACAGAGGACCTAGTGGGGGTTGTATTGTTAAATGGAAAACTGGGGAATGTTATGCATGTACAAATTATTGTATTTACTGTCGAATGTAAAACATTAATTCCCCAATAAAGGAATAAATTTTTAAAAGAATGAAGAGTACAATGACTGAGTTAATATAACACAGCAGAGAGGAAAACCTGCAGGAAGACAGATGTCAGAGACTGAAGTGAAGTGCAAAATGATAAGGTAGAAGAAGTTATCCCCTGAGAAAAACTCAGCAAAAGGAAAAAAAACCCACCAAAACAAATGAAGATAGTACAAGAGTTATGGGAAAATATTAAAAGGAATAACATTCTAATTATAGGGATAGAAGGAGGAAGAGAAAGGAAAAGAATTCATATTTGATGAAATGCTGAGAATTTTCCCAAACTGAAGAAAGATTAGAGGGCTCCAAGAAAAATGAATCCAAACCCAAGTTTTGCCATGGTACACCATAGTTAAAATGACAAAGATAAAAGAGAATTCTAAAGACCATTAGAGATAAACAAAGAATCACCTATAAAGGAAATCACATAAAACTGTCAGCACCCCCTCTCTATCTTCCCCTCCTCTCTCCATTTCTCTATGTCCTATCCAACAACGAAGACAACAATAATTACTACAACGTAAAACAGCAAGGGCAACAAAAGGGAATAAATAAATATTTTTTTAAAAAAACTGTCAGCTGATTTTTTTTCAACCAAAACTCTAAAGGCTACAATCTAGAAATATTTCTCAAGGAAACTGAACAACTTGTGCAAAAATTTGTGAGGAACTACAAAATACACACACACACACACACACACAGCCTAAGCACTTCTGAGAAAAAAGAGAAAAACAAAGGTATCATGTTCCCCAACTTCAGCTTTTACTAGAAAGCAATAGTAATTAAAACAGCATTGTACTGGAATAAAAATGGACTATAAATTGACTAAATGAAAATAAGCTAACTGCTAGTCACTTCCACCAGGAACATCACCACAAGCCATCTGGTGGCCCCTTCCAGAACCTTGTCCTCACCAAAAAGCAGCTATGATAGGGACTACTCCAGACTCCAAAGGGAGGCTGAGATATCCTGTCCTGCTACTCAAGGAGGATTGACCCTTAAATAGTACAGCTTGTACTGTTCCCAGTGGTGACCATGAGCTGTGAGCTTAGACCAATAGGGACTCAAAGGCTACACAGGCTCTACTGATAATAAATATATGCCCTAGGTCGGGTCAATGGAGGTAAATAGTTAATTCTACCCACAAAATAGTTTCAAAAATGGCAGCTACTCTCTGCCCTAATCCAACTTTCTAGCTCTTTTCTCTAATCTGACAGCATTTTCTCAGACAATGTTTTTAACCAACTTCATGCTAGCTATCAAACTCAGTCAGGGACTACCATAGCCGTAGGCCCCTGGAAACATGCCCAGGATGGGCTTCCTAGCTTTCTTTCACCCTAGGATTCCTGATCTCATCTGCTCTGTTCCTATTTTTTGGTTCCTGTTCATTAACCATTTTGTCTCATTTTATGTCCTGCCACCTTCCAGACACTAAGTTTCAGATGCTGTCATTATTTTTTTAATATTTATTTATTTATTTCCCCTTTTGTTGCCCTTGTTTAACATTGTTGTGGTTATTGATGTCGTTGTTGTTGGAGAGGACAGAGAGAAATGGAGAGAGGAGGGGAAGACAGAAAGGGGGAGAGAAAGGCAGACACTTTCAGACCTGCTTCACCGGCTGTGAAGTGACTCCCCTGCAGGTGGGGAGCTGGGGGCTCAAACCAGGATCTTTATGCTGGTCCTTGCGCTTTGCGCCACGTGCGCTTAACCCACTGCACCACCGCCCGACTCCCTGCTGTCATTATTTTTATCCTGACTTCTCTGGGCAGATGATTTCACCAATGTGTTCTGGAACCTTGCCTCTCCATAGCTCTACCCCACTAGGGAAAGATAGAAACGGGCTGGGAGTATGAATCGATCTGCCAACACTCAAGTCCAGTGGAGAAGCAGTTACAGAAGCCAGAACTTCTACCTTTGGCAATCCAAAAACAACTCTGACCTATACTCCCAGTGGGGGAAAAGTGATAGAAGGAAGAGGGCTCTGAACTCATGCTCCATCAGGTCCCTGAGAGAGAGGGTGAAGAAAGGAGAGATATTTGGATGAACTTATGTGTATCTTTGGAGAAAAGAGAGGACTGGACCTGGAAAAGGGGGGGGGGGCAATTACCTACAAATGTTGACAGGAAGCTATAGAGATGATGGTTAACCCATATCTGCAACCTTGGGAGAACCGTGATGGACTGCAATAGAGGGATCAGGAATTCTGAACTCTGATGGTGGGAATGGTGTGGAATTGTACCCCTGTTGACATGTGATTTTGTAAATTAATGTTGAATCACTAATAAATTAAAATAGGCTAGACTGCTCCACTAGGGAAAGAGAGAGAGGCTGGAGTATGGATCTAACTGCCAAACCCATGCTCAGTGTAGAAGCAGTTACAGAAGCCAGGCCTCCCACCTTCTGCACCACATAATGACTCTGTGTCCATACTCCCAAAGGGATAAAGAATAGGAAAGTTTTCAAGGGAGGGTATGGGATACGGAGTTCTGGTGGTAGGAATTGTGGGGAATTGTACCCCTCATCCCATGGTCTTGTCCATATTTCCATTTTATAAATAAAAAACATAAAAAAGACTAGGAAGGACTGGAAATCATATTCAAAGTTCTAAATGGCAAAGAATAGTTTATCCTGCTAGATTATCAATTAGGTTTTAAGGAAACACGAAAAGCTTTTCAGATAAGCGATAACCATAGTAATTCATTATCACTAAACCAGACCTACAAGGAATGCTAAAGGAACTCATATGAAATGAAAATATAGAATGACCTTAATCATAAGGGAAAAAAAGTCAGAAAAATAAGTAAATCCCAATGTAAACTGTGTGCTCAGATAGCAGAAGTGAGGTTAACAAGGGTTAGTGGTGGTATTGGAGGTGGCTGTAAGAAAGGACAGGATCCAATAGACTTATATGGAGGGATATTGATTATTTGGTGAGGGTAGTAGTGGGGTAACACATTTTGAGGAATTATGCTTCTAAAACACTTATAGATTTGTAAACCAAGAGACTTAATAATAAGTTTACAGAAAATCTTATTGGGTGGGAGAGATAGCATAATAGTAGGCAAAAGAAACTCTCAAGCCTGAGGCTTCGAAGTACCAGGTTCAGTCCCTCGCATGACCATAAGCCAGAGCTGAGGCGTGCTTTGGTAAAATGAAAAGGGGGGGGGGGAGAAAATTTAACACCTACCGTCTTTAAATAAAAGAATCATTTAACTTTTAAGCAAAGGTGAATGAATTCACTCCATTCATTAGGATGAGATTTTTCCCTCTTTAAAAAAATAATAACTATAGCAGCTGGAGGGTGGTACAATGGTTAGAATGCAAACATGCACTTATAGTTTGCTAAGTTCAACTCGCAGCACTGCATATGTCAGATGGTCTGGTCTATCACACACTTACAGACATTATATAAAATATAAATGAAGTGTATTGAATTTTTATATTAGAAAAATGGAATTATAGCCCATACCTACAAAATCCTGGAGTCATCCTTAAGAGATAGACTTTTTTTTTTTTTACTGAATATAGTTCTGCATCTCTTCAATTCTGATCCATATGAAAGTATTAGCTATTTACTATCAGTCACTTCCTCACTCCCTTCCACTACCTACAAAAGTACCATGAATGTCTTCAACAGTGTTATGGAGAGATCAGTATAACAGTTTTTCCATAACCACATAAGTAGTAAGAGCTAAAACTTAAAAAGCATTCCATATTTATATCTATTTAGTAAGCTGGATCTGCTTTGTTCTGCTACATATTCACATCATTTAACCCACACAACAAGCCCATGAAGTAGTTACTGTTGTATTCGTTGTGCAAGCAAGAACATGGACGCATGCTGTGAATACATGTGAGTATCTGGGTATTCAGACTACAAGTTCTTTACAGTCATACTATTCTACATCTATAAGTTCTACAGCCCAAGCTCTGAAGTATTTTAGCCTAGCAAGTGTTGAGGGGTATTTGGGTATAGACCATCAAGTGGGAGTTTAAGTTCTGGCTCAATCATGCTACTACCCAAACAAACACAAAGAATTAAGAATAATCAGGGTCCAATAACTCTGAGGTCTGAGGCAGCACCCAGCTGGCAAGCCACGAAGAACACTGAAATGACCTCTCTAGAATATGTGAGAAGTCAAATAAATGCTGGTCCACAATCTTAGTCTGAGGATTTCCTATGTGCCTTAGAGATCAGATCAGCAACAATTTTAAGGAATGAATTGGCTCTTTCCACCCATGTGTAAACCAAATAAATACCAGAACTTATTCCATAGAAAGACTTTCAGGTGTAGGGAAGGATTTATGCTGCAGCACTTTTTTGTAACAACAGAACTGTGCAACTAACTCAAATGGCATCAGCAGGGAACTGGTTGAGTTGAATATGTCAGAGAGACAGCCCAGCATGAGAGGTAAGGATTTGTATTCTGAGTCAGGACACTGGGGTTTGCATCTTGCCTCTGCCACTTATCAAGGCTGGTTTGGACAAGCTCCCTGACCTCACTGTGCTTTAGTCCCTACATCTATAAAAACAGAGATAACAAAAAGACTTGCCTCATTGCCATGCTGCAAGGAGTTGATTCATAGTTCATGAAATATAGTAACAATGCAATGAGTGCCACCTCAACATGCTTCAGCTAAGACTGTGTCCAGAGACTTCAGGTGTGGAATGACAACCCTTCAGCTTCATTACTCGGGTGAGACCTTTCCTTTCATAGTATTCTCTAATTCCATCCCAGGTGGTTCACTTCCTAACAAAGTCCCAAAACCTAGATATAGACCAGGTTCTGTGAGATAGAGCATATGTTCACATGTATCCATAAACTAGTGCAAAATATATACCTGAAAGCAGAAGTACACTAGAGTTTGCAGGGAGTACTCCCCCACACACACACTTTCTCTCCACTATTCCAACCTTTGGGTCCATGATTGCTCAACAAATTGTTTGGATTTGTATGTTAACTCTCTTTTCAGCCACCAGGTTCCAGATGCCATCAGGATGCCAGCCAGGCTTCCCTGGACTGAAGACCCCACCAATGTGTCCTGGAGCTCTGCTTCCCCAGAGACCCACCCTACTAAGGAAAGAGAGAGACAGACTGGGAGTATAGACTGACCAGTCAACGCCCATGTTCAGCAGGGAAGCAATTACAGAAGTCAGACCTTCCATCTTATGCAATCTACGATGACCTTGGGTCCAGACTCCCAGAGGGATAGAGAATGGGAAAGCTATTGGGGATGGGATGGGATATGGAGATTTGGTGGTGGGAATTATGTGGAGTTGTACCCCTCCTATCCTATGGTTTTGTTAATGTCTCCTTTCTTAAATAAAAAATTTAAAAAGAAAGAGAAAAAAGAGAAATGTAGTAAGAATTTGAATTGTATCTACATCATAGCCACTCACACAGTGGAATCGTATGTAGTTATTAAAAGAGATAGATTTGCATCTACTGATTTGAACAGATGTTGAAGGTATCTATTGATATTTTACATCAAAGAAAACAAGTGCCAGAGCCTAAATGCCCATCAACAAATGACTGGCTAAAGAAGTTATGGGATATAGGCTCCATGGAAATACTACTCTGCAATCAAAAAGACTATTTTGTGTCCTTTGGGACAAAATGGATATATATAAAGGTGTTTATGCTTAGCGAAATAAGCAAAGAAATGAAAGACAACCTGACCCATCTTGGACAGAGCTAGAAGGAGTTATGTTAAGTGAGCTAAGTCAGAAAGATAAAGATGAGTATGGAATGATCCCACTTATCAACAGAAGTTGAGAAAGAAGATCTTAAAGGGAAACTAAAAGCAGGATCTGACTAAATTGAAAATAGGGCACCAAAGTAAAAACCCTGTGGTGAGGGGTAGACATGTGGCTTCCTAGGCCGGTGGGGGGTGGGGTCGGGTGGGATGGGATACAGTCTTTTGGTGGTGGGAATGGTGTTTATGTACACTCCTAGTAAAGTGTAGTCATATAAATCACTAGTTAATTAATATGAGGGGGAAATTAATTGTATGTCTCAAAGTTTTTAAAACACAGACTGAGTCTTATTAATATATAGGCTGTGTATTTGATATGCAGACTCTCTCAAAAGCCTAAACCAAGTAGATCAGAGGCAACCAGTGGCACAGCTATTTACAAGATACTGGGTACTATACAGCAAACCCTAACAAAAGTACTTTTCAAAGTTAACCCAATTACCAAATAATGTGATGATAACATTAACTATCCATTGTCTTTTTGAACCTTAAGACAGCAGGAACCTCACATCTCCACTAAACAGCCTATATTTCCCCCAGTCCTGGAACCTTAGGATAGGGCCCACTTTCCCGCATGCCTCTCCCAATCCATATCAAATAATATTGCATCTGCCGATCACAACCTAATCAACGCAACGATTGCCACCTCAACATGCTTCACTTCAGACTGTGTCCAGAGACTTCAGGTGTGGAATGACAACCCTTCAGCTTCATTACTTGGGTGAGACCTTTCCTTTCATATCATTCTCTAATTCCATCCCAGGTGGAACACTTTCTAACAAAGTCCCAAAACCTAGATATAGACCAGGTTCTGTGAGAGAGAGCATATGTTCACACGTATCCATAAACAAGTGCAAAATAGATACCTGAAAGCAGAAGTACACTAGAGTTTGCAGGGAGTACCCACCCCAACACTTCCTCTCCACTATTCCAACCTTTGGGTCCATGATTGCTAAACAATTTGTTTGGCTTTGTATGTTAACTCTCTTTTCAGCCACCAGGTTCCAGATGCCATCAGGATGCCAGCCAGGCTTCCCTGGACTAAAGACCCCACCAACGTGTCCTGGAGCTCTGCTTCCCCAGAGACCCACCCTACTAGGTAAAGAGAGAGGCAGACTGGAAGTATGGACCGACCAGTCAACGTCCATGTTCAGCGGGGAAGCAATTACAGAAGCCAGACCTTCCACCTTCTGCAACCCACCACGACCCTGGGTCCAAGCTCCCAGAGGGATAGAGAATGGGAAAGCTATCAGGGGAGGGGGTGGGATATGGAGATTGGGTGGTGGGAATTGTGTGGAGTTGTACTCCTTCTACCCTATGGTTTTTTAAATTTATCCTTTCTTAAATAAAAAATAAATTAAAAAAAGAAACAAACAAAAAAAGAAATGAGAGACAACTACCTACCACATGTTTCAGTCATATGTGGAATACAGAGAACTGAAACACATAAAAAATGTATTTGTGGGAGTTAGGCAGTAGCACAGCGAGTTAAGCGCAGGTGGCACAAAGCGCAAGAACCGGCGTGAGAATCCCCATTTCAGCCCCTGGTTCCCCACCTGCAGGGGAGTCGCTTCACAGGTGGTGAAGCATGTCTGCAGGTGTCTATCTTTCTGTCCTCCTCTCTGTCTTCCCCACCTCTCTCCATTTCTCTCTGTCCTATCCAACAACAACGACATCAACAACAGTAATAACCACAACAACAATAAAAAACAAGGGCAACAAAAAGGAAATAAATACATATCAGAAATCTAAAAACAAAACAAACAAAAATATATTTGCAAAAAATAATAAAGAAGCAAATAAACTGTTTCTGTAACTTTGTGAGAACTATGATGGTTATCTTTGGGAGGTGGAAGAGGGGTACACAAAACTTTGGTGGCAGGTGTGGTGTGGGGCTATACATTTAAATCTTAAAATCTTCTAACACACCCTCTATTAAACACAAATAAAAATGGGGGAAAAAAGAAAACAAGTACCAGGATACAACTGTAATTTAGTAATAACCTGTAATAATTCTATGTTTGTTCCTGCACAGAAAGAAAGTTTGCAAGGGCACACAAAACTGTTTTAGTGACATCAGTTCTGGGAAGTTGTATGAGGGAGATTATCATTTTTTAAAATTTTTTTAGGGAAGTTAATGTTTTACAGTGTACTGTTGGCACATCAGTACAATTTCTAGTCTCCCACTGAAAGTTCTCTGTAGAACACTCTCATCCATAACCTAGGATCTTTTACATCATCATGCCCCAGGACACCTCTTTCTCCTTCCTTCCTCAGAGTTTCTTTGTTCTGATGCAATAAACCACACCCAGTCCAAGATTTACTTGGCGTTTTTCCATTCTAACTTATTTCTGGGAGGTTATCCTTCTGGCATTATTTATGTATTTGGTATGTATTATAAATAATTTTATTATATTTTAAGTTTTTATTTTAAGACTTGTTGAAGTATTTTATTTATTGGATAGAGACAGAAAGAAATTGAGAGGGAAGGGGGAGATAAAGAAGGAGAGAGGAAGAGAGACATCTGCATACTTGCTTCACCTTTTATGAACCCCCTCCATCCCCAGGTGAGGACTGGTACCTTGAACCTAGGCACTTGTGCATTGCAGCCTGCCCCTTTCTTTGTTGTTTTTGAAAGAAAAAATAAATATCAAGAGGTAGGAAAGACTTATAAATTGAGAGAAAATGAAAATCTCAGAAAAGAATGTAGTAATAGGATGAAGACCCCCCCCCCTTCCCAGTAGCTGTAGGTCCTTCTCCCCAGTTCAGTATAACAACATGATGGCTTTCCCTCTCACAGCATTACTTTTTTACCTTGCAGCATGGCACTAAGAGGCAATACACATATTCCATTGGCTCTGAACCTTATTTGTGTTCCTAAAATATTTCTTGCAATGTAGCCAAAAAACAAATGCTTTCACTTGATGAATAAATCATGGGAAATGAGACTGTCAAGTTGGAAGGGACTTTAGAGATTATCTAGGCCAACCCCCTCATTTACAAGTGGAAACAATGGAATGTGTTTTTGAAAAGTTAGCTGTCAAGCAATTTTGAAAAAAAAAAAGTTCCAGTGAAAAATCAGAGCTACATCCCTACAGGGAAGAATTTTCTTAATCTAATACATCTGATACCTTCATACACTGCTTATGAGAGATTAAGTAAACTAAACCATTTATTTAAATGTTTATTTACTTGATAGGACAGAGGGAAATTATTGTAGGGGAGATAGGGAGAGAGAAAATGAGACACCTGCAGCACTGCTTCGCTGCTCACGAAGCTTTGCACCCTGCAGGTTGAAACTGAGGATTTGAACCTAGGCTGTTTTGTTTTGTTTTGTTTTGTTTTGTTTTGTTTTGTTTTGTTCTTGAACCTAGGTTCTTAAGCACGGCAATGTATGTGCTTTACTGGAGTGTGCCACCACCTGGTCCCCAAGTAAACTATTTTGGAGAATGATTTGACAATATCTCCCAAAGGCAGCAATGCTCACACCCTACAGTAGATATATATCCAAAGAACAATAATCACAAAACTACACTTTCAAGAGAACGATTAGAGCAGTCCTAACTATAGGTTAAAAAAACAACTGTTAAACAAGACAAAAACCAGCCTAAATATCCATCAGTAACAAAGTGGATAAATCATAGCACATTCAGTAAAAGTTACGCCATATAATAGTGAAAGCTGAATGAACTAGAACCATGTGGCACAAGGATGAATTTCGGAAGTATGACATTGAATAGAAAGAATACACAGCATTGCTGTACATTTGCTGTACATCAATATATGTTGAAGTAGTATATGTTGTTTTCAGACACACATATACGTTGTAAATTTACAAGTGAACGTATCAGAATAATAAGTAACAGATCCAGGAGAGTGGTTACTTAGGAGAGGAGGGAAAAGGCTTCAATCACAGAGAGACAGAAAGAGCTCAACTCTGCTAAGTGATGTTCTTTATCCTTAACCTGGATAATAGTTATCCTGATTTTCATTATGTGACTCTTTATACCCCCTTCAAACTATAAAAAATTCATGATGCATTGTTTTTTAAAAGCCCAGTGCTAAAAGGAGAACTCATAATTTTTCAAATACAACAAAATACTAAAAGATGCAAATGCTGCTCTCAAAATGATAGGGTCATTCCGTAAACTTGATTCTTTTTTTCCTGGGACTAGTTATGGGCAGGAACCTGCTAGAGAAGCTGCAGTTGGGCACAGTCCATTCTCTCTCAGCTACTCAATAGGGAGAGAACAGTTAGATTAACCTTTCAATTTATTTCATATTTAAAAATACAACATTGCAGAGAGAAACAAATATCATCTGCTTTCACTTACATGTGGAAGGTAACAAATACAGCACACCAAACTGTTGGAGTAGGAGAACAGATTGGTGAATAAGGGAAGGGAGTTGGGAGGGGAGTGAAACAAGTAAAAGAGGTCAGTCATAAGATGGCGGATGGAAACCTGCATTTCAAGGGTGATCATTATATAATCTATATAGGTATGGAAGTACGAAGTACAATGCTGTCTACCTAAAACTTATATAATATTTTTTAAATGCTACTTCAATAAAAAAAGGCAGGGGACCAGTAAAATAACTCACTTGGATAGTGCACTGCTTTGACATGTCTGTGAAACAGGTTCAAGCCCAGTCCCCACAGCATTGAAAGAAGCTTTGGTGCTATGGCTTCTCTCTCTTCTCTTCTCTTCTCTTCTCTTCTCTTCTCTTCTCTTCTCTTCTCTTCTCTTCTCTCTCTCTCTCCTCCTTTCTGTTTTCTGTCTCTATCTTTAAAAAATTGAGCAGAAATTCTCAAAATTGTTCCTGTAAGATGCTAACAGTTTTTTTTTTTTTAACACAAAAGAGTGTTCTTTGAATATATATGGTATGATATGATAGGTTACATTTTGGGTTGTGGAGATTCTCAAAATTTCTTTCATATAAATTGATGCAAAAAGAATTCCTAGGTTTCCCCCAAAAAACCTGCCAAATCATACCAAATAGGATTGTTCCACTTCGTTTGCCAGGGCAAACTTGTACTGGCTTAAAAATATTCTTTACAGCAGTACTTTTCAGAGTTCTTAACACATTTGCTTTACATTGTAACTCTCTGAGAATAATAAACACCAAATTTCATTAAATCTGAAAGATCTTGGAAGACAGCATAGTGGTTATGCAAAAAAAAAAAATTCTTGCCTGAGGCTCCAGTCCCCAGCACAACCATCAGCCAGAGCTGAGCAGTGCTCTGCCACCCCCCTCATTAAAATAAATATTTAAAAAAATATAAGAAACAAACAGAAGCTTGAGAATAATGCCTCTCACTATTCCTTAGTTAAAACAAAACAAAACTTGATTGATGTTTCCTCAAAACAGTGCTTGGCAGAAAATCAGTTTAGTAAATGTTGCCCCTAAAGAATCAATCTTATTAGTTATTTCAGTTGCTAATGTGCATTTAGAATCCTCCATAGGAGACAAATGTGGTTTCATAGTATAACTTCTAGGGTATGTTTCCTTTGAGTGAGTGTCCCTAGAAAGTTGAGAGACCTCTTTTCTAGCATGTCATTAATGAGGGCCCATCCTACCTGCCAGTTTGCTGACTGAACATCAGAAACTTCTCAGCATCTATTGCTAAATTGCTGCTTTCAGATGTGCTTTCCTCATCTGGTTCTTGGTCCCCTACTAAGTTACTGCTTTCATCCACAACCACCTTTCTTCACAATGATTACAGCTCTGAAGGGTACTCTGTCCTAACACTCAGAGTTACTTAGCTAGAGTGTTACCTGGGAGAAACAGATCTCTGAGAAGAGGAATTCTTCCTGTGTGTATTCACTCTCCAGCATTACTTTTCAGGAAACAGGACTGTAAAGCAGAGGCTAGTCTACTTAGCAAAAATAAAGGGCTCAGTTTTCTTCCACAGACAGAACTCTTAATACCTGCATGTGAAGCATTATCTTTTTCTAAGGCTTTCCTCAGAAGACCTCCAGGTTGTGTGGAGCCATCTCCCCACCCTAATCCCAGAGAGAATAGCCTGAGATTTGTGATGCTCACAGGGCCTTTTAGAAAGGTGATTTACGGGAGTCGGGAGGTAGCGCAGCGGGTTAAGCGCAGGTGGCGCAAAGCACAAGGACCAGCGGAAGGATCTCGGTTAGAGCCGCCGGATCCCCACCTGCAGGGGAGTCACTTCACAAACAGTGAAGCAGGTCTGCAGGTGTCTGTCTTTCTCTCCCCATCTCTGTCTTCCCCTCCTCTCTCCATTTCTTTCTGTCCTATCCAACAATGACGACAATGATAATAACTACAACAATAAAACGCAACAAGGGCAACAAAAAGGAATAAATAAATAAATAAATAAATATATTTTTTAAAAAGGTGATTTACCTCAGTGCTTTCCAAGAATTCCTTCTGAAATGTCAGGAAAAGAGGTGAGCTGGATAGAGAGGTGATTTTTATTATTATTACTATTTATTTTTTAGCTTTTGCCCTTTTGAGCAATTGGAAAAACTAGAGAAAAAAGTACATTGTTTTCCAAACAGTATGTATCATGTTCACACTGGAAGCAGACAGTCGCTCTGTGGCCCCTGCTTCTCTACCCCACCTGACACCAGCCCAGCCAGCCCAGTCCAGCCCAGCCCAGCCCAGCTACTACTTGCACCTAATATCCATGAGGCCTGATTTCTACTTACTCACCAGAGGAAGGGAAAGACTTGATTAGCAACATAGACTTGGGCCCACTCACAGGCTGGGACATTGGGCCTGATGCCCAGGAAAGATTAAAAAAAAAAAAGCAGAAGGAAGAGATTTGGGTTATTGACTCCAAAAGAGGGAAGCCCTGTTTCAAAGCCCTCTAAGCTGTGCTCTTAACACAGATAAGTGTATTTTGATAGCAGGGGTAGAAAGGAAAGCAAGGAGTGAAGGAATGGGGGGGGGATGCAATAGGGAAGAAAAAAAATGATCAAGCCAGGAAGTGAATGTAGAGCTTAGGACAAAGCTCCAGCTCTGGGCTCCTTAGGACAGAACCTGGGTCACTCTGGGGGTGGAGAGGAGCATGCCTATGTCTTGTGTCCTGTGTCCTGGTGTGCTGATCTCTCTGAAGTCTGCTACTTCCTCTTCCCTCTCTTGGAAGCCAGTGCTTTCCACCCCAATTTACTTCCTTCCCACCAAAAAACCCAACCCCTAAACAAAAAGCATGTCATTCATTGAGAACAGGCAGAAATAAACAAACAAGTAAAGAAACAAAATACCCATCTCCTCTCAAAGCAGTACACTGTGGCCCTTCCTCATTGCTCATTTTCAGATCACAGTTGCTCCAGTTGCACAGTTACTATTCTTGGGCATCTTTAAGCCCTTACCCTCTATGATTGCAAGCAGTGGTCACTTCATTATGAACATTTTTAATGTGAGTGTCCCCCTCCCACCACAGGCATGTCGGTTCACACACACATGTGGACACGGACACACACACACACACACACACACACACACCACCTTTCCAGTTTCCCCTCCCCTCAATCATTTTCCCTCAGATATCCGCAAAAGGGTGAGGCTTGGAAATACTCTCCCCATGACCTACCTTCAGATTCTGTCAGAGTCTGAGGAGCAGGCAACAACTGGAAGCTGGGAGGCCTGGGCTGGACTCCCTCTGTGAATCAGCAAAGAAGTCCCTGAGACAAGGATGCCGACAGCTGCTGTGTGCACACTCTCCCTCTGCTTCTCCCACCTCCCTGCCCTCCTTCTTCTCCTCCTCCCCTTGCCGAGCGGCTCTGTGTTGCTATGCAATCATATTACCCCGGACTAACGGCACCACTCTGACCTCAGGGAAAGATACCCTTGACTGGACAAATACAGAGAGAGCGAGCAAGGACACTTTCAGAAAACTAGCAGAGCCTTGGCGGCTCTCAGAGATTTCAATTCATTAGAAGCTGAGCAGGAAAGCGGAAGAGGCTGAAAGGCAGAGGGGGAGAGGCTTCCACTGGGGAGGAGGAGACAAAAGAGGCCCAGAGATCAATACAGCTTCTGAGCGAGGAGGAGCAGGGGCCCCAACTTAGACAGATGGAGCCCAGAGCCAAAGCCAACTTTGGAGCCAGCAGCTGGCAGGGCCTCTTGGTATCCAGTCCAGAATTTAGTTTCTGTGTTGGAAGTTGAAACATTCTGCTCTAGAATTGGTACCCAAGGTATAGTCTTGGGGCCTGGGCAATCTGCCAGTCACACATGAGTCTTGTTCTCACTGCCTCTTAGCTCTACATGTAAAAAATGCCTCAGTAGTGAGGGAAATAAAATGGTCCTTGGATGACTTAGGGGGAAAACATGCACACAGCTCCTCCACATTTCCCATCAACAACTACCAGTCATTTTCCTTCCTGTTGTCTTTATCAGCCCTTATTCTGTTTACTGTCACAATTGAATAGAAGAGAGTCTCAGTTCTAAACACTAGAGAAATCAGGGAGAAGATGCTAAAGGGTTGTAGGGGGTTTGTGTTCCTTTTAAGAGTGCCCAATGAATAGTAGTTTCCTTAATAAATTTTTGTTGGATAAATAAACTGAATGAATAAATGGATGAAGAGCATGAAAAGCTCCCAACCCCATCCTTCTACACAGACACAAACATACAAATTTATTTGTTTATTTATTTATGTGTGTGTGTGAGAGACAGAGAGAGAGAGAGAGAGAGAGAGAGAGGCTCATCAGAGTAAAATTCTGGCACATGGAATGACAGGGTTTGATCTAGGGACTTCATGCTTGAGAATCCAGCACTTCATTCATTGTGCTACCTCCTGGTCCCCACAGACACACTTCAATCCATAGAACCTCCCTAAGCCAGAGCTGAGAAGTGTTCTGGGAAAAAAACTTAAGCTGTTGTATTCCGGAGAAGGTTAAGTGGTATGGTTGATGTCCCCTATGAAATAACAACAAAATAGGAACCAATTGTCCCCTTCCCCAAGCCAGGCTTTCAGAACTGTGCCAGTCTCCCCCTCCCTAGTCAAAGTGGCATCAGAGAGGCATCCACGCAGGCACAGAAAGGACCATTAATATTTGAATGGGCTTTTAGAAACACATCACTCTTCTCAATCTATACGTCAACAGAGCACTGCTGATTTAATCTACTTCAGACCTGTCCCAGTCCTAGCCCTGGCAACTTTTGGGTTTCTCAACACCAGCCAGTCCCAGGACTCAAAGTATCTTTTACAACAGATATGGAATGACTTGGCATGCACATGGGGAGTTGGCTAAAAGAAATACCAAAGGGGACCCTTACAGAAATTGGGAGTGGAGATTGGAACAGACACAGAACAACTTTGACTGACACACATTGAACACATGAGAACTTGACCCACTGTACAACCCTTGTGCCTGCTCTCTAGTATACCACACAAAACTAGAGTCCAGAAGTAGAAGTAGAAGGTGAGCAAGTAGGATAGGTACTTGCTCCCCATTTGGACTGCAATGGACTTGCCCATCTCACAAGGGACACTTGAAATAATCTCTTATTTTCCTATGTCTAGAGAGTATGTTAAGGCTGCAGCTACATAGATAGAATATGAGCCGTTATAAAAATAAACCTGCAAAAAAATAGGGACTGTAGTGCAATATTTGTCAAAATTTCCATGGGATGACAAAGTAAATCATTTGGATAGTATGCAGTTTTTTCATATGCACCACCCAGATTTGAGCCAGGCCCCCACAGCATTGAAGGAAGTTTCAATGCTGTAGTCTCTTTATGAATCACTTTCTGTATCACTCTCTGTCTCTCTCTCTAGCTACAAAAATCTCTCTCCCACAGAATCCATCATGGTGAAAAAGACAATCTATGTTATTTTTCTTAAAACATTAGAGGCTACTATGAAAATGAGACTATTACTGATGAGACAAAAATATTAAGTAGGTAATGCTTTAATTTATCTAAGGTGCAAGCAACACCTTAGATTTAATTACTGGATTATTGTCATCTTGACTTACATTTACTATAGGCTAGGCATTATTTAAAGTGCTTTCCAAACACTACTAGTTCATTTCATTCTTGTATCACACACACTTTTTTTTGTTTGTTTAAAAAGGTAAAGTTGGGAGAGGAGCGGTAGCACAGCGGATAAAGCGCACGTGGCGCAAAGCACAAGGACGGGCATAAGGATCCCGGTTCGAGCCCCTGGCTCTCCACCTGCAGGGAGGTCGCTTCATAGGCAGTGAAGCAGGTCTGCAGATGTCTATCTTTCTCTCCCCCTCTCTGTCTTCCCCTCCTCCCTCTATTTCTCTCTGACTATCCAACAATAACAATAATAATTACAACAATAAAACAAGGGGAACAAAATGGACTAAATAAAAATAAGTTTAAAAAAATAAAAAAGGTAAAGTTGATTTGCAAGCCTGTTTATGTTTTAGGTGAACAATTCCACAGTAGACTTTAAATAATTTCTACATTGCCAGGGTGGTGGTGCTCATGTGTTACCATGTACAAGGACCTAGGTTCATGCTCCAGGTCCTCATCTGCAGAGGGAAACTTCATGAGCGGTGGAGCAATGTTGCCGATATCTCCTTTCCCTCTTCCCTCTACCACCAAGTAAAAGAGAGAGAGAGAGAGAAATAAGGGAGGGAGGGAGGAAGGACAGAAGGAAGAAGTAGATGGTCACCAGGAACTGTGGATTCACTGTGTAGGAATTGACACCCCCCAGTGATTATCCAGATTATAAATAAATAAATAAATAAATAAATAAATAAATAAATAAATGCTATCATTTTCCAGGCAAGAGCATTGAAGCTTAGTGAGGCTAGTGACTTGCCCATGGTCACATAGCTAATATGAGACGTAGCCTAGATCTCACTGGACAATGACCATACAATTTACTGCTGGGCTATACTACTCTCTTCATCTAGTTGTGAACTATTGAGATGACAGACCAAGGTAGGTCACTGAGACAAATGTGATTGAGGCAGAAGAATTCCCCAAATATTTTTTCTACTTGTATTTTTTCTCAAGTGATTTCCTATACTCAAAATATCTCCCTTTCCTTTACAGGTCAGAGACACAAGAGACTGTAATAATCAGATGTCTCTCAGTAGAAGTCCCAAAGTACCAGACCACACAAAAAAATATAGTTAAGATTCTTGATGTAGTTGGAACATGGTGGCAGAAGAGGACTGAGTGGTGGTTGAACTGTTATGTGGAAAACTGGGAAATGTTATGCATGTACAAACAATTGCATTTTACTGTTGACAGTAAACCATTAATCCTCCAATAAAGACATTTTAAAAAATAGTTCTCAACTATAAAAATAAATAAATCACATTGATCTAATATCTTTCATTAAAATCATTATGAATGTAGTGCGAAAGGGGAAAAAAACCCTAACTTTCAGAGGATCTCTCCAGTTTGCTATAATCATTGTATAGTTCATCACACTACTCATTTATACTACCACTTAGCTCCTGTGGGATTTTTCATCATGTGTTGTCTCTTAGATCACAGAAGATGTATTCCATAGACTTGTTGAACCTCTGGAGTATTTGGAGAAAGACGATTTGTTTTTCTTGTTTATTTGTTTTCAAGGGTATATTAGGATACGTAGAGTCTTTGACTGTGTTCCAGGAGAGATGATATGTGTTTGTACCATATATATGAACTGAAAAGTTTAACCTGACATTTAAGTACCAAGGAGACTCATTTTCAACCAGGAGAAAAGTGGAAAAGCCAAAGGAATTGCATAGGCTAAGCTTCAACAATTTTGTCTGAGGAGGACAAACAAAGATCAGTGTAGGTCAGGCTAGGAGTATGGATTTGCCTGCCAATGCCCAGGTTCAACAGAGAAGCAATTATAGAAGCCAGATCTTCCACCTTCTGCACCCCATTATGGTCCTGGATCCAGATTCCCAGAGGGATAAAGAATAGGAAAAGCTTCCATTGGAGGGGGGTGGGATGCAGAACTCTGGTGGTGGGAATTGTGTGGAGTTATACGCCTCTTATCCAACAGATTTGTTGTTCATAATTAAATCAATAAAAAGGTTTTTTCTCTTGGTTCCATCTTCAATCTGTTCCTGACCTCTGACACTTTCCTGTTGTAAAAAAAAAATCATGTGAGAATCAGGAAGCTTGCTGATCCTCATAATTTAAGAAGTAGACAGACTATTGTCCCACTAAAGAAAATCCCCTTGCCCACCCCAACACAAGCACAACCAGGTCAAGACTGTGTTCCCAATAACTTGGAAAAAATTGGATAGAAATAACATTGACAGTGGAAAGAAATATCTGGTTTTAGGTAAGACTAGAACTTGGAAATAAAGCCCTTAAGAAAATGTAGAGAGTAGAGAGGGATGTAGTCAAGATGGCGACTTGGAAACAACACCTGGCATGAGATCCAAAAGAAGCAGCTTGAAACATGGGATTCTCTGGACAGGGTAGAATACAGAGCCATCAGTAGGAGAGTGAACAAGGGGTGGTCAGGGTGACACCAAAGAAGAGTCCTATAACCCACTCTTGGACTGGCAAAGGCCAAAGGACAAAGAAAGGAAAATCTTTTGCTTGATTATTTCTGAACTCACCCCTCCACCCCCCACCCAGAACCAGCCCCCAGGGGTTAGGCAGCCTCTCCTAGCAGGCTTCCTGCTGAGCAATTTTCTTTACCAAGATTCCTGGCTCACCAAGGGTGTGATTCCAAGCCATTTTCTTTTTGTTATCTCTCTGTCTCTCTCTATCTCTCTCTGTCACTCTCTCTCACACACACACACACACTTTTTAGGTGGCTGGAGCTCTATTTGAGTAACAAAATAGCTGACCAATCTGAGCCTCAGCCCTGTCTGGGAAAGTCTACATGGAGGGGTTTTTTTGTTTGTTTGTTTGTTTTGTTTGATACTTCCTATAATTGGCTGTTTTTGCTCAGGCTGCCTGCAGCAATCTAGAGCAGTCCAAGTCACAGACGGACTGTTAGGGATTTTTACTCTATTTTATTTTATTATTACCATTGTTATATACCCGTGTCCCTTTTGCTTCCTCCTTCTTCAGGTTGACCACAATTAATTGTTGTTGTTTTTTCCATTGATAGGTGAGTGGGTGTCCTATCCATTGTGAGAGGAACTTGTTCCTCTCTTCCTCTTCCCTCCACTCTCCTTTTTATCTCTTCCTAGCTAATTAAAAAAAAAAACTCTTTCCTTTCCCTGCTCTTTATTTTCCTTCCTTCTATTTATTTATTTATTTATTTATGAAAGGAGACATTAACAAAACCATAGAATGAGAGGGGTACAATTCCGCACAATTCTCATAACCCTATCTCCACATCCCACCCCCTCCCCTGATAGCCTTCCCATTCTCTATCTCTCTGGGAGTACGGATCCAGGGTCGTTATGGGTTGCAGAGGGTGGAAGGTCTGACTTCTGTAATTGCTTCCCGCTGAACATGGGCATTGATTGGTCGATCCATACTCCCAGTCTGTCTCTCTCTTTCCCTAGTAGGGTGGGGCTCTGAGGAAGTGGCACTCCAGGACACATTGATGGGGTCGTCTGTCCAGGGAAGTCTGGTCAGCATCTGGAACCTGGTGGCTGAAAAGAGAGTTAACATACAAAGCCAAACAAATTGTTGAACAATCATGGACCTAAAAACTGTAATAATGCAGATGAAGTGTTGGGGGTATTCCCTGCATGCTCTTGTGTACTTCTGCTTTCAGGTATATAATTTCCCCCTAGTTTATGGGCACGGGTGAACCTATGCTCTATCTCAGGGGACCTGGACTATATCTAGGTTTGGGACTTTATTGGGGAGTGGAACACCTGGAATGGAATTAGAGAATACTATGTAAGGAAAGGTCTCACCCGAGTGTTGAAGCTGAAGGGCTGTCATTCCACACCTGACGTCTCTAGTCACAGTCTGAAGTGCAGCATGCTGGGGTGGCACTCGTTGTGTTGATTAGGTTGCAATCCGCGGATACAATATCATTTGATTTGAATTGAAAGCAGCATGCAGAAAAGTGGGCCCCACCCTAAGGTTCCAGGACTGGGGAAAATATAGGCTCTATAGTGGAAATGTGAGGTTCCTGTTGTCTTAGGGTTCAAGAAGACAATGGATAGTTATTGTTATCATCACATTATTTGGTGATAGGGTTAACTTTGGAAAGTCCCTTTGATAGGGTTTGGGGTATAGTACCCAGCATCTTGTATATAGCTGTGCTGTCGGTTGCTTCTGTTCTCCCTGGTCTAGGCTTTTGGGAGAGAACAGATCAAAGACAGCCTATGTATTAAAAAGACTCAGTCTGTGTTTTAAGAAGTTCTAGATATCTCATCAGTTTTTCGCCTCTCATATTAATTAAATAGTGGTTTATATAATGTTTACACTTTAATAGTATTTTACATAAACACCACTCCCACCACCAAAGACTGTGTCCCATCCCCACCACCCAACCCTGCCCCCCCCACCCTCCACCATGCCGGGAAGCCCAATGGCCAACCTCCCCTTCACCACAGTGTTTTTACATTGGTGCCCTGCTCTCGATTTAATCAGATCCTGCTTTTAGATTCCCTTTCTGTTCTTCTTTCTCAACTTCTGTTGATGAGTGGGGACATTCCATACTCAGCTTTATCTTTCTGACTTAGCTGACTTAACATAATTCCATCTATCTCTGTCCAAGATGGGTCAGATAAGGTGGGCTCATTGTTCTTAATAGCTGCATAATATTCCATTGTGTATATGTACCACAGCTTTCTCAGCCACTCATCTGCTGTTGAGCACCTGGGTTCCCTTCCAGGTTTTAGCTATTATGAACTGTGCTGCTATGAACATAGGAGTACACACCTCTTTTTGGTTGGGCATTATGGAATCCTTGGGGTATATCCCCAGGAGAGGAATTACTGGGTCATATGGAAAGTCTATGTCTAGCCTTGTAAGAGTTCTCCAGACTGCTGTCCAGAGAGTCTGAATCAATTTACATTCCAACCAGCAGTGTAGAAGGGTTCCTCTGTCCCCACAGCCTCTCCAACATTTGTTGCTGCTGTCCTTTTTGATGTATGCCATTCTCACAGGAGTGAGGTGGTATCTCAATGTTGTCTTTATTTGCATCTCCCTGACAGTCAGCGACCTGGAACAGTTTTTCATATGTTTGTTAGCCTTTTGGATCTCCTCTGAAGTGAATGTCTTGTTCATATCCTCTGCCCATTTTTGGATGGGGTCATTTGCTTTTTTGGTGCTAAGTTTGCTGAGTTCTCTGTATATTTTGGTGATTAGTCTCTTGTCTGATGTTTGGCATGTGAAGATCTTGTCCCATTCTGTGAGGTGTCTCTTTGTTTGTGTGATAGTTTCTTTGGCTGTGCAGAAGCTTTTCAATTTGATGTAGTCCCATTGGTTTGTTTCTCCTTTAGTCTTCCTTGCAATTGGGCTTGGTTGATCAAAGATGTCCTTGAGGTTTAGGTGGGAAAGTGTTTCACCAATGTTTTCCTCTAAGTATTTGATAGTTTCCGGTCTGACATCCAGGTCTTGGATCCATTTGGAGTTGATTTTTGTTTCTGGTGAGATAAGGTGGTTCAATTTCATTCTTCTGCATGTTATAACCCAGTTTTCCCAGAACCATGTATTGAAGAGAGCCTCCTTCTTCCATTTAATACTTTGGGCCCCATTATCAAAAATTAGATGTCCATAGGTGTGGGGGTTTAGATCTGTGCTTTCAGTTTTGTTCCACTGGTCTGTGTGCCTATTTTTGTTCCAATACCAGGGTGTTTTGATGATGATGGCATTATAATATAGTTTGAGATCTGGGAGTGTGATGCCTCCGTTTCTGTTTCTTTTCCTCAAGATGGTTTTGGAAATTCTAGGTGTTTTCTGGTTGCAGATAAATGAATGTAGTTTTTGTGCTATTTTCTTTTTTTTTAATTTTTTATTTAAGAAGGGATTAGTGAACAAAAGCATAAGGTAGGAGGGATACAATTCCACACAATTCCCACCACCCAATCCCCATAACCCACCCCCTCCCACGGTAGCTTTCCCATTCTCTATCCCTCTGGGAGCATGGACCCAGGGTCGTTGAGGGTTGCAGAAGGTAGAAGGTCTGGCTTCTGTAATTGCTTCCCCGCTGAACATGGGTGTTGACTGGTCGGTCCATACCCCCAGTCTGCCTCTCTCTTTCCCTAGTAGGGTGGGTCTCTGGGGAAGCTGAGCTCCAGGACACATTGGTGGGGTCTTCAATCCAGGGAAGCCTAGCCAGCATCCTGGTGGCATCTGGAACCCGGTGATTGAAAAGAGAGTTAACATATGAAGCCAAACAATTTGTTGAGCAATCATGGATCCCAAGCTTGGAATAGTGGAGAGGAAGTGTTAGGGAGGTACTCACTGCAAACTCTAGTGTAATCCTGCTTTCAGGTATATATTTTGCAGTAGTTTATGGATACGTGTGCACATAAGCTCTCTCTCACAGAAACTGGTGTATATCTAGGTTATTGGACTTTGTTAGAAAGTGAACTACCTGAGATGAAATTAGAGTGTACTATTAAAGGAAAGGTCTCACCCGAGTAATGAAGCTGAAGGGTTGTCATTTCACACGTGAAGTCTCTGGATACAGTCTGAGGTGAAGCATGTTGAGATGGCAATCGTTGCTTTGGTTAGATTGTGATCGGCGGATGCAATATTATTTGGTTTGGATTGGGAGGTGCATACGGGAAAGTGGGCCCTATCCAAGGGTGCCAGGACTGGGGGAAGTAGGGGCTCTATAGTGAAGATGTGAGGTTCCTGCTGTCTTAGGGTTCAAAAAGACAATCAATAGTTAATATTATTATCACATTAATGTTAATTGGGTTAACTTTGAAAAGTCCCTTTGTTATGGTTTGCTGTACAGTACCCAGTATCTTGTATATAGCTGTGCTATTGGAAGCTTCTAATCTACTTGGTCTAGGCTTTTGAGAGAGTCCGCATATCAAATACATAGCCTATATATTAAAAAGATTCAGTTTGTCTTTTGAGAAACTTTGAGACATACAATTGATTTCCCCCTCTCATATTAATTAACTACTGATTTATATGTCTACATTTTGCTAGGAGTGTAAATAAGCACCATTCCCACCACCAAAGGAGTGTGACCCATCCCTCCCGCCCACTCCCACCCCCCACTGGCCCAGAAAGCTACATGTCTACCCCTCACCACTGGGTTTTTACTTTGGTGCCCTACTTACAGTTTGATCAGGTCCTGCTTTTAGTTTCCCTTTCAGATCTTCTAAGTCAGCTTCTGTTGATGAGTGGGATCATCCCATACTCATCTTTATCTTTCTGACTTAGCTCACTTAACATAATTCCTTCTAGCTCTGTCCAAGATGGGTCAGAGAAGGTGGGTTCATTGTTCTTGATAGCTGCATAGTATTCCATTGTGTATATATACCACAGCATTCTCAGCCACTCATCTGTTGTTGGGCACCTGGGTTGCTTCCAGGTTTTAGCTATTATGAATTGTGCTGCTATGAACATAGGAGTACACACCTCTTTTTGGTTGGGTGTTATGGAGTCCTTGGGGTATAACCCCAGGAGAGGAATTATTGGGTCATATGGAAGGTCCATGTCTAGCATTCTGAGAGATTTCCAGACTGCTCTCCACAGAGGCTGTACCAATTTACATTCCCACCAGCAATGTAAAAGGGTTCCTCTGTCCCCACATCCTCTCCAGCATTTGTTGCTGCTGTCCTTTTTGATGTATGCCATTCTCACAGGAGTGAGGTGGTATCTTAGTGTTGTCTTAATTTGCATTTCTTTGACAATCAGTGACCTAGAACAGTTTTTCATATGTTTGTTAGCCTTTTGGATCTCCTCTGTGGTGAATGTTTTGTTCATTTCCTCTGCCCATTTTTGGATGGGGTCATTTGCTTTTTTGCGGCTAAGTTTGCTGAGCTCTTTATACATTTTGGTAATTAGTTTCTTGTCTGATGTCTGGCATGTGAAGATCTTCTCCCATTCTGTGAGGGGTCTCTCTGTTTGTTTAATAGTTTCTTTGGATGTGCAGAAGCTTTTCAATTTGATGTAGTCCCATTGGTTTGTTTCTGCTTTGGTCTTCCTTGCAATTGGGTTTGATTCATCAAAGATGTCCTTGAGGTGTATGTGGGAAAGTGTTTTACCAATGTTTTCCTCTAAGTATTTGATTGTTTCTGGTCTGACATCTAGGTCTTTGATCCATTTGGAGTTGATTTTTGTTTCTGGTGAGATAAAGTGGTTCAATTTCATTCTTCTGCATGTTTCAACCCAGTTTTCCCAGCACCATTTATTGAAGAGAGCCTCCTTTTTCCATTTAATACTTTGGGCCCCCTTATCAAAGATTAGATGCCCATAGGTGTTGGGATTTACTTCTGGGCTTTCAATTCTGTTCCACTGGTCTGTGTGCCTATTTTTGTTCCAATACCATGCTGTTTTTTTATTTTATTTTATTTTTTTATTTTTTTTAAGAAAGGATTAATTAACAAAACCATAGGGTAGGAGGGGTACAACTCCACACAATTCCCACCGCCCAATCTCCATATCCCACCCCCTCCCCCGATAGCTTTCCCATTCTCTATCCCTCTGGGAGCATGGACCCAGGGTCATTGAGGGTTGCAGAAGGTAGAAGGTCTGGCTTCTGTAATTGCTTCCTCGCTGAACATGGGCGTTGACTGGTCGGTCCATACTCCCAATCTGCCTCTCTCTTTCCCTAGTAGGATGGGTCTCTGGGGAAGCTGAGCTCCAGGACACATTGGTGGTGTCTTCAATCCAGGGAAGTCTGGCCGGCATCCTGATGACACCTGCAACCTGGTGACTGAAAAGAGAGTTAACATACAAAGCCAAACAAATTGTTGAGCAATCATGGACCCAAAGCTTGGAAAAGTGGAGAGGAAGTATTAGGGAGGTACTCACTGCAAACTCTAGTATACTTCTGCTTTCTTACTTTGGTGCCATACTCCAAACTCAGTCAATTTCTGCTTTGCGTTTCTACTTCTTTTTTTTTTTTTTACATGCATAACATTCCCCAGATTCCCATTTTGCAATACAACCCCCACTATTTCATTCACCATTTTTCATGGACCTGTATTCTCCCCACCCACCCACCCACCCCAGAATCTTTTACTTTGGTGTAATACTCCAATTCCATTTCAGGTTCGACTTGTGTTTTCTTTTCTAATCTTGTTTTTCAACTTCGGCCTGAGAGTGAGATCATCCCATATTCGTCCTTCTGTTTCTGACTTATTTCACTCAACATGATTTTTTCAAGGTCCATCCAAGATCGGCTGAAAACGGTGAAGTCACCATTTTTTACAGCTGAGTAGTATTCCATTGTGTATATATACCACAACTTGCTCAGCCACTCATCTGTTGTTGGACACCTGGGTTGCTTCCAGGTTTTGGCTATTACAAATTGTGCTGCCAAGAACATATGTGTACACAGATCTTTTTGGATGGATGTGTTGGGTTCCTTAGGATATATCCCCAGGAGGGGAATTGCAGGGTCATAGGGTAAGTCCATTTCTAGCCTTCTGAGAGTTCTCCAGACTGTTCTCCACAGAGGCTGGACCAATTGACATTCCCACCAGCAGTGCAGGAGGGTTCCTTTGACCCCACATCCTCTCCAGCATTTGCTGCTGTTACCTTTTCTGATGTGTGACATTCTCACAGGAGTGAAGTGATATCTCATTGTTGTCTTGATTTGCATTTCTCTGACAATCAGAGACTTGGAGCATTTTTTCATGTGTTTCTCGGCCTTTTGGATCTCTTCTGTGGTAAATATTCTGTCCAATTCCTCCCCCCATTTTTGGATGGGGTTATTTGTTGTCTTGTTGTTGAGTCTGGTAAGCTCTTTATATATGTTGGTTATTAAACTCTTATCTGATGTATGGCATGTAAAGATCTTCTCCCATTCTGTGAGGGGTCTCTTGATTTGGGTAGTGGTTTCTTTTGCTGTGAAGAAGCTTTTTAATTTGATGTAGTCCCATAGGTTTATACTTGCCTTAGTCTTCCTTGTAATTGGATTCGTTTCATTGAAAATGTCTTTAAAATTTATGCGGAAAAAAGTTCTTCCAATATTTTCCTCTAAGTATCTGATAGTTTCTGGTCTAACATCCAAGTCCTTGATCCACTTGGAATTTACTTTTGTATTTGGTGAAATACAGTGATTCAGCTTCATTCTTCTGCATGTTTCAACCCATTGTTTCCAACACCATTTGTTGAAGAGACTCTGCTTTCCCCATGTAATAGTCTGGGCCCCTTTGTCAAAGATTAGATGTCCATAGGTGTGGGGCCACATTTCTGGGCTCTCAATTCTATTCCACAGGTCAGTGTGTCTGTTCATGTTCCAGTACCAAGCAGTTTTGATGACAATGGCCCTATAATATAGCTTGAGATCTGGCAGTGTGATGCCTCCGGTTCTGTTCTTTTTTCTCAAGATTGTTTTGGCAATTCTAGGTCTTCTCTGGCTCCAGATAAACATTTGTAGCATTTGTTCTATTCTCCTAAAAAATGTGCTTGGGATCTTGATGGGGATAGCATTAAATTTGTAGATGGCTCTGGGTAATATATTCATTTTGATGATGTTAATTCTTCCAACCCATGAGCATGGAATATCTTTCCACTTCTTTGTGTCTTTTTCAATTTCTTTGAGTAGTGACTCATAATTTTCAGTATACAAGTCTTTCACTTCTTTGGTTAGGTTTATTCCTAGATATTTTATTGTTTTTGTTGCTATAGAAAAGGAACTGATTTCTGGATTTCAATTTCTTCTAACTTAGTGTTTGCATAGAGGAATGCCACTGACTTTTGAATGTTAATTTTATAGCCTGACACATTACTGTATTGCCTGATGATTTCCAAAAGCTTCTTGCTAGATTCCTTAGGTTTTTCCATGTATACTATCATGTCATCTGCAAATAAGGAGAGTTTGACTTCTTCTCTTCCAATCTGTATTCCTTTAATTCCATGCTCCTGCCTGATTGCTATGAAAAGAACTTCCAACACTATGTTGAATAGTAATGGTGATAGTGGGCAGCCCTGTCTAGTACCTGATCTGAGGAGAAAGGCTTCCAGTTTTTCACCATTGAGTATGATGTTGGCTGTAGGTTTGCTATATATAGACTCCACTATCTTCAGGAATTTTCCATCTATTCCTATTTTTTGTAGTGTTTTGATCATAAAGGGATGTTGTATTTTGTCAAAGGCTTTCTCTGCATCTATTGATATGACCATGTGGTTTTTGGTCTTGCTTTTGTTGATGTGGTGGATCACATTGATTGATTTACGTATATTAAACCAACCTTGCATGCCTGGGATAAACCCCACTTGGTCATGATGAACAATCTTTTTGATATACTGCTGTATCCGGTTGGCTAGAATTTTGTTCAATATTTTCGCATCTATGTTCATCAGAGATATTGGTCTGTAGTTTTCTTTTTTGGTTGTGTCCCTGTCTGCTTTTGGTATCAGGGTGATGTTGGCTTCATAGAAGCTGGCAGGGAGTATTCCAGTGTCTTCAATCTTCTGTAAGACTTTTAAAAGTAGAGGTATTAGTTCTTCTTTGAAAGTTTTGTAGAATTCATTTGTAAAAGCATCTGGTCCAGGACTTTTATTTTTGGGAAGATTTTTGATAACTGTTTCAATTTCATTAGCTGTGATGGGCCTGTTCATGTTATCCACTTCCTCTTTACTTAGTTTTGGAAGTTTGTAGGTATCTAGGAAATCATTCATTTCTTCCAGGTTCTCTAACTTGGTGGCATATAGTTGTTCATAGAAGCCTCGCATGATATGTTGAATTTCTGCAATGTCTGTTGTGATATCTCCTCTTTCATTTACTATCCGATTTATTTGGATCTTCTCCCTTTTTTGTTTTGTGAGTCTGGCTAAAGGTTTGTCAATTTTGTTTACTCTTTCGAGGAACCAACATTTACTTTCATTGATCTTTTGTATGGTTTTCCTATTCTCAATGTTATTTATTTCTGCCCTAACTTTAGTAATTTCGGTCCTTCTGGTTGCTTTAGGGTTCCTTTGTTGTTCTTCTTCTAGGTCTTTAAGATGTGTAATCAGGCTGTTTATTTGTGCCTTTTCTTGTTTCCTAATGTGTGCTTGTATAGCTATGAACTTCCCTCTTAGGACTGCTTTAGCTGTGTCCCAAATATTTTGATAGCTTGTGTCTTCATTTTCATTGAAGTCTCGAAACATTTTGATTTCTTCCTTGATTTCCTCTTTGACCCAGAAGTTGTTAAGAAGTGTACTGTTGAGCTTCCACATTTTGGCATTGTTACTAATCTTTTGTTGATTGTTAAGTGTTAGTTTAATTCCACTGTGGTCTGAGAAGATTCTTGGGATGATTTCAGTGCTCTTGAATAGGCTGATGCTGTCTTTGTGGCCTAACATATGGTCTATCCTTGAGAATGATCCATGTGGATTTGAGTAAAATGTGTATTCCAGTTTCTTGGGATGAATGACTCTGAAAATGTCCAATAGTTCTAGTTTATCTATCTCTTCATTTAGCTCCCTTATGTTTTTACTGATTTTCTTCCTGGATGATCTGTCAAGTTGAGATAGTGGGGTGTTGAAGTCCCCTACTATGATTGTGTTACTGTTAATATATTGCTGTAGCTCTTTCAGTAGAAGTTTGATGTATTTAGATGGCTTCTCATTGGGTGCATAGATATTAATAATTGTTAAGTCCTCTTGATTGACTGATCCTCTGAGCATTAAGTAGTGTCCATTCCTATCTTTTTTAATCTTATGAATTTTAAAGTCTATCATGTCAGATATGAGAATAGCTGTTCCTGCCCTTTTTTGTGGGCCATTGGCTTGAATGATAGTTTTCCCTCCTTTCACTTTAAGTCTGTGTTTGTCTTGTTGCGTTAGGTGTGTTTCCTGTAGACAACATATTGTTGGGTTGTGTTTTCTGATCCATCTTCCTACTCTGTGTCTTTTAATAGGTGAATTCAGGCCATTGACATTTATTGATATCAAAGATTGAAGATATTTTAACGCCATTCTTGTAGAGTTTTAGAGTGTTTTCATATATGTTCTATTTGTGGTGGTCTGTTTGTTTATAGGAAACCTTTCATAACTTCTTTCAAGGCAGGCTTGGTGATGGTTGCTTCCTTCAACTGTTGCTTGTCTGAGAAGGTTTTGATGCTTCCATCTAGTCTGAATGACAATCTAGCAGGATACAGTATTCTTGGCTGAAAGCCTTTCTCACTAAGCACTCGATAGATATCTTGCCATTCTCTTCTGGCCTGTAGTGTTTGTATGGAGAAGTCTGCTGCTAATCTTATGGGTTTTCCTTTGTAGGTGACTCTTTGTTTTTCTCTTGCAGCCTTGAGGATCCTTTCTTTATCCTTATTCCTTTCCAATCTAAGTATGACATGTCTTGGTGTCTTTAGGTCTGGGTTAATTCTGTTTGGGACCCTCTGGGCTTCTTGAATCTTTATGTCTTTGGTGTTGTCTAGACTAGAGAAATTTTCAGCTATTATGGCCTGGAGAACGCTTTCTTCCTCCCCTTCTCTTTCTTCCTCTGGTAAGCCAATAATGCGTATATTGTTTCTTTTGAAGTCATCCCATAGGACTCTGTTGTTGTTTTCAGCATCTCTTAATCTCTTTTTGAGATCTCTTACTTCTTCTTTAGTTGTCTCTAATTCATCTTCAATCTTGCTAATTCTGTCTTCAGCCTCATTGATTCTATTCTCTCTGCCCTCTACTGCTTTCTGGAGTTCATCTATTTTGTTGCCCTGCTCTCATACTGTTTTAGCTTGTTCAGCTAGTTGCCTTCTTAGCTCAGCAATTTCAGCTTTCAGCTCTCTAATAACCATGAGATTATTAGAATTTTCTTCCATATTCTCATTTGTTGTTCCTGCAGTTCTGATTACAATTTTTTCAAATTCTTTACTCACTCCTGTTATTATTTCCTTGGCTAATGTTTGGATGTTGAACTCGTTGTTTTGTGCTTCACCCTCTGGAGGACTTTTAGCTGGACTCTTGTCCTGGTTCGAGTCTCCAATATTTTTTCTTGTTGTTTTAACCATTTTATATAAGTTAACAGTTTTTTCAATCCCTGAGTTAGAGTTCAGTGGTGTAAAAGCCTTTTTTTTTCCCCTGTAGGCTATGGGAGCCTGAGGGCTTTTAAACTATCAATAGGCTTCTTGGCTTAATCAATGACTCCTGACCAAGAGATAAAGCAGGGTGTGGCAGAGATAATCCAGTGGTTATGCAAAGAGACTTTCACAGCCCTTCAGCTATGCCACCGAGGTATAGGTCTTCTCCTGAGTTTCCCGGTTAGATCTCTGTGCCCTGGTGTCCCTCCCTGTTGCTGCTCCAGATTCTGAGTTTAGTAGCAATGGAGACTCAGAGTTGTACTTGGTGAGTCTCTGGGGAGTCCTTTCCTCCCTTCAGCTGTCCCCTTGTTGGTGGAGCAGACTGGAGGTGGTGTCTCCACTGACAAACTGTCGAACTGTTAGCAGTCACTTAATCTCTCCTTAGGCCCCTCTCTCCTCTCTGTCACCAGCCACGCGTGTTTGTACTCACGGGTGATTTACTGGGTTTCTGTGGTCATTCTAGTCCTGTCTTGTTTCGGTCCGGGTGGTCTCCTTTGGTATTCCTAGTTGATTGGGAGAGGAGAGGAGAGGAGAGGAGAGGAGAGGAGAGGAGAGGAGAGGAGAGGAGAGGAGAGAAAGCGATCTGCTGCTCGTAGCCGTACCATGCTGTTTTGATGATGATGGCTTTATAATATAGTTTAAGGTTTGGGAGTGTGATGCCTCCATTTCTGTTTCTTTTCCTTAAGATGGTTTTGGCAATTCTAGGTGTTTTCAGGTTCCAGATAAATGATTGTAGTGTTTGTTCTATTCTCTTAAAGAAGCCTGGTGGAACTTTGATGGGTATTGCATTAAATTTGTATATGGCTCTGGGGAGAATATTCATTTTGATGATATTTATTCTTCCAATCCATGAGCATGGGATATCTTTCCATTTCTTGGTATCAGTTTCTATCTCCTTGAGTAGCGACTCATAGTTTTCATACAAGTCTTTCACTTCTTTGGTCAACTTTATTCCTAGGTATTTGATTGATTTTGCTGAAACAGTAAAGGGGAGTGATTTCTGGATGTCTTCTTCTTCAGATTTAGTGTTTGCATAAAGAAATGCCACTGATTTTTGTACATTGATTTTGTAGCCTGATACCTTGCTATATTGCCTAACAACTTCCAGTAATTTTCTACTGGATTCTTTAGGTCTTTCTATGTATACTATCATATCATCTGCAAATAGTGAGAGCTTGACTTCTTCCCTTCCAATCTGTATCCCTTTGATTTCTTTCTCTTGCCTGATTGCTATGGCAAGAACTTCCAATACTATGTTGAAGAGTAACGGTGACAGTGGACAGCCCTGTCTAGTCCCCGATCTGAGGGGGAATGCTTTCAGCTTCTCTCCATTGAGTATGATGTTGGCTGTAGGTTTGCTATATATAGACTCCACTATCTTGAGGAATTTCCCATCTATTCCCATTTTTTGTAGAGTTTTGAGCATGAATGGGTGTTGGATTTTGTCAAAGGCTTTCTCTGCATCTATTGAGATAATCATGTGGTTTTTGGCTTTGCTTTTATTGATGTGATGAATGATATTGATTGATTTACGGATGTTGAACCAGCCTTGCATTCCTGGGATGAATCCCACTTGGTCATGATGAACAATCTTTTTGATGTGTTGCTGTATCCGGTTGGCCAAGATCTTGTTTAATATTTTGGCATCTATGTTCATCAGAGATATTGGTCTGTAGTTTTCCTTTTTTGTTGTGTCTCTATCTGCTTTGGGTATCAGAGTGATGTTGGCTTCATAGAAAGTGGAAGGGAGTGTCCCTGTTTCTTTGATCTTATGGAAAAGCTTTAGGAGTATGGGTATTAACTGTTTCCTTAAGGTTTTGTAGAATTCGTTTGTGAAGCCATCTGGTCCAGGACTTTTGTTGTTGGGAAGATTCCTTCCTTCTTTTGATTTCTTAATTCACTGATACTCATTTGTGAATTATTTTGTGGAATATTCTGATTCAGAATAGACTCTCTGTGTGGGTGCATGTCTCCCTTTCTACTTCCCTTTCACCTCTTGCTATCCCTAAAATTTTTAGTGGACAATAGATTTGCATAACTGTCTATTCTTGCTCTCCCTTTTCTCTTTCTTTTGGTTTTGGTTGCTATTTTTTCTTGGACTGGAGGTGTTGTTTGGCTAACTGGTATTGGCTGAACTGCATCAATCATTGCTTCAGTTACTATTGTTGTAATTTCTGAGGTTTTTTACTGCATTTGTGAAAGGTCTTTAGTATAACATGGCTTGAGCTTAAAACACAACAACTGAAGAACGACAGAACAGAAAAATAAAAACACATCAATAAATAAAATGGTTAAATCAAGAGCAAATAAAACTAATACCACAATGATTCAGAACAGGAGCCCAGAATAAACTCCAAGTCAGTCAGAAGTAACCATAGATAAGAAAAGTATGCAAGCAATAATAAACCTAATAATCACACAAATGAAGACAACTATGGAGGAAAGGACTATCAGAATTAGGAAAACAACAGATGAGACCCTTAAGGAAAATAATAGCTACCTGAAAACTGTAATAGCTGAGCTAAAAGGCAATTAGAGAACTGAAAACTGTAATAGCTGAGCTAAAAGGCCAATTAGCAGAACAAGCTAATACTATAAGTGAACTGAAGAAAGAAGCTGAGGGAAGGGAAAGCAGATTAACAGAAGCAGAAAACAGAATTAGCCAGCCAGAGGATGAGCTAGAGAAAACTAAGAAAAGGGTAAAAGAGCTCAAAAAGAGATTGAGAAACACTGAAAACAACAGCAGAGACATATGGGATGATCTCAAAAGAAGTAACATTTGTATAATTGGCCTGCCAGAGGAAGAAAGAGAGGAAGGGGAAGTAAACATCCTAGAGGAAATAATAGAAGAAAACTTCCCAGAACTAAACAACAGAAAGGACATTAAGATTCAAGATGCCCAGAGATTCCCAAACAGAATCAACCCAGACCTGAAGACACCAAGACACATCATAGTTACAATGAAAAGAAGTATAAAGAAAGGATCCTACAGGCTTCAAGAGAAAAACAAACAGCAGACTTTTCCACTCAAACTCCAAAAGCTAGAAGAGAATGGAAAGATATCTACTGAGTCCTCAATGAAAAAGGGTTTCAACCAAGGATAATATATCCTGTTAGACTTTCATTCCAACTAGATGGAGGGATCAAAACCTTCTCACACAGGCAACACTTAAAGGAGGCAATCATCACCAAGCCTGCCCTGAAAGAGGTTCTAAAAGACTTCTTATAAACAAGAACACCACCATACTACTTGACATATATCAGAGCAAATAAAAATTAATGAATAATGGCACTAGAATACATTAAATCCATAATATCAGTAAATGTAAATGGCTTAAACTCACCCGTTAAAAGGCACAGAGTGGGAGGATAGATTAGAAAACATGGCCCAACCATATGCTGATTGCAAGAATCCCATCTGACCCAAGAAGACAAACACAGATTAAAGTGAAAGGATGGAAAACTATAATACAGGCTAATGGACCACAAAAAAGCAGGAAGAGCCATTCTCATCTCTGACACAATAGACTTTAAATTAAATAAAGTAATAAAAGATAGGCAAGGCCATTACATAATGATTAGAGGATCAATTAACCAAGAATATTTAACAATTATTAACATCTATGTACCCAATGAGGGCCCATCTAAATACATCAAACACCTACTGAAAGAACTATAAAAATACATCAATAATAATACAATAATAGTGGGAGACTTCAACACCCCACTCTCACACTTAGACAGATAAAAAAAGCAGAGAATCAACAAAGAAACAAGAGAATTAAATGAAGAGATGGAGAGACTAGACCTCCTGGATGTTTTCAGAGTTCTCCCCCCAAAAAAGCTGGAATACACATTCTTTACAAATCCACACAGTTCATCCTCAGAATAGACCACATATTAGGTGACAAAGACAGTATCAACAAATTCAAGAGCACTGAAAAAATCCCAAGGATCTTCTCAGACCTCAGTGGAGTAAAGCTAACATTCAACAACAAACAGAAAATTACTAAAAGTCACAAAATTTGGAAACTCAGTAACATGCTGATTAAGAACCACTGGGTCAGAGAGGCACTCAAGAAAGCAATTTAAATGTTCCTGGAAACAAATGAAAATGAAGACACAAGCTATCACAATATTTGGGACACAGCTAAGGCAGTACTGAGAGGGACACTTATAGCCATACAATTACACATTAGAGAACAAGAAAAAAGCTCAATTAAACAACCTTACTGCATGCCTTAAGGACTTAGAGGAAGAGGAACAAAGGAACCCTAAAGCAACCAGAAGGACAGAAATCACTAAAATTAGATCAGATAAAAACATTGAAAATAAGATAACCATACAAAAGATCAATGAAGCTAAATGTTGGTTCTTTGAAAAATTAAACAAGATTGACAAACCGCTAGCCAGACTCACTAGAAAAAAAGTGGAGACAACTCAAATTAATAGAATTGTAAATGATAGAGATGTCACAACTGATATCACAGATATCCAGAAAATCATGCAAAACTTCTTTGAAGAGCTATACGCCACCAAGCTAGAGAATCTAGAAAAAAATGGAAGAATTCCTAGAAACATATGCCATTCCAAAACTGAACCAAGAAGAATTACAAAACCTAAATGTACCAATCACAGATAAAGAAATCAAAACAGTTATTAAGAATCTCCCCAACAACAAAAGTCCTAGAACAGATGGCTTTACAAACAAATTCTACAAAGCCTTCAGGAAACAGTTAATACCTATACTTCTAAACTCTTCCACAAGATCTAAGAAATAGGAACACTCACTTTCTCCTTGTATGAAGCCAACATTACCCTGATACCAAAAGCAGATAGAGATACAACAAAAAAGGAAAACTACTGACCAATATCTCTGATTAACATAAATGCCAAAATATTGAACAAGATCCTTGCCAAGTGGACCCTGGCAGTATATAAAAAAGATTGTTCATCACAAACAAGTGGGATTTATCCCAGGAATGCAAGGCTGGTTCAACATAAGTAAGTCAATAAATGTCATTCACCACATCAATAAATGAAAAACCAAAACCCACATAATTATCTCAATAGCTGCAGAGAAAACCTTTGAAAGAATCTAACACACATTCATGCTGAAAACACTACAAAAATGGGAATAGATGGAAAATTTCTCACGATACTGGAGTCCATATATAGCAAACCTAAAGGGGACATCATACTCAATGGACAGAAGCTGAAAGCATACCTTCTCAGATCGGGGACTAGACAGGGCTGTCCATTATCACCATTACTCTTCAACATAGTATTTGAATTTCCTGCCATATCAAGCTGGCAAGAGAAATAAATAAAAGGAATACAGATTGGTAGGGAAGAAGTCAAGCTCTCACTATTTGCAGATGATAGTATACATATAAAAAATTAAGCAATCCAGCAGAAAACTACTGAAAGTTTTTAGGCAATAAGAAAAAGGTGTTAGGCTACAAAATCAATGTACAAAAATCAGTGGCTTTTATTTATGCAAACACTAAAGATAAAGAAGAGGATATCCAGAAATCACTCCCATTCACTTTTGCACTTTTTTAAATTAATAAAATTCTTAGGAATAAAGCTGACAAAAGAAGTGAAAGACTTGTATACTGAAAACCATGAGTCACTATTCAAGGAAATAGAAAATGATACCAAGAAATGGAAAGACATCCCAAGCTCATAGATTGGAAGAATTAATATCATCAAAATGAATAGTCTCCCCAGAGCCATATACAAATTTAATGCGATACCCTAAAAGTTCCACCAAACTTCTTTAAGAGAATAGAACAAAAACTACAGTCATTTATCTGCAACTAGAAAACAACTAGAATTGCCAAAATAATCTTGAGAAAAAGAAACAGAAATGGAGGCATCACACTCCCCGACCTCAAACTATATTATAAGGCCATCATCATCAAAACAGCCTGGTACTAGAAGAAAAATAGTCACACAGACAAGTGAAACAGACTTGAAAGCACAGAACTAAACCCCCACACCTATGGACATCTAATCTTTGATAAGGGGGCCCAAAGCATTAAATGGAAGAAGGATAAATGGTGCTCGGAAAACTGGGTTCAAACATGCAGAAGAATGAAACTGAACCACCATATATCACCAGAAACAAAAGTCAACCCAAAATGGATCAAGGACATGTATGCTAAATCAGAAACTATCAAATACTTAGAGGAAAACATTGGTGGAACACTTTCCCATCTAAACCTCAAGGACATCTTTGATGATACAAACACAATTTCAAGGAAGACTAAAGCAGAAATAAACCAATGGGACTACATCAAATTGAAAAGCTTCTGCACAGCCAAAGAAACTGTCACACAAACAAAGAGACCCCTCACAGAATGGGAGAAGATCTTCACATGTCACAAATCAGACAAGAGACTAATAACCAAAATATTCAAAGAGCTTAACAAACTTAGCAACAAAAAAGCAAAATAACTCCATCCAAAAATGAGGATAGGATGTGAACAGAGCATTCACTACAGAAGAGATCCAAAAGGTTAACAAACACATGAAAAATTTCTCCAGGTCGCTGATTGTCACAGATATACAAATAAAGACAACATTGAGATACCACTTCACCCCTGTGAGAATGGTATACATAAAAAATAATAGCAGCAACAAATGTTGGAGAGGCTGTGGGGACAAACGAACCCTTCTGCACTGCTGGTGGGAATGTAAATTGGTCCAACGTCTGTGAAGATCAGTCTGGAGAACTCTTACAAGGCTAGACATGGACCTTCCATATGACCCACTAATGCCTCTCTCCTAGGGATAAACCCCAAGGACTCCATAACACCCAACCACAAATATATGTGTACACCTATGTTCATAGCAATACAATTCATAATATCTAAAACCTGGAAGCAACCCAGGTGCCCAACAACTGATGAGTGGCTGAGAAAACTGTGGTATAGATACGCAATGGAATACTATGCAGCTATTAAGAACAATGAACCCACCTTCTTTGACCCATCTTGGATGGAGCTAGAAGGAATTATGTTAAATGAGCTAAGTCAGAAAGATAAAGACGAGTATGGGATGATCCCACTCATAAACAAAAGTTGAGAAAGAAGAACAGAAAGGGAAATTCTAAGCATGATTTGACTGAATTTGGAGTAGGGAACTAAAGTAAAAACCCTGGGTTAAGGGTAAGGGTGGATGTTCGACTTCACGGGGGGTGGGGGGGGAGGGGGAAGATAAGATGGGACACAGTCTTTGGTGGTGGGGAATGGTGTTTATGCACACTCCTATAAATTTGTAGTCATATTATCACTAATTAAAATGAGAGGGGAAAATTGATTGAACATCACAAACATTTTAATGCACAGACCATAGGCTCAGTCTTTGATATGTTGACTCTCTTTAAAGCTTAGAATAGGGAGACCAGAAGCAACAGATGGCACAGCTATATACAAATAATGTCAGAGAACATAAATTATTGTGATGTTGTGTGTGATACAGTAAATCCTAACAAAGGGATTTTTCAAAGTTAACCTAATTGCCAAATAATATGATTATAGCAATAACTACCTATTTGCCTTCTTTTTTTTTATTTAAGAAAGGATAAATTAACAAAACCATAGGGTAGGAGGGGTACAACTCCACACAATTCCCACCACCCAATCTCCATATCCCACCCCCTCCCCTGATAGTTTTCCCACTCTCTATCCCTCTGGGAGCATGGACCCAGGGTCATTGTGGGTTGTAGAAGGTGGAAGGTCTGGCTTCTGTAATTGCTTCCCTGCTGAACATGGATGTTGACTGGTCGGTCCATACTCCCAGTGTGCCTCTCTCTTTCCCTAGTAGGATGGGTCTCTGGGGAAGCAGAGCTCCAGGACACATTGGTGGGGTCTTCAGTCCAGGGAAGCCTGGCCGGCATCCTAACGACATCTGGAACCTGGTGACTGAAAAGAGAGTTAACATACAAAGCCAAACAAATTGTTGAGCAATCATGGACCCAAAGTTTGGAATAGTGGAGAGGAAGTGTTAGGGGGATACTCACTGCAAACTCTAGTGTACTTCTGCTTTCAGGTATATATTTTGCAGTAGTTTATAGATACGTGTGAACATATGCTCTCTCTCACAGAAACTGGTGTATATCTAGGTTTTGGGACTTTGTTAGAAAGTGAACCACCTGAGATGGAATTAGAGTACACTATGAAAGGAAAGGTCTAACCCAAGTAATTAAGCTGAAGGGTTGTCATTCCACACGTGAAGTCTCTGGACACAGTCTGAAGTGAAGCATGTTGAGGTGGCCATCGTTGCGTTGATTAGGTTGTGATCGGCAGATGCAATATTATTTTATATGGATTGGGAGAGGCATACGGGAAAGTGAGCCCTATCCACGGGACCTTCCATATGATCCAGTAATTCCTCTCCTGGGGTTATACCCCAAGGACTCCATAACACCCAACCAAAAAGAGGTGTGTACTCCTATGTTCATAGCAGCACAATTCATAATAGCTAAAACCTGGAAGCAACCCAGGTGCCCAACAACAGATGAGTGGCTGAGAAAGCTGTGGTATATATACACAATGGAATACTATGCAGCTATCAAGAACAATGAACCCACCTTCTCTGACCCATCTTGGACAGAGCTAGAAGGAATTATGTTAAGTGAGCTAAGTCAGAAAGATAAAGATGAGTATGGGATGATGCCACTCATCAACAGAAGTTGAGGAAGAAGATCTGAAAGGGAAACTAAAAGCAGGACCTGACCAAATTGTAAGTAGGGCACCAAAGTAAAAGCCCTGTGTTGAGGGGTAGACATGCAGCTTCCTGGGCCAGTGGGGGGTGGAAGTGTGTGGGAGGGATGGGTCACAGTCTTTTGGTGGTGGGAATGGTGTTTATGTACACTCCTAGTAAAATGTAGTCATATAAATCACTAGTTAATTAATATGAGAGGGGGAAAATTAATTGTATGTCTCAAAGTTTTTTAAAACACAGACTGAATCTTTTTAATATATAGGCTGTGTATTTGATAGGCGGACTCTCTCAAAAGCCTAGACCAAGTAGGTCAGAAGCAACCAACAGCACAGCTATATACAGGATACTGGGTACTGTACAGCAAACCATAACAAAAGGACTTTTCAAAGTCAACCCAATTACCAAATAATGTGATGATAACATTAACTATCAATTGTCTTTTTGAACCCTATTGCCTTCTTAACCCCTAAGACAGCAGGAACCTCCCACTTCCTCTATAGAACCTATATTTCCCCCAGTCCTGGAACCACTAGGGTGGGGCTCACTTTCCTGCATGCTTCTCTCAATTCATGCCAAATGATATTGCATCCGCCAATCCCGACCGAATCAACACAACAAGTACCACTTCAGCATGCTTCACTTCAGACTGTGTCCAGAGACGTTAGGCATGGAATGTTAACCCTTCAGCCTCATTACTCAGGTGAGACCTTTTCTTCCATAAGATTCTCTAATTCCATTCCAGCTGGTTCACTTCCCAACAGAGTCCCAAAACCTAGATATAGACCAGGTCCCATGAGATAGGGCATATGTTCACATGTATCCATAAATTAGGGCAAAATATATACCTGAAAGCAAAAGTACACAATAGTCTGCAGTGAGTCAGTATAAAGTTGATAATGAAATAGTGTCTACTTAGACTTAGATATCCTCCTCACCTACTTCCTATTACAGTTCTCTCACTCACTCCGAAGATAACCTTATCAATGCAAGGACTGCAAAAGTTGAACAAGGGCAAGAGACTGGAACACTTTAATGGTGACTTTTTAGTCACTATCAGACCACCCCATCAGCTGGGGCCCTACTCAGGGAGTCTTGAGATTCCCAAACAGATGTGATGAACTCGAATAAATCCCTCTCTCCACTGTTACTGGTCACATCTGTCAGCAACAACAAAATAGACCCCTTTGTGTGTCCCCCATAGGATCTTGCCCTTGGCTTGGATCAACAACGGTAGAGAATGTTCCATCCTCTGAATAGAGGCTGAACAACATACTCTATTCTACACCTGAGGAAGATAGGTCCTGAAATTGGGGCAGCTTGGAATATTCCTACTCATGACCACAGAATGTGAGCTCAGATCTACAGGGATGCAGAGGTCACATAAGCTCCTAAGCTGAATATGGGCCCCAGATCACATCAAATCGATGGGGTTTACAGTCAACAATATTTATACACCTTTCCATATTAGGTAGCTACTTTCTTCCCTGATCCAGCCTCTGGTCCTTTTTACAGCCATGACATCATCTCCCCAGATAATAACTTGGATCCACCTGCATATCAGATTTCAGGCTCAGGGAGAAAAAAAGATAAAAAAATTAGTATAGCCACAGGCCCTTTGGAATAGAACTTCTTCTAGCATTTGCCCTTCTTCCGTAGCCAGTCAACAGCATCAGGTTGAGCCTGATGTAAAGTTTCGAGACCTTCTTTGAATCTGGAGAGGTGGCAGTCGTTGACTATGTGGGTCATAGTCTGTCTGTAGCCGCAGGGGCAGTTCGGGTCATCTCTGGCTCCCCAGTGATGGAACATAGAGGCGCACCAGCCATGGCCTGTTCGATAGCGATTGAGGAGGGCCCAATCATAACGTGCTAGGTCAAAGCCGGGTTGACGCTTGCAGGGGTCTGTGATGAGATGTTTGTTCTTTACCTCAGCTGACTGCCAGCTCTGTTTCCAAGAGACTGGAACAGAGAAGTTCAGTGTAGGCGTAGGGGACCAGATTGGGTGACGAAGATATCCGCGTATATTGGCAGGTCCGGTCAAGCGTAGACGTGGGAAATGAGCTTAGATGATGCCGCATCCCGACGAATATCTGGCGGGGCGATGTTGCTAAGAACTGGCAGCCATGGAACCGGGGTGGAACGGATGGTTCCAGAAATTATCCTCATGGAGGAATATAATTTGGAATCGACCAAGTGGACATGGGGGCTACGGAACCATACTGGGGCACAGTATTCTGCAGTGGAATAGCATAATGCCAGAGATGATGATTGTAGTGTGGAAGCGCTAGCGCCCCATGAGGAGCTGGCCAGTCTTGCAATGATGTGATTCCTCGCGCCCAGCTTTGCTGCAGTTTTTATGAGATGTTTGTGAAATGACAGAGTGCGATCGAGAGTAACGCCAAGATAGACTGGCTGGGCTTCATGCCGGATTCTCGTATCGCCAAGCTGCACATTAAGCTCATGTGAGGCCGAGGCATGGTGTAGATGGAAAACAGATGATACCGTTTTAGCAGTGCTAGGAATTAGTCGCCATTTTTTACAGTAATCAGATATCAGAGACATGTCTTTCGTGAGTGTTTCCTCGAGGAGGTCTAACTTTGATGCCTGAGTTGCAAAGCAGATGTCATCGGCGTAGATGAACTTCCTTGAAGAAGTTTCTGGGAGGTCATTGATGTAAATATTAAATAGCGTAGGAGCCAGAACAGAGCCCTTGGGGAGGCCACTTGAGACAAGTCTCCATCTGCTAGACTTGTCACCCAGATGTACCCAGAAACTTCAGTTTTGGAGAAGAAACGATATAGTGTTGGCCACCCATGGAGGCAGGCATCTTGAGATCTTGACTAGGAGACCACGGTGCCAGACCGTGTCATAGGCTGCTGTGAGATCAACAAAGACAGCACCCGTCTTTAAATTCTTCTGGAATCCATTTTCAATGTAAGTTGAGAGGGCCAGGGCTTGTTCGCAGGTAGATCTTCCTGGGCAGAAACCAGCCTGGGCGGGTGATAGGAATTTCTCTGTAAGATGAGAAATACGTGACAGAAGCAGCCTCTCAAGGAGTTTGTAACACAGAGAGAGGAGAGAAATTGGTCTATAGCTGGCGGCCAGTGTTGGGTCTTTCTTTGGTTTCAAAACCGCTATAATCTTCACATGACGCCAAACTTTGGGCATAGACTCAGATTCCAAGATGTGGGACAGGAATGAAGCGAGCCATTTCTTTGCCGCGGGGCCCAGGTTAAGAATGAGTTCTGGGGTGATGTTATCATAGCCAGCAGCTGTTGCCGGTTTAACTAAAATATGCCTACTAACTATCTACGGACTGGAGATCCCCCACCCCCAACTCTTCATCTGCACTATTCTAGCCTTTAGGTTCATGATTAGTCAACCACTTGTTTGGCTTTAAATGTTAATTCTCTTTTCAGCCACCAGGTTCCAGATGCTACCATAATGCTAACCAGACTTCCCTGGACAGATAACCCCACCAATGTGTCTTTGAGCTCCAATTCCCCAGAACCCCGCCCCACTAGGGAAAGAGAGAGGCAGGCTGGGAGTATGGATTGACCTGTCAATGTCCATGTTCAGTGGGGAAACAATTACAGAGCCAGACCTTCCACCTCTGCATCCCACAATGACCTTGGTTCCATTTTTTTTAAAGAAAATGAAATCTATCAAGGGAGGGGAGGAGATACGGAGTTCTGGTGGTGGGAATTGTGTGGAGTTGTACCCCTCTTATCCTATGGTTTTGTCAGTGTGTTTTTTTTATAAATAAAATTTTTAAAAAAGAAATGAAAATGCAGAGAATAAGAAAAATAATCCTTGTGAGCTAGCTGGTAGTACACCAAGTTGTGTACACATGTTACCACAATTAAGGACCTGAATCCAAGCACCTGGTTCACACCTGTAGGGGGAAGGTTCACAAGAGGTAAAGCAGTGCTGCAGGTGTTTCTCTTTCTCTCTCCCTATCTGCTACTGGCTTCTCGGTTTCTATGAAATACAAATAAAAGAGAGAAATAACCTCTATGGTAATTAGTTGGTTTTCTTGCTGTTTTGTGGAATTAGGACCTCAAATATATGTGATTTCACCACTCTGGGATCATCTTTCATTTAAACAGAGAGAAGGGATAGGCATAGAGGGACAGATACAACAGTATCATAGCATCTTCCAGTGCTACAACCCCTTCCTGTGTGGTGCCAAGGCTCAAACTTGAGCTGTATATATGGCACAACATGTATCCTACCTGGTGAACTATCTACCCAGTTCTCAGATATTATTTGCAGAGTATTTTTGTCACATTACTTCATTTATGTACCAGAGATTGTTTCTAGAGAATCGGTATAGCATACACTAAAATTGAAGGGGTTGCGTAGTGGAGTTTCCATAGGTGAAATGCCTCAGGAGATGTTCAGATGTAAGAATATATATTAGTAGGAGGTTTCATCATATGTGGGTAATGTAAGCAAGGAAGCAGGGAATTAGGAGGAACATGTTATGAACACAGAGAAACATAACAAGAGTGTTGGATTTTGCCAATGGAATTGATAAAGAATAATGCAAAGTTACAACAGACTAAATACTGAAGAATCAACATTACACAGTTACTGATGCAAATATCACACTTTGTTACCTTCTCCCTCTTCAGCTTTTTTTCAAACTTCTCCTAAGCCAGAACCAGCAGCTGGGATATTACATAATCAAAAATTATGTTCTATTTATGTTTTCAAGCATATTCCATTTATATCAAAAGCATTTGAGCTATAGTTTAAGTGATATGGTAGAAATAGAACTGAATTTGGAGTCAGAAAGCAAAGGTTCTAATCCCAATTTTGCTACTGATTTGCTGTTAACCTTTAGGAGACATTCACTTTTTTTTTCCTACCAGAAAGAGGATAATAGCTCCCTGTTTACTTCACTTGATTATGTTGAGATAAAACAGGGTAATGGATGTGAATATACTAAAAATATAATGTCATATCTAAAATTTAGAGATTATTATTTTCATAGATTCAAGGTCCTGGTAGGTTTCTTATCTGCAAAAGACATAAATCTACTTACAGTAGACTATGGTAGCTAAGGAGACAGTTGCAGGAATATAATTAACTCCCCGTTTCCAACAGAAAAGATATTATAGGGTTTAAGTAGACGCACTGACAAAGTAGTCAGATGCTTATTATCATCCTTCACATTATCAGCCTTCCATATTCCTTCTAGTACAGACTTACAGAAATATACATGCTAACAACTTTCACATTTGTGAGGACCAGGCCAGGATACATAGTGCAATAAGGACTACTGATACTTTTTAGCTAAAGAGAACTGTTACTAATTTGAACTTTCATTATTTTTAGGCTGCTGAGTCAAGGTGGACATTTATGCTTATAATTTGTATTGAGAAAAGAGAGTTAACATTTTTTCTTTGAGATTTTACTCTGTGTGAAATATACAGTGCAAGGCACTAGACATCTGTTACCTCCTATAATGCTCACAGCAACTCAGTGAAGTAAGGATTATTGTCCCCAATTCTACAAACAAGAAAATTGCAACCTACAGATGCTAAGTAACTTGTTCAAGTTCATTAAACTAAATAGAAATGTAAGCTGGCATTCATCTTAAATATTTCTGACTTCAGTGGTGATGCCCTTTTTGCTTCTCTCCTTCTTCCATGCAGGATGTCAACATTAAATGTAGGGTACATCCTAGAAATTATCGTTCCTTGGTGATTTTAAAAGCTACACTAACAAAACATCTTGTAAGTACCTTGGACAACAATAGGCAGAGACCCTTTTTATGGATGCCCTAAAGTACTGAAAGATATTTAAGAATATAACACATGTCTGAATCTAAAATATGAGCTCTATTTTTCATCTAGCGGTGAGTTCTATAGCATCTCATCTCACATATGCAATGCAAGATATTTACCTGGCAAGGTCAAAGTGACAATTTCAAGGTAAAAATCTGTCTGTGACAAAATGATGACTCATTTTATGTTGTCTGGCCCCAAACCATCACACCTCAAGCTACCACACTAGTCCCTACTTAGAGTGAATCTTGAATACATTCTTATTTAGGTGGATAGAATCAGTAGATGCCTTCTTGGTATGGCTTGACAAAGAATGAAATGCTATCACTACTTCAAATTTCTTCCCCCATTAACCCTTTCATGGGACATTAATTTCCCTATTACTATATCCCTCAGCTTAACACATTTGTCAAAATGTAAGTGCTACCTTCAATCACTATACATTATACTTATTAGTTTATTACCTTCATTCTAATCACCAAGCAGGTATGAGACACAAGGCAAATTATTTGCCTTTTTAAAATTAAATTAAATTATAAATAAAAATAGAAAATATTGATGAAACCATAGGATAAACAGGGAAAAATTCCACACATTTTTCCACCAGAGTTCTGCATCTCACCCCCTCCATTGGAAGCTTTCCTATTCTTTCTCTCTGGGAGTATGGACTCAGGATCATTATGGGTTGCAGAAGGTGGAAGGTCTGGTTTCTGAAACTGCTTCTCCACTGAGCATGGGTGTTGGCAGGTTGATCCATACTCCTAGCCTGCTTCTATCTTTCCCTAATGGGGCAGGGCTCTGGAGAGATGGGGTTCCAGGGTACATTAGTGAGGTCGTGTGTCCAGGGGCGTCAGGGCAAGGCAAATTATTTGAAAGGTAAGGCAGAGGGAAAGCCTTTTAGAATCCCAAAGCACTGAAGAGATAACATTGCAAACCCTGCAAGCACAGATGCACTTTTTGTTTGTTTGTTTGCCATCAAGATTATCATTAGAGCTTTGGTGCCAGCACTATGAATCCATTGCTCTCAGCGGCCATTTTCCCTTTTTCTCTTTCTATTTTATTTGATAGGATAGAGAGAATTTTAGAGAGAAAGACACCTGCAGACCTGCTTCACTTCTTAGAAGCATCCCCCCTGAAGGTGGGGAGTGAAGACTTGAACATCATTCTTGCACATAGTAATGTGTGTGCTCAACCAGGTGTGCACTGCCTGACACCTTATTTTTATTATCTTTGTCATTATTGGGGGCATAATGGTTAACAGCACAGTTGTTGACATGTAGGATCAATTTCTCATCTTGCCATAATAGGTGTCTGCAAAACACTCTCACTCTCCTGTTTTATGCTTTACATTGGGTTCTAGTTCTCCCCCGCCAAGAGAATTGGATCAGTCCAGTTAGTTTTCGCAGGCCCGCTTGGCCCCGCCCCTAGGAACCCCGAGAGAGGGTTCCAAAGTTGAAGAGTTCCAGAGTTTCAGAGTAAGAGGGTTCCTGAGTTCCAGAGTAAGAGAGAGTTCCTGAGTTCTAGAGTTGCAGAGTTAGAGAGAGTGCTTGCGCTGCCACAAAGAGACAGTAGAGTTCTGTTTGGTGATTAGTTTGTCTTAGTTTATGAATCGTTGTTCCTGGATAAAGAAATATAGCTTCCCTGCCCAGCCGTTGTCTCCGCGTCTCTGTTACCTGCCCGTGAAGCTAGCCAACCCAGCTAGAGCCACCGAAAATTTTAACAACACTCTCCAACTTAGGTCCTTATCCATCATCATGCACCAGGACCCCAATGCCCTTTCCACTTCTTCCCCAGAGTCCACTGTGCTGGTGCAACACACTATACCAAGTCCAAGTATCACTTTGGGCTTTCCCTTTCTGTCTTTGTTTCTGAAGTTCCACCTATAAATGAAATCACTATATATGTGTCTCCCTTTTTGGGTTTATTTTCACCTAACTCCTTCACATTCCATACAAGGTGAGATGAAGGAGATTACTTGATCATTTTTGACTGCTTAATAGAATTCCATTATGTATACATACTACAACTTTCTTAGCTACTTATCTGCCAGTGGGCATCTGGGTTGTTTCAAATTTCGGGCTATTAAAGATTATGCCCAGATACATTTCAAGGTAAAAGTAGTACTAATTTGGGAGCTGGAAATAGTTCACTGAGTACTGTGCACACAGTATTATGAACTAGGACCAAAGTCCAAACTCATGGCCACTACATGGGAGTACCATGCAAAATGGGATGGTTCACTAGTGGTGGAACAATGCTGTGATTACTTTCCTCTCTCTTTCTCTCTTTCTCTGTGTTTCTCAGTCTGTCTAAGAAAGAGAGAGAAAGGCTGCCAGGAGTGGTAGAATTGTGTAGGTGTAAAGACCCACAAAAATCCTGATAACAAAAGACAGGAAGGAAGGATGAAAAGAAGGTAGGAAAGATCCTGATAATAAAAGACAGGAAGGAAGGATGAAAAGAAGGTAGGAAAGAAAGGAACAATATTATCTGGGTCAGAAAGACAGCTCAGCAGGATGGGTGAATACTTTGCCATTTGTTGGGCTCAGGTTTAAGCCTTGGCATCACATGGGAAGTGGCTATGACACTAGAGGATGTTCTGGTTCTGGGTCATTCTCTCTCTCTCTCTTTATATATATATATATTTATATATATATGTATATATATACATATATGTATATATACATATATATATTATATATTATATATATATGAATAAGGTGACCCAGTGGGATGAAATTGCATATGCATGAGACCCAGAATCAGAAGAAAAGGAAAGAAAGAAAGAAAGAAAGAAAAGAAAACTACTCTGAAAAAAAATGTATACCAAACAGACATGATGGACCTAGACCTTGACTAAATCCCTCTCTCCATTGTTACTGGTCATCTCTGCCAGGAACAACAAAATAGACCCCTTTGTGGGCCCCCATTACCCTCAACTTGGATCAACAACGGTAGACAATGTTCCATCCTCCAAAGGGAATCTGGACAACATACTCTATGCTACACCTGAGGAAGATGGATCCTGAAATTGGGGCAGCTTGGAATGTTCCTATTCATGACCACAGAATGTGAGCTCAGATCTACAGGGATGCAGAGGTCACATAAGCTCCTAAGCTGAATATGGGACCCAGATCAGATCAAATCGATGGGATTTACAGTCAACAATATTTATACACCTTTTCCATATTTGGGAGCTACTCTCTTCCCTGATCCAGCTTTTTAGTCCTTTTTCCAGCCATGACATCATCTCCCCAGATAATAACTTGGATCCACCTGCATATCAGATTTCAGGCTCAGGGGTAAAAATTAGTATAGGCGCAGGACCTTTGGAATAGAACTAAAATGTGTCTACCAACTATCTACAAAATGGAGACCCTCCCCAATTCTTCATCTGCACTATTCCAGCCTTTAGGTTCATGATTAATCAACAACTTGTTTGGCTTTATATGTTAACTCTTCTTTCAGCCACCAGGTTCCAGATGATACCATGATGCCAACCAGACTTCCCTGCACAGACAACCCCACCAATGTGTCTTTGAGCTCCAATTCCCCAGAACTCCGCCCCACTAGGGAAAGAGAGAGGCATGTTGGGACTATGGATCGACCTGTCATTGCCCATGTTCAGCAGGGAAGCAATTACAGAAGCCAGACCTTCCACCTTCTGCATCCCACAATGATCTTGGGTCCATACTCCCAGAGGGTTAAAGAATAGGAAAGCTATCAAAGGAAGGGATGGTATATGGAGTTCTGGTGGTGGGAATTGTGTAGAATTATACCCCTCTTATCCTATAGTTTTGTCAGTGTTTCCTTTTTATAAATAAAAAAGAAAAGAAAAAAAGAAAAAATGTACAAATTGGTTAAGCAGTTCGAAATATAAGTTTTGTGGTTCTTGTTTGGTTGTTTGTTTTCTTGTCTATACTAAGTTACCTATAACCTTAGACCACATAGATCAGGATCATTTGGTCCTGTTAGTATCTAAGATATTATTATTAGTAGATATCATTAAATGACATAAAGTATGGTGAGGTCAAGTATAATAAGGTAATCCCAACCATGGAAGTTTCAAAGAAAAACAAGCTCCCAACTAACTTGGCTATAATAATTATCGATTGCATATTTAAACTCTACTTAATAGTCCTCTGTGATTAGATTTAGCACTATTTAGCTCAATAATCTAGTAGAAAGGCCTAAAGAAGTCACCATAAATTTTCTAATCAAGTATTTATTACTTAGGCTTAGACATCTTCCTCTCTTACCCTGTACTTCACTTCCCTCTGTCACTTTATCTACTCAATAAATTACACAAAAGAAAGTAAGATACACCTCTTAATCTCTTCTGACAGGATAAACTTTATTATCACCCCCTTCTTCTTCTTCTAGCGTTTGCCAGTATCACCCCCTGATAATCTTTAGCAGAAACACTGTATACAATTGGCCAAGAGATATAATGACAAAAAAATAATACTCAACAAAAGCCAAATTATTATCTCTATGAAAACCTTTATTAGAATCGCCAAACAAGTAAATGCAGTGAAACTCAAGGTTAGCTTAGACCACACTAAAATCCTAGGTGTACTTCCTCCCTAACTTGGCACCAGACCCCATAAATCGGTTTGGATACAACAAATGACACTCAGTGTTTTAACAACTGGGAGAAAGCCTAAGTTTATCAGGTAAAGAAAGGACTAAAAAAAAAATCTGGAAAAGGGGAGTATGCTTCTCTCAATTCATACCAACTGATACTGCATCTGCTGATCCCAACCTATTCAATGTAATGAGTACCACCTCAGCATGCTTCACTGCAGAATGTGTCCAGAGATGTCAGGCGTGGAATGTCAACCCTTCAGCATCACTACTCAGGTGAGACCTTTCCTTTCTCATAGGACTCCTTAATTCCATTTTGAGTGGTCCACTTCCTAACAAAGCCTCTTCTTCTTCTAGCGTTTGCCCTTCTTCCGTAGCCAGTCAACAGCATCAGGTTGAGCCTGATATAAAGTTTTGAGACCTCCTTTGAATCTGGAGAGGTGGCAGTCGTTGACTATGTGGGTCATAGTCTGTCTGTAGCCACAGGGGCAGTTCGGGTCATCTCTGGCTCCCCAGTGATGGAACATAGCGGCGCACCGGCCATGGTCTGTTCGATAGCGATTGAGGAGGGCCCAATCATAACGTGCTAGGTCAAAGCCGGGTTGACGCTTGCAGGGGTGATGAGGTGTTTGTTCTTTACCTCAGCTGACTGCCAGCTCTGTTTCCAAGAGACTGGAACAGAGAAGTTCAGTGTAGGCATAGGGGACCAGATTGGGTGACGAGACGTCAAGCGTTGAACAGGGTGGGCGAAGATATCCGCGTATATTGGCAGGTCCGGTCAAGCGTAGATGTGGGAAATGAACTTAGATGATGCCGCATCCCGACGAATATCTGGCGGGGCGATGTTGCTAAGAACTGGAAGCCATGGAACCGGGGTGGAACGGATGGTTCCAGAAATTATCCTCATGGAGGAATATAATTTGGAATCGACCAAGTGGACATGGGGGCTACGGAACCATACTGGGGCACAGTATTCTGCAGTGGAATAGCATAATGCCAGAGATGATGATCGTAGTGTGGAAGCGCTCGCGCCCCATGAGGAGCTGGCCAGTCTTGCAATGATGTGATTCCTCGCGCCCAGCTTTGCTGCAGTTTTTATGAGATGTTTGTGAAATGACAGAGTGCGATCGAGAGTAACGCCAAGATAGACTGGCTGGGCTTCATGCCGGATTCTCGTATCGCCAAGCTGCACATTAAGCTCACGTGAGGCCGAGGCATGGTGTAGATGGAAAACAGATGATACCGTTTTAGCAGTGCTAGGAATTAGTCGCCATTTTTTACAGTAATCAGATATCAGAGACATGTCTTTCATGAGTGTTTCCTCAAGGATGTCGAACTTTGATGCCTGAGTTGCACAGCAGAGCCTCAAACAAAGCCTCAAAACCTAGATATAGACCAGGTCTCTTTAGATAGGTCAGATGTACACATATATCCATAAATTAGGGCAAAATATATACCTTAAAGCAAGAGTGCACAATAGTTTGCAGTGAGTCAATAAATGAAGCAAGCAGGTAGACATACCTAAAAAGACACCTTACAGTTCCTAATAAAATAGTTTCTACTTAGACCTAGATAACCCCCTCACCTACTTCCTAGTACACTTCCCTCAGTCACTCCAAAGCTAACCTTGTCAAAATAAGGACTACAAAAGCTGAATAAGGGCAAGAGAGACCATAGCACTGAAGCTGTGGGGAGTGGTTTCAAACCTCAGTCATACACATGGCATACTGACTCACTGTAGACTATTGTGTACTTTTGCTTTCAGGTATATATTTTGCCCTAATTTATGGATACATGTGAACATATGCCCTATCTCATGGGACCTGGTCTATAGCTAGGTTTTGAGACTTTGATGGGAAGTGAACCAGCTGGAATGGAATTAGAGAATCCTATGAAAGGAAAGGTCTCACCTGAGTAATGAGGCTGAAGAGTTGACATTCCATGCCTAATGTCTCTGGACACAGTCTGAAGTGAAGCATGCTGAGGTGGTACTTGTTGTGTTGATTAGGTTGGGATCAGCAGATGCGATATAATTTGGTATGAATTGAGAAAAGCATGGAGGAAAGTGAGCCCCACCCTAGAGGTTCCAGGACTGGGGAAATATAGGCTCTGTAGAGGAAGTGGGAGGTTCCTGCTGTCTTAGGGTTTAAGAAGGCAATAGATAGTTATTGCTAGAATCATATTATTTGGCAATTGGGTTAATTTTGAAAAATCCCTTTGTTAGGATTTGCTGTATCATACACAACCATAATTTATGTCCTTTGATATTATTTGTATAGAGCTGTGCCACTGGTTGTTTCTGTTCTCCCTGGTCTAAACTTTTAAGAGAGTCAGCATATCAAAGATTCAGCCTATGGTCTGTGCATTAAAAAGTATGAAACATTCATTCAATTTTTCCCGTCTCATATTAATGAAATAGTGATTTATATGACTACAGATTAAGAGGAGTGTACATAAACACCATTCCCAGCACCAAAAGACTGTGTCACATCCCACCCCCTCCCAACATCCCTGGCCCTGCCCAGCCCATGAAGTCGAGCATACATCCTCACCCTTAATCCAGGGTTTTTACTTTGGTGCCCTACTCCAAATTCAGTCAAATCCTGCTTTGAGTTTCCCTCTCTGTTCTTCTCTTTCAACTTCTGTTTATGAGTGGGATCATCCCATACTCGTCTTTATCTTTCTGACTTAGCTCACTTAACATAAAAAAATTAGTATAGCCACAGGCCCTTTGGAATATAACTAAAATATGTCTACTACCCACCTACAGAATGGATACCCCCGCAACTCTCCATCTGCACTATTCCAGCCTTTAGGTTCATGATTAATCAACAACTTGCTTGGCTTTATATGTTAACTCTCTTTTCAGCCACCAGGTTCCAGATGCTAGCATGATACCAAGCAGACTTCCCTGGACAGACAACCCCACCCATGTGTCCTGGAGCTCTGCTTCCCCAGAGCCCTTCTCCACTAGGGAAAGAGAGACAGACTGGGAGTATGGATCGACCTATCAATGCCCATGTTCGGCAGGGAAGCAATTACAGAAGCCGGATCTTCCACCTTCTGCATCCCACAATGACCATGGCTCCATACTCCCAGAGGGTTAAAGAATAGGAAAGCTATCAAGGGAGGGGATGGGATACGGAGTTCTGGTTGTGGGAATTGTGTGGACTTGTATCCCTCTTATCCTATGGTTTTGTCAGTGTTTCCTTTTTATAAATAAAAAAAATTGGTGATTTCACTTTCTTCACCTCATCTTGGATAGAGCGTGAAGGAATTATGTTAAGTGAGATAAGTGAAAAAGAGAAGAATGAATATGGAATGATCTCATTAATAGATAAAAGTTGAAAAATACTGCCATGACTTTAATCTGACTTCCCTGGGCAGACGACCTCACCAGTGTGTTCTGGAACCCCATCTCTTCAGAGCCCTACCCCACTAGGGAAAGATAGAGATAGGTTGGAGGTCAATGTCCATGTCCAGTGGAGAAGCAATTATACAAGCCAGACCTTCCACATTCTGCACCGCATAGAGATTTTTGGTTCATACTCCCAGAGGGATAAAGAATAGGAAATCTTCCAATGGAGGGGATGTAATATGGCACTCTGGTGGTGGTAATTGTATAGAATTGTACCCCTATCATCCCACAATCTTGTCGATAATTATTAAATAACTAATAAAAAAAGAAATTGAAAAATAAGAAAACACAAAGCAGAACTTGGATTGGGTTTGGTGTATCACACCAAAGCCAAAGACTCTGGAGTGGGAGCGAGGGGTAAGGTCCTGGATCATGATGACAGAGGAGGGCCTAGACAGGGTTGAATTGTTATGTAGAAAACTAAGAAATGTTACACATGTACAGATGACTATATTTTACTATTGACTATAAATCATTAATCCCCAATAAAGAAAAAAAGAAATATAATTCTGGCTCAAAAATATTTATCCATATTATTGATGTATATATTCTATTTTATTTAAAACAAAAACCATGGTGGTGCCTATAATGATATATATTTTTTTTTAATTTTTTTTTTTACCAGAGCACTGCTCAGCTCTAGCTTATGATGGAACAGGGGATTGAATCTGGGATTTTGGAGTCTCTTTGCATAACCATGATGCTATCTCTTTTGTCCACTCATAAAGTAGGTAAATTTAAGTAAAATGTTAATGAACTAGATGACAAATTGTGATGTATGACAAACATAATAAAGATATAATTTAGTCAGGGAAAAGAGAAGGCTTGAGACAGAGAAGAAAAAAGCCACAAGCGTATCAAATTTTTAAAAATTTTTTCATATTTATTTATTATCCCTTTTGTTGCCCTTGTTGTTTCTCATTGTTGTTGTAGATATTATTGTTGTTGTTGTTGATGTCATCGTTATTAGATAGAACAGAGAGAGATGGAGAGAGGAGGGGAAGACAAAGAAAGGGAGAGAAAGACACCTGCAGACCTGCTTCACTGCCTGTCAAGTGACTCACCTGTAGGTGGGGAGCCGGGGGCTCGAACCAGGATCCTTACGCCAGTCTTTGCGCTTTGCGCCATGTGCACTTAACCTGCTGCACTATCGTCTGACTCCCTATCAGAAATTTTAAGGAGCACTAGGTAGAAGAGGATTAAACTTATTATCTGCACTTCCTCAAAATTAGAAACAATAGTACATATCAGTGTATCTTCGTTATCATTCTATTATTGTCTTTACTGTCTTAGCAAAATTTTAGAGATGATCTGATGAGATAGGAAGACCATAATTGTTTATCTACTTATGAATAAACTATACTGACCTGAATTGTTAGTTACCCTGGCTCAATGTTTTTAAAATGCAATAAAATAGCTATAAAAACAATTTAATCTCAGTCTTCTCTGTTGAGAGAGAGCTTTCAACTACAGCAAGGAAAGGAAAATTAATAGGAAAAAATAGGGTAGTTATTTTAGTAGATATTGACAATACAAACTGTTGGAACTATATAATGTGAAAATATCGCTTAATTGTTAAATCAATTCCTGGATTGGCACAATAATTCATCTGGATAGTGCACTTACTTTGTCATGCACATAACACAGTCTCCAGCCTAGTTCTCACTGTATTGAAGGAGGCTTCGGTGCTGTGGTGTCTATACATATATATCATCCCTGAGCAATGAGATCCAGGTGATGACATATATATATATATATATATATATATATATATATATATATATATATATATATATATATATATATCAATTCCTATACTAAGTAATGTGAGGCTTTTTTCTTAGCAGAAATCCGACCTTAAGTACACAAAGTTAGAGGGAGAAAAGCAGCAATAGTTTGGAGTTACTCTCTGTTTGTGCAAATGTCATCTGCCTTACAGAGTTATAAAGTTCAAACAAGAGGGGACCAGGCAGTGGCACACCTAGTTAAGCTCACATTACAATGCACAAGCACCCAGGTTTGAGCCCCTGGTCCCCACCTGTAGGCGGAAAGCATTGCCAAGTGGCGAAGCTGGGCTGCAGGTCTCAGTCCCTCTCTACTCTTGATTTCTGGCTGTCTTTATCCAATAAATAAAAGACAAGAAAATTTTCAAAAACATTTATTTAAAAAATCATAAAGTTCAAACAAGATAAGAAAAATACAAAAGCTTTATAAACTCAAGTTACACTAAGCTAGAGGGTGAACTTTAAAGAATAAAAACACAAAGTTTCGGGAGTCAGTTGGTATGCAGCAGGTTAAGCGCACATGGTGCAAAGTGCAAGAACCAGCATGAGGATCCCAATTCGAGCTCCCGGCTCCCCACCTGCAGGGAGGTCGCCTCACAAGTGGTGAAGCAGGTCTGCCAGGTATCTTTCTCCCCCCCCATCTAACCCCCCCGTCTTCCCCACCTCTCTTGATTTCTCTCTGTCCTATCCAACAACACTATCAATAACAACAAATAATAATAACCACAACAATGATAAAAAACAACCAGGGCAACAAAAGGGGGAAAAAAAAGAAACAAGGTTTCAAAGAACTCTCACAAGAATTATCCCAAAGTCCCAAACAGGGTTTAATCTCAATAATTTTTCCATAAAAAAGACTATATGAAGAATTAATTTATTTTTAATTTTTATTTTATTTATTGGATAGAGACCATCAGAAATCAAGAGTGGGGGGTCGGGTGGTCGCGCTGTGGGTTAAGCGCATGTGGCACAAAGTGCAAGGACACCGGCGTAATGATCCCTGTTCGAGCCCCTGGCTCCCCACCTGCAGGGGAGTCGCTTCACAGGCGGTGAAGCAGGTCTGCAGGTGTCTATCTTTCTCTCCCCCTCTCTGTCTTCCCCTCTTCTCTCCATTTCTCTCTGTCCTCTCCAACAACGAACAGTATCAACAATGGCCATAATAATAACCACAACGAGGCTACAACAAGGGTAACAAAAGGGGTAAAAATGGCCCCAGGAGTGGTGGATTCGTGGTGCAGCCCAGCAATAACCCTGGAGGAAAAAAAAAAAGAAGAAGAAATCAAGAGGGAAGGGGGCGATAGAGAGGGAGAAATGAAGAGAGACACCTGCAACCCTGCTTCACCACTCCTGAAGCTTTCCCCCTACAGGTGGGGACTGGAGGCTCAAACTCCGGTCCTTGTGCATTGTAATACGTGTGCTCAACCAGGTGTGCCACCACCTGGCTCCTAATTAATTAATTTTTTTTAACTATTTAATTTACTCTGTTGGTGGGAACTGTATGGAACTCTTCAAATCTGGTGAGGCCTTTCCTAACACATGGGACTACCTACATCCAAGTTAGATGGCACATCATTTAACTAAGTAACAGATACCAGATTAGGCTAGGGTTTAGGGTACTGGATACAGGTGTACACGTATCCATAAACAAGGGGCAATCATATAACTCAAAGTCAAAGTGCTCAGTAATGGTTGAAGTGCCTAAAGAAGGCATCATAAATTCTGTAATTGACTACATTTATACCAAAATTAGCAGGACAACCTAGCAGAAAGCCCCAAAGAAGACAGATGCCCAAAACCTAACTCTGGTTGGGCTCAACAAATGATACTCAACGCCTAAACAACTGAGAGAAAATATAAGATCATCAGATAAAGAGGACTACAAAAGTTGGATAAGGGCAACAGACTGGTCCACTTAATAATGGCCTTTTAAGGGAGTCAGGCAGTAGCATGGAGGGTTAAGTGCACATGGTGCGAAGTGCAAGGGAACCCGCACGGATCCCAGTTTGAGGCCCTGGCTCCCCACGAGCTGGGAAGTCACTTCACAGGTGGTGAAGTAGGTCTGCAGGTGTCTATCTTTCTCTCCCCCTCTCTGTCTTACCCTCCTCTCTCCATCCTAACAACAATGACACCAATAACAACAACAATAATAACTACAACAACAATAAAAAAAACAAGGCCAACAAAAGGGAAAATAAATAAAGTATAAAATAAAATGTTTTAAAAATAATAATGGACTTTTTGGTCAATATCACACCATCTGATCATCTGGGGTCCTAGTAAGGGAATCCTTGGATCCCCATACACATATGATGGGCCTTGACCTATAAAGGGTCCCTCTTTCCACTACCACTGGTCGCTTCCATAAGGAACAGCATCTTGTGGGCCCTCCCAGGACCTTGGTTCTACCATAAAGTAATAACCGTAGGGATAGCCCTAGTCTCTGAAGGGAGGCTGGGGGTATCCTTCCCTGACACTTGAAAAAGACTGGTCCTGAAATGAGTGCACCTTGCAATGTTCCCCAGATGTAATCATAAGCTATAAGATTAGACCAACAGAGACTTAGAGGTTACACAGGCTGTGGTGCTAAATATAAATATACATTTACATATGGGCCCTGGAGCAGGTGGATGGAGGTAAATAGTTAATTTTAGCCACAGAATGTTTTTTTTTATAAGAATGGGAGCGCCTCCCTGCCCTAATCCAACTTTCTAGCCCTTTTCTGTACTCTAACACCATTCTCTCAGATAATGTTCCCATCCAACCTCAAGCTAGCTACCAAACTCAAGGAAAACTACTATAGTTGTATACCCCCAGGAACATGCCTAAAATGGTTCTCCTAGCTTTCTTCTACCCTAAAATCCCTAATCTCATCTGCTCTGATCCTACTTTTTGGTTCCTATTTATTAACCATCTTGTCTCAACTTAGGTCATGCCACTTTCCAGACACCACGTCACAGATACTTCCATGACTCTAGCTCAACTTCTCTGGGCAGACAAGCTCAATGTGACACCAATGTGTCCTGGACCCTTGTATCTCCATAGCTCAGGTCCACTAGGGAAAGACAGAAACAGGCTGGGAGTATGGATCGACCTGTCAACACCCATGCTAAGCGGAGAAGCAGCTACAGAAGCCAGAACTCCTACTTTCTTCTACTTCTCATAAACAACCTTGATGCATACTCCCAGTGGGGGAGAAGTGGTAGGATGAAGATAAGAGAGCTCTGCACTCCAGCTCCATCAGCACCCAGACACAGAGAAGGAAAAGGAGAGGAGTATATGGAGATAGCTATGATGTTATGAGTGGGTTAGAGAGGATTGAATCAGGAAAAGAAGGGGCAACTATGTATAAATATGGACAGATAGCTATAGAGAAGATGGTTGGCCCATGTCTACAACCTTAGGGGAACTGTGGTGGATTGCAGTGAGTTATCAATCACTCTCCATTGCTCCAGATCCCCTCCCAGCTCTAGGAAACCACTGATGTACTTTGCATTCCATTGATTTTACCATTCTAGACATTTTACATAAATAGAATCATGCATTGTATGATATTTTGTGTCTGGTTTATTTTACTTAGTATAACATTATCAAAATTCTTCCATGCTTTATTATGCATCAATATTACATTCTTTATTACTGAAAAATATTATTTTTTTAGTGATTTAATATTGATTTACAAAATTATGAAATAATAGGGGTGTAATTCCATACCTTCCCACCATTAGAGTTATGTCCTCACTCCCTCCACTGGAAACTACATTAGTTCTCCCAAGGTCACAGATATGGGTTAGCTACCAATATTCATATATATCATATATATATATATATATATATATATATATATATATATGCTTTTTTCCCTATGGTTCTCCCTTCTTTTGATTTCTAAGTCACAACTGCACCTTTTGCTACTCTCAAATGTCCTGATTTTTTTCCTCTTCTCTCTCTGGGTCTTGATGGAACTGAAGTTCAAAGCCCTCTGCTCATTTTCCCCTAACACTTCTCTCCCTTTGGGAGTATGGACCTAAAATATTTATGGGGTGCAGAGATGGGAGTTCCAGCTTCTGTAATTGTTTCTCCGCTGGACATGGGCATTGGAAGGTCCATCCATATCCCCAGCCTTGAACAATATTCTTGACTATGGCATACCACATTTTGTTTACCAAATCACCAGTTGATAGACTGTTTCTAAATGTTGGTTATTGTGAATATTGTTCCTATTTGTGTACAAGTTTTTGTATGGTCAAATATTTTTACTTCTTTTAAAATATACTTAGGAAGTGAATTGTGTTACATGGAAATTTTATATTTGACTTTTTGAGGGACTGCCAAATTTTCTATTGAAGTAGCTATGCCGTTTTATTCCAGTAATGTACTGGAGTTTCAGATTTCTCCAGGTCCACAGCAAGACTTGTAATCATTTATTTCTTGTTATAACCAACCTAGGGATTATCTAGGACTGAGTTAAGCTAATTTCGTTCCTGAGGTCAGAAAAAACATAGGGAAGATATACCATGTCAGATATTTCCAACATCAGACCAAGATACAAAGTTGAGTAAGTCACATTACCTGTACGATAGGGAAAGTAGACATCAATTTTAAAAATATTACCCCAAAGTAGAACCACAAAAAATAATGGAAGCTGCAGAGTGGTGTTAGTGCAACCAGATGCACTTTCCCCAAAGTACAGTGCCAAGCAGTCCCGGATATCACCAAAGCAGCCCAGCTTAGCTCTTTACCCCTGCTAGTTACAGCAAGAAATTAAAATCCTTGCAGACAGCTGTACAAACAGGGAACAAGACTTTAAGAGATACTGTACTGGGCCTGAGAGGTGTATTTGTCACTTTATCATTCAATTATTACTCATACTTATTACCCATTGAATGATTTTTTCAGACCTAGCCTCATTATTTTTATCCTTACATCAATTTGCAGGACTGCACGAATAAAATAGTTAGCAATTCTAAAGTGCCTTATAAATAAGTCTCTCATTAGAATAATATTAACCACAAACTGCTTAACTATAGGCAAATCTTGCTCCAGCAGTTCCCCATTGCCCTCTCTCCAATATATTATCTTACTAGAAAGTTTCCATTATACCTCTTTGCATCAGTAAACCCATCTGGAGATAATGTTTACAGTCAGTTCAGCCTTCAGAGAGTCTTTGCAGTCTTATAAGGACTTTAATTCAGTATTTTGCTTTACAGAGAGAAAGCAAGTCAAAATTATTGCTCCTATTTTCTCAGAATGATCACCCTTATTTTCTCAATGGAGACTCTGAGATACATAGAGACTGGATCTAATGGCTAAAACAGGTATCAAATTATCAGATGAAGTCCTGTGTGTCCTCAGTGTCTTAGCCCAACCCCTAATGATGACAAAGTTGAGGTCCTTAAGGTTGTATGTTTGAGCTATCTTCCATACAGAACCTGAGTCTTTCCCTTGAGAATTGCTCAAAGTAAGCAGACAGCCTGAATACTGCTAACTCATAATCAACAGACCAAAGAAGGTAATTTCACTTTTGCGCTGCTCTCTATTTTTCTGAAGTGGGGCTTAATTGTGCTTGAAAATGTCAGCACAACCTAATTGCCTTCAACCATCTGTCTAGACCCTGCTTAGAGCAATGGGCCAGTGCAGGATGAAAGCACATGACTCTGTCTGACAGAAATTTTGATGTATGTCTCTTAGAAATAAGAAACCTTAAGCGCAGGTGGCGCAAAGCACAAGGACTGGCATAAGGATCCCGGTTCGAACCCCGGCTCCCCACCTGCAGGGGAGTCGCTTCACAGGCGGTGAAGCAGGTCTGCAGGTGTCTATCTTTCTCTCCTCCTCTCTGTCTTCCCCTCCTCTCTCCATTTCTCTCTGTCCTATCCAACAACGACGACATCAATAATAACTACAACAATAAAAAAAAAAAAAAAGAAATAAGAAACCTGGGCTCCAGGTGGTGGCATAGCGGGTTCAGCGCACCTGGCATGAAGCACAAGGACCAGAGTAAGGATCCCAGTTCAAGCCCCCTGCTCCCCACCTGCAGGGGGGTCACTTCACAGGTGGTGAAACAGGTCTGCAGGTATCTATCTTTCTCTCCCCCTCTCTGTCTTCCTCTCCTCTATTTCTTTCTGTCCTATTCAGCAACAATGACAGCAATAACAACAATAATAATAACAATAGCAATGATAAACAACAATGGCAACAAAAGGGAAGAAATAGCCTCTAGGAGCAGTGGATTCATAGTGCAGACACTGAGCCCCAGTGATAACCCTGGAGGAAAAAAAAAGACCGAGAGAGAGAGAAAGTGAAAAAGAAATAACTTAGAAACCCCTGATCATTTAGTTATTCAAATATTTATTAAGCACTTATTAATTTTATTTTTAATGTTTTATTGAAGTATACTTTGTTTTACAGTATTATAAGATTTTAATAGTCACATCCATTGATCATGTATTATCTATCATCTATTTATATCTATCTGCATATACTATTTTCCCCATTCACTATCACAGTTTCAGGAGTACTAACTGAATTTAATACTTCAAAGTAGCCATAGCATAGTGGTTACCATACACATTCGGAAGAAATTTTAGTTATCATCTTGGAAAAGTGAACATAATAAAATTATCCATGCCATAAGATAGGTGTGAGGATAAAATTAGATCCATATGTGTAGTGCTTAGCACATTGCCAGGTACATGAGAAAGAGTCTGTAAATGTTAGCTATTACCACTATTCCTATCAGAGCAAATCTGTCAGGGATGATGGATGAGGAAAAAATTATAGTCCTTCAGCCAGTTTCACAAGCCCTCTGTTGAAACTGCCCTGAGGAAGAAACATATACCGAGAAGAGAGGTAGAAAAAAATGTTATAGGGAGGTGGGGCTACGGAGCAGTAGCAGCTATGTTTTCTCCTCTCCTCTCCTGGGTCAACCAGGAATACCAAAGGAGACCACCTGGGACCACAACAAGGCAGGACTAGAACGACTTCAGGAACCCACCAAACCACCAGTGAGTGCAAACACATTCGACTTGAGGACAGGGAGGAGCCTAAAGAGAGACTGAGGAGCCTGTAAGTCTAGCAGTTTACCAGTTGAGGCACCACCTCCAGTCTGTTTTACCAACAAAAAGACTGCTGAAGAGAGAAGAGGACTACACTAAAACTCACCAAATGCAACTGTGAGTCTACACTGCTACTGCCCTCAGAGGCTGGACAAGCGGGGGGCGGGGCTTGTGCTGACATGTGGGAACAGAGAACTGACCAGAAAACTCAGGAGAAGAGCTACACCTCAATGACCTAGCAGTGGGGCTGTATAGTGAGAGCCTTTCCACATTATTCTCCTGATGAGAACATGGCGAATAATTGTCTCAGAAACTATAGACTATAAACGGGACTTGTTTAGAAACTCACAGGGCCCAGCAGTGCTGCCTGACTTGAGAGAGAAGCTGAATTGAGGCCAAGGCTTTGGATCCTTGGGGTGTGAGAGTCTCTTTGCATAATCACTGTACTATCTCTCCCCCACCCTGCTTTATCCCTTGATCAGGAGTCAGTCATTAAGCTAAGAAGCCTACTTATAGTTTAACAGCCCTCAGGCTCCCATAGCCTACAGGGAAGAAAAAGAACAAAAGAAGATTTTAACAGCCTCTGTGCTCCAACTCAGGGATTGAAATAACATAAAAATATCTGTTAATTTCCACAACTGTGAACTCTTTAAGTACCTCACTTAGACACAAGTCAATCCAGGCAAGAGTGATCAATAATTTGAAAAATAATGAGAGAGGGACCTCATAACATAATATATAGAATGGTTAAACCAACAAGAAGGAATAGTAAAGAAATGAACCAGGACAAAAGTCCAGCTAAAATCCCCCACAGGGTGAAGCAAAAAATAGTGAGGTCAATATCCAAATGCTTGTTAATGAAAGAGTTACAGGAGTGAGTAAAGAGTTTGAAAGAATTGTCATCAGAACTGCAGAAACAACAAATGAGACTCTGGAAGAAAACACTAATTATCTCAAGGTTACTAGAGAACTGAAAGCTGAAATAGCTGACCTAAGAAAACAACTAGCTGAACAAGCTAAAACTGTATCAGAACAGGGTGACAAAATAGATGAACTACAGAAAACAGTAGAGGGGAGAGAGAATAGAATAAATGATAGATCTCACAAAGAGATTAAGATATACTGAAAACAACAACAGAGATCTATGGGATGACTTCAAAAGAAAGAATACATGCATTATTAAGTTACCAGTGGAAGAGAGGGAGGGGAAGAAAGCATTCTTCAGGACATAATAGCTTAGAACTTCTCTAGTCCAGACAACATAAAAGACATAAAGGTTCAAGAAGCCCAGAGGGTCCCAAACAGAATTAACCCAGACTTAAAGACACCAAGACAAATCATATTTAGAATGAAAAGGGATAGGATATAGAAAGGATCCTGAAGGCTGCAAGAGAAAAATGAGGAGTCACCTACAGAAGAAAACCCATAAGATTAGCAGCAGAATTCTCTACACAAACACTACAAGCCAAAAGAGAATGGCAAGATATCTATTGAGTGCTCAATGAGAAAGGCTTTCAACTAAGACTACTGTATCCTGCTAGACTGTCATTCAGACTAAATCTTCTCAGACAAGCAACAGTTGAAAGAATAAACTATCACCAAGTATGCCCTTAAGGAAGTTCTGAAAGGTCTCCTATAAACAGTCAGACCACCATAAATAGGCAATCTATCAGAACACTCTAAAAATCTGCAATAATAGCATTAAAATATCTTCAATATATGATATCAATAGATGTCAGTGGCCTGAATTCACCTACTAAAAGGCACAGAGAAGGAAGATAAATCAGAAAACACAACCCAACAATATGCTGTCTACAGGAAAACCATCTAACTCAGCAAGAAAAACATAGACTCAAAGTGAAAGGATGGAAAACTATCATATAAGCCAATGGCCTACAAAAAGGAAGGAACAGTTGTTCTCATATCTGACACAATAGACTTTAAAACAAATAAAATTTAAAAAGATAGGGATGGGCATTACTTAATGCTCAGAGGATCAGTCAAACAAGAGGACTTAAACAATTATTAATATCTATGCACTCAATGAGAAGTCATCTAAATACATAAAAATATACTGAAAGAGCTACAGCAATATATTAACAGCAACACAGTAATAGTAGAGAATTTCAGTACCCCACTCTCTCAACTTGACGGATCATCCAGGCAGAAAAATCAATAAATAATCGAGGAGGCTAAATGCGGAGATAGATAAACAAGAACTATTGAGTATTTTCAGAATCATTCACCTCAAGAAACTGGAATACACATTCTACTCAAGTTCACATGGGTCATTCTCAAGGATAGACCATATGATAGATAACAAAGATAGCATCAGCAAATTCAAGAGCATTGAAATCATCCTAAGTATCTTCTCAGAACACAATGGAAGTAAACTAACACTTAACAATCAACAAAAGATTATTAATAGTCCCAAAATATTGAACAAAATTCTAGTCAAACAGATACAGCAGTATAGTAAAAAGACTGTTCCTCATGACCAAGTGGGGTTTATCCCAGGGATGCAAGGTTGGTTTAATATATGTAAATCAATCAACGTGATCCACCACATCATTAAAAGCAAGACCAAAAACCACATGGTCAAATCAATAGATGCAGAGAAAGCCTTTGAAAAAATACAACATCCCTTTAAATGCTACAAAAAATGGGAATAGATGGAAAATTACTCAAGATAGTAGATTCTATATATAGCAAACCTACAGGCAACATCATACTCAATGGTGAAAAACTGGAAGCATTTCCACTCAGATCAGGTACTAGACAGGGATGCCCACTATCACCATTACTATTCACCATAGTGTTGGAAGTTCTTGCCATAGCAGTCAGGCAGGAGCAAGGAATCAAAGGCATACAGATTGGAAGAGAAGAAGTCAAACTCTCCCAATTTGCAGATGACATGATAGTATACATAGAAAAACCTAAGGAATCCAGCAAGAAGCTTTTGGATATCATCAGGCAATACAGTAAGGTGTCAGGCTACAAAATTAACATTCAAAAGTCAGTGGCATTCTTCTATGCAAACACTAAGTTAGAAGAAGATGAAATCCGGAAATCAATTCATTTTACTATAGCAACAAAAACAATAAACTACCTAGGAATAAACCTAACCAAAGAAGTGAAAGACTTGTATACTGAAAATTATGAGTCACTACTCAAGGAAATTGAAAAAGACACAAAGAAGTGGAAAGATATTCCATGTTCATGGGCTGGAAGAATTAACATTATCAAAATGAATATACTACCACGATCCATCTACAAATTTAATGCTATCCCCATCAAGATCCCAGCCACATTTTTTAGGAGAATAGAACAAATGCTACAAATGCTAATCTGGAACCAGAAAAGACCTAGAATTGCCAAAACAATCTTGAGAAGAAAGAACAGAACCGGAGGCATCACACTCCCAGATCTCAAATTGTATTATAGGGCCATTGTCATCAAAACTGCTTGATACTGGAACATGAATAGATACACTGACCAGTGGAATAGAATTGAAATCCAAGAAGTAAGCCCCCATACCTATGGACATCTAATCTTTGACAAAGGTGCCCAGACTATTAAATGGGGAAAGCAGAGTCTCTTCAACAAATGGTGTTGGAAAAAATGGGTTGAAATATGCAGAAGAATGAAACTGAACCACTATATATCATCAAATACAAAAGTAAATTCCAAGTGGATCAAAGACTTGGATGTTAGACCACAAACTGTCAGATACTTAGAGGAAAATATTGGCAGAGCTCTTTTCTGCATAAATTTTAAAGACAACTTCAATTAAACAAATCAAATTACAAAGAAGACTAAGGCAAGAATAAACAATGGAACTACATCAAATTAAAAAGCTTCTGAACAGCAAAAGAATCCACTACCCAAAGCAAGAGACCCCCTCACAGAATGGGAGAAGATCTTTACATGCCATATATCAGACCAAGAGTTTAATATCCAGAATATATAAAGAGCTTGCCAAACTCAAAAACAAGAAAACATATGACTCCATCTAAAATTGGGGAGAGGACATGGACAGATTATTCACTACAGAAAACATCTAAAAGGCTAAGAAACACATGAAAAAGTGCTCCAAGTCTTTGATTGTCAGAGAAATGCAAATCAAGACAACAATGAGATACCACTTCACTCCTGTGAGAATGTCATACATCAGAAACGGTAGTAGCAACAAATGCTGGAGAGGTTGTGGGGTCAAAGGAACCCTCCTGCACTGCTGGTGGGAATGTAACTTGGTCCAATCTTTGTGGAGAGCAGTCTGGAGAACTCTCAGAAGGCTAGAAATGGACCTATGCTATGATACTGCAATTCCTCTCCTGGGGATATATCCTAAGGAACCCAACACACCCATCCAAAAAGATTTGTGTTTATTTATGTTCTTAGCAGCACAATTTGTAATAGCCAAAACCTGGAAGCAACCCAGTTGTCCAACAACAGATGAGTGGCTGAGCAAGCTGTGGTATATATACACAATGGAGTATTACTCAGCTATTAAAAACGGTGACTTCATCATTTTCAGCCCATGTTGGATGGAGCTTGAAGAACTCATGTTAAGTGAGATAAGTCAGAAACAGAAGGATGAGTATGGAATGAACTCATTCTCAGGCAGAAGTTGAAAAACAAGATTAGAATAGAAAACACAAATAGAACCTGAACTGGAGCTGGTGTATTGCACCAAAGTAAAAGACTCTGGGGTGGGTGGGAGGGAAAGTACAGGTCCAAAAAAGATGACAGAGGATCTAGTGGGGGTTGTATTGTTATGTGGGAAACTGAGATATATTATGCATGTACAAACGATTGTATTTACTGTCTAATGTAAAACATTAATCCCCCAATAAAGAAATTAAAAAATAAGATAAAATAAAATGAATTAACCAGTGACGGAAAAGTGTCACAGATTCTGTTCCTTTAGAACTGGAGTCCATTTTTCCCATAACTGTGCTATGAGAATGAGAGTCTCTAAGAGGAGAAATCAGTGAGAAAGTAGTAAAAAATAACAAGAGGAGCATGATTTCACTAAGCACTTATTTTTTTGTAACTTGTTTCTTCTTATGTTTGAACAGAAGAAAAGACAAGATAGCAGTTCATATGTGGGGGTGGTGTCAGTGGAACACCACGCAGACTGTACACACTACAACATGTACAAGCTCTTGGTCCCCACCTGCATGGGGGAAGCTTCAAGAGCTGTGAGGCAGTATTTCAGGAGTCAGTCTCTCTCTCTCCATCTCTCTCTCTCTCTCTCTCTCCTTTTTCTCCAAATTTTTCTCTGTGTCAGAAAGAAAAAAGTGAGCATGGAGGATAGGGAGAGAGGGAATGACCACCAGGAACAGTAGATTTGTAATACAGGCACTGAAACACCAGCAATAACAAGGGTGGCAAAAACAGCAGCAATAACTGGACAGCATGGATGCACAGCATGGATACTAAATTTGGCTCATCTCAGTGAGAATCAGAAAGTATAAAAAGAGATTCTCATGGCTAGAAGAAGCTCTGTCTGTGCTTTCAGTAGTTACATCTAGCCACCCCAGATCAGCAAAGAAGGACTGATTATTTGAGAATGTCTTATAAACAGAAGAATAATAATAGAAAACGATCTGTCTTGTCTCAAACATCCCCCTCACTGAAAGTATTCTTATCCTAAGTGGGAGGTACAAAGAATCACCACAGGAATCTAGAGAGCATATTGATGTGTGGATTGGTAAATGGTTGGTGATTAGGGCTAATTCTTCTCAGTGTCATTACCCTGATTCCCTCACAATTAGATTGTTCACCAACACACTGTTTCTGCTATTCAGTCCATCAGGAGTGGAAAACAAAAACAGGACCTCCAAATGGCAAAGGGAATTAAGAGAAAAAAGAAGGAGTACAGGGATGCCTGATGATGTTTGCACCCTGTGCATTTGCCCTTTGGGGATTCCAGGGCTTCCCTAGGAGGACCAGAGATATTTCATTGTGTTGGCTTTTGTTTAAAAACTTTCCAGTGAGAAACTAATGCAGCAGAGAGCATAAACATAGAATGTTGTACAGTTATAGCTGCAATCCTACAACAAACAAATGTGCCCACGCATGGCTTATGCCACTCTATGAATTGAGTTCAAAAGGCTAATTCTAAGCACTGCATGTAAAATAAAAAGCAATGAGTGCAGCTGTTATTATTATTATTATTATGCTATGATTTGGAATTAAGTTGTAGGCAAAAGATAGGAAATAGTTTTGTTTAAACAGTTTGAAAGCAAGAAATTGATTTGTTGCTTCTTTAATATGTATATGCATAGACAGAGAGAGAGAGAGAGGAGAGAGAGAGAGAGAGAGACCAGAGCACTTCTTACCTCTGATTTATGGTGGTGTTTGGGATTAAACCTGGGAGTTTAGAGTCTAAGGCATGAGAATCTTTTGTATAACCATTATGCTATCTTACCAGCTCTGTTGCTTGTTTTATGTTCCAGGAGATGCTCAGCACTAATGTACAAGTAGATTCTAGATAAACATAAACACCAGTAATAGGGTTAGAGACTGCTGATTGACAGTGTGGTCAAAACAGGTAATCTTTGACCAAGGAAGCCAGGCTGGCATCATGGTAGCATCTGCTTCATAATGCACCCCATAATGATTCTGCACCCCATAATGATCCTGGGTCCATGATCCCAGAGGGATAAAGAATAGGAAAGCTTTCAAGGGAGGGTATGGGATACACAGTTCTGGTAGTGGGAACTGTGTAGAATTGTACTCCTCTCATCCTATGGTCTTGCTAATATTTCCATTTTATAAATAAATAAATAAATAAAACAGGTCATCTTTCCTCATCATTCTAGTTCCTTTTCAATTTTTCCCCAGAAGGTTGTTCTGTACCTTCACCTCCCATTCCAGGTAATCCTAAGGCAAATTGGACCTCCATAAGCATATCAACTGTATTTTCTCTCTCTCTCTCTCTATTCTGACTTTCCTTGGGGTCAGTTGGGCTATCTCAACTCAAATAACTAATTCCAAGAAAAGTGATACTGAGAGAAATTTGTAATAATTTGTTACAGACTTTGCACAGAAGAATCATTGCCCAGAACTTCCAGAGATGGAGCCATGGTGGAAAGTTACTGGCAAACATCATCATCTTAAAGCAATTACATAAAGAATAAAAAAGAAATACAGGAAAACTTCACCAAGAGCAATCCAGATTGGCCTAGAGAACACACTATTATCAAAAGGTTGATGAATGTACAAATAGTAGACAATGGAAGGAAGAGTGGGTGGACATTTTAGGACTGAAGATGTAGCATCTGCCAGCTGCCATTGTCATGCAAGAAACCTGTAGCAAGTCTCTGGATTAGAGAAGAGTAAATGGATTCTCAAAGTCTGGCTTCAGGGAATTCCTGATGTGCCAAGTTGCTGAACTGCCTATGTAGACTATACTGAGAAATAAAAGTTAACCATCTAAAACTGGCAACTGAACCCAACAGAACCAGCCTGGCCAAGTAACTGTCCTCCAATGGAGAATCCTTTTGGATGAGAGTAGCCATAGGCAGAATTGAATGATTGTTCACACACATGGGTGACAGGTCATGAAACTAAGACTGCTCTGATGAAAACCTGAAGAAGAGAACCGTGTTGCATTGACTGTCCTGGGGCAGGGGGAGCGGGTCTGGTGAAACCAGCATGCATTGTGAAGCCCTTTAGCTGGACTGTGAACTTTCCAAACCTTCTTGGGCAATATCAGGTACAACCACAATTTTAATTTAATTTAATTTAATTTAATTAATTTAATTTTTTATTAAAAAGATAGGAGGGGAGAAAGAAACAGACATTACTCTGGTATATGTGCTGCCAGGGGCTGAACTTGGGACCTCATGCTTCAGAGTCTAGTGCTTTATCCACAGCACCACCTCCCGGGGCACACATTTCTCCATTTCTCTTCCTATCCTTGTCACACCATACATGCAAATGAGAATTTTGACACTAGAGTCACAGCAACTAAATCCATTCTACATAGTGTAAATGTAGAAATACGGCAGAAATCCTATGTGAAAACATGGAATTCCCTACTTCCTATTATACTTCCCTCACTCACTCCAAAGCTAACCTTATCAAAGCAAGGACTGCAAAAGCTGAATAAGGGCAAGAGACTAGCATACTTTAACAATGGCTCTTTAGTCACTATCAGGTCACCCCATCAGCTGGGGCCCTATTCAAGGAGTCCTGAGATTCCCAAACAGACACAATGGGCCTAGACCTCGAATAAATCCCTCACCCCAGTCATCTCTATCAGGAGCAACATAATAGACCCCTTTGTGGGCCCCCATTACCCTCAACTTGGATCAACAATGATAGAGAATGTTCCATCCTCCGAAAGGAGGATGGACAACATACACTATGTTCCACCTGAGGAAGATGGGTCCTGGAATTGGGCAGCTTGGAACATTCCTACTCATGACCACAGAATATGAGCTCAGATCCACAAGGATGCAGAGGTCACATAAGTTCCTAAGCTGAATATGGGCCCCAGATCACATCAAATTGATGGGGTTTACATCCAACAATATTTATATACCTTTCCCATATTTGGGAGCTACTCTCTTCCCTAATGCAGCTTTCTGGTCTTTTTTCCAGCCATGACATCATCTCCCCAGACAATAACTTGGATCCACGTGCATATCAGATTTCAGGTTCAGTGGGAAAATAAGGAAGTGAGTTCCCAGTAGAAATATATAAAGAAATTCTCACCTAAATCAGGGTTGATAGGGGCATAGCTGGGCTAACAGGAAATATTTTACCCTGGAGTATAGTGGATTGACATGGATCAATGTCTTCACTGGAGCTGCTATTATTTTATTTTTTAAATATTTTTATTCATTCTCTTTTGTTGCCCTTGTTGTAGTTATTCTTGTTGTCACTGATGTCGTCACTGTTGGGTTGGACAGAGAGAAATGGATAGAGGAGGGGAAGACAGAGAGGGGGAGAGAAAGATAGACACACCTGAAGCCCTGCTTCACCGCCTATGAAGTGACTCCCGCTGCCTGACAGCCGGTGCTGTTATACTTTATTTTTTAATTTTTAAAAATATTTATTTATTTATTTCCTTTTGTTGCCCTTGTTGCTTTATTGTTGTAGTTATTATTGTTGTTGTTACAGATGTCATTGTTATTGGATAAGACAGAGAGAAATGGAGAGAGGAGGGGAAGACAGAAGGAGAGAAAGACACCAGCAGACCTGCTTCACTGCTTGTGAAGCGACTCCCCTGCAGGTGGGGAGCTGAGGGCTCCAACCAGATCTTTAAGTTGGGCTTGGGTTTTGTGCCACATGCGTTTAACTCACTGTGCTACCACCCGACTCTCAGTTCTGCTATTCTTTTGAAACTTTAGTAGTACAACTAGTTTTTTTTTTTTTAGAATGCAAAGGTTAGATAATATTTATTTTTGTTGTTGTTCATCCCTCTTTTTTATTGCTACCAGTTTATCACTGGAGCTCAGTGCCTACACGACAAATCTAGTGGCCCTTTTTTCCTTTTTTTTTTAATTGGGGAATTAATGGGGTTTTGTAATTTATTTCTTTATTGGGGAATTATTGTTTTATATTCAACAGTAAATAAAATAGTTTGTACATGCATAACATTCCCCAGTTTCCCATTTAACAATACAACCCCCACTATGTCATTTATCATCCTTCATGGACCTGTATTCTCCCCACCCACCCACCCCAGAGTCTTTTACTTTGGTGCGATATGCCAATTACATTTCAGGTTCTACTTGTGTTTTCGTTTCTGATCTTGTTTTTCAACTTCTGCCTGAGAGTGAGATCACCCCTTCTGTGAGATCATCCTTCTGTTTCTGACTTATTTCACTTAACATGAATTTTTCAAGGTCCATCCAAGATTGGCTGAAAAAGGTGAAGTCACCATTTTTTACAGGTGAGTAGTATTCCATTGTGTATATATACCACAACTTGCTCAGCCACTCATCTGTTGTTGGACACCTGAGTTGATTCCAGGTTTTGGCTATTACAAATTGTGCTGCCAAGAACATATGTGTACACATATCTTTTTGGATGGATGTGTTGGGGTCCTTAGGATATATCCCCAGGAGAGGAATTGCAGGGTCAGAGGGTAGGTCCATTTCTAGCCTTCTGAGAGTTCTCCAAACTGCTCTCCACAGAGGTTGGACCAATTTACATTCCCACCAGCAGTGTAGGAGGGTTCCTTTGACCCCACACCCTCTCCAGCATTTGCTGCTGTTACCTTTTCTGATGTATGACATTCTCACAGGAGTGAAGTGATATCTCATTGTTGTCTTGATTTGCATTTCTCTGACAATCAGAGACTTGGAGCATTTTTTCATGTGTTTCTCTGCCTTTTGGATCTCTTCTGTGGTGAATATTCTGTCCAAGTCCTCCCCCCATTTTTAGATGAGGTTATTTGTTGTCTTGTTGTTGAGTCTGGCAAGCTCTTTATATATGTTGGTTATCACATTCTTATCTGATGTATGGCATGTAAAGATCTTCTCCCATTCTGTGAGGGATCTCTTGGTTTGGGTAGTGGTTTCTTTTGCTGTTCAGAAGCTTCTTAATTTGATGTAATCCCATAGGTTTTTACTTGCCTTAGTCTTCTTTGTAATTTGATTTGTTTCATTGAAGATGTCTTTAAAATTTATGAGGAAAAGAGTTCTGCCAATATTTTCCTCTAAGTATCTGATAGTTTGTGGTCTAACATCCAAGTCCGTGATTCACTTGGAATTTACTTTTGTATTTGGTGAAATACAGTGATTCAATTTCATTCTTCTGCATGTTTCAACCCATTGTTTCCAACACCATTTGTTGAAGAGACTCTGCTTTCCCCATGTAATAGTCTGGGCCCCTTTGTCAAAGATTATATGTCCATACGTGTGGGGCCTCATTTCTGGGCTCTCAATTCTACTCCACTGGTCAGTGTGTCTGTTCATGTTCCAGTACTAAGCAGTTTTGATGACAAAGGCCCTATAATACAGTTTGAGATCTGGGAGTGTGATGCCTCGGTTCTGTTCTTTTATTCTCAAGATTGTTTTGGCAATTCTAGGTCTTTTCTGGTTCCAGATAAACATTTGCAGCATTTGTTCTATTCTCCTAAAAAATGTGCTTGGGATCTTGATGGTGATAGCATCAAATCTGTAGATGGCTCTAGGTAATATATTCATTTTGATTATGTTAATTCTTCCAACCCATGAACACAGAATATCTTTCCACTTCTTTGTGTCTTTTTCAATTTCTTTGAGTAGTGACTCATAATTTTCAGTATACAAGTCTTTCACTTCTTTGGTTAGATTTACTCCTAGATATTTTATTGTTTTTGCTGCTATAGTAAAAGGAATTGATTTCTGGATTTCAATTTCTTCTAACTTACTGTTTGCATAGAGGAATGCCACTGACTTTTGAATGTTAATTTTGTAGCCTGACACCTTACTGTATTGCCTGATGATTTCCAAAAGCTTCTTGCTGGATTCCTTAGGTTTTTCCATGTATACTATCATGTCATCTGCAAATAAGGAGAGTTTGACTTCTTCTCTTCCAATCTGTATCCCTTTAATTCCTTGCTCCAGACTGATTGCTATGGCAAGAACTTCCAACATTATATTGAATAGTAATGCTGATAGTGGGTATCCCTGTCTAGTACCTGATCTGAGTGGAAATGTTTCCAGTTTTTCACCACTGAGTATGATGTTGGCTGTAGGTTTGCTATATATAGACTCCACTATCTTGAGTAATTTTCCATCTATTCCCATTTTTGTAGTGTTTTGATCATAAAGGGATGTTGTATTTTGTCAAAGGCTTTCTCTGCATCTATTGATATGACCATGTGGTTTTTGGTCTTGCTTTTGTTGATGTGGTGGATCACATTGATTGATTTACGTATATTAAACCAACCTTGCATGCCTCGGATAAACCCCACTTGGTCATGATGAACAATCTTTTTGATATACTGCTGTATCCGGTTGGCTAGAATTTTGTTCAATATTTTCGCATCTATGTTCATCAGAGATATTGGTCTGTAGTTTTCTTTTTTGGTTGTGTCTCTGTCTGCTTTTGGTATCAGAGTGATGTTGGCTTCATAGAAGCTGGCAGGGAGTATTCCAGTGTCTTCAATCTTATTGGAAGACATTTCAAAGTAGAGGTATTAGTTCTTCTTTGAAGGTTTTGTAGAATTCATTTGTAAAACCATCTTGTCCAAGACTTTTTTTTTTGGGTATATTTTTGATAACTGTTTCAATTTCATTAGCTGTGATGGGCCTGTTCATGTTATCCACTTCCTCTTTACTTAGTTTTGGAAGTTGGTAGGTATCTAGGAAATCGTCCATTTCTTCCAGCATCTCTAGCTTGGTGGCATATAGTTGTTCATAGAAGCCTCGCATGATATGTTGAATTTCTGCGGTGTCTGTTGTGATATCTTCTCTTTCATTTACTATACAATTTATTTGGGTCTTCTCCCTTTTTTGTTTTGTGAGTCTGGCTAAAGGTTCTTCGATTTTGTTTACTCTTTCGAAGAACCAACATTTACTTTTGTTGATCTTTTGTATGGTTTTCTTATTCTCAATGTTATTTATTTCTACCCAAACTTTAGTGATTTCTGTCCTTCTGGTTCCTTTGTTCTTCTTCTTCTAGGTCTTTAAGATGTGCAATCAGGCTGTTTATTTGTGCTTTTTCTTGTTTCCTAATGTGTGCTTGTATAGCTATGAACTTCCCTCTTTTTTTAAATTTTTTTTATTTAAGAAAGGATTAATTAACAAAACCATAGGGTAGGAGGGGTACAATTACACAAATTCCCACCACCCAATCTCCATATCCCACCCCCTCCCCTGATAGCTTTCCCATTCTCTATCCCTCTGGAAGCACGGACCCAGGGTCATTGAGGGTTGCAGGAGGTAGAAGGTCTGGCTTCTGTAATTGCTTCCCCGCTGAATATGGGCGTTGACTGGTCAGTCCATACTCCCAGTCTGCCTCTCTCTTTCCCTAGTAGGGTGTGTCTCTGGGGAAGCTGAGCTCCAGTACACATTGGTGGGGTCTTCAATCCAGGGAAGCCTGGCCAGCATCCTGATGGCATCTGGAACCTGGTGATTGAAAAGAGAGTTAACATACAAAGCCAAACAAATTGTTGAGCAATCATGGACCCAAGCTTGGAATAGTGGAGAGGAAGTGTTAGGGGGGTACTCACTGCAAACTCTAGTGTACTTCTGCTTTCAGGTATATATTTTGCAGTAGTTTATGGATACGTGTGCACATAAGCTCTCTCTCACAGAAACTGGTGTATATCTAGGTTTTGGGACTTTGTTAGAAAGTGAACCACCTGAGATCAAATTAGAGTGTACTATAAAAGGAAAGGTCTCACCTGAGTAATGAAGCTGAAGGGTTGTCATTCCACATGTGAAGTCTCTGGACACATGAGGTGAAGCATGTTGAGGTGGCAATCATTGCGTTGGTTAGGTTGTGATTGGCGGATGCAATATTATTTGGTATGTATTGGGAGAGGCATGTGGGAAAGTGGGCCCTATCCAAGGATTCCAGGACTGGGGGAAGTAGGGGCTCTATAGTGGAGATGTGAGGTTCCTGCTGTCTTAGGGTTCAAAAAGACAATCAATAGTTAATGTTATCATCACATTATTTGGTAATTGGCTTAACTTTAAAAAGTCCTTTTGTTATGGTTTGCTATACAGTATCCAGTATCTTGTATATAGCTGTGCTATTGGATGCTTCTAATCTACTTGGTATAGGCTTGTGAGAGAGTCCGCATATCAAGTACACAGCCTATATATTTAAAAGATCCAGTTTGTGTTTTGAAAAACTTTGAGACATACAATTGATTTTCCCCCCTCTCAGTAATTAACTACTGATTTATATGTCTACATTTTGCTAGGAGTGTACATAAACACCATTCCCACCACCAAAAGACTGTGACCCATCCCTCCCACCCACTCCTACCCCCCACTGGCCCAGAAAGCTACATGTCTACCCCTCACCACAGGGTTTTTACTTTGGTGCCCTACTTACAATTTGATCAGGTCCTGCTTTTAGTTTCCCTTTCAGATCTTCTTCCTCAACTTCTGTTGATGAGTGGGATCATCCCATACTCATCTTTATCTTTCTGACTTAGCTCACTTAACATAATTCCTTCTAGCTCTGTCCAAGATGGGTCAGAGAAGGTGGGTTCATTGTTCTTGATAGCTGCATAGTATTCCATTGTGTATATATACCACAGCATTCTCAGCCACTCATCTGTTGTTGGGCACCTGGGTTGCTTCCAGGTTTTAGCTATTATGAATTGTGCTGCTATGAACATAGGAGTACACACCTCTTTTTGGTTGGGTGTTATGGAGTCCTTGGGGTATAACCCCAGGAGAGGAATTACTGGATCATATGGAAGGTCCATATCTAGCCTTCTGAGAGTTTTCCAGACTGCTCTCCACAGAGGCTGTACCAATTTACATTCCCACCAGCATTGTAAAAGGGTTCCTCTGTCCCCACATCCTCTCCAGCATTTGTTGCTGCTGTCCTTTTTGATGTATGCCATTCTTACAGGAGTGAGGTGGTATCTTAGTGTTGTCTAAATTTGCATTTCTTTGACAATCAGTGACCTAGAGCAGTTTTTCATATGTTTGTTAGCCTTTTGGATCTCCTCTGTAGTGAATGTTTTGTTCATGTCCTTTGCCCATTTTTGGATGGGGTCATTTGCTTTTTTGGTGCTAAGTTTGCTGAGCTCTTTATATATTTTGGTGATTAGTTTCTTGTCTGATGTATGGCATGTGAAGATCTTCTCCCATTCTGTGAGGGGTCTCTCTGTTTGTTTAATAGTTTCTTTGGATGTGCAGAAGCTTTTCAATTTAATGTAGTCCCATTGGTTTGTTTCTGCTTTAGTCTTCCTTGCAATTGGGTTTGATTCATCAAAGATGTCCTTGAGGTGTAGGTGGGAAAGTGTTTTACCAATGTTTTCCTCTAAGTATTTTATTGTTTCTGGTCTGACATCTAGGTCTTTGATCCATTTGGAGTTGATTTTTGTTTCTGGTGCGATAAAGTGGTTCAATTTCATTCTTCTGCATGTTACAACCCCGTTTTCCCAGCACCATTTATTGAAGAGAGCCTCCTTTTTCCATTTAATCCTTTGGGCCCCCTTATCAAAGATTAGATGTCAATAGGTGTAGGGATTTATTTCTGGGCTTTCAATTCTGTTCCACTGGTCTGTGTGCCTATTTTTGTTCCAGTACCATGCTGTTTTGATGATGATGGCTTTATAATATAGTTTAAGGTCTGGGAGTGTGATGCCTCCATTTTTGTTTCTTTTCCTTAAGATGGTTTTGGCAATTCTAGGTGTTTTCAGGTTCCAGATAAATGATTGTAGTGTTTGTTCTATTCTCTTAAAGAAGCTTGGTGGAACTTTGATGGGTATTGCATTAAATTTGTATATGGTTCTGGGGAGAATATTCATTTTGATGATATTTATTCTTCCAATCCATGAGCATGGGATATCTTTCCATTTCTTGGTATTAGTTTCTATTTCCTTGAGTAGCGATTCGTAGTTTTCAGCATACAAGTCTTTCACTTCTTTGGTCAACTTTATTCCTAGGTATTTGATTGATTTTGCTGAGACAGTAAATGGGAGTGATTTCTGGATGTCTTCTTCTTCAGATTTAGTGTTTGCATAAAGAAATGCCACTGATTTTTGTACATTGATTTTGTAGCCTGATACCTTGCTATATTGCCTAATAACTTCCAGTAATTTTCTGCTGGATTCTTTAGGTCTTTCTATGTTATGTATACTATCATATCATCTGCAAATAGTGAGAGCTTGACTTCTTCCCTTCCAATATGTATTCTGTTGATTTCTTTCTCTTGCCTGATTGCTATGGCAAGAACTTCCAATACTATGTTGAAGAGTAACGGTGACAGTGGACAGCCCTGTCTAGTCCCCGATCTGAGGGGGAATGCTTTCAGCTTCTGTCCATTGAGTATGATGTTGGCTGTAGGTTTGCTATATATAGACTCCACTATTTTGAGGAATTTCCCATCTATTCCCATTTTTTTGTAGAGTTTTAAGCATGAATGGGTGTTGGATCTTGTCAAAGGCTTTCTCTGCATCTATTGAGATAATCATGTGGTTTTTGGCTTTGCTTTTATTGATGTGGTGAATGACATTGATTGACTTATGGATGTTGAACCAGCCTTGCATTCCTGAGATGAATCCCACTTAGTCGTGATGAACAATCTTTTTGATATGTTGCTGTATCCGGTTGGCCAAGATCTTGTTTAATATTTTGGCATCTATGTTCATCAGAGATATTGGTCTGTAGTTTTCCTTTTTTGTTCTGTCCCTATCAGCTTTTGTTATCAGGGTGATGTTGGCTTCATAGAAGGTGGAAGGGAGTATTCCTGCTTCTTCAATCTCATGGAATAGCTTAAGAAGTATGGGTATTAACTGTTTCCTGAAAGTTTTGTAGAATTCGTTTGTGAAGCCATCTGGTCCAGGACTTTTGTTGTTGGGGAGATTCTTAATATCGGTTTCAATTTCTTTGTCTGTGATTGGTGCATTTAGATTGTGTAGTTCTTCTTGCTTCAGTTTTGGAAGGGCATAGGTTTCTAGGAATTGTTCCATTTCTTCCAGATTCTCTAGCTTGGTGGCATATAGTTCTTTATAGAAGTTTCGCAGGATTCTCTGGATTTCTGTGGTGTCAGTTGTGATATCTCCTCCATCGTTTACAATTCTATTAATTTGAGTCTTCTCTCTTTTTTGTTTGGTGAGTCTGGCTAGGGGTTTGTCAATGTTGTTTAATCTTTCAAAGAACAACATTTGGCTTCATTGATCTTTTGTATGGTTCTTTTATTTTCGATGTGGTTTATTTCTGCTCTAACTTTAGTGATTTCTGTCCTTCTGGTTGCTTTAGGGTTCCTTTGTTCCTCTTCCTCTAAGTCCTTGAGGTGTGCAGTAAGCTCGTTCATTTGAGCTTCTTCTTGGTTTTTCATATGTGATTGTATGGCTATAAGTTTCCCTCTCAGTACTGCTTTAGCTGTGTCCCAAATATTTTGATAGGTTGTGTCTTCATTTTCATTAGTTTCCAGGAACATCTGAATTTCCTGCTTGAGTGAGACTCTGACCCAGTGGTTCTTAAGGAGTATGTTGTTTGGTTTCCAAATTCTGTGACTTTTAATAATTTCCTGTTTGTTGTTAAATGTTAGTTTTACTCCACTGTGGTCTGAGAAGATACTTGGGATGATTACAATGCTCTTGAATTTATTGATGCTGTCTTTGTGGCCTAACATGTGGTCTATCCTTGAGTATGTGTTACGTGGATTTGAAAAGAAGGTGTATTCCAGTTTTTTGGGGTGAAGGAGTCTGAAAATGTCCAAGAGGTCTAGTCTGTCAATCTCTTCATTCAATTCTCTTGTATCTTTATTGGTTCTCTGCTTTGTTGATCTGTCTAAGTGTGAGAGTGGGGTATTGAAGTCTCACACTATTATTGTATTACTATTGATGTATTTTTGAAATTCTTTCAGTAGGTGCTTAATGTATTTAGATGGTCCCTCATTGGCTGCCTGTGAAGGGACCTGCCTGCAGGTGGGGAGCCGGGGGTTCGAACCGGGATCCTGACGCCGGTCCTTGAGCTTAGCGCCACCTGCGCTTAACCCGCTGCTCTACAGCCCGAATCCCGTGCAACTAGTTCTATGGCATTCAAATGTCATCTTTACTTTACCTCTCCCAGTTGTAACATTTTTTTTAATTTCTTTATTGGGGGATTAATGTTTTACATTCAAAAGTAAATACAATTGTTTGTACATGTATAACATATCGCAGTTTTCCACATAACAATACAACCCCAACTATCATCCTTTTTGGACCTGTACTCCCCCCGCCCCACCCACCCCAGAGTCTTTTACTTTGTTGAAATACACCAACTCCAGTTCAAGTTCTACTTGTGTTTTCTTTTCTGATTTTGTTTTTCAACTTCTGCCTGAGAATGTGTTCATTCCATATTCATCCTTCTGTTTCTGACTTACTTTACTAAACATGATTTGTTCAAGCTCCATCCCAAATGGGCTGAAAATGGCGAAGTCACTGTTTTTAATAGCTGAGTAGTATTCCATTGTGTATATATACCACAACTTGCTCAGCCACTCATCTGTTGTTGGACACCTGGGTTGCTTCCAGGTTTTGGCTATTACAGATTGTGCTGCTAAGAACATAGGTATACACAAATATTTTGGATGGATTATGGGTGAGGTTAAGGGTTAAGCATGAGAGTGTATGTTCGGCTTCATGGGGCAGGCGGGGGTGGTGGTGGTGAGGGTGGGATGGGATACAGTGTTTTGGTGGTGGGAATGGTGTTTATGTACACTCCTATTAATCTATAGTCATATAAATCACTATTTCATTAATATGAGAGGGGAAAAATTGATTGAATGTCTCAGACTTTTTAATGCACAGAGCATAGGCTGGTCTTTGATATGATGACTCTCTTAAAAGCTTAGACCAGGGGCCAGATGGTGGTGCACCTGGTTAAGCGAATGTATTACAATGTGCAAGGAACTGGGTTCGAGCCCCCGGTGCCCACCTGCAGGGGGGAAGCTTTATGAGTGGTGAAGCAAGGCTGCAGGTGTCTCTATGTCTCTCTCCCTCTCTATCACCCCCTTCCCTCTTGATTTCTGGCTGTCTATACTCAATAAATAAAGATAATATAATTTTTTTAAAAAAAAGCTTAGACCAGGGAGAACAGAATCAACCAGTGGCACAGATATATACAAATAATATCAAAGGACATAAATTATGGTGATGTTGTGTATGATACAGCAAATCCTAACAAAGGGATTTTTCAAAATTAACCCAATTGCCAAATAATATGATTCTAGCAATAACTATCTATTGCCTTCTTAAACCCTAAGACAGCAGGAACCTCCCACTTCCTCTACAGAGCCTATATTTCCCCAGTCCTGGAACCTCCAGAGTGGGGCTCACTTTCCTGCATGCTTTTCTCAAGTCATACAAAATGATATTACATCTGCTGATCCCAACCTAATCAACTCAACAAGTACCATCTCAGTATGCTTCACTTCAGACTGTGTCCAGAGACATTAGGCATGGAATGTCAGCCCTTCAGCTTCATTACTCGGGTGAGGCCTTTCCTTTCATAGTATTCTCTAATTCCATTCCAGCTGGTTCACTTCCTAAGTCCCAAAACCTAGCTATAGACCAGGTCCCATGAGATAGGGCATATGTTCACATGTATCCATAAATTAGGGCAAAATATATACCTGAAAGCAAAAGTACACAATAGTCTACAGTGAGTCAGTATGAACTTCATAATGAAATAGTGTCTACTTAGACTTAGATACCCTCCTCAGCTACTTCCTGTTATACTTCCCTTACTCACTCCAAAGCTAACCTTATCAAAGAAAGGACTGCAAAGGTTGAATAAGGGCAAGAGACTGGCATACTTTAACAATGACTCTAGTCACTATCAGTCCACCCCATCAGCTGGGGCCCTACTCAGGGATTCCTGAGATTCCCAAACAGACATGATGCACCTAGACCTCGAATAGATCGCTCTCTCCATTGTTACTGGTCATCTCTATCAGGAACAACAAAACAGACCCCTTTGTGGACCCCCATAGGACCTTACCCTCAACTTGGGTCAACAACAGTAAAGAATGTTCCATCCTCTGAAGGGAAGCTGAACAACATACTCTATGCTACACCTGAGGAAGATGGATCCTGATATTGGGGCAGCTTGGAACGTCCCTACTCATGACCACAGAATGTGAGGTTGGATCTACAGGGATGCAGAGGTCACATAAGCTCCTAAGCTGAATATGGGACCCAAATCAGATCAAATCGATGGGATTTACAGTCAATAATATTTATATACCTTTCCTATTTTAGGGAGCTACTCTCTTCCCTGATCCAGCTTTCTGGTCCTTTTTCCAGCCATGACATCATCTCCCCAGGTAGTAACTTGGATCCACCTGCATATCAGATTTCAGGCTCAGGGGGAAAAAATGATAAAAAAAAAAATTAGTATAGCCACAGGCCCTTTGGAATAGAACTAAAATATGCCTACTAGCTATCTACAAAACAGAGGACCCCCCCCAAACTCTTCATCTACACTATTCCAGCCTTTAGGTTCATGATTAGTCAACAACTTGTTTGGCTTTATATGCCAACTCTCTTTTCAGCCACCAGGTTCCAGATGCTACCATGATGCCAACCAGACTTCCCCGGACAGACAACCCCACCAATGTGTCCTGGAGCTCTGATCCCCCAGAACTCCGCCCCACTAGGGAAAGAGAGAGGCAGGTTGGGAGTATGGATCGACCTGTCAATGGCCCTGTTCAGCGGGGAAGCAATTACAGAAGCTAGACCTTCCACCTTCTGCATTCCACAATGACCTTGGTTCCATACTCTTAAAGAATCCGAAAGCTATTAAGGGAGAGGATGGGATATGGAATTCTGGTTGTGGGAATTGTGTGGAGTTGTACCCCTCTTATCCTACGGTTTTGTCAGTGTTTCCTTTTTATAAATAAATAATAATAAAAACCACTAATCCTCCAATAAAAAACAAATAAATAAAAGATATAAATAAATAAATAATAATCACAAGAACAATAAACAACAAGGGCAACAAAAGGGAAAAAAGTAGCCTCCAGGAGCCTTGGATTCATAGTGCAGGCACTGAGCCCTAGAGATAACCCTGGAGGCAAAAAGAAAGGAAAGGAAAGGGGAGGGGGAGGGGAGGGGAGGGGGAGGGGAGGGGGAGGGGAGGGGAAGGGAGGGGAGGGGGAGGGGAGGGGGGAGGGGGAGGGAGAAGGGGGAGGGGAAGGGGGAGGGGAGGGGGAAAGGTGGAGGGGGGGAGGGGGGAAAGGGGGAGGGGAGGGGGAGGGGAAGGGGGAAGGGAGGGGAGGGGGAGGGGAGGGGAAGGGAAGGGGGAGGGGAGGGGAAGGGGAGGGGAGGGGAAGGGAAGGGGGAGGGGGAGGGGAAGGGGAAGGGGAAGGGGAAGGGGAAGGGGAAGGGGAAGGGGAAGGGGAAGGGGAAGCAGAAGGGGAAGGGCAGAGCACAGCCCTGAAGCTAAAGCTTCCTTCAGTGTTGTGGGGGCTGGACTCAAACCTAATGTTGCATAGTTGGCAAGATAGTACACTATCCAAGTGAACTATTTCACTGACCCAGTCATGGATTTTTTTTTTTTATAAATGCATTTAAGTTCAGACTTGTTTTGTAGTTCTAATAGTTTTATCATCTGTATATGTTCTTAATAAAACTTAATTATCTTTAACCTATAAACCAGCAGGGTGTAACCTCTGCTCAACAGAATTTTTCTCTAGCTCTTGGACTATGCTTATTTCCACAAGGTGGTACTGTGTTAATTGCTCTATATGCATTCTTTAATTTCATCCCCATGACAACCGAAAGCATTTCACACATAATAAAGATTCAACAAATAATTTTTGGATGGATGACTGTAATAATAATAATAGTAAGTAACATTCACCAAGTCTTATATGGACTAGCATCCATTCTAAGTAAGTTATATGCATTATCTCATATATTTTTCTTTTTCTTTTTTTTTTCCTTTTTATTGCATAGGACAGAGAGTAATTGAGAGAAGAGAGGGAGAGAGAGACACCTGTAGACCTGCTTCATCATTTGTGAAGCCCCTCTCACCGTAACCCCCAGTGCAGGTAGGGAGCAGGGGCTTGAACCCGGATCCTTGTGCTTTGTCATCTCGTGCATTTTCCATAATAGCACAATGATGTTATTATTTAAATTTATCCACATTTTAAATATATGTATGGTTTATAACTCTTTGGGGGCTTCTCAGACATCTCACACTCAGCATGTTTAAAATTGAGTGTTTCTCCTTAAATTCCTTGCTAATAACTATCGTTCCTCCCATGTCATGCTCCCCTGAGTAGATCTGTCTATCTAGAATAATGGTGACCATATGTTTGAAAAATACGTATCATTCTTTAGAAAAACTGATTCTCCCCCATTTCATTGTTTCTTGTGGAATTATATCTCATATTTCCTCCACCTTTCAACTATACCAGTGGATATGGGATCCAAACAAGGTAGAGGTCTCTCTTTCTTTCTTAGGAACCTAAATCTTAAGCATGTTACATATATATATATATATATATATATATATATATATATATATATATATATATATATATATTCTCTCATTACACTGAGCACTGAGGATGGAAGTTGGCTATGACTCATTTATCTGATAATAGCTACCTAAAAAGATAGCCACAGTTTCCTGCTACAGAGAAACCCATAGCTGTTCTGATATCAACCTGTCTAAGATCTGGTAAGTCATCTCTTCTCCTGTGACCGATTTGTCCTATAACCTTCCAATGAATTCTGATCTGAACAAGCCAGTCAGTCTACTAGTTAATTAGCTCATCAGCTATTAAGCTGTTTGTAAACAAAGGATTCTAATTAATCCAAACTTAGTCAATGGCACTATTTTATTTACTCAGTAAGTTAAGTGTGAAACCTAAGGATACTAGTTTGGTAACACATTCCAATATCATCATCAGTCATAAAGTATGATATGGATTCACTTCTTAAAATATCTTTTCTATTTAGAGATAGATAGATAGATAATAGAGCAGCACACCACTCTGGCATAGGAATAGGACTTGGGCCTCACACATCAAGTCCTGTGTATTTCCTGCTGAGTTACATCCCTGGCTGCTTGATTCTACTTCTTAAATCTTTGTAGTATGTTTCTGCATTCTTATTATTACTGCCTTGATTCAGGTCCCATCTTGCCTTCACTGCAACAAAAGCTTCTCTGTAGGTTTCCTTGATTCCATTCTAGTCCCTTCCAATATATCCATGATGTGGTGCACAGATTCTGAAAACCCAAATCTGATCATGTTATTTTACTATACAATTTGTTAATCACTCTATTGGGAGGCTAATGATTTACAATACAGTTGTTGACTCATAGGCACATTTTCTTACCTCCCCAAGATACGTGTCTGCAAAGAGCACTAACCCCCAACCTAGGTCTTTTTTCCACCATCATGTATCAAGACATCAATGGCCTTTTCACTCTCTCCCTAGCCCTTCTTCCTCAGAGTCCTTTGCTTTGGTGCAAGACAACAAACCCACTCCAGGTTTTTCCTTTTTGTCCTTGTTTCTTAAGTTATACATATGAGCCCATCCAGTATTTGTCCTTTTATTTTTGGTTTATTTCACTTAGCATGAATCCTTCCAGCTCCATCCAAGATGAGGCAATTTTACTGTTATTTTTTATATTTTAATATACTGATTTTTTAAATATTTTCATTGTGTTTATTCCCATAAATTTCTTAGCCGCTCATCTGTCATTGGGCATCTGGATTGCTTCCAAGTTTAGGCCATTACAAATTGAACTACTATGAGCATGGGTGTATAGAGATATCTTTGGATGGATGTTTATGTTTCCTTTGGGTAAATCTCCAGGACAGAAATATCTGAGTCATAGGCCAAATTCATGTCTAGTGTTTTGAGAGATATCCAAATAGTTTTTCCACAGAAGTTGAAGCAATTTACATTCCCACCAGCAGTGGAAATGGGTTTCTCGTCCCCCATATCATTGATAACACTTGTCCTTTCTAAGTATGGCATTCTCACAGGTGTAAAGTGGTATCTTGTCTTTATTTGCATTTCTCTGATAATCAGTGACTTTGAGAATTTTTTCATATGCCTATTGACTATCTGGATCTCTTCTTTAGTAAAAATTCTCTTCATGTCCTGACTCAATTTTTATTTTTTAAAACAAAAATTCTTTGTTCTTCTAAATTATTTTTCACATTGTTTTTTTAATTGGTGGGGGATTCGTGGTTTACAGTTTTTGATACATATGGTAAAAGTCTCAGTTTTCTACAAAACACTCTCAACCCTAGCCTAGGTCCTCCTCCACCATTATACACCAGGACCTGAACCATGTCCCCACATCCTAGTCCTTTACTTTGGTGCAATACACCAAATTCAGTCCAAGTTCTACTTTGTGTTTCCCCTTTCTATTCTTATTTCTCAGCTTCTGTCCATGAGTGAGGTCATCCCATACTCATTCTGTCCCCATTTCTACTGGGGTCGGTTGCTTTTTTTGTTGCTGAGTTTAATGAGCTTTATTTATTTTTTGGTTATTAGCCTTTATCTGATGTATGTCATATAAAGATCTTATCCAGCTGTTTAGGATGTCTTTCTGCTTTGATAATGGTTCCCTTTGCTGTGCAGATGCTTTTAAGTTTAATGTAGTTCTAATGGCTTATTTTTTTTTATTGTTTTTTCTTGCTGTTGTACCGGAGTTTTCTGATATATTTCCAAAATATAGATCATGAAGTGTTTTGCCAGTGTTTTTTCCTATGTATTTAATAGTGTCTGATCTAGTGTCCATGCCTTTGATCCATTTGGAGTTGACTTTTCTGCATGGAGATATGTGGTGGTCAAGTTTTCTTTCTCTGCACATTTCAATCCAATTTTCCCAACATTATTTGTTGAGGAGGCTCTCCTTTCTCCATTTAATGTTTTAGACCCCATTGTTAAAAATTTATTGTCTCTAGATGTGGGGGTTGTTATTTTATTATCTGTTGTTACAAATACAATTTAAGATGAGTTTGAATTTATTTTAGCTTAGCACAAAAAGCAATTTATGAATAGGCTCCTGCTCACAATTATCCCTCTTAAATAAAAGATAAAATAAAATCAGTATTTTGTATTAATTCAGCTACAGCACACATACATAAACACACACACACACACACACACCATACAAACCAGTAGGCGGGCGACAGTTGCAAAATATACTCCCCCCAAAAGACCTTAACTTCTAGAGAGAGATAGATCATGCTTTAGTCATCTTTGCAATTACAGTATCTATTCATAGTAGACACCTGTCACAAAAAACCATCACTGTCTTTCTCATCTTGTATATCACCCACTAATTCCTCAGTGGCATTAGTTTATTCTTTGTTTTTTAGATTATTCTATGTAAGCCAGACCATATACATTACTATCATTTCTTCTTTTTTTAAAAAAAATATGTATTTATTCCCTTTTTGTTGCCTTTGTTGTTTTATTGTTGTAGTTATTATTGTTGTTGTTATTGATATCATTGTTGTTGAATAAGACAGAGAGAAATGGAGAGAGGAGGGGAAGACAGAAAGGGGGAGAGAAAGATAAACACCTTGTGAAGTGACTCCCCTGCAGGTGGGGAGCTAGGGGGCTCGAACTGAGATTTTTATGCTGGTCCTTGCACTTTGCACCACCTGCGCTTAACCCACTACACTACCGCCCGACTCCCCTATCATTCCTTCTTAAGATGGTTCACTATTGAGTATATGCCCCCCCATATTCACACCTTATACTTCTCTTTCTCCTGAACCTTGACCAGTTTTGTGACCTTTTATGATCAATACACAGAAGTGATACTGTGTGATTGTTGTCATTCAGATCACTCCCTCTCAAAACCAGTATGGTTTAGTAAACCCAGGTCACACAGACAGAGCTCAGGTAGTTTCTCCAGTTGATAGCCCCAGCTGAATTCCTAACCCCAAACCAACATGGCTCACAAATTATATGAATTAGTCATCTTCAGCATCCAGATTTATAAAGCCTTTAGATGATGCCAACTCCAGCCAAGAATTGACCAGTTGAGCCTAGTCAACTCACAAACGTCAGAAGTAGTTTTAACTTAGAATGGTTTGTTACACAACAAGAGATAAACAAGTTTCTAGTTAGGGGGCTGGTGGTTGTACACCTGATTAAGTGCATGTATTACCATGCGCAGGGACCCAGGTTCAAGCCCCTGTCCCCACCTGCAGGAGGGAAGCTTCATGAGTGGTGAAGTTGTATTGCAGGTGTATGTCTTTCTTTACTTCCCACCTCCTTCTCAATTTCTCTCTGTTCTATCAAATAAATAAAGTTTTTTTAAAAAGATCAAAAAACATTTCTGGTTGCACCCTTTATCTTAAAAAAAAAACTAGCACAACTTGCAAGATTGAACTGTTTTTCCTAATCATGCTATCATTTAATCTAATAAATTTTCCTTCTATGACAAACATTCAGAAAAGCTAGCCTGTATGTTTCAAGCTTATTCTACAGCTACAACTTTGAGCTTTTTCTGTGAAAGACTGGGTATATTAATTTATATAGATTTTAATTTTTTTTACTAGAGCACTGCTCAGCTCTGGTTTACTGTGGTGCGAGGGACTGAATCTGGGAGGGACTTCAGAGCCTCGGGCATGAGAGTCTCTTTGCATAACCATTATGCTATCTACCTCCACCCAATTTTTAAAATTTTTTATATTTATTTATTTATTGGACGGAGAGGGAAAGGTAAGATTATTAAGAAAGAAAGACACCTGTGGGGGTTTATTGTTGTGTGGAAAACTGGGAAATGTTATGCATGTATAAACTATTGTATTTTACTGTCTATTGTAAACAATACCCCAATAAAGAAATTAATAAAAAAAATAGACACCTGAAAGTCTTCTTCACCACTCATGAAGCTTCCCACCTGCAGGTGGGGGCCAGGGGCTTGAACCAGGTAATATGTGTGCTCAACCAAGTCTACCAACACCTGGCCCCTTCATTTATATATATTTTAATTACTGATTATAGAATTTCAGTTATTCAGGCTTGTGATGAAGTTTTCTGAAATTAATCCTAAGTAATGGTTGGGTACTTTTGTTTTCAATGCCAATTGTCTGCCCTAGAGCCCTTATACTGATTGCTGTGGAATGCACAAACATCCTTTTCTCAATACTTTGTCTCCCTCTTCTGTTCACAACAGAAATATACTTAACGAGAGTAGGTCACTAATATCTCACTTCAGTCCTTTATATTTAATATTTCTTCTCCAGGCCTTCCCTTTTCTTTTTCATTAATTATTAGTCTCTGAATTATGAGGTTTATTTTTACCTGGTACATATTTCTGAAATATGTATCAGTGATAGCCACAAATGAGAGCCAAGTCATTTTTTTTCAATCTCACAACCCCTTGTGATGGATCCTTAGCATCTTCTTGACTAGATTCTCATTTCAAGATGTAATTTCTAGATTTAACAAAATCCTGATAATTATATACTTTTCCCATATTTGGGAGCTATTCTCAGCCATGATTTAGCTTTCTAGTGCTATTCCTAACTCTGACACCATTTTCACAGACAATACTTTCAGCCCACCTGCACGCTATCTGTCGGGTTCAGGCAAAAATTAGTAGTCATGAGCTCCTAAAATAGTCTTCCTAGCTTATCCCAACACGAAGACCCCAAATCTCATCTGCTGTATTCTTACCTTTAGATTCCTGATTATTAAACAAAGTGTTCTGCTTTATATCTTCATGCTTTTCAGCCACCAAGTTGTGGATACCACCATGACGCCAACCTGACTTCCCTGGGCAGATGACCTCATCAATGTGTCTTCAAACCCCAACTTCCCAGAGTCCTACCCCACTAGGAAAAAATAGGAACAGGCTGGAAGTATGGATAGACCTGTCAGCATACATTCCCAGCTGAAAAGCAATTACAGAAGACAAACCTTCCAGCTTCTGCACCCCATAAAGATCTTTGGTCCATATTCCCAAAGGGATATGAATAGAGAATAAAGAATGGGGGAGCTTCCAATAGAATTCTGATGGTGGTAATTGTAGGGAATTGTACCCTTCTTATCCCATAATCTTGTTGATCATTATTAAATCACTCATTAAAAAATCCTAAGTCCATTGAGTACTGCATTTTCATTTTTTATGAGGTTACCAGGTTCCACAGATTGAACCCAATGTCACTGACTGACTTCTTTTTCTATTGTTTTAAGTGAGACAGACTCTGGAACTTGTGATAACTATGATGGTTATCTTCAAGAGTGAGGGGCACAGAGCTGTGGTTGTGGGTGCAGAGTGGAATACTCCTGTAAACTTAGAATCTTGTAAACCATTCTTTTTAAAAGATCATTTTAAATTATACTTATGTATTTGTTATTGGATATACAGAGAGAGAAATTGAGAGGGGAGAAGGAGGTAGAGAAAGAAAGAGATAAAGAGACACCTGCAGCCCTGCCTCAACACTTGTGAAGCTTCCAACCTGCAGGTGGGGACCATGGGCTTGAACCAGAGTCCTTGCACACTGTAATGTGTGTACTTAACCAGGTGTGCTACCGCCTGGCACCATTTGTAAACCATTCTTAAATCACTAATACATTAAAAAAATAATAATGGAATCTACAGAGAGCCATCGAGAAAGAGAAAAGGAGTTGGGGGGTGCATTCATGGAGTTCTTGTTGCTCTCATATGGTGCTAGGGGCTTAACACACAAATCGGACACACTACTGCTGAATAACCTCCCCACATCCAAACATGATCATTTCAAGGAAATGTCTCCTTCAAAAGCAATTGGCTGTATGAACAATTAAAGCTTATTGCCTTCTCTATATTAATATTCAGTGATGGTAAGTTGGGAGGAGTAATAAATAATACTGATAACATTCATCAAGCGGTTGTTATATACTAACCACCATTCTAAGTGTTTTACATATGTTTATTCACATAATTTTTGTAGTAACTCTGAAGGGGAGGTGATATTATTCCACTTTGAAGATAAGGAAATTGAGACACAGAGAAATTAAATAAGTTGCCTGAGTCCACATATCTGGAGTGTGGCAGTCTAAATTCTAGCATAAGCAATCCAGCTTCGGAATCTGAAGTACTACATTATTTTTTATATCTTTGTTATTAGTAGTATGGTACAAGATTGTGAGATTACAATGTATAGTTCCACGTGACACCCAACACCATAACTCTGTACCCCTGCCTTCCCACCTCCCAAAGATAACCACCATAGTTCTCACAAGTCTTACTGTTGTTAAAGTTCTGGGGCTCCAGCTGGCTGGGCTAGCTTCGCGGTGGTAGACAGAGACAGACTCGGGGACACACGGCTGGGCTGGGAAGCTGTATATCTTTATTCACGAACGGGCAAATCACCACACCCTGTGCTTCCCCGTGTTTCTTTCTCAGCTGCTGCTGGGACTCTGCCCATCCTTAGCATACGGGGCGGGGAGAAAAAGGGGCACGAAACTAGCAAGGACCAAACCGTTTCTCTCAGAGGTAGGGGGAAGGGGACCAAACCAACATGAAGAATACCAACATATTCCCCCTTTTCTTTTTAACTAAATGACCACAGTATCAGGGGTGTGGGGTGAACAGAAACCTATATCGTACAGGCATTTTCAAAAAAGAAACTGGCACAAACATGGAGAAACATGTAAGTGAGTAACAAGAACCAGTGTGCTGCCAAGGGAAGGCCTGAGGGGGCCATTTTTGCCTCTGGGCAAAACTTTATCAGCTTAAAAAAAACATTTCCTGCCTCTGGGGGGCGTACTTGCCTCAACGGGCATTTTTTAGCATGGGGGGAGGGTGAGGCCTAGAGTCCCAAGGCATGGCTGCAGTCAGTCTTTGAGAAACCCAGCATAAGGGAAGCTGCTAGTTTTGTGCAAAGTGTCCGAGGTGTACCAGTGAGTCTGATAGAAGTCCAAAGCAGATGTCCACCGAAGAATTGCCAAGGGGTGAATTGTTGTATGTCTGTCTCAATGGGGAATGTCAGCCATCGGAATTATGCTTTTCTGTAGAGAACTTGACAGCTGCAATTCACTTACTTATGAAACAAAACTTGTAGCAGGTTAGAAGTTTACCACAATTGATAACTCTATCACAATTGGAAGTCTCTTCCAGCATGATTCTAAGGCTATTTAAACTTTAAACAATAAAATGTGGAAAGGCAAACATGAACCATAGAAAGAAAAAGGCCTCAGGCATGAGAATTATTAGCATAGCCATTGTGTAATCTACCATTTCTAATAGAGAAGGTAATCGAGAGTTTTACATATCAACAAGTCTATTTAACCTTTCGTTACACCCATTCAAGATGGAGACACACCCTAGTGTGCGCAGGTTTTGTTTAGACCAACATGGTTAAAATATATTGATTTTTAACTAATTTTTTACCTCAGACTTTAAATGTAAGTTAATTTTATCTTTATGAGAATTACGTTGAAAACCTTTTTCATTTAACTTTGTCTGGTAAGAATATAGCCTTAAAGTTACATTGTTAACCTTAAAGTTAATGTTACCAAACTTTAAACCCACACGTAAACATGGTCATTAATACACAAGGAGAGAAACCTTTGTTACGAAGACATGTCATTTTAAACACGAATTTAGATCTGTACTGTCTTAGTTGTTGTTGGGGGGGTCACCATCTGGAGGTGGAGCCTCCTGCACAGCTCCACTTCTAGGAATTGCAGGTTGCGATCTCTGCACAAATCTCTGCGAACTCCAGCTTGTCTGCCTTCAGACCGGAGCTGAGGATCTCGGCCAGGGGGCCCAGTTTCGGCAGGGAGCCCGCGGTCTCCAGGTGGTCCAGGATCTGCCCAGACTTCATAGCATGAGGGCGGGCGGGCCAGCCTTGCAGAAGGCGCGGGCCGAGGTGCCACGGGGTGGTGGCCAGGATAGGCTGTCGCGGCCCTGCCCCATGGCCCTGCCATGTCGGCCGAGCAGCGTGGAGGGAGCTGGCGCCCAATGTCCTGCGCCACGCGGCGGAAAGCTGGCTCCTGCGGGCTGGTGTTGGGCTCCTGCGGGCTGGCATTGGGCAGAAACCACAGAGTGGTCCAGAGATAAATGTTCCAGAAACAGCGAAACAGTCTCGTGAAGAAAGGGCAGAGGCCTTTGGAGATCTCTTCATAAGCAGAAGAGAAGGCCATAGTGCATAGGTAGCCAAATTGTCTTCACTTATCTGAGAGATGCGCAGGTCAGGCCCACGTGGGAGCAATTTGTTGTTAAAGTTTTGGAGGCTCCAGCTGGCCGGGTAGCTTCACGGTGGTAGACAGAGACAGACTTGGGGACACACGGCTGGGCTGGGAAGCTGTATATCTTTATTCACGAACAGGCAAATCACCACACCCTGTGCTTCCCCATGTTTCTTTCTCAGCTGCTGCTGGGACTCTGCCCGTCCTTAGCATATGGGGCGGGGAGAAAGAGGGGTGCGAAACTAGCAAGGACCAAACCATTTCTCTCAGAGGTAGGGGGAAGGAGGCGAAACCAACACGAAAAATACCAACATCTTACAATTTGCTTACTTCTGTTTTGTTTGGATTTTCTTTTGCAAGTTCATGCAATTAGGTCAAGATTTTGTTTAGTGCTTCCATACATTCTCAATTTAAAGAGTGGAATACAGAAAACATAATATCTCAGGACCTATTTTGGTTCTATCATCTTTTGTACCAGAAAAAAAATCATTCATTGATCTGAAAATGAATATGTTTTGGGGGCTGGGAAGATAGCACAATGGTTAGGCAAAACACTTTCTTTTTAAAATTTTTATTTATAAAATGGAAACACTGACAAAACCATAGGATAAGAGGGGTAAAATTCCACACAATTCCCACCACCAGAACTCCGTATCCCATCCCCTCCCGATAGCTTTCCTATTCTTCAACCCTCTGGGAGTATGGACCCAGGATCATTACAGGGTACAGAAGGTGGAAGGTCTGGCTTCTGGAATTATTTCCCCACTGAACATGAGCATTGGCAGGTTGAGCCATACTCCCAGCCTGTCTTTCTTTTTTCCTAGTGGGGCAGGGATCTGGGGGGAGGGGTTCCAGGACACATTGGTGGGGTCATCTATCCAGGGAAGTCTGGCTGGCATCATGGTAGCATCTGGAACCTGGTGGCTGAAAAAGAGTCAACATATAAAGCCATATAAATTGTTGACTAATCATGAACCTAAGGGCTGGAATACTGCAGATAAAGAGTTGGGGGGGTCCTCTGTTTTGAAGATAGCTATTAGGTCTATTTTAGGTATATTCCAAAGGGCCCATGGCTATACTAGTTTTCTCCTGAGCCTGACATTTGATATGCTGGAATACTGCAGATAAAGAGTTGGGGGGGTCCTCTGTTTTGAAGATAGCTATTAGGTCTATTTTAGGTATATTCCAAAGGGCCCATGGCTATACTAGCTTTCTCCTGAGCCTGACATTTGATATGCAGGTGGACCCAAGCTATTGTCTGGGGATATGATGTCATGACTGGAAAAAGGACCAGAAAGCTGGATCAGGGAAGAGAGTAGCTCCCTAATATGGGAAAGATGTATAAATATTGACTGTAAGCCCCATTGATTTGATGTGATCTGGGGCCCATATTCAGCTGAGGAGCCTATGTAACTTCTGCATCCCTGTAGGTCTGAGCTCACATTCTGTGGTCATGAGTACGAATGTTCCAAGCTGACCCAATATCAGGACCCATCTTCCTCAGGTGGTAGATAGAGTACATTATCCAGCCTCCCTTCGGAGGATGAAACATTCTCTACCATTGTTGATCCTCACTGAGGGCAAGATCCTATATATAATGGACCTCAAAGGGGTCCATTATGTTGTTCTTGATGGAGATGACCAGTGACAATGGAGAGAGGGTCCATTCGAGGTCTAGGCCATCATGTCTGTGTGAAAATCTCAGGACTCCCCGAATAGGGCCCCAGCTGGTGGGGTGGCTTGATAGTGACTAAAGAGTCATCGTTAAAGTATGCCAGTCTCTTGCCCTTATCCAGATTTTTCAGTCCTTGCTTTGATAAGGTTAGCTTTGGAGTGACTGAGGGAAATGTAATAGGAAGTAAGTAGGTGAGGAGGGTGTCTAGGTCTAAGTAGAAAATGTTTCATTAGGAACTTTATGGTGTCTTTTAGGTCTTTCTACTTGCTTGCTGCATATACAGACTCACTGCAGACTATTGTGCACTTTTGCTTTCAGGTATATACTTTCCCCTAAGTTATGTATACATGTGTACATATGCCCTATCTCATGGGACCTGGTCTATAGAAAGAAAGGTCTCACCTGAATAATGAGGCTGAAGGGTTGACAATGCACACCTGACATCTCTGCACACAATCTGAAGTGAAGCATGCCGAGGTGGTACTGGTTGCATTGATTGGGTTGGGATCAGCAGAATGCAGTATCAGTTGGTATGAACTGAGAGAAGCATGCAGGAAATTGAGTCCCCCCCCCATAGAGGTTCCAGGACTGGGGAAAATATGGGCTTTATAGAGGAAGCGGTAGGTTCCTGCTGTCTTAGGGTCCATGAAGGCAATAGAGGGGTTTGGGTGGTAGCCAGTGGGTTAAGCACACATGGTGCAAAGCAAAAGGATCCATGTAAGGATCCAGGTTCATTCACCCAGCTCCCCACCTGCAGGGGGGTCACTTCACAAGCAGTGAAGCAGGTCTGCAGGTGTCTGTCTTTCTCTCCTCCTCTCTGTCTTGCCCTCCTCTTTCCATCCCTCTCTCTCCTATCTAATAACAACAACAAAAATAATAACCACAACAACGTTAAACACAAGGTCAACAAAAGAGAAAAAATGGCCTCCAGGAACAGTGGATTCGTGATATAGGCACCAAGCTCAGCAATAACCCTGGAGGCAAAATAATAATAATAATAAAAGCAATAGATAGTTACTGCTATAATCAAATTACTTGGCAATTGGGTTAACTTTGAAAATCCCATTGTTAGGACTTGCTGTATCATACACAACATCACCATAATTTATGTCCTTTGACATTATTTATATATAGTTGTGCCTTATAAAGTAACGTCACCAGCTGCTTCTGTTCTCCCTGGTCTAAGCTTTTAGGAGAGCCAACATTTCAAAGAGCAAGTCATTATTAGAAAATGTATTAAAAATTTGAGACCACTGTTAAAATTCAGTGTGATTACATGCTTGAAGTTTTAAATGCTTATGTTGAAGGAACATATACTCAGCCTATGGTCTGTGCATTAAAAGGTTTGAGACATTCAGCCAGTTATTACCCTCTCATATTAATTAAATAGTGATTTATGAGACTAAAAGTTAATAGGCGTGTAGATCACCACCATTCCCACCACCAAAGGACTGTGTCCCAATCCCTCCTCCCTCCCCCCAGTGAAGCTGAACATCTACTCTCACCCTCCATCCAGAGATTTTTTACTTTGGTACCCTACTCCAAACTCAGTCAGATCTTGCTTTGAGTTTCCCTTTCTGTTCTTCTTTCTCAACTTCTGTTTATAAATGGGATCTGCCCATACTCTTTGTCTTTCTGATTTAGCTCACTTAACATAATTCCTTCTAGCTCCATCTAAGATGGGTCAGAGAAGGTGGGTTCATTGTTCTTAACAGCTGCGTAGTATTTCATTGTGTAAATATACCACAGCTTTCTCAGCCATTCATCTATTGTTGGGCACCTGGTTTGCTTCCAGGTTTTAGCTATTACAAATTGTGCTGCTATGAACAGATGTATATACATCTTTTTGGTTGGGTGTTATGGAGTCCTTGGGGTATATCCCTAGGAGATGAATTACTGGGTCACATGGAAGGTACATCTCTAGCCTTGTGAGGGCTCTCCAGACCGCTCTCCACAGAGGTTGGACCTATTTACATTCCCACCAGCAGTGCAAAGGTTTCCTCTGTTCCCACAGCCTCTCCAACATTTGTTGCTGCTGTCCTTTTTGATGTATGCCATTCTCACAGGAGTGAGGTGGCATCTCAATGTTGTCTTTATTTGCATTTCTCTGACAATCAGTGACATGGAGTAATTTTTCATGTGCTTATTAGCCTTTGGATCTCTTCTGTAGTGAATGTTCTGTTCATATCCTCTGCCCATTTCTGGATGGGATCATTTGCTTTTTCGTTGCTAAGTTTGGTAAGGTCTTGATATATGTTGGTTATTAGTCTCTTGTCTGATGTATGGCATGTGAAGATCTTCTCCCATTCTGTGAGGGATCTCTTTTTTGTGTGATGGTTTCTTTGGCTGTGCAGAAGCTTTTCAATTTGACGTAGTCCCATTGATTTGTTTTTTGTTTCAGTCTTCCTTGCAATTGTATTTGTATCATTAAAGATGTCCTTGAGATTTAGGTGGGAAAGTGTTCCACCAATGTGGAACACTTTCATGCCTGAGGTACTGAAGTCCCAGGTTCTATCCCCAGTACCTAGTGTGTGTGTGTGTGTGTGTGTGTGTGTGTGTGTGTGTGTGTTACTCTTCTATTTCTCCCTTTCAATAATAAATAAATATAATATATATCTTTTTAAAAGAATATGTATTTATATAAATATTATATCTGAAGTTTAATTAAGCAACTTAAGACTACATCTCAGTGGTTTGTAAAAAGTAAAGTCTCTCCCCAGGCAGAGGACCTCACCAATGTACCCCATACCAATGTATCTCTCCGGAGCCCTGCCCCACTAGGGAAAGATAGAAACAGGCTGGGAGTATGGATCGATCTGCCAACATCCAAGTTCTGCGGAGAAGCAATTACAGAAGCCAGACCTTCCACCTTCTGTACCCCATAATAACCCTGGGTCCATACTCCCAGAAGGATAAAGAATAGGAAAGCTTCCAATGGAATGGAAGGGGATGGAATGCAAATCTCTGGTGGTGGGAACTGTGTGGAATTGTACGCCTCTTAACCAATGGACTTGTCAATCATTATTAAATCAATAATAATAATAAAAAAGAAATCTGGTGGTGGAAACAGTGTGGAATTATATCCCTGTTATCCTATAATTTTATAAATCAATATTAAATCATTAATAAAATTTTAAAAACGGAGAAAAAATACACATAAAGTTAAATATGTCTCTCTCTGTGTGTGTAAAGTCTTGGTACCTGTGCCTATAATTTACTCATTGTCTCTCAAGTTTATCCATACTATTCTACAATTTACTCTGTATGTTTCCTAGGATGTCCCACTAACTTAGTTCTTGGGATCTGCTAATAGGAGTTACTAAAATACATCTAAAGGTGAGAAGAAGAAGAATACATCCTCACAAAGCAAATCCTGGAATGGGTTTGATGTATTGCACCAAAGTAAAGGACTGTGAAGTGTGGTGGGTGCTTTCAGATTCTGGTGCACAATGCTGGAGGAGGACCTAAGAGTTAGAGTGTTTTGCAGAAAACTAAATTTTACACATGTGCCAACAAGCATGTTTACTGTTGACTGTAAACCATTAACACCAGAATGAGGAAAAAATATTTCCAACTTTATCTTCCTATGATTTTTGCTAGAATATGTAATATATCACTTTATAATCTAAACATTATATTTATTAATGTGTAATATATTTTGATTTATTAATATACATAAGATGAATTTTAATATATTACCTTATAACTCAAAAGCAACTTTTTTCAAAAAGAAAACACCAAATTAAAGGTTGTTAATGAAATGGCTCTAAAATACCACAAGATGAAATGTTTTAGCTGGTGCTGTCCTGAAATTAAATAACACTCTTTGTTATTAGTTTGGGTTGTAAATTGAAAGGTATCTGTTGCTAAACCACAAATAAATTCATGACATTTTTGCCTCTAAAAAAACTATATCCTTAAATAAAGTCTTTTTAAAAAAAGTATATCCGGGGTCGGGCGGTGGCGCAGTGGGTTAAGCGCACGTGGCGCAAAGTGCAGGGACCGGCCTAAGGATCCCGGTTCCAGCCCCCGGCCCCCCACCTGCAGGGGAGTTGCTTCACGGGCGGTGAAGCAGGTCTGCAGGTGTCTATCTTTCTCTCCCCCTCTCTCTGTCTTCCCCTCCTCTCTTCATTTCTCTCTGTCCTATCCAACAACAAAAGCAACGTCAACAATGGCAATAATAACCGCAACGAGGCTGCAACAACTAGGGCAACAAAAAGGGGGAAAAAATGGCCTCCAGGAGTGGTGGATTCATGGTGCAGGCACCGAGCCCAGCAATAACCCTGGAGGAAAAAAAATTAAATTAAAAAGTATATCCTAGAATCTCACCTCTCCATAGCTCTAGCCCACTAAGGAAAGACAGAAACAGGCTGGGGTAGTGGATTGACCTGCAAACACCCATGTCCAGCAGAGAAGCAATTACAGAAGCCAGAACTCCTATGTTCTGCACCCCAAAAAGGATCTTGATCCATACTCCCAATAGGGGAGAAGTGATAGGAAGAAGAGGATAAAAGGGCTCTGAACCCCAGTTCTATTAGCACCCAGAGAGAGGAGGGAAAGGGGGGGACATTTGGATGTAGTAATGGTGTCATAAGTGGCTTGGAGGGCAAGAGAGGACTGGACCTGGAAGAAAAAGGGGCAATTATGTACAAATGTAGACAGATAGTTGCAGTGATGATGGCTGGCCCATGTCTGCAATCTTAGGAGAAATGCAATGAGGGATTCAGAACTCTGGTGGTGGGGATGGTGTGGAATTACACCCCTGTGGACATGTAATTTTTTAACATTTTTATTTAGTATTGGATAGAGTCAGAGAGAAATTTAGAGGGGAAGGGAAGATGGGGGAGAGAGAGAGAGAGAGACAGAGAGAGAGAGAGAGAGAAGAGACCTGCAGCCCTGCTTCACCACTCATGAAGCTTTCCCTCTGCAGGTGGGGACTGGGGCTTGAACCTGGGTTCTTGCCTGGCCCCTTGATATGTAATTTTGTAAATCAATAATAAATCAGTAAAATTTAAATAAATAGATAGATAAAAGTATAACAATGGATTAACAGCCACTATGCTTTACCACATAGATTGAGGTAAAACTAAAACAACTGTTAAAATTTACAGCTTTGGTCCAGAAGTATGGCTACAGAGTAGGAGCCTTTTCAATCACTCTCCTGATAAATTAGGAGAAATAGTAACAAAAATCACCTGAAAACTCAACAAAATACAACCAGGATATCTTCAGAAACTCAGTAAGCTACAGGTGAGTACAGACTAGGCCCAGTGGGTAGAAAAGGAGTGAGGAAGACATTCTTGGAACTCAAAAAGCCATACTTGGTGAAGGCTGGCTCTTAAGTGTAAGTGAAACAGCCAAACACTTTACCAGGGTTGGGAGAAGACCAAAGATAGCATTCCAGTTCTTCACTGGAGCTCATTTATCCCACACCACTGGCTATTAATTCACTGCTTGGCAGAATCTATATTTAGTGACTGTATAATAAGGGAGAAAGGGAGTCGGGCTGTAGCGCAGCAGGTTAAGCACACGAGGCGCAAAGCGCAAGGACCTGTGTAAGGATCCCAGTTCGAGCCCCCAGCTCCCCACCTGCAAGGGAGTCACTTCACAAGCAATGAAGCAGGTTTGCAGGTGTCTATCTGTCTCTCCCCTTCTCTGTATTCCTCTCCTCTCTCCATTTCTCTCTGTCCTATCCAACAACAATGACATCAATAACAACAATAATAATAACTACAACAACAATAAAAAAATAGGGGAGAGAATTTTGGGGTCCAACCCCAATTTGTGTGACCAAACTATTTCCCTTAATGAGTCTCTGTTTTCTTATCTCTCTTATCTTATCTTATCTTTATTTCCTTATCTCTATATTATATCTTAATCATGAGTGAGTGATAAAGTTAAAAATCTACTTACAGTTAAAAAGCCCTCTGGAAAAAAAAAAAGAAAAAAAGAAAAAAAAAAGCCCTCTGATTAGCTTGGGCTCCCACAGTCATCAGGGAATATAAATAACAGCCAAACCATTAGCAGTATAACAAGGGATTAAGAACCACCAAGCTTCACCTCAGGAATTGAGGTAAAACCAAAACAACTATTAAAATTTACAACTGTGAACTCCTAAGTAATTTACTTTGACAGAAGTCAATCCAGGAAAGTGTGATCAGTGGATTGAAAAGTAGTGATGGTTAAAAAAAAGAGAGAAAAGAAAAGTAGTGATGGAGGAACCCTTCAAGACTGTAGAAGCTGGACTCAGCATAAGAAAGTACCATCTTGCTGTTCAACCATCCACTTCTCTCTTCAGTCTGAACACAAGAGACCCCACCTCCCACCCAAAAGCACTTGTGTCAACATTAGACTCACAGCTCCACCATTCCTGAAACACACCAAAGATGACCAGTTTCAGGGATCCAGGAACCAGCCAACCAGAAACCACCTCACACTATATATATATATATATATATATATATAGCAACACACAGGACACAAATTTCAAAAGACACCAAATATAAAAGTAAAATTGAAAAAAGAAACATTGCAAAATCCAGAAATCAATCCCTTTTACTATACCAACAAAAACAATAAAATATCAGGTCCAGGTGATGGCACACCTGGTTAAGCACATGTTACAGTGCACAAGGACCTCAGTTTGAGCCCCCAGCCCCTGGTCCCCACCGGTAGAGGGAAAGCTTTGTGAATGGTGAAGCAGTGCTGCAGGTGTATCTCTGTCTCTCTACCTCTCTATCACCCCCTTCCCTCTTGATTTCTGACTGTCTCTATCCAATAAATAATGATACAGATTTTTAAAAAAATAATAGAATATCTATAAGTAAACATAATAAAAGAAGTGAAAGACATATATACTAAAAATTGTAAGCCATTATTCAAGGAAGTAGAAAACAACACAAAGAAGTGGAAAGATGTTTCATGTTCATGGGTTGGAATAATTAACATCATGAAAATGAATATACTACCCACAACCATATATAAATTTAATGCAATCCCCATCAAGATCCCACCCAATTTTTAGGAGAATAGAGCAAAGGCTACAAATGTTTATCTGGAACCAGAAAAGACTGAGAATTGCCAAAAAAAATCTTGAGAAAAAAAAAAAACAGAACTGGAGGCATCACACTTCCATATCTCAAACTGTATTATAAGGTCATTGTAATCAAAACTGCTCAGCACAGGAACATGAATAGACACACTGAGCAGTGGAATAGAACTGAGAGCCCAAAAGTAAGCCCCCACACCTATGGACATCTAATCTCTGACAAAGGTGGCCAGACTAGTAAATGGGGAAAGGGGAGTCTCTTCAACAAACGGTGTTGGAAAAATTGGGTTGAAACATGCAGAACAATAAACTGAACAACTATATTTCATCATACAGAAAAGTAAATTCCAAATGGATCAAGTACTTGGATGTTAGACCAAAAACTATCAAATACTTAGAGGAAAATACTGGTATAACTCTTTTCCATCTAAATGTTAATGGTATCTTCAATGATACAAATCCAATTACAAAGAAGACTAAGTCAAAAATAAACCAATGATGCTACAACAAATTAAAAAGCCTCTGCACAGCAGAAGAAACCACCACCCAAACAAAGAGACCCCTTACAAATGTGTGAAGATCTTTACATGCCATAAATCAGACAAGAGGCTAATAACCAAAATATATGAAGAGCTCACCAAACTCAGCAGCAAGAAAACAAATGTCTCCATCCAAAAGTGGGTAGAAATATAAACAGAATATTCACCAAAGAAGAGATACAAAAGACCAACAAACATAGGAAAAAATGCTCCAACCCACTGTCAGGGAAATGCAAATAAAGACAACAATGAGATACCTCTTCACTCCTGTGAGAATGTCATACATCAAAAAAGATAGCAGCAACAAATGCTGGAGAAGCTGTGGGGACAAAGGAACCATCCTGCACTGCTAGTGGGAATGTAAATTGGTCCAATCTCTGTGGAGAGCAGTCTGGAGAACTCTCAGAAGGCTAGAAGTGGACCTTTCGTATGACCCAGCAATTCTTCTCCTGGTGATATATCCTAAGGAACTCATCCAAAAACATTTATATATACCTATATTCACAGCAGCACAATCTGTGATAGCCAAAACCTGGAAGCAACCCAGGTATCCAACAACATATGAGTAGCTGAGCAAGTTATGGTTTATATACACAATGGAATACTACTCAGCTATTAAAAATGGTGATTTCCCTGAGCCTGAAATCTGATATGCAGGTGGATACCTAGTTATTGTCTGGGGAGATAATGTCATGGCTGGAAAAAGGACCAGAAAGCTGGATCAGGGAAGAGAGTAGCCCTCTAACATGGGAAAGGTGTATAAATATTGTTGACTACAAACCCCATTGATTTGATCTGATCTGGGGCCCATATTCAGTTTAGGAGATTATGTGACCTCTGCATCCCTGTAGATCCAACCTCACATTCCGTGGTCATAAGTAGGAACAATCCAAGCTGCCCCAATATCAGGATCCATCTTCCTCAGGTAGTAGATAGAGTATGTTGTTCAGCTTCCCTTTGGAGGATGGAACATTCTCTACCATTGTTGATACATGTTGAGTGCAAGGTCCTTTGGGGGTCCACAAAGGGATTTGTTTTGTTGTTCCTGATAGAGATGACCAGTAACAATGGAGAGAGGGATTTATTCGAGGTCTAGGCCCATCATGTCTGTTTGGGAACCTCAGGACTCCCTGAGTAGGGCCCCAGCTGATGGGGTGGCCTGATAGTGACTAGAGTCATCATTAAAGTATGCCAGTCTCTTGCCCTTATTCAGCTTTTTCAGTCCTTTCTTTGATAAGGTTAGCTTTGGAGAGAGTGAAGGAAGTATGATAGGAAGTAGCTGAGGAGGGTATCTAAGTAGACACTATTTTATTATGAACTCCATACTGACTCACTGTAGACTATTGTGTACTTTTGCTTTCAGGTATATATTTTGCCCTAATTTATGGATACATGTGAACATATGCCCTATCTCATGGGACCTGGTCTATAGCTAGGTTTTGAGACTTTGTTGGGAAGTGAACCAGCTGGAATGGAATTAGAGAATCCTATGAAAGGAAAGGTCTCACCTGAGTAATGAGGCTGAAGAGTTGACATTCCATGCCTAATGTCTCTGGACACAGTCTGAAGTGAAGCATGCTGAGGTGGTACTTGTTGTGTTGATTAGGTTGGGATCAGCAGATGCGATATAATTTGGTATGAATTGAGAAAAGCATGGAGGAAAGTGAGCCCCACCCTAGAGGTTCCAGGACTGGGGAAATATAGGCTCTGTAGAGGAAGTGGGAGGTTCCTGCTGTCTTAGGGTTTAAGAAGGCAATAGATAGTTATTGCTAGAATCATATTATTTGGCAATTGGGTTAATTTTGAAAAATCCCTTTGTTAGGATTTGCTGTATCATACACAACCATAATTTATGTCCTTTGATATTATTTGTATAGAGCTGTGCCACTGGTTGTTTCTGTTCTCCCTGGTCTAAACTTTTAAGAGAGTCAGCATATCAAAGATTCAGCCTATGGTCTGTGCATTAAAAAGTATGAAACATTCATTCAATTTTTACCGTCTCATATTAATGAAATAGTGATTTATATGACTACAGATTAAGAGGAGTGTACATAAACACCATTCCCAGCACCAAAAGACTGTGTCACATCCCACCCCCCCCCCAACATCCCTGGCCCTGCCCAGCCCATGAAGTCGAGCATACATCCTCACCCTTAATCCAGGGTTTTTACTTTGGTGCCCTACTCCAAATTCAGTCAAATCCTGCTTTGAGTTTCCCTCTCTGTTCTTCTCTTTCAACTTCTGTTTATGAGTGGGATCATCCCATACTCGTCTTTATCTTTCTGACTTAGCTCACTTAACATAAAAAAATTAGTATAGCCACAGGCCCTTTGGAATATAACTAAAATATGTCTACTACCTACCTACAGAATGGATAGCCCTGCAACTCTCCATCTGCACTATTCCAGCCTTTAGGTTCATGATTAATCAACAACTTGCTTGGCTTTATATGTTAACTCTCTTTTCAGTCACCAGGTTCCAGATGCTAGCATGATACCAAGCAGACTTCCCTGGACAGACAACCCCACCCATGTGTCCTGGAGCTCTGCTTCCCCAGAGCCCTTCTCCACTAGGGAAAGAGAGACAGACTGGGAGTATGGATCGACCTATCAATGCCCATGTTCGGCAGGGAAGCAATTACAGAAGCCGGATCTTCCACCTTCTGCATCCCACAATGACCATGGCTCCATACTCCCAGAGGGTTAAAGAATAGGAAAGCTATCAAGGGAGGGGATGGGATACGGAGTTCTGGTTGTGGGAATTGTGTGGACTTGTATCCCTCTTATCCTATGGTTTTCTCAGTGTTTCCTTTTTATAAATAAAAAAAATTGGTGATTTCACTTTCTTCACCTCATCTTGGATAGAGCATGAAGGAATTATGTTAAGTGAGATAAGTGAAAAAGAGAAGAATGAATATGGAATGATCTCATTAATAGATAAAAGTTGAAAAATACTGCCATGACTTTAATCTGACTTCCCTGGGCAAATGACCTCACCAGTGTGTTCTGGAACCCCATCTCTTCAGAGCCCTACCCCACTAGGGAAAGATAGAGATAGGTTGGAGGTCAATGTCCATGTCCAGTGGAGAAGCAATTATACAAGCCAGACCTTCCACATTCTGCACCGCATAGAGATTTTTGGTTCATACTCCCAGAGGGATAAAGAATAGGAAATCTTCCAATGGAGGGGATGTAATATGGCACTCTGGTGGTGGTAATTGTATAGAATTGTACCCCTATCATCCCACAATCTTGTCGATAATTATTAAATAACTAATAAAAAAAGAAATTGAAAAATAAGAAAACACAAAGCAGAACTTGGATTGGGTTTGGTGTATCACACCAAAGCCAAAGACTCTGGAGTGGGAGCGAGGGGTAAGGTCCTGGATCATGATGACAGAGGAGGGCCTAGACAGGGTTGAATTGTTATGTAGAAAACTAAGAAATGTTACACATGTACAGATGACTATATTTTACTATTGACTATAAATCATTAATCCCCAATAAAGAAAAAAAGAAATATAATTCTGGCTCAAAAATATTTATCCATATTATTGATGTATATATTCTATTTTATTTAAAACAAAAACCATGGTGGTGGCTATAGTGATATATATATTTTTTAATTTTTTTTTTTACCAGAGCACTGCTCAGCTCTGGCTTATGATGGAACAGGGGATTGAATCTGGGATTTTGGAGTCTCTTTGCATAACCATGATGCTATCTCTTTTGTCCACTCATAAAGTAGGTAAATTTAAGTAAAAAGTTAATGAACTAGATGACAAATTGTGATGTATGACAAACATAATAAAGATCTAATTTAGTCAGGGAAAGAGAAGGCTTGAGACAGAGAAGAAAAAAGCCACAAGTGTATCAAATTTTTTTTTAATTTTTTAATATTTATTTATTATCCCTTTTGTTGCCCTTGTTGTTTCTCATTGTTGTTGTAGTTATTATTGTTGTTGTTGTTGATGTCATCGTTATTAGATAGAACAGAGAGAGATGAAGAGAGGAGAGGAAGACAAAGAAAGGGAGAGAAAGACACCTGCAGACCTGCTTCACTGCCTGTCAAGTGACTCACCTGCAGGTGGGGAGCCGGGGGCTCGAACCAGGATCCTTACGCCAGTCTTTGCGCTTTGCGCCATGTGCACTTAACCTGCTGCACTATAGTCCGACTCCCTATCAGAAATTTTAAAGAGCACTAGGTAGAAGAGGATTAAACTTATTATCTGCACTTCCTCAAAATTAGAAACAATAGTACATATCAGTGTATCTTCGTTATCATTCTATTATTGTCTTTACTGTCTTAGCAAAATTTTAGAGATGATCTGATGAGATAGGAAGACCATAATTGTTTATCTACTTATGAATAAACTATACTGACCTGAATTGTTAGTTACCCTGGCTCAATGTTTTTAAAATGCAATAAAATAGCTATAAAAACAATTTAATCTCAGTCTTCTCTGTTGAGAGAGAGCTTTCAACTACAGCAAGGAAAGGAAAATTAATAGGAAAAAATAGGGTAGTTATTTTAGTAGATATTGACAATACAAACTGTAGGAACTATATAATGTGAAAATATCGCTGAATTGTTAAATCAGTTCCTGGGTTGGCACAATAATTCATCTGGATAGTGCACTTACTTTGCCATGCACATGTCACAGTCTCCAGCCTAGTTCTCACTGTATTGAAGGAAGCTTCGGTGCTGTGGTGTCTATACATATATATCATCCCTGAGCAATGAGATCCAGTTGATGACACACACACACACACACACATATATATATATATGTATATATATATATATATATATATATATATATATATATATATATAAATTCCTATACTAAGTAATGTGAGGCTTTTTTCTTAGCAGAAATCCGACCTTAAGTACACAAAGTTAGAGGGAGAAAAGCAGCAATAGTTTGGAGTTACTCTCTGTTTGTGCAAATGTCATCTGCCTTACAGAGTTATAAAGTTCAAACAAGAGGGGACCAGGCAGTGGCACACCTAGTTAAGCTCACATTACAATGCACAAGCACCCAGGTTTGAGCCCTTGGTCCCCACCTGTAGGCGGAAAGCATTGCCAAGTGGCGAAGCTGGGCTGCAGGTCTCAGTCCCTCTCTACTCTTGATTTCTGGCTGTCTTTATCCAATAAATAAAAGACAAGAAAATTTTCAAAAAACATTTATTTAAAAAATCATAAAGTTCAAACAAGATAAGAAAAATACAAAACTTTATAAACTCAAGTTACACTAAGCTAGAGGGTGAACTTTAAAGAAGAAAAACACAAAGTTTCGGGAGTCAGTTGGTAGTGCAGCAGGTTAAGCGCACATGGTGCAAAGTGCAAGGACCAGCATGAGGATCCCGATTCGAGCTCCCGGCTCCCCACCTGCAGGGAGGTCGCCTCACAAGTGGTGAAGCAGGTCTGCCAGGTATCTTTCTCCCCCCCCCATCTAACCCCCCCCCCCCGTCTTCCCCACCTCTCTTGATTTCTCTCTGTCCTATCCAACAACACTATCAATAACAAATAATAATAACCACAACAATGATAAAAAAACAACCAGGGCAACAAAAGGGGGGAAAAAAAGAAACAAGGTTTCAAAGAACTCTCAGAAGAATTACCCCAAAGTCCCAAACAGGGTTCAATCTCAATAATTTTTCCATAAAAAAGACTATATGAAGAATTAATTTATTTTTAATTTTTAGTTTATTTATTGGATAGAGACCATCAGAAATCAAGAGTGGGGGGTCGGGTGGTCGCACTGTGGGTTAAGCGCATGTGGCACAAAGTGCAAGGACACCAGCGTAATGATCCCTGTTCGAGCCCCTGGCTCCCCACCTGCAGGGGAGTCGCTTCACAGGCGGTGAAGCAGGTCTGCAGGTGTCTATCTTTCTCTCCCCGTCTCTGTCTTCCCCTCCTCTCTCCATTTCTCTCTGTCCTATCCAACAACGAACAGCATCAACAATGGCAATAATAATAACCACAACGAGGCTACAACAAGGGTAACAAAAGGGGAAAAAAATGGCCCCAGAAGTGGTGGATTCGTGGTGCAGCCCAGCAATAACCCTGGAGGAAAAAAAAAAAAAGAAGAAATCAAGAGGGAAGGGGGCGATAGAGAGGGAGAAATGAAGAGAGACACCAGCAACCCTGCTTCACCACTCCTGAAGCTTTCCCCCTACAGGTGGGGACTGGAGGCTCAAACTCCGGTCCTTGTGCATTGTAATACGTGTGCTCAACCAGGTGTGCCACCACCTGGCTCCGAATTAATTTATTTTTTTAACTATTTAATTTACTCTGTTGGTGGGAACTGTATGGAACTCTTCAAATCTGGTGAGGCCTTTCCTAACACATGGGACTACCTACATCCAAGTTAGATGGCACATCATTTAACTAAGTAACAGATACCAGATTAGGCTAGGGTTTAGGGTACTGGATACAGGTGTACACGTATCCATAAACAAGGGGCAATCATATAACTCAAAGTCAAAGTGCTCAGTAATGGTTGAAGTGCCTAAAGAAGGCATCATAAATTCTGTAATTGACTACATTTATACCAAAATTAGCAGGACAACCTAGCAGAAAGCCCCAAAGAAGACAGATGCCCAAAACCTAACTCTGGTTGGGCTCAACAAATGATACTCAACGCCTAAACAACTGAGAGAAAATATAAGATCATCAGATAAAGAGGACTACAAAAGTTGGATAAGGGCAACAGACTGGTCCACTTAATAATGGCCTTTTAAGGGAGTCAGGCAGTAGCATCGAGGGTTAAGTGCACATGGTGCGAAGTGCAAGGGAACCCCGCACGGATCCCAGTTTGAGGCCCTGGCTCCCCACGAGCTGGGAAGTCACTTCACAGGTGGTGAAGTAGGTCTGCAGGTGTCTATCTTTCTCTCCCCCTCTCTGTCTTACCCTCCTCTCTCCATCCTAACAACAATGACACCAATAACAACAACAATAATAACTACAACAACAATAAAAAAACAAGGCCAACAAAAGGGAAAATAAATAAAGTATAAAATAAAATGTTTTAAAAATAATAATGGACTTTTTGGTCAATATCACACCATCTGATCATCTGGGGTCCTAGTAAGGGAATCCTTGGATCCCCATACACATATGATGGGCCTTGACCTCTAAAGGGTCCCTCTTTCCACTACCACTGGTCACTTCCATAAGGAACAGCATCTTGTGGGCCCTCCCAGGACCTTGGTTCTACCATAAAGTAATAACCATAGGGATAGCCCTGGTCCTGAAATGAGTGCACCTTGCAATGTTCCCCAGATGTAATCATAAGCTATAAGATTAGACCAACAGAGACTTAGAGGTTACACAGGCTGTGGTGCTAAATATAAATATACATTTACATATGGGCCCTGGAGCAGGTGGATGGAGGTAAATAGTTAATTTTAGCCACAGAATGTTTTTTTTTTTTAAGAATGGGAGCGACTACCTGCCCTAATCCAACTTTCTAGCCCTTTTCTGTACTCTAACACCATTCTCTCAGACAATGTTCCCATCCAACCTCAAGCTAGCTACCAAACTCAAGGAAAACTACTATAGTTGTATACCACCAGGAACACACCTAAAATGGTTCTCCTAGCTTTCTTCTACCCTAAAATCCCTAATCTCATCTGCTCTGATCCTACTTTTTGGTTCCTGTTCATTAACCATCTTGTCTCAACTTAGGTCATGCTACCTTCCAGACACCAAGCTTCAGATGCTACCATGACTCCACCCTGACTTCTCTGGGCAGACGACCTCACCAATGTGTCCTGGACTCTCACATCTCCAGAGCTCTGGTCCACTAGGAAAAGATACAAACAGGCTGGGGGTATGGATCAACCTGTCAACGCCCATGCTCAGCCGAGAAGCAGCTACAGAAGCCAGAATTCCCACCTTCTGCTCCCCATGAACAACCTTGATCTATACTCACAGTGGGGGAGAAGTGACAGGATGAAGATAAGAGGACTCTGCACTCCAGCTCCGTCAACACCGAGAGAGAGAAAGAGAGAGAGGGAGGGAGAGAGAGAAAAGGAGAGGGACATACGAATGTAGTTATGATGTCATGAGTGGCTTAGAGGACATATGGAGATAGTTATGTTGTCATGAGTGGCTTAGAGGGGAAGAGAGGATTGAATCAGAAAAAGAAGGGGCAACTATATATAAATGTGGACAGATAGTTGTAGAGATGATAGTTGGCCCATGTCTAAAACTTTAGGGGAACTGTGGTGAACTGCAGTGGGGAGAGTGAAGATTCAGAACTCTGGTGGTGGGAATGGTGTGGATTCAAACCCCTGTCAACATGTAATTCTATAATATAAAAATATTTAAAAATAAAATAAAAATAAAAGACTATAAGAATCATTAATTTATTTTTTTAAATATTTAACTTACTCTGTTGGTGGGAACTGTGTATAATTATACCCCTGTTGTCTCATAAGTTTGTAAATAATTATTAAATCACTAATAAAATGAATATTAAAATATTTTAATTTTATTTATTTAAATTTGATAGGCCATAGAGAAATTAAGAAGGAAGATGGAGAGAGGGGTAGGGAATGAGGGAGGGAGGCAGGGATGGGGGGGGAGAGAGAGAGAAAGACCTGTAGCACTGCTTCAACACTTGTGAAGCTTTCTCCTTACAGGTAGATATCAGAGACTTGAACCTTGGTCCTTGAGCATGGTAACATGTGCACTTAACTGGATGCACCACCACTTGGTACCTAAGAAGAATTAATAGACTAGGAGAGACATTTTCCTAGCCAAAAAAAAAATGATGTGTCTAAAGTCTAATTGTATGCCCTTTTGTTACAGAAAATTAACTCCCTCCTAATAAGAATTTATTTCTCAAGACAAGAGTTAATTTTCTGTAAACTGAACACAAAAGAGTGTATCATTATACTACAGACACTCACGTCAGAATTTTGCTAAGAAAAAGCTTCTATTCTAACACCTCCTTAAATATACAAGACATTTTCCTTGTTTTATCATTTTATTGTAGGTTAATGGTTTACAGTACATTTATTGGCACATGAGTACAATTTCTCATCTCCCTTTGAAAGGTCTCTGTAGAACACCTTCAACCACAAATTAGGCCCTTTTCCACAAGAAATTTCTTCTTATAAGTTGGCCAAAGTAGTAATGGCATTGTTCACTGAGCAGTAAAAACAGAGATAACTGGCAACCAAGGGGGCTCTTGTAGTCCCCCAATCTCATAGTATTGAAGAAATATATACAGAATCTGATGTGAATAGTAAATAGAAGGTGATAACACTTCTAATACCTTCAAATTCTTTTATGAGATTTTGGTATTGAGCTGAAGTTATTTGTATTAATAAATAAAATTATTCTGATTAGACCTATCTCAACTTACTATTAGCCATAACATGATGCATTGGTGTTATGCATACAGAGAAAGTAGAGACTGAAAGGTCACAATATTAAAGAATAATTTGTGTCTAATAGAAAAGCAAAGTATGTGGTTGAATATTATTTCTAGGTCAGACAAATTGGAAAAAAAACAGAATAGAAATAGCAAAGTTATATAAAAGTTGCAGAGAAAACTTAAAACAATATTGGTGGATGTTTAAAAAATAAATAAAAGAGGCCTGGGGAGTGGCTTCCCCAGCTGAGTGCTTTTATGAGAGATGTGGGATCCAGATAGGAGACTTTTGTACAGTTTGAGAGTCAAAATCATTTTGAGAAGGCTGATCAGCAACCAGGATACTGGCTCACCTACCAGGTCACCAGCTATAGACCTGGAGACATGTCTGCACCCATGAAGATTCCGTTATAGTTCTTTTTATCTTTAGTTCTGTCACTAGCACCATACACCAAGGGACTTAGGAATAATTTCACTTACCCATATGTTGGGACCAGCATGTAGCATTCAGTCTAGGCTGTAGGTCCTGAAGTGGCCTGTGAAATAAGTTCATTTCCTCCTGCCACAGTATGGGAGCCTCTAACAAATTCTGATTTAGACACTTATCCATGGGCAAGAAAGTATTTGTGGAAGTCTGCAAGTCCAACGGACAAATTCCAGCACACTGCTGGAAAAAAAACACCCACAACCCAAGACTGAGCATATCTGAGAGGGTAAGAGGAATAATAACTTAATTTCATCATCCACCTACAAAAGAAGTATAGCTTAATGCTAGGAAATCACTTTTCTCATTTATAAAATGGAAATATGGGCAAGACCATAGGATAAAGGGTACAATTCCACACAGTTCCCACCACCAGAACTCCATATCCCATCCCCTCCCTTGAAAGCTTTCCCATTCTTTATCCCTCTGGGAGTATGGACACATAATCATTATGGGGTGCAGAAGGTGGAAGTTCTGGGTTCTGTAATTGCTTTCCCACTGAACATGGGTGTTGGCAGATCGATCCATACTCACAGCCTGTCTCTCTCTTTCCCTTGTGGGGCAGAGCTCTGGAGAAGCACAGCTCCAGGACACATTGGTGGGGTTATCTGCCCAAGGAAGTCAGGTTGGCATCATGGTATCATCTGGTACCTGGTGGCTGAGAAAGAGTTAAGATATGAAGCAGAACAAGTTGACTAATCATGAACCTAAAGGCAGGAATACTGCAGATGAAGACTTGGGGGGGGGTTTCCATTTTGGAAAAAGCTAGTAGGTCTATTTTAGGTATATTCCAAGAGGCCCATGACAGGCTGGGGGTACGAATCAACCTATTAACACCCATATACAATGAAGAAGCAATCACAGAAGCCAGAGCTTCCACTTTTTGCATCACATAAAGAACTTTGGTCCATACTCCGAGAAGGATAAAGACTAGGGAAACTTCCAGTGGAGGGGATCGTATACAGAACTCTGGTAGTGGGAACTGTATGGAATTGTCCCTCATTTATCTTACAATCTTGGTAATAATTACTAAATCACTAATTTTTTTAAATTCCTTTAAAATTTGTGTAATAATGACTGTATAATCCTAATGTCTTAGACTGAAAGAGGACAATGTTGTAACTGGAACTTAAAAGGGACTTTGGTGGGGGCTGGGCGCTAGCAAAGCGGGTTAAGCTCAAGTGGCGCAAAACACAAAGACTGGTTTGAGCCCCGGGCTCCCCACCTGCAGGGAGGGTCACTTCACAAGTGGTGAAGCAAGTCTGCAGGTGTCTATCTCTCTTTGTCTCCCCTCCTCTCTCGATTTTTCTGTCCTTATCCAACAACGACATAAACAGCAATAATAATAGCAACAACGATAAACAACAAGGGCAATAAAAGGGGAAAAAAAGCCTCCAGGAGCAGTGGATTGGTAGTGCAGGCACTGAGTCTCAGTGATAACCCTGGAGGCAAACAAACGCGGGGAGTTGGGAGAGGGGGGGCTTTGGCTGCGGCGCGGAAAGGATTCATTGCGCGGCGCTGGGAATGGGTTTAAACCAAGGTTTATTTAAGGCGATACTGGGGTGAAAGGCCAATATCTAGGTACTGTCAATAAGCAATTATCAGCTGGGATTAAGAACACGCTAGCCCAGAAAGTTCGTGAGTTACCAGTTCAGCCCGTTTTCAGTTGCAGTCACCAGCAAGTCTAGAGGGTCCTGGGAAGCCTTAGCTGGGGTCACCGTGTTCCACAGAAAGCGCCAGGAAGTCAGAGGTAAGAGTCAGCAGTGTCATAAGACAGGTAACTAGCAAGGTTAAAATTTACGGGTGTCCAAGTCTCGGAAAAGAACCATCGTCCTTACCATCATCCTGTAGGTAATCTTGAATATTGTGCCAGTCCCTCCCGGGGCACCGCCTCCTCCCCCAGCATCCAGTCACCTCATGCCCTCAGGCAAAGAAGGTTGGACTTCCGGCTACTTACAAGTTCCATCAGGCTGACACCATCTCCAGCCAATTACATTACACAACAGACAAGATACTTGCGAAATAAATAATAATATAATATAATAATAATATAATAATAAATAATTTTATGACTACAATTTTCTAAAGTTATGCAATTATGCAGCTAATGGGCTATAGAAAGGAGCTCTGAAAGTATGAGTTAGGCAGTTAAGATAATAATTATACAAAACAGTAGTTTTTTTTTTTTAAGATTGCTCATATCATCCTTTTCCCAAAATAGAGCATGAAACAGTCCTTACAGTTTTTTAAAACAGCTGCCAGAAGTTCAGAAATAATCAAGGTAAAACCAAGGGATCATGAAAGCAGTAATTAGTAGAATTTTATTTTGCAGACACCGAAAATGCAGTGTGCAAATTGGTTGTATTTAACCCAAAAAAATGGAATGAAGATGACAGGGATCTTGTTATAAATCACTCTGTGTAATGAGAGGAAAGTGACTGTATATTTTTCACAGTGATTGATTATAATGTTGCAATTTTTCTTAAGCTATTACTGAATAGCTTTTGTTGACACAAACTTTTAGTCTATACTGCTCCCCAGTGTTTGCCATCTTATCCACATGGAACCTAAGCAAACAACATTCTTCTCTATAAATGTGATTACTATTTACACTTCATATAAATAGATACACATTATGTACTCCTTTGTGACAAACTTATTTCACTTTGCCTATTTTTCAGGTTTATTCATAATATAGGCATTGCATCCTTTCTATTTTGCCAAAGGTTTTTCCATTATATGAAAGCAGCATATTTTATTTACTCATTCATCATTTGAACATTTGGGTTCATTCTACTTTTCCATGATGAATAACGTTGCTACGAACAGTTGTGCATACACTTTTTGTGAAGATGCTTTAATTTCTATTTGATATATACCCAAGAGTAAAGAAATATACAGTCATCTGGCATATCTATGCTTAAATTTGAGAAATTGTCAAATTGTACTCCAAAATAGCTATCCTGTTTTATGATCCAATGTCTGGGTGCTTCAATTTGTTCATGTTCTCATTTGTTATTTATTTTTATCACCAGGGTTATCACTGGGTCTCAGTGCCTGCATGAAAACTCCACCACTCCTAGAAGCCATTTTTTCCTTTTTCTTTCATTTATGATTGAGAGAAATAGAGAAAGAGATATAGAGATAGATAGAGGATAGTTAGATACATAGAAACTATGCATACACAACCGGCAGCATTAATTACATTGCTCATGAAATTACCCCCCTGTAGGTAGGGATCAGGGACTTGAACCTAGGTCCTTGTGCATGGTGACATGTGCACTCCACTGGGTGCCTTGTCCATGTAGACCTTTGGAGATCAGGGTTTAACAGCAGTGACTATAGTCCCAATGTCTTGTGGGCCTATGTGGTGACCAAGAGTTCAGTGTTTCATATCTCAAGCACTGATAGTGAGCAGGTCTGGGGAAGACAAAAGGTTTGCTGTTGTGAATAATCCAATAAATCTGTGTGTTGAATTTGAGTAGCCCTTGGTGTGAGCAGTGGTTTGGGTCAAGGGCACCCAGCATTGACTGCAGTACCAGAATCAAATGGGAACGGACTCTCACCATTCCCGTGGAGTGATTGCTCAGTGGCCCCTTGTACTAAGTTCAGGTAGGACTGAGTAAAACTAGTTGATCACAGTCTTGAATGACTGGCAGTAGCTATGGAACCAAGGTTAATGGACCTAGAAAGCAACTTGGGGTTCAATATTTGGATTATCTGGTACCAGCTGTATGTCAAAATTGGCCAGATCTGGAAAAGACCAGGTGTTTGTCACAAACGCCCAGCTATAATGTCAGGGTTGGGCTTGCATAGTGACTAGGGTTTGACAACACAAGTAATTAGCAGTCTCCCTGCTGCAAGCTGAGAGAGCCTAAGAAAGACCAAGTGTTCACCAAGTCTCAAGTAGCACTAGACAATGACTTCGGGTTCACTGTTCTATGTGTATAGAAATAAGAAATGAATGAATCAGAAAATGAATCAGAAATAAGCAACTCAGGGGTAGAACAGGCCTTTATGACCATGAGTGCTCAACAACAGTTATGGTCTAAGGTCTAACGGGCCTGAGTGATGACCTGAAGTTTGAAATCTTGGGTGCTCAGTGGTACCTGTGTGCCTCAATCGAGAGGTCCTGGGTATGATGGGGGCCAGTGATTTTCCCCCTTGCTTGTCATAGCTGCACAGATCTGAGTGGGTCTAGGAACTGAGACATCAGTATATGGCATGGGTTATAGTGGGGGTGTGGTGAGTCTTGAAGTCTGGCGGGCCTCAAGACAGCAAAGGATCATAGGATACCCTTGCTAACTGGACATGATTTGGAAAGTCCTTGGGGTACTTTTTGACTGGAAGGGAAAGAGCTGGTCTACCAGGAAGAAGCACATTTTTAATGATTTTTATTAGTAGTAACTTACAAAGTTCTAAAATTTCAGAGTTATAGTTTCATACCCGTATATGCATGTATGTCACTGCACCCACCACCACAGTCCTTGTAAAGCCTAAGAGATAATATATATATACTCACTGGTAGCTTTCCATCTCGAAATGAGATGTTTATACTTCACTTCCACCACCCACTTGAGCCCTTCTTCATAACTGTATACAAAATACCCAACAGCAAGCACTTTTGATAGTTATTTGTACCTCTAGCTGGCTCATCTTTTAGCTGGAGGTGGGTGGAGTGCTCCTAGAAATTTGCCCTCAGGGTATGTTACTATGGAAACTGAATTTCAATTTAGCATCCAGCAGATGTTTCCCAACAAGGTTGTGAGGGGACAAAATGCCACCTGCTAGCAGTTTCCATAGATTTAAAGTTTCTCATCCTCAGTCTGGTGTTGTTAAGTATAGGATTATAGAATCAGGTTGTCAGGGTTTGACATAAGTCTGTTCCCTGCTGTCCCAAGGAAAATCTTACTCCTTTGAAATCTTTCTGATCATAACTGGCTGCCCTTTTGAGAGTTCTTTCTTGGCTAGTGAACATTTCTCTTTCTTCCCTCCACATGAATGCTTTGTCTCTTGCTGTGTAAACTGTTTGCAGACTTTAGAAATGTTTCTGTGCAAATTTGTTGGTTTCAGTTTAGTTTTGTTGTGTGCATTAGAAAAGGTAAAGAGAGAATGTCTCTACTGGACCATCTTGATCCTGCTTCTGCCCATGCATATTCTTTTTGTTGTTGTTGTTGGCATTTAGTGATTTTTTAAAAATTTATTTCCTTTTGTTGCCCTTGTTTTATTGTTGCAGTTATTATTGTTGTTATTGATGTAGTTGTTGGATAGGACAGAGAGAAATCGAGAGAGGAGGGGAAGACAGAGAGGGGAAGAGAAAGATAGACACCTGCAGACCTACTTCACCGCTTCACCGCTTCCCTGCAGGTGGGTAGGCGGGGGCTCCAACCGGGATCTTTATGCTTGTCCTTGCGCTTTGTGCCACGTGCGCTTAACCTGCTGTGCTACCGCCCGACTCCCCTGTATTTAGTGATTTTATTCACAAAGCATAAGACCCTTGGAAACAAGGCTCATTTCTTTCTCCTCTTGTATTTCATATATATGTACCCCTCCTCCACACACATGTACGCTTTCACACATACCTAGACACAGTATTCTGTACATATAAATAAAAAAAATCTGCCTGTTGAGTGATGGTGATGACTGCCCATGCATACTTCATTTTATTAGTGATTTAATAATGATCGATAAGACTGTGGGATAAGAGAGGTACAATTCCTACCACCAGAATTCCACATCCTATCCCATCCATTGGAAGCCTCTTTATTCTTTATCCCTCTAGGAGTATGGACCAAAGATCTTTATGGGGTCCATGTATATTTTTTAACCTGCACCACATTCACAATAAGTTTAATTCTACAGTACTTTGAAATCAGAACTATGAATACTCTAGCTATGCTCCTTTTTTTCCTGCAAGATAAAGACAAAGTAGTCACTATGTTCTTTTCAGTGTTGTATTCTATCTGATCCCTTGCAATTTCATCTGAATTTTAGGATAGCTTGTCAATTTCTACACAATGCCAGGTGGACTTCTGATAGGGATTGCATTGAAACTGTAGATCAATTTGGGAAATACCATTATGTTAATAATTGTTGTCTTCAGGAGTCGGGCGGTAGTGCAGTGGGTTAAGCACACATGGCACAAAGTGCAAGGACCGGCGTAAGGATCCCGGTTCAAGCCCCCGGCTCCCCACCTGCAGGGGAGTCGCTTCACAGGCAGTGAAGCAGGTCTGCAGGTGTCTATCTTTCTCTCCTCCTCTCTGTCTTCCCCTCCTCTCTCCATTCTCTCTGTCCTATATAACAATGATGACATCAATAACAACAACAATAATAACTATAACAACAAAAAAGAAAAGACAACAAGGGCAACAAAAAGGGATAATAAATAAATATTTAAAAAAACAAAAAAATATGTTGTCTTCTGCTCTATGAACATGGGAATTTTGCTTGTTTTTTCCCTCTGATAGCCCAGAGAGAAACTGAGAGGGGGAGGGGAAAGATGAAGAGAGACAGACACAGACATCAAGTCCTGCAGGCATTGCTTCTCTGCTTGAGTTTGATTTGCTAGTATATAGAGACCAGCCAGAAGTTTAACAGAGATATCAGAGCACAGCAAAGTACAAAGAATGATATCTGCACATACTTATAACCTATACTTTGTTGGGAGCAACTAAAGAGGAAACCATTTTGCTATAACTTTTAGTACTTGACTAATTGGGTAACGAACCTACCTATAAGCTCCCTGAAGTATGAAAGCAGCTTCCAAACCACACAGATAAAGCAGTAAAAAATGAAAGTCTTATGGGAGAGGAGAGTTAGCATAACCTCTGATCAGTCAGTGGTTGATGACTACTAAACTGTGTATCTGTGTATTGCAAGGTTGGTTTAACTTCAGTGTAATACCCCATAACAAAATGTTTAAAGAAAGTGAAAATATATCTAATAAAAGCTAAGTTGGGGGGGGGCTGGGTGGTGGTGTGCCCAGTTAAGTGCACACATTACCATGTATGAGGACTCTAGTTCAAGGCTTTGCTCCACACATGCAGGGGGAAAGCTTCAACATATTAATATGTTTTTTGGGGGGTGAGAGACACAAGAATTTTAGTCCGTAGCATCCATCTTTATTAGAAACAGAATATTTTACTTGAAAAACATAAACTCCGTATTAAGTGAAATAAAAAGTTCTATCAATTAAAAAGATACAAAAAGTATAACACCAATTCCAGACTGGTTTTTCTTCCCAGTAAATTCGTTGTTGATATAAAAGTTATTGATGTAATGAGAGAACTTCTACTATGTTAGTACAAGCTGTGTGAGACACAATAAAATGTACTGTTGTTCTTTCACTTCTCCAAGAGTAAAACAGAAGTCATTATAAAATGGAAAATATAATATTAGAAATCTAACAGCAGCCTTAGTACTGAACATAGTCAATATTTACAACATCAAAATATTTATACTTTAAGTCCCAGGTTCAATCCCCAACACCACAGATAGCCAGAACTGAGCAGTGCTCTAGTCAAAAATAAAAATTTTAACAAGTGCCAACCAAGAAAGTATCCTCTTTGGACAATAAGGGTAGCAATAAAATCTGTTTTATTTACTAGACAGATTTTCACTAAATCAAAACAGATATTATTTACATCTTGCTTTTCTTTGCTATGCAGGTCTTCACGAGTTTTCAAACTAGATTTTATATATACATATAGTTTTTTTTTAAAAGATTTATTTATAATGAGAGGGAGGGAGGGGGGAGAGCAAGAAAGAATGAGAAAGAGAGAGAGACAGAGAGAAAACTGGGGACCTCATGCATGCAAGTTTTTTACTCTGGTCACTATGCCATCTTATATATTTAATTGTATATTTATTTAAAAATATACAATTTGGGTCACCATATAGTTCATTGTAAATCGGTTAAAAATTATTAAAAGAAGGAAAAAGTAGGCAAAAAGGTAACCAGAGAATTATTACTGAAAAATAAGTACATGCTACAGATATTTTTCCTAAAATAAAAACAAGTTTAGAAAAGCTTCTTTAATGATTTGAAGACTAGGAGAAATAAAAATTCATGAAAATTAGTCAAACCCTTTGCCACAACTGAAAGTTCTCCACATTCTTACAGTCCAAAATATTATATTCTAAAAACTTTAAAGTTATTTGGAATATAAACCTTAAAGTAAAAGAGAACTCTCTTTGTGAGAAAGGCTTCTATTCAGGAAGTTTTAATATTTGATTCAAAATAACTCCGAGCATTTTTTCTAGTTCATAGGCAACATTCCACACCATTCTTTGCCATCTTCTCTTTTCTGGTTGCTCTATATGATCTCTAAGTTATCCTGCTGGAAGACAGAACAATGGTAGTATACAGTACTTGTATTCCAAATTAATTTTTCCCATGTCAATGTGCGCCTGAACCTAAATATCCAGCTGTCTACTCAGCATCCCACCCTGACATGACCAAAATAGAAATTCCAGTTCCATACTCCAAGTTTATTCCTCCTCTAGTATACTTCACCTCTATCCCAGATTGCACCCAACAGCTTCAAAAACAAAAACCTCGCAGTCATGCATTAAACTTTATCTTTCCCTTACTTCATACCCAAATTATCAGTGAATTCAATATACTCTACGTTAAAAATAGAGCTTGAATCCACCAGTATCTAACCAATTCTTTGTCATCATCTACCACACTAGTCTAAGACTCTTGCATGAGAAACTGTAATAGCCTAACAAGTTCTGCTTTCACCCTTAACCCCCTAAACCATCACACTGCAGCTCTATACAAGTAAATCAAATTATGTGACTAACACACACACACTTTAAATCCTTCTAGGGCTTCCCATTACACCGTATCAGATAGAAGAACCTTCTACTTCTTGGCTTCTTCTGTTTCATTTCTTACTGAATTTCTCCCTTAGTCACTATGTAGTAAGCTTACAGGTCTCTACTATTCCTCAAACATGCCAAGTAAGTTAACTTTCTAAAGTCGTTACCTCTACCCAAAATGCTCTTTCTCCAAATACTTACATGATTCATGTTGACATTCACTTAATGTTGTCCAGGCTCTCTGATCAGGGGATAGAAGAACGATTTATACTACTTCTTATAAAATACTTTAAGCCTTGAAAACCCTCTGAAAATAAATAGTCCAAGTACAAGTTCCATTTCTTTCCCTGTAGGCACAAAAAAGAGACATTACTTATTAAATATTTACTGTGCTCTGAATATTTACACTATTTCTTCTTTACCTAGGAAAGTTCTCACTATCTTGGATGCACACACCAAAAATTAGCTCAGGCTGGAGAGATAACATAATGGGTATGTAAAAAGACTTTCATGACTGAGGCTCCAAGGTCCCAGGTTCAAGATTCAGCACCACCAAAACCCAGAGATAAGCAATACTCTGGTTAAAAAAGAAGTAAGTACTATGAAATGGAAATGAGTTATTATTCCCATACTCTTTAATATAAGCATAACTCAGGAGCAAGCTATATATCCAATTAAATATCCACACAGCAGAATTTCTGTAATAGTGAGAAAACTGTTAGGTTTTGCTAAGCCAATCTCAATACAGTCACATCTTATACATGTAGCTCTACTATAAAATGAGACAATGCTTGATAACGAAAGCAAGAGTGAAACTATGAAAAGTAAATCTCACAGAACACTGTAAAAGCTATGTGCCAACAAATTCACAAAACTATCACCAGCATATCAAAACACAAATATTTAATTTTAAGAATGGGGAGGCTCCTCGACATACAGAAATAAAGATGAATTCTTTTGGTGAAATAAAGGTGTATGAATTCTTGAAGACAAAGTAAGGACTACAAAAGCTGAATAAGGGCAAGAGACAGGCATACTTTAATAATGACTCTTTAGTTACTACCAGGCCACCCCATCACCTGGGGCCCTAGTCAGGAAGTCCTGGGATTTCTACACAGACATGATGGGCCCAGGCATCTAACAGATCCCTCCTCACCACTGTCACTGGGCTCCTACAGGACCTTGCCTTCAATGTGGATCAATAACAGTAGAGAAGATACCATTCTCCAAAGGGAGGCTGGATAACATAGGTACCTGTGCTTCAAATATGGGCCTCAGATCAAATCAATGGTGTTTACAGCTAACAATATCTATATACTTTCCCCATATTTGGGAGCTGCTCTCTTCCCTGATCCAGTTTTCTAGTCCTTTTTCCAACTATGACACCATCTCCCCATACAATAACGTGGGTCCACCCACATTTTAGATGTCAGGTGCAGGCAAAAACTAGTAAAGTCATGGTCCCCTTGGAATATACCTAAAACAGACCTACTAGCTTTTTCCAAAATGGATACCCCCAAATCTTCATCTGCAATATTCTTGCCTTTAGGTTCATGATTAGTCAACAATTTGTTCTGCTTTATATCTCAACTTTTTTTCAGCCACCAGGTTCCAGATGATACCATGATGCCAACCTGACTTCCCTGGGCAGATGATCCCACCATGTGTCCCGGCGACCCATCTCCCCAAAGTCCTACCCCACTAGGGAAAGAGAGAGACAGGCTGAGAGTATGGATCGACCTGCCAATGCCCATGTTCATTGGGAAAGCAATCACAAAAAAAGCCAAACTTTCTACCTTCTGCACCTCATAATGATTCTGGGTCCATACTCCCAGATGAATAAAGAATAGGAAAGCTTTCAAGGGAGGGGATGGGATACAGAGTTCTGGTGGTGGGAACTGTACCCCTCTTATCCTATGGTCTTGTCAACATTTCCATTTTATAAATAAACATTAAAGAATGAAGTTCTTGAACATGATGAAAGTAAATTTATTTACCCGAATAGAGCTCACATTTACTGTCCTTTCTTCTGGCCATTCCTTAAAAACAAAACAGAAACAAAAAAGTGAGGAGGTATGGAAATAATAGTATTTGACAAGCAAAAAGCATGAGAAATTGAAGATTCTTCACTATCTGATCTGCTTACTATATTCTATCCCTACCATCACTCTTAAATTTCTTTTGAATAAATACCCTTATAAACTCCAATTGTTTTTCCTAGAAGCACAAACAGAAATAAAAATAAAACCACAGCGACTCAAATGAATACCATTTTACTGATTTCTGACCTTGTTATTTACTTTTATTCTATACTCAGCCCCTTGGGTTAGAAACGGAATATATTACAGAAGACTTTTTTTTTTTTTTTAAGGTATATGGTATCTAACTTGAGTCTACAAGGATGAGGGGAAAGTCTGTTGAGGTAGTCTGTTGGTATGCTTCTAAATTCTGCTTATAAGACCTTCTGTTTTGATCATCACATTAGGTGTGCTTGTATTACTTCCAATGCGGTCTATTTACATAATGACTGTTTTACCTGGGTCCCGCCCTGCCTGCAGGGCCTTGGTTTAATCCCCACTGGTTAGATAGATGGAAGCTTTCTATGTTCTGTTCCCTCTCCTAGTCATTTCCTTTCGCTTGCCACTTCGGGTGAAGAGATGCATAAAAGGCGATGTATCTCATTAATAAACGAGATACTGCTTCCCAGTTCAGCCATGAGTCCCTGGTCATCTCTCTATCTCCCGTGAAGCTAGCCCTGCCCGGCAGTAGTCCATATACATACTAGACTCTATGAAAACCCTTAATCTGTTATAAAGGCTCACAAGAGCTAGGAAATGGTTCACTTGGTAGAGCACACTTGTTACCATGTATGAGTACTTATGAATTTTTTACACTTAACATTGTCATTTTATGTCTGAGTTTTAGATATTGTAAGTTACTTATAACATACAACTTTTATATTCCTTTAAAACATAAATACAAACAAAATTAATAATTAAAAAAATTAATTTTAAATTAATTTAAAAAATAAGATTTAAAATCAACTTAAATGGGGCCAGGTAGTAGCTCACCTGGTTGAACACACATGTTACAATGCTCAAGGACCTGGGTTCGAGCCCCCAGTCCCCACCTGCAGGGGAAAAGCTTTGCAAGTGGTAAAGCAAGGCTGCAGGTGTCTCTCTGTCTCTCTCCTTTCTCTACCACCCCCTTCCCTCTCAATTTCTGGCTGTTTCTATCCAATAAATAAATAAATATAATAAAAAAATCAACTTAAATGACCATTGATAGATGAGTGGGTAAATATATGGTATCTAGGGCAGGGGTAGATAGCATAATGGTTATGCAAACAGACACTCATGACTGAGGCTCTGAAGTCCCCAGTTCAATCCCCTGCACCATCATTAGCCAGTGCTTGGGTGGGGTTATATATATATATGGTATGTATACAACAGACTACTACTGATCTATTTAAAATAGCATCTAAAACATGTAATGAAGAAAGGAGAGTCTCTTCAGTATACTGAGTTGAGAAAATTGCATTGAAATGTGCAGAAGAATGAAACTAGACTACCACATTTCACCACACAAAAAGACTTGGATGTTAGACCAGAAATCATCAAATATTTAAAAGAAAACATTGGCAGAACTCTTTTCAATGTAAGCTTTAAAAATATCTTCAATAACTAAAGCTCAACTGCAATAAAAAAAATAGAACTACATAAAATGCTTCAGCATAGCAAATGGAAACACCACCCAAACTTTCTACAGAATAAGAGAAGGGTTTTACATGTCATACATGAGGCAAGTGCTAATGAGCAAAATATATATAGTACTCACCAAACTCAGCAGCAGTGGCAACAACAACAAAATGGCCCCATTAAAAAAATAAAGAGAGGACATGGAAATAATGTTCACCAAAGAAGAGATCCAAAGAGTAGATAGATACATGGAAAAAAAGCTCAAAATCAATGATAATCAAAGAGATGCAAAGACAACAATGAGATACCATCTTATACCTGTGAGAATATTATCTATTAGAAAGCTTAGTAACAACAAGTGTCGATGAAAATATGCAAGAAAGGAACCCTTCTACACTGTTGTTGGGCATGCAAGTTGGTCCAACCTCTGAGGAAAACAATCTGGATACTTCTCAGAACTCCAGAAATGAACCTAGTCTATGACCCAGCAATTCCTTTCCTGGGGATATGTCCAAAGGAAGAAAATATACCCATCTGAAGAGATCTATGTAAACCTATATTCATAGTAGCTAAATTTGTAATAATCCAAATTTGGAAGCAACCCTGGTGCCCAATGACAGATTAATGACTAAGAAAGTTGTGGTAATATACACAATGGAACAGTACTCAGCTGTTTAAAAGAATGAAATCATCTCCCTGTCTCATCTTATATGGAGCTAGAAGGAATCATGTTACATGAGCTAAGCCAAAGTGAGGACAAATACTGGACAACCTTATTCATAAGTGGAACTTAACAAGGGAAGTAAGAAAAACACAAAATATAACTTGGACTGGATATGTTGTATTACACTAAAGCAAAGGATTATGGGGAAGGGGGAAAGGGTAGGGGCTTGCAGGACTTTGGAGTCCTGGTGTATGATGGGGTAAAGTGACTTGGGTTGAGGGTGAGAGTGGGTTTTAGGGAGATAAAAAACTGTATTTATAACAATATTTATACACCTTTCCCATATTATGGAGCAGTACTCTCCTCCCTGATCCAGCTTTCTGGTCCTTTTTCCAGCCATGACATCATCTCCCCAGACAATAACTTGGATCCACCTGCATATCAGATGCCAGGCTCAGGAAAAAAAAACTAGTATAGTCATGGGCCCTTTGGAATATAACTAAAATAGTCTTACTTACTATCTACAAAACAGACCCCCCAACTCAGCATCTGAACTATTCCAGCCTTTAGGATCATGACTAGTCAACAATTTGTTTGGCTTTATATGTTAACTCTTTTTTCAGCCACCAGGTTCCAGATGCTAACATGATGCCAACCAGACTTCCCTGGGCAGATAACCACACCAATGTGACCTGGAGCTCCGATTCCCCTGAACCCTGCCCCACTAGGGAGATAGAGAGACAGGCTGGGAGTATGGATCGATCTGTCAACGCCCATGTTCAGCGGGGAAGCAATTACAGAAGCCAGACCTTCCAGGTTCTGCACCCCAGAGGGATAAAGATCAGGGGAGGGGATGGGATATGTAGTTCTGGTGGTGGAAATTGTGTGGAGCTGTATCCCTCTTATCCTATTGTTTTTGTCAGTGTTTCCTTTTTGTAAATAAAAGTTAAATTTATATGTCAACAACTGCACTACAATCCATTAATCCAACAATAAAGTAGAAAAAAAAAGTGCAATCTTATCATTAACAATATGAATAGACCTAGAGAATACTTCACTCAAAAGTGAAGATGAAGAAATAAAGCAACCAAGCAAATAAAACAAACTCCTGAATTCTGAGAACAGAATGATAGTTACCAAAGGGGAAGAGGGCTGTGAGCAGGGTGATATAGGTAAAGTGGTTAATTTGTATGGTGGTGCATGGGAACGTGTGTGTGTGTGTGTGTGTGTGTGTTTTCCTTCTGTTGACCTTGTTATTATTATTATTGCTGTCATTGTTGGATAGGACAGAGAGAAATGGAGAGAGGAGAGGAAGACAGAGAGTGGGAGAGAAAGATAGATACCTGCAGACCTGCTTCACCACTTGTGAAGCGACCCCCCTGCAGGTGTGGAGCCAGGGGCTCGAACTGGGATCCTTACTCTGGTCCTTGCGCTTTGTGCCATGTGCGCTTAACCCACTGCACTATGGCCTGATCCTCGAAACTAGATTTTTTATGATGATCTCAATGTAAAGCATAAAATGTTTGAAAAATAATGCTGTATATCTAAACTTTATATGTTACAAACAAGTATCACTTTAATATAATTTTAAAAAATAATTGGTAAAAGTATTTCTAAATCTACACATTCAGAATACAATTCACTTTTTTTTTTAACCAGAGCACTGTTCAGCTCTGGCTTATATTGGTGCGGGGGATTGAACCTGGGACTTTAGAGCCTCAGGCATGAGAGTCTGTTTGTATAACCATTATGCTATCTACCCTCTGCCCACAATTCACTTTTAAAAAGTGAAATGATGTCTATCTTTGGAACTAATAAAATATAGTGCATGCTAATGAGTTCCATGTTTATTTCTCTAGATTCAACTTTTCACCTAAGCATAAAGCCCCAGTTTTAAACTGTTTACTTATATTTTTCTTTGTAATGTCAACAGACATCTCTGAATTAAGTAAGTCAAAACAGAATCTTATTTTTACCTTTCCCTCTCCCTAAAACGAAATATCCTTTCATCATTATTTCTCTTACTTATCAATGAACCATCAACTCAGTTGCTTTAGTCACAAAGCCCCCAAGTTTTCTCTTTCCTTATTTCTACTTCTAATCAAATCATCACCAACTAGTCTTATTTGTTCTTTGTCAAATCACTCCAGTTCTATCCATCTTCACTATAACTGCTTGTATATAATTCATGATCATTATCTCCTGTATAGACTAGCAAGTTCCCTAATTAGTGCCTCTGTTTCCACTAGACTTCCTCATTTAGATCCATCCTCCACAAAATAAGCTCTATTAAACACCAACTCAGACCATATTATAACCCCACCTAAAATTTCTTTCCATTGATTTTTTTCAGTGTTCTAACAGACCCAGTATATTTATTAAGTGTAAAGTGACATTTCATTATAGCTTTTATTTTCAAAAAAAAATCAGTGTTGTAGAGCATGGTTTCATGAGTTCTTTAGCCATCTGTATATTTCTTTAGAAAAATTTCTATTTAAGCCTTGTTTATTTCTTCCAGAGCCCTGCTCAACTCTGACTTATAAGGTGACAGGGATTGAATGTGATACTTCAGAGCATAAGTGTTCATTTTTCCCCCACATCCTCTCCAACATTTGTCATTTCTGTCCTTTCTAATGTATGTCATTCTTACAGGTGTAAAGTGGTATCTTATTGTCTTTATTTGCACTGTGTCATTTTGGATGGAACTTGAAAACATCATGTTAAGAGAAATAAGCCAAAAAGAGAAAAAAAACTATAGAATTATCTCACTTAAAAGCGGGACTTAGTAGATAGGGACTGGGAAGGAGAATACAAAGTGAAATGTTGGCTGGGCATGATGAAATGCACTAAAACAAAGAACTCTTGGGAAGGAGGGAGATCTAAGTTTTACAGGTATCTTCAATGACTCAAATCCATTCGGAAGGGAAAAAAAATCAATGGGACTATTATCAAGTTGAAAGGCTTCTATAGCAAAAGAAATCACCACTCAAATAGACTTCTTACAGAATAGGAGAAGATGCCGTATATCAGACAAGAGGCTTATAACCAGAATATACAAAGAGTTCACCAAACTTAGCCACAGAAAAACAGATGACCCCATCTCAATGTGGGGAGAGAATATAGATGGAATATTCACCAAAGAAGAGATGCAAAAGGCCAACACACATGAAAAAATGTTTCAAGTAATTGTCAGAGAAATGCAAATAAATATAATGAGATACCACTTCACCCCGTGGAAAAGTCATATGTCAAAAATGATAGCAACAACAAATGCTAGGGAGGTTGTGGGGGCAAAGGAACCCTCCTGCACTGCTGGTGGGAATGTAAATTGATCCAACCCCTGTGGAGAGCAGTCTAGAGAACTCTCAGAAGGATAGAAGTGAACTTAATTATGACCATCTAATTTCTCTCCTAGGGATAGACCTAAGGAAACAAACACACTCATCCAAAGAGATCCATGTATACCTTTGCTCACAACAACTCAATTTCTAGTAGCCCAAACATGGAAGTAACCAAGTTATCCAACAACAGCTGAGTGGTTGAGAAAGTTGTGGTATATATACACAATGGAATACTACTCAGCTATTAAGAATGAAGTCATTCAGACCATGAAGGCATGAAACTAGAAATCAACCAAAAAAGGAAAAGAAATTTCCCCAAAGCCTGGAGACTAAGCAATATGCTGCTGAACAATAAATGGGTCATTGAAGAGATCAAAAAAGAAATTAAGAATTATCTCGATACCAATGTAAATGAAGAAACCAGTTACCAGACCCTATGGGATGCAGAAAAAGCAGTGCTGAGAGGGAATTTCATAGCAATACAGGCCCACATTAATAAACAGGAGAAATCACTAGTAAATCATCTAACAACCCACCTCAATCAACTAGAAGTGGAGCAACAAAAAGAACCAACAGTCAACAAGAGACAGGAAATAGTCAAAGTCAGAGCAGAAATCACCAAAAGAGAAAACAAGACCATTAGGAAGATAAATGAAACCAACAGCTGGTTCTTTGAAAGGATAAGTAAAATAGATAAGGCACTGGCTAAAGAAAAAGAGAGAATGCTATGGTAAAATCACTCAAAAAAGAAAGAGGAGATATTACAACAGATGAGGTAGAGATTCAAAAGATTATGCAAGAATATTATGGACACCTGTATGGAACCAAATTTGACAACTTCAAAAAAATGGACACATTCTTAAGAGTCATACCCACTACTAACCTTGACACAAGAGGAAGTAGATAAACTGAACAGGCCAATCACTAGTAAAGAAATTGAAACAGTAATCAAAAGCCTACCCAAGAACAAAAGCCTGGGTCCTGATGGCTATACTAATGAATTCTACAAAACATTCAAAGAAGAATTGGTACCCATCCTCCTCAAACTCTTCCAGAAAATAGAAGGGGGAACATTCCCAAATACATTCTATGAGGCTAACAACACCCCGATCCCCAAAGCAGGAAATAACTCCACCAAAAATGAAAACTATAGACCTATATTCCTGATGAATATCAATGCAAAGATCCTCAACAAAATATTGGCTAATCGAATACAACAACATATTAAGAAACTAATCCACCAAGGTCAAATGGGATTCATCCCTAAGAAACAGGGATGGTTCAATATCCTTAAGTCAATAAACGTATTCCACTATATCAGCAAAAGGAAAGATAAGAATCACATGATTCTATCAATTGATGCAGAAAAATCATTCCACAAGGTATAACACCCATTTATGATAAAGGCCCTCGAGAAACTGGGAGTGGAAGGAAAATTCCTTAACATAATAAAGGCTATATATGATAAACCCACGGCTAACATCAAAGTCAATGGGGAAAAATTGAAAGCTTTTCCCCTAAAATCAGGAACTAGAGAAGGGTGCCCACTCTCACCATTTTTATTCAACATAGACCTAGAAGTCCTTGCCATAGCAATCAGACAAGAAAGAAATGTCAAAGGAATACAAAAATGGTCATATGCACCAATTGAATAGGACAGAGAGCCCAGAACTCAATCCATACATGAACAGACACCTCTTATATGACAAAGGGGCCAAATCTGCCCATTGGGGAAAAGAAAGTATCTTTAACAAATGGTGTTGTCAGAATTGGACAGTCACGTGTAGAAAAATTAAACTAGACCACTAATTAACAACATACACCAAAATTAACTCAAAATGGATCAAAGATCTGGATATCAGACATGAAAGTATAAAATAGACAGAAGAACATACCAGTGAAACATTTCATGACATTAATACTAAAGACATATTTGGAGACTTCAGCCCATGGGCAAGGGAAACAAAAGCAAGACTGAACAAGTGGGACTGTATCAAATTAAATAGCTTCCATACAATCAAAAGAAAACTCCATAAAGATAAACAGGAAACCCAGCAAATGGGAGAACATATTCACACATCATACTTCAGAAAAGCACTTGATATCAAACATCTATAAAGAACTCATCCAGCTCAACAACAACAACAAAAGAACCCAATAAAAAAGTGGCCAGAGGACATGCATAGACAGTTCTCCAAAGAAGAGATACACATGGCCCACAGACATATGCAGAAATGCTCTCATTCACTCATCACCAGAGAACTGCAAATTAAAACTACATTGAGATACCACCTCACACCTGTAAGAATAGCCTTCATCAACAAAACAGAAGAACATAAATGGTGGAAAGGATGTGAAGAGAAAGGAACTCTAATACACTGCTGGTGGGAATGCAAAATGGTAAAACCATTATGGAGAACAGTATGGAGAATCCTTAAGCAAATACAGATGGAAATACCTTACGACCCAGCAATCCCATGCCTAGGCATTTATCCAAAAGAGATAATATCACTAATTCGAAGGGATATATGCACCCCCGTGCTCATAGCCTCATTATCTACAATAGCAAAAATTTGGAAGCAACCAAAATGTCCCTCCACAGATGACTGGTTAAGAAAATTATGAGACATATACTCAATGGACTACTACTCAGCAATAAAAAAAGATGATTTTACATCCTTTGGGATAAAATGGATGAAACTTGAGAACATTATGCTTAGTGAAATAAGCAAGGAGGTAAAGGAAAACTACAGGATGATCTCACTCGTATTTGGAATTTAGAGAACGAACACACATACATAAAATAAACAATCAGACACAACACAACCCATATTTAAAATTGGAAAACTATAGTGCTTACCTAGGGGAGAGAGGGGAGGGCACAGACTTTCGTGGCAGGGCAAGATGTGAAACTCTAGTCCTATCACTATTTAGTCCTATCAGTAGCAATACAACATGTGGGAGGGGTAGATAGATTGAATTTCTCAAGTTCCCCAACTGCCTAGACCATAGCCCTAAGCACAAATACTAGCTCTTGCTAATATTTATCTTAGATTTGCAAAATGATCAAACACTTATAGGGGGATTGTTTATGGATCTCTAAAGATGTATCTGAAAATAAAACTCTGCAAACATCTAAATCAACTATAGCTCTAGGCCAGATAGGTCAAGACCTTTTGACCTTGTAAGTATTTAAAATACAAAGAGGTTCAGATGCCACTGAAAGCGTTCATCGTGAAGTCAAGTATACTAATACAGATACTAAACCCCCCAACTAACCTGGCTATAATAATTATTGATATTTAACTCTCTCTAAGACTATTAAGAAACCCCTTGCATTCTCTTTAAAGCCTGCATATTTTCTCCTAGTCCTAGTACGTCTAGGATATGCCCATAATTCTTGAAATTCCTTTTCTATGATTCCTTACCGCCATAGCAACCCTGTCAACTTCAACCAAATAGCTACTGGTGCTGCCACCCTGCATTATGCTGCCATTGAAATCCTACTGTGGACTGTAACTTGAGATACCAGCCTGAGAAGTAACCTCACAACTCTTCAAATCTAGTGAAACCTTTCCTAACAAATGAGACTACCTACATCCAAGTTAGATGGCACGTCATTTAACTAAGTAACAGATTCCAGATTAGGCTAGGGTTTAGGGTACTGGATACAGGTGTACACGTATCCATAAACAAGGGGTAATCATATAACTCAAATTCAAAGTGCTTAATAATGATTAAAGTGCCTAAAGAAGGCATCATAAATTCTGTAATTGATTGGATTTAGACCAAATTAGCAGGACAGCCTAGCAGAAAGGCCCAAAGAAGACAGATCTCAATAATCTAACTCTGCCTGAGCTCAACAAATGCTTAAACAACAAGAGAGAAAATCTAAGATCAGATAAAAAAAAAAGGACTACAAAAATTGGATAAGGGCAACAGACTGGCCCACTTAATAATGGCCTGTTTGGCCAACATCACACCATCTGATCATCCTAGTTAGGGAATCCTTGGATTCCCATACACATATGATGGGTCTTGACCTCTAAAGGGTCCCTCTATCCACTATCACTGGTCTCTTCCATAAGGAATAGCATCTTGTGGGCCCTCCCAGGACCTTGGCCTTACCATCAAGCAATGATGGCAGGGATGGACCCAGTTTCTGAAGGGAGGTTGGGGGTATCCTGCCCTGCCACTTGAAAAAGACTGGTCCTGAAATGAGTGCAGCCTGCAATGTTCCTCAGATGTTGACTATGAGCTATAAGCTCAGACCAGTATGGACTTAGAGGTTACACAGGCTCTGGCACTAAATATAAATATGCATTTACACATGGGCCCTAGAGCAGGTAGATGGAGGTAAATAGTTAATTTTAGCCACATATTTTATTAAAATAATGGGAGCTACCTCCCTTCTCTAATCCAACTTTCTCCACTCTGACAACATTCTCTCAGACAATGTTCCCATACAATGTCAAGCTAGCTACCAAACTCAAGGAAAACTACTATAGGTGTATGCCCTCAGGAACATGCCTAAAATGGTTCTTGTAGCATTCTTTTACCCTAAAATACCTAATCTCATCTGCTCTGAACCTACTTTCTGGTTCCTGTTTACTGACCATCTTGTCTCAACTTAGGTCATGCCACCTTCCAGACACACCAGGCTACGGATGCTACCATGACTCCACCCTGACTTTTCTGGGCAGATGACCTCACCAATGTGTCCTGGACCCTTGCATCTCCAGTTCCCTGGCCCACTAGGGAAAGACAGAAAGAAACAGGCTAGGGGTATGGATTGACCTGTCAACACCCATGCTCAGTGGAGAAGCAGCTACAGAAGCCAGAACTCCTACCTTCTGCTCCCCATAAACAATCTTGGTCCATACTCCCAGTGGCAGGAAAAGTGATAGGATGAAGATAAGAGGACTCTGCACTCCAGCTCCATAAGCACAAAGAAAGAGAGAAGGAAAAGGAGAGGGACATATGGAGGTAGCTATGATGTTATGAGTGGCTTAGAGGGAAAGAGAGGATTGAATCAGAAAAAGAAGGAGCAACTTTGTATAAATGTAGACAGATAATTGTAGAGAAGATGGCTGGTCCATGTCTAAAACTTTAGGAGAGCTATGGTGGATTGCAGTGGGGAGAGTGAAGATTCAGAACTCTGGTGATGGGAATGGTGTGGATTCAAACCCCTGTCAACATGTAATTCTGCAATATAACAATATAAAGAATATATGTGTGTGTATATGTATATATATATATATATATCCACGTTAACAGTAGCATCATTTATAATAGTAAAAAAGCTGCAAGCAACCCAAGGATATATATCAAAGGATGAACAGATAAACAATAGTATAGTGGTTTATGCAACAGGTTTATGTCTGATGTACTGGAGGTCCTAGTTTCAATCCCCGACACTAACAAATACAAGAGCTGCACAGTACTCTGGTTAAAATTTTTTAAAAAGATGGCCAGGTGGTGGTGCACCTGACTGAGTGCACATGTTAAAACATGCAAGGATACAGGTTCAAGATCCTGCTCCCCATCTGCAGTGGAAAAGCTTTACAAGTGGTGATGTAGTGCTGCAGGTATCTCTGTCTCTCTCTATATATCTCTCTCTCATCCCTCTCGATTTCTGGCCGTCTCTATACAATAAAGATAATAAAAATTTAAAAAAATAAATACATATTAAGGGCCAGCAAGATAACTCACCTGGATAGTATACCTGCTTTGTCATGCATGTGATCTAGATTCAAGTCTAACCCACAATACACTGGAGGAAGTGTCAGGGATTTGTGTCTGTCCTTTGCCCCGTTTCTTTCTCTAATTGCGTAAGTCAGGTCAGAGTGGTAAAGTGGTTAAGTTACAACAACAACAACAAAAAAAGAATTTTAAAACTCATAAATTAGAATTCATCAAAATGAAAAGATCAGTTCTTAAAAAAATAGCTATTGGGAGCCAGGCAGTGGCACAGTGGGTTAAGCGCACATGGCTCAAAGCACCTGCATAAGAATCCCGGTTCGAGCTCCCAGCTCCCCACCTGCAGGGGAGTCGCTTCACAGGCAGTGAAGCAGGTCTGCAGGTGTCTATCTTTCTCTCCCCATCTTCCCTTCCTCTCTTGATTTCTCTTTGTCCTATCCAACAATGACAACAGCAATAACAACAACAACAAACAACAAGGACAACAAAAGAAGAAAAAATTAAAAAATAGCAATTAAAAAAATGAAAGATGGGGAGTCAGGTGGTAGCTCAGGGGGGGTTAAGCGCACAAGCGCAAAGCGCAAGGACTGGCGTAAGGATCCTGGTTCGAGCCCCTGCCTCCCCACCTGCAGGAGGGTTGCTTCACAAGTGGTGAAGCAGGTCTGCAGGTGTCTATCTTTCTCTCTCCCTCTCTGTCTTCCCCTTTTCTCTCCATCCTATCCAACTACAATGACATTAATAACAACAATAATAACTACAACAATAAAACAAGGGCAACAAAAGGGAAAACAAATAAATATTAAAAATTTTTAAATGAAAGATGTCTTGGATATAACTCAGTGATAGAGCACATGATTCACATATCTATGAGGTTCTAAGTTTCATCCCCAGGATCTCACACACGCATAAAAACAATAAGAGAAAATCTGTGCAAGTCATATATCTGATAAATGACTTGAGTTGAAAATACAAAGATCAATCTTATAAATCAACAATAAGAGAAATAACCTAGTTAAAATGTGGGCAAAGGATGTGAATAGACATAAAAAATACAAATAGGCAAGTAATAGACAGAAGAACATTAACAGCAACCAGGGAAATTCAAACAAAAATGAGACACTTCATACCCTCATTATCTTAGCTAAAACTTTTTTTTCTTTTAATTATGCCATTTATTTATTTATTCCTTTTGTTGCACTTTTTTATTGTTTTAGTTATCGATGTCGTCGTTGTTGGATAGGACAGAGAGAAATGGAGAGAGGAGGGGAAGACAGAGAGGGGAAGAGAAAACTAGACACCTATAGACCTGCTTCACCACCTGTGAAGTGACCCCCCCTGCAGGTGGGGAGCTGGGGGCTTGAACCGGGATCCTTAAGCCGGTCCTTGTACTTTGCACCACCTGCACTTCCCGCTGCGCCACCGCCAGACTCCTAGCTAAAACTCTTTTAAAGATAGTAACAAATTGGAATCAGGTGTTGGCGCACCTGGTTAAGTGCACACACTACAGTGCGCAAGGACCTGGGCTCAAGCCCCCGGTCCCCACCTGCAGGGGAAAGCTTCACGAGTGGTGAAGCAGGACTGCAGGTGTCTGTCTCTATCTCCTCCTTCTCGATTTCTCTGCCTCTATCCAATAATAAATAAAAATATAAAAAAGATAGTAACAAATTTTAGGTAAGATATGGAGAAAATGGAACTCTTACACATTGCTAGTAAAATCATAAAATGAAGCTACTCTGAAAAAAAGAGTCCAGAAGTTCTTCCATAAGTTAAACATAGAATTAAATATTGTATGGGTTTAGGAAAAAGCTCAGTGATAGAGCACAAGATTTGCATACATGTGGTCCTAGGTTTGATCCCTGCCAATACATATGTCATAGCTGAGTGGGTGTTCTATCCTCTCATAAAGTAAATAAATCTTTAAATACTGTATGATCCAGCATTATTAAAGTACATACACATGTGAAATGAAACATAAATACTATACTAAACAAAATACTATACACAAGTCTATGCAAAATATTTAAAGTGTATTATTTACAATAATCCAAAAGCAGAAATACTCAAATGTCTAACAACTGATGAATAAACAAAATTAACTATAGGAAATATAATTTGGAGGTAAAAACCACTGAAGTATTAATAAATGCTGTGATATAAGTGAACCCTGTAAACATGTTAAGTGATAGAAAATTAACCCCCCACCCAACAACCATATATTTTATGAGTAAGATTTTATGAATTTCCAGACTATGGATATTTAAATAGCTATAAAGCACATAAGTATTTGCCTAAGACAGGAGGATGGGGAAATGGAAGCGTGATGGTTAAAAGATGAAGGGCTTCTTTCATTCCAAAACTGATTATGGTAACAGATGCACAGCTTTGTGAATAACTATGTAATAGGTGCCAGCTGGTTAAACATACGTATTACAGTGTGCGGAGACCCAGGTTCAAGCTCCTGGTCCCGGACCTGCAGGAGGAAAACTTCACAAGTGGTGAAGCAGGGCTGCAGGTGTTTCTTTGTCTCTCTCCCTTTCCATATCCCCCTCCCTTCTTAATTTCTCTCTATCTCTATCCAATAATAAATTAAAACATAAAATCAAATAGAAGTATCACTATAGTTAGCACTATAAAGAATTAGTATGTCAAGATCTATAATATGAGAACCCAGATAGGTAAATCTAGAAAGTCACTTTTGGACTGAATAAATTTGCCAATCTAGAGGAATCAGCTACAAAGTTAACCATACATCCACAGAGTTGCAAAACCAACATGATGAAAGCCAAAGCATAACGTTTGCCTAAAGTGGTAACTTGGATGAAGCAACTCCTATTTTAAATTAGGACTACCATTCTGTTAGATTCCTATGTGTTGCTAGCTTGTTAAAAGAATTCTGAATCCAAACTCTACCAGTATAGTTATAATCTCATCCTGTTATGTTATCCACACATTTGATATGGACCCTGTTTAAGTGTTCCCACAAGTCACTGATAAATCTGAAAATAACAGTGCCGAGCCTCATGACATAATCCAGAGAAAAATCACACTTCCCACCATATTGATATCAAGCAATTAAATCATCAGTTTCCAGAAGACTTAACCCTAATTATAACATTCTCTAGCTTAAATTTTCCCTTTATTTATTTATTTATTTATTTTTAAATTCTTTATTGGGGGATTAATGGTTTAGTCAACAGTAAAATAAAAGTTTGTACATGTATAACATTTCTGAGTTTTCCACATCACAATTCAACCCACACTAGGTCCTAACATTTTTCATCTAGTGAGTTTTCACTTCCATGAAACACTTTCTCACATAGAACTACCTCTATCCAAGCAGAACTGAAAAATCACTGCTGTTGGTATGCTTTTAAAAACCCCTTCTGTTTCATTTGGTTTAAATCCCCCCTGCTTAACACTAATCTATTTACATAACCACTGCATTCTATTTACATAACCACTGTTAACAAGCACCACCCTCCCTCCAGGGCATTGGTGGTTCAGTGATAGGATTCTCGACTGCTCCGCCCCCTCCTTGTCACACTCTGATTTTCACCAGTCACTTTTCTCTCCACCCTCTCTATGTCACATCCTGTTTCCACCCTACTTGGCAAGTATATACAAAGACAGCATTGTGAGTTTTAGGGTACTTTAGTTTAGCTTAGCTCGGCTTAGATTGTGCTGCGTCCTGCATGAATAAAGAGATACTGCCTACAGCTCAACCATGAGTCCCTGGTCGTCTGTTACCCGCCCTTGAAGCCAGCCCGGCGAAACCAACACACTGCCATATCTTTCTGACAACTGTGCCTTTTCTCATATGGCAATACTATAATATAATACTTTGTATGTCTCTCTTTGCCACATGCCAAAGCAGTGTGTAAAGACTTAACTCTAAATGCCTGGAATCTAGCTCACTATGTTAAATTTATTGGTTTGTTGGAAAAGTCATGTCCTATTTTTCTGTGCAAAAATACATCATGACTTTTCCAACAAGCCAACAGTTGGTACTTACTGAATTTGTGATACCTCCTATTTCTTCTGTCACACAATTCCTATAAAAAAAAAAATCCAAAACCAGGCTGGGAAGACAGCATAATGCAAAAAGAAGTTCATATTTGAGGCAACAAGGTCCCCAGGTTCAACCCCCAACACCACTATAAGCCAGAGCTGAGCAATGTTCTGGTCTCTCTCTGTGTATCTTTCTCTTGTGTATCTCTCTCATTAAAAATAAATAAATAAAATTTAAAATAAATAAATAAATTTATTTTTTTAATTTTTATTATCTTTATTGGATAGAGACAGCTAGAAATCAAGAGGGCAGGAGGGGATAGAGAGGGAGAGAGACAGAGAGACACCTGCAGCATTGTTTCTCCACTTGCAAAGCTTCCCCCCTAGAGGTGGGGACCAGGGATTCAAACCTGGGTCCTTGCACATTGTAACAGGTGCTCAACCAGGTGTGCCACTGCCTGGCCCAAATAAAATTAGTATTTTTTTTAAATCTAAAAATCCTTTAAGTATACTTACCTGTAGTAGGAAGAAGACAGCATAGCCCAATAGTGCAGGATGATGCACTAAATTCAAACTGTTTTTATACTCTGTTACTCCAGTTCTCTTTAAGATTTCAGGATCAATAGATATTCCTTTCTGAAAGGGTCTGGACGTCCATAGGCAACCAACCACAGTTGTTAAATAGTAATTAAATTCTTGATAGGTCTTGCTGCTGATGTTGAACTCTGATTTTGTCTATTAGGATAGGAATGAAATGTCATTATCAACTATTCTCCCTTCCCTTCTTTTTTCATAAGGTAGAGACAGAGAGATAGAGAGAGTAAAAGAGACCACAGCACCAAAGCTTCCTTCAATGTGGTGGGGGCCAGGCTCAATCCTGGGCCCCGTGCATAGCAAAGCAGTGCACTATGTAAGTGAGCTATTTCGCTGGCTCTTCCCTTCCCTTCTTATTCTCAACAAGTCATATATATTATCTATACTCAATTTTGTTTGTTGCTTGACGTCACCAGGGTTATCACCAGGACTTGGTGCCTGTGCAGTGAATTCACCACTCCTGACAGTCATTTCCCCTCTTTTCTTTCTTTCTTGATAGAAACAAAAAGAAAGAGAAGGAAGAGAGGAGATAGAGGGAAAGAGAAAGAGGCAACTGCAGCACTGCTCCACCACTAATGAAGGACCCCCGTATCCCATGCAGATGAGGCAATACTCAAGTTTTAAACAGTGACACAGAAGTTTCTCCATTGTACCTTTTGCACCAAGTTATTCTCCTTTGCAGCAGTCAAATTTCTACGATACCTAGTAACAGGGAGGGTAAATGTAAAGAAATAATAAAAGCAAATGCCTTTGAAACAGAAACAAGAGTGTACATTTTAAGTGTAAGAATATAGATATGAATGTAAACAAATATCGAGCTGTCAAGGTGTCTAGCTTTTTGTGACATATTCTCCTCAAATAATACAAATTAACAAAAGTTCAAAAGTTCAGCCACTCAACATCAGCATTATTATAACACCCTGATAATCTTTAGAAGAAACACTATATACAGTTGGCCAAGAGATATACTGGCAAAAAAATGTTTATCAACTAAAGGAAAATTATTCTCTATGGCAACCTTTATTAGAATCACCAAACAAGTTATGTGCAGTAAAACTCGTTAGCTTAGGCCCTACAAAAATCCTAGATGTACTTCCTCCCTAACTTGATGCCAGGCCCCTAATACCAGTTTGGATACAACAAATGATGCTCAATGCTTTAACAACTGGGAGAAAGCCTAAGCTTCTCAGGTAAAGAAAGGACTACAAAAGCTGAGAAAGGGCAAGACGCTGGCTCACTTAATGGTGGCCTTTTTGGTCACTGACAGGCCACCCCATCACCTGGAGCCCTAGTCAAGTTATCCTTGGAATCCTCCGTAGATACAATAGGTCTACACCTCTAACAGATCCCTCTCTCCACCATCAATGATCACTTCCATCAGAAACATAATCATAAGCTCTCTTGTGGGCTTCTTCAAGATTGTACCCTCACTATGAATTAGCAATGGTAAGGACAGCCCCACTATACAAAAGGAGGATGTGTAAAAGATCCCGGTTCAAGCCCCCAGCTCCCCACCTACAGGGGAGTCGCTTCACAAGCGTGAAGCAGGTCTGCAAGTGTCTATCTTTCTCTCCCCTTCTCTGTCTTCTCCTCCCTATCCATTTATCTGTCTTATCCAACAATGACAACATCAATAACAACAATAATAACTACAACAATAAAACAAGGGCAACAAAAGGGAATAAATATTAAAAAAAAAAAAAAAAAGAAGAAGAAGGATCGATCAGCGTAATCTGTCACTTGAGGAAAACTGGCCCTGAAATGAGTGCAGCCTAAAATGTTCCCAGCTGCAATCATGGACTGCAAACACAGACTGAAAGGGACCCAGAGATTATACAGGCTCCTGTGCTAAATATGAATATATATGGGACCCAGGTCAGATTGATGTGGTAATTAATTGTATTTATATATTTTCTTCAACTTTGGGAGCTACTCTCTCCCTTGATCTAGGTTTCTATTCCTATTCTCAACTCTGACACCATGTTTCCATGCAATATTTTTAGACCACCTGCAGGTAAGTCATCAAGTCCAGCAAAAATTACCACAGTCATGGGTCCCTAGAAACATCTAAAATACCCACAGGACCTTGCCCTCAACATGGATCAACAACAGTAGAGAATGTTCCATCCTTCAAAGTGAGGCTGGACAACATACTTTATGTCCCACCTTAGGAAGGTGGGTCCTGAAACTGGGGCAGCTTGGAACGTTCCTACTCATGACCACAGAATGTGAGCTTAGATCTACAGGGATGCAGAGGTCACTTAGGCTCCTAAGCTTAATATGGGCCCCAGATCAGATCAAATTGATGGGGTTTACAGTCAGTAATACTTATATACCTTTCCCATATTTTGGGAGCTACTCTCTTCCCTGATCCAGCTTTCTGGTCCTTCTTCCAGCCATGACATCATCTCCCCAGACAATAATTAGGATCCACCTGCATATCAGATTTTAGGCTCAGGGAAAAACAAACAAACAAACAAACAAACAAAAACTAGTACAGCCACAAGCCCTTTGGAATATAACTAAAATATGCCTACTAGCTATCTACAAAGCAGAGCACCCACCCCCAACTCTTCATCTGCACTATTCCAGCCTTTAGGTCCATGATTGGTCAACAATTTGTTTGGCTTTGTATGTTAACTCTCTTTTCAGCCACCAGGTTCCAGATGCTACCATGATGCCAACCAGACTTCCCTGGACAGATAACCCCACCAATGTGTCCTGGAGCTCCGCCTCCCCAGAGCCCTTCCCCACTAGGGAAAGAGAGAGACAGGATGGGAGTATGGATCGACCTGTCAATGCCCATGTTCAGCGGAAAAGCAATTACAGAAGCCAGACCTTCTACCTTCTGCATCCCACAACGAACTTGGGTCCATACTCCCACAGGGTTAAAGAATAGGAAAGTTATCAGGAGAGAGGAGATAAAGAGTTCTGGTGGTGTGAGAATTGTGTGGAGTTATACCCCTCTTATCCTATGGTTTAGTCAATGTTTCCTTTTTATAAATAAAAATTAAAAAAATATACCTGAAGCCCTGCTTCTCCAGAGCCCCACCCCACCAGGGAAAGAGAGAGACAGGCTGGGAGTATGGATCCACCTGTCAACGCCCATGTTCAGTGGGAAAGCAACTACAGAAGCCAGACCTTCCACCTTCTGCACCCCATAATGACCCTGGTTCCATACTCCCAGAGGGATAAAGAATAGGAAAGTTATCAGGGGAGGGGATGGGATATGGAGTTCTGATAGTGGGGACTGTGTGAAGTTGTACCCCTCTTAGCCTATGGTTTTTGTCAGTGTTTCCTTTTTATAAACAAAAGTTAAAAAAAAAAAGAAATGTATCCAAAAGAGATTTCTTAGCTTCTTTTCACACTAAAATTCCTTATCCATCTGCTCTATTCCTACTTTATGGTTCCCTGCTTTATATCTTAACTTGCCTTTCAGCCACCAAGTTGCAGAAGCTATGATTTCATCCTCAACTACCCGGGCAGATGATCTCACCATGTGTCCTGGAGCCTCATCTCTCCAGAACCCTACCTACCACACTAGGGAAAGATTAAGAAACAGTCTGAGAGTAGGGATCGACCTGTCAACAGCCATGTCCAGTGGAGAAGCAGTTCCAGAAGCCAGACCTTCCATCTTCTGCAATCCATAAAGAATTTTGGTCCATACTCCCAGAGGAGTTAAATGTTAGAGGAAGAAGACCAGAAGGCTCTGAACTCTAATTCTATCAGGACCCAGAGAGAGAAGACGGGGAAAACAAAAACAAAGAATCTACCTGTAAAAGTTGAAAAAGCAGACAACTATTATTTTGACATTAATAAAAGTAGATTTATCTACAATTAAAATTTAAAATAAATTTTAAAAATTCAGTCATGGTTAGGGGAAGATAATCAGATGGCTCGGAACTTCAATTCCATTAGGACCCGGAGAGTGAAGAGCAAATAAAAATAAATAAATAGTGGTCCAGGAGGTTGCACAGTGGATAAAGTGTTGGACTTTCAAATGTGAGGTCCAGAGTTCAACCCTGGCAGCACATGTGCCAGAGTGACATCTGGTTCTTTCTCTCTCTGCCTATCACTCTTCATGTATAAATAAAATATTTATAAATAAATAAATAAGCGAAAGGACACTCAGAAGTAGTAGGTATGACTTAGAAAGGAAAAGAAGGCAGAATTATAGAAAAATGGGCAAATATATAGATATATAAATATAGAAATTTATAGAAGTAATAATCAACCCATATCTTGGGAGAACTACTGCAGTTTCCAATGGAAGGGATGGGGACACAGAACTCTGGTGGTGGGAAAGGTGTGGAGTTATATACCCCTGTTATCTTTATTGATTTTGTAAATCAATATTAAATAACTAGTAAAAAAAAAAACCTGAGTCATATATTTGAGATATGCACCTGACAGAAGTTCATTATACTGCAAGAAAGAAAAAAATAAGAGGAAATGCATTCAATATTAAAAATTTAATAAAATCTAAGAAGCAGTCTGTCATTGACATAGAATATAGTTTCTTTTTTTCTTCTTTTTGCCTCCAGGGTTATTGCTGGGGCTCAGTGTCTACACTATGAATCCACTGCTCCTAGAGGCCATTTTCTCATTTTGTTGCCCTTATTGTTACCCTTGTTGTTGTCATTATTATTGTCATCGCTGTTGTTGTTGGAAAAGACAGAAATCAAGAGAGGAGGGGAGACAGAGAGGGAGAAAGAAAGACACCTGCAGACCTGCTTCACTGCCCATGAAGCAAACCCCCTGCAGGTGGGGAGCCGGGGGTTTGAACAGGGATCCTTACCTGGGTCCTTGCATTTTGCACCACGCGCTCTTAACCCGCTGTGCTACCACCCAAACCCACAGAATATAATTTCTTAATATGGAAAAAAAAAGGTGCAACAAAAAAGAGAAATGGAAAAATTTGGATATTGTTTCCTGGACATAGAACTATTATCTAGTTAGTCTCTAAACTTGTTAAGCTTGGCAGTGTCTGAAAATCTATGTCAAGAGGGTCTATACTTTATAGAATTAAAAATTAATTTCTGATCTGGGGCCCATTTTCAGCTTAGGAGCCTATGTGAACTCTGCCACTAATGTGTCCTGGAGCCCCACTTTCCCAGAGCTTCACCCCACTAGGGAAAGAGAGAGACAGGCTAGGAGTATGGATCGACCAGTCAACACCCATGTTCAGCGGGGAAGCAATTACAGAAGCCAGACCTTCCACCTTTTGCACTCCATAATGACCCTGGGTCCATACTCCCAGAGGGATAAAAATAGGAAAGCTATCAGGAAAGTAGATGAGATATGTAGTTCTAGTGGTGGGAATTGTGTGGAGTTGTACCACTCTTATCTTATGGTTTTTGTCAGTGTTTCCTTTTTATAACTAAAAAATAAAAAAAGTAATTTCAATATCTGTAACAGAAAGAATATTGAGGATCAAATTAATACTTACTTTTATACATACTGACTTATTTTCCAGAAAATATTTTCTTTTTACCAGAGAAGCAACATAGAACTAAACTAGCCATTAGTAAGTGATTTTTCTTTCTGTCTTCACCAAGACTTCACTACTCTGAGGCATTTTTTTTTCCAAATAGAGACAGAGAAAGGGTAAAAGATTTCACAGTACCAAGGTTTCCTCCAATGCAATGGAGACAGGCTGAGACCAGGGTCCCACACATGGCAAAACAAATGCAAAATCCAAGTGACCTGTTTTGCTGACCCTATGACCATTTTTATTTAAGCAGAGCACTGGCTTATGGTGGTGAGGGAGGTTTGAACCTGTGACTCTGGAGCCTCAGCACAAAAGTCCATTTGCATAACCATTATGCTACCTCTCCTCACCATTCTTTTCTTTAAGACAAAGCAATGGAAAGTAATAATACTGAATGTAGCAGTATTATTATGTAAAGATCATTAATCATAAATTTAAAAAATCCAAATCATCCACACTGATGTATTAAAGTCACACTAGCTCTACCCCATTGGAAAGACATTTCTAAAAGAAAGTCATCTTTTCTATTTCTGCAGGTACTATTAGAAAATGGGTAACTATTTTATCATACTATAGTTGGAGAAATAAAGGCAGAATTCTGAGATATTAATTCATAAAATAATAGAAAAGAGATTGTGTACCTGTGCATAATGTAACAGAGCTGGTTCAGGATACTGGAATCCAGGCTGAGAAGTGCAGGATAGAAGATTCCAGGAGGAAACAAGACCACTAGTGGAAGGTTATAATTTATACATATGCCACACACCTTCAGGGAAGAATAATAGCATCAGTATATGAATTATACTCCAGAACCCCTCACCTGAGCATACCCAAAAAATCAGTATAAAATAAACAATAATACGACATTAGGATTTGGTCTTGCCTGATTCATAAATAGAATAGGCAGCCACATGCCTGTTAAAAAATATACCTCACCAAACATCAATTTTACCACAGAGGATTATTTCTAGACATCAATGACCTTCCAGAAACTTCTTCAAGGAAGTTCATCTACGCCGATGACATCTGCTGTGAAACTCAGGCATCCAAGTTCGACATCCTCGAGGAAACACTCACAAAAAACATGTCTCTGATATCTGATTACTGTAAAAAATGGTGACTAGGGGGTCGGGCGGTGGCGCAGTGGGTTAAGCGCATGTGGCGCAAAGCGCAGGAACCGGCGTAAGGATCCAGGTTCAAGCCCCCGGCTCCCCACCTGCAGGGGAGTCGCTTCACAGGCGGTGAAGCAGGTCTGCAGGTGTCTATCTTTCTCTCCCCTTCTCTGTCTTCCCCTCCTCTCTCCATTTCTCTCTGTCCTATCCAACAACGAATTGCGTCAACAAGGGCAATAATAATAACCACAACGAAGCTACAACAAGGGCAACAAAAGGGGGGAAAAATGGCCTCCAGGAGCGGTGGATTCATGGTGCAGGCACTGAGCCCAGCAATAACCCTGGAGGAGGAAAAAAAAAAAAAGGCGACTAATCCCTAGCACTGCAAAAACGGTATCATCTGTTTTCCATCTACACCATGCCTCGGCCTCGCATGAGCTTAATGTGCAGCTTGGCAATACGAGAATCCGGCATGAAGCCCAGCCAGTCTATCTTGGCATTACTCTCGATCGCACTCTGTCATTTCACGAACATTTCACGAACATCTTCTGGATTCCAGAAGAATTTAAAGATGGGTGCTGTCTTTGTTGATCTCACAGCAGCCTATGACACGGTCTGGCACCGTGGTCTCCTGGTCAAGATCTAAAGATGCCTGCCTCCATGGGTGGCCAACACTATATCGTTTCTTCTCCAAAACAGAAGATTCCGGGTACATCTGGGTGACAAGTCTAGCAGATGGAGACTTGTCTCAAGTGGCCTCCCCCAGGGCTCTGTTCTGGCTCCTACGCTATTTAATATTTACATCAATGACCTCCCAGAAACTTCTTCAAGGAAGTTCATCTACGCCGATGACATCTGCTGTGCAACTCAGGCATCCAAGTTCGACATCCTCGAGGAAACACTCACGAAAGACATGTCTCTGATATCTGATTACTGTAAAAAATGGCGACTAATTCCTAGCACTGCTAAAACGGTATCATCTGTTTTCCATCTACACCATGCCTCGGCCTCACATGAGCTTAATGTGCAGCTTGGCAATACGAGAATCCGGCATGAAGCCCAGTCTATCCTAGCATTACTCTCGATCGCACTCTGTCATTTCACAAACATCTCATATAAACTGCAGCAAAGGTGGGTGCGAGGAATAACATCATTGCAAGACTGGCCAGCTCCTCATGGGGCGCGAGCGCTTCCACACTACGATCATCATCTCTGGCATTATGCTATTCCACTGCAGAATACTGTGCCCCAGTATGGTTCCGTAGCCCCCATGTCCACTTGGTCAATTCCAAATTATATTCCTCCATGAGGATAATTTCTGGAACCATCCGTTCCACCCCGGTTCCATGGCTGCCAGTTCTTAGCAACATCGCCCCGCCAGATATTCGTCGGGATGCAGCATCATCTAAGTTCATTTCCCACGTCTACGCTCGACCGGACCTGCCAATATACGCGGATATCTTTGCCCACCCTGTCCAACGCTTGACGTCTCGTCACCCAATCTGGTCCCCTACGCCTACACTGAACTTCTCTGTTCCAGACTCTTGGAAACAGAGTTGGCAAGTCAGCTGAGGTAAAGAACAAACACCTCATCACAGACCCCTGTAAGCGTCAACCCAGCTTTGACCTAGCACGTTATGATTGGGTCCTCCTCAATTGCTATCGAACAGGCCATGGCCGGTGCACCGCTATGTTCCATCGCTGGGGAGCCAGAGACGACCCAAACTGCCCCTGCGGCTACAGACAGACTATGACCCACATAGTCAACGACTGCCACCTCTCCAGATTCAAAGGAGGTCTCGAAACTTTACATCAGGCTCAACCTGACGCTGTTGACTGCCTACAGAAGAAGGGCAAACGCTAGAAGAAGATTTCTAGACTATCACTGTTAATGTCTGTTTTCCATGGAGAGGGATCTTAGAGTTGGAGAAAAGGGGGAAAAGAGGATTTCTTTTTTTAACTTATTTTTATTTATAAAAATGGAAATAGTGACAAGACCATAGGATAAGAGAAGTCGAATTCCACACACTTCCCACCATCAGAACTCCGTATCTCATCCCCTCCATTGAAAGTTTTCCTATTCTTTAACACTAGGAGTATGGACCCAGGATCATTATGAGGTATGGGAAAAGAGGATTTATATCTCTTTAATTCACACATATAATGAACCACATTATTTATCTATCAACATGGAAAAGAAAGGGCCAAGCCACTAAACAAACATAACACAAGATAACTGGTGTTAATGAAGGGAAAAAGCCAGGAAACTTGTAATTTGTCAGTACATCTTCCATTATAGTTCTGTCTATGTCTAATTCCCTAACTATGGAAGACAACCACAACCATAGGAACTAGGAGAAATAAGGTGGCTCAAAGGTGGGAGTGATGAAGTAACAAGAAGGTATTTTCAGAGCTAAGTGGAAACTTAGCACACAGGTTAACTTATGCAAGGACCCAGATTCAAGCTCCTGGTCCCCACCAGCAGGCAGAAATTTCACAAGCAATGAAGCAGTGCTGCACATACATATCTGTCTTTCTAGCTCCCCTTTCCCTCTCGATTTGTCTCTATCCAGTAAGTATAATATATATATATTATAGATAGTTTTTCTTTGTTTAAAGGCATAGTAGAATGAAAAAGAAGGCAGCATTTTTAGATACTCCCCCCCAGGATTGAGAATACATAATGAATGTATACAAAAAGTGATACCACATAAGGCCGGGAAACGGCTCACCCAGTAGAGCACACACTTCACCATATGTGATCACAGAGGCGCACATACACTGCAGATGCTTCATGAATGGAGGACCGGTGTTGTGGTATCTTTCCTTCTGACTATCTCTTTCTAACTCTCATTCTCTCTCCCCCTCGCTATGTCAAAGGGAGAAGAAGGGAGAGTCTACTACATTTGGCAGAATTATGCAGGCTTGAAGCCCCAGCAAAAACCCTGGTGGAAAAAAAATTAAATGATGATGGATATTGTTTTTTGTTTAGGAGCAGCATTATGCAGGGAAAAATCTACTAAAATCTTACATGGACACCCCTCCAAAAAAAACTATTTGTTCTACAAAAGTCAGCTATTCAGGTCAGAATACAATCATTGACTCCAAAAATGTGTAGCTTTATTTTAACAGTATTAAGCTAACAAGGTTCAACTTAGTGGTTGTAAAGTAAATCATGCAGAGATCAAAAAGATTTGCATAGGGAAAAACTGGATGTACATTACCTCATTATAGAAATCCAAAATAAAGTGCAGCAAGAAAGTACTGTTGCCTTCCAATCGCAATGCAGTAGTGGACAGCCACCCTACATAGTAAATCAGTTCAGACACAGAGTTCATGGATCTACCTAAAGTTGTCTCTCTGCAATAAGAAATGATGATATTCAGAGCTATAATAACAAATCTGCAATTTTCAAGTTAAAGCTAGATAGTTAAGGAATCTCAGAAATATATCAGTGTTGCAATACATAAGTCATTTTAAACATATTTCAGATTGTTTTTATAAATCTTATATGAGATAGTTTTATGAGACAGTATATTGTGGGGAAGAGGGTCAGAGCACCACTCCACTCTAAGTGGTGCTGTGGACTGAACCAGGAACCTCTGTCAGCTGAGTCATTTTCCAAACTGCAATTATTTTATATACCAAAATGATTCATCACAAAGCTATACTAAACCCTTTAGGGAACCATTAAGCTCTATTCATATAACAGCTTCAGCAACCAATGTTTTTATCTAGAACAAGGAAAATAAAAGACTAACATCCAGATAGACATAATAACAATAATGTCCAGGGATTAAAATGATCAGTAAACTCATTTCTAGTAACTGATAAGCACAAAACTATAATACTCCTCAATTATGGAAATCCTTGAGTGAAAGATACTTTATACAACATATATTCAAAAATATCTATGCAAACCTATGTTCACAACTGCACTATTTGTAATAATCAAAATGTTGAAAATGTCAACAACTAATGAGTGGTAATTAAAGATATACCTCCTGGTATAGTAGCCAGGAGGTGGCAAAGTAGCTAGAAGTTTGAATTTTAAAAGAATGAGATCCTAAATTCAATCCCTGGCATTGCATGTGCTAGAATGATACTGACCCACTCCCATGCCAATAAAAAAGATCTTTTTTAAAAAAGAAAAGTGTGGTATATATACATGATGGAATAGTACTCAGCTATTCTAAGAAGTAATGAAATCTTCTCTTTACTATGTCCTGGACAGAACTTGAAGGAAAAACATTAAGTGAGCTAAACCAGAAGAAGGACAAACACAAACAATTTCATTCATCATAAGTGGAACTTAAGAAATAAACACAGGGTGAAACTTAAGACTAGTTATGCTCTGTTGCAGCAAATCCAAAGACTCTAAAGGGAGGAGGCAAGGACTGAAAGAGAGTTGGAGACCCAGTACCCAATGGTAGAGGAAGTTGTCAGTGGGTGAGGTGTGCAGACACCAATCATGGTAGGGGGGAACTGTACTGTATACATATGTTAACTCATATACTGTAAATTATTATTTTCTCAATAAAGTGAATTTTTAAAAAGAGTTAGAGAGGGCAAGAGATCTCATTGAGTAGGGAGCCTGTCTTGCCATGCTCAAAGCCCAGGTTCAAACTCTACTACCACATGGAATTTGCTAAAACAACAGATGAAGCTCCAGAGCTGTGTTATCTCTCCCTCTCTCCCTCCCTTGCTCTCTCTCTCTCTCTCTCTCTCTCTCTCTATATATATATATATATATATATATATATATGTGTGTGTGTGTGTGTATCTTTTTTATTATTAATGACTTAATAATGATCAATAAGACTGTGGGATAAGAGGGGTACAATTCCATACAATTCTCACCACCAGACTTCCATACATTCATTCCATCCCTTTATATCTTAATGAAAATGTAGCCTGGAGTACTGAAGTCCCGCCTGCATGAGATGAAGTTTGGGAAACACAAAGAACTAGAAAATTATTCCATAAACAAGGAGAAAAAATGAGTTTGTGATAAGGTGACATGAAAAATTCATAATAAAATATAAAAATGGCAAAGAAAAGAAATAAGAATGAATCCCAATGAATTTCACAGTGATTTTAGAAGGACAAACAATAAAATGGTTCTGAGGACTGTTTCCATTGATACCAGTAATATTTCAACACAGTGACCAAAAATATGAAGTATAAATACCAAACCTAGAAAAAAAAAGTCAAACCAATATTTTTCCCTGAATTTTTCTGTTAAAATACTAATAAAAATAGTATTCGGGGCCGCAAGGTAGTTCACATTGAATTGCACTTCCTCTGTCCAGTTGATGACCCAGGCCCCACCACACTAGAGGAAGTGTTGGTCCTGTGGTGTTTTATCACTTTCTCCCTCCATCTCCCCCATTCTATCTGAAAAAAGTTGGCCCATAGAGGTAAAGATCAATCCTGATTAATATATATTTAATTTAGCCTTTCAGCTGGAGTCACCATCATCCACTAAATCACCAAAATGTCCAAGACAAAGGAAAAGAGGAGAGGTTCTTGCTATATATTCTCCAGACCTTTTAGAAAATATGGAATTGTTCATTTGGTCACACACATCATATATACAAGAAAGGTATTATTATAAAGTGAATAGGCACTGTTCAAAGAATAATGCCCTGGGGCCACAGTGGTAGGGCAGCATGTCTTGCCATGCATGAAACTCTGTTAGAACCCTAGCACTACATAGGAGTGCCACAGCACCAGGAGAAGCTCTAGTGATGCAGTGTCTCTCCTCTGTCTCCCTCCCTGTCTGTCCATCTGAAATAAAAAGAAGTATAAAGTCATCCCAGGAATAGTGAAGTCAGGTATGCATGAGACCCTAGAGCTAGGAAAAATAAAGCAATGTCCTATAAATGTTAACTTGGCAAAACTGGAAAAGCCTACAGTGTGATCCAATATATAGTTGGTATTGTTATAAACAAAGAAATAAAGGGCAAGATTAGTACCCAAAGAATCAGTGTTCAGATTGAGCGTATTAAGCATTCTAAAAGTCAAGAGAATATCCTGAAGTATGTATAGGCAAGTAATTAGGAAATAAAGGAAGTCAAAGAGAAGGGTTGGGTTTCACTGAAGAGCTAGTCTGCTCCACCTAGAGAAGCATACTTCATAAGCACCAATGAAAAGGAACCTGAGAAGTTAGAACCCATTCCCTATGAATCCCTGACATGATAGGTCTGGAAAAGAAAAAAGCCCATGGACTATAAAAACACCTATATTTCTACAAATGAAATACTACTACTCAGCTGTAGGAAAAAAAAAAAAAGATGAAATCTTATCTTCTGTTCCATCTTGGATGGACCTTGAAGGAAGCATGTTCAGAAAGATAAGCTAAAAGCAAAAAGGACAAATACATGATTACCTCACTCACAGGTGGAACTTAAGAAAAATACAGGGTGAAAAAGACTAGTTGTGGGATATTGCAGCAGAGTAAAGGACTCCAAAGGGGGGGAGGGGGAGGGCAGTGCTGAGAGGACACAGGGAACCTAGTGTATGAGGGAAGAGGAACACATCAGCAGGTGATATGTATGTGTGGTGTGCAGACACCTGTCATGGGGAGATAAGAAATTGTACTCATGGGAGTTGGGCAATAGCGCAGCAGGTTAAGCGCACATGGTGCGAAGTGCAAGATGGGCGTAAGGTTCCGGGTTTAAGCCCCCAGCTCCCCACCTGCAAGGGAGTCGCTTCACAGGCAGTGAAACAGGTCTGCAGGTATTTATCTTTCTCTCTCCCTCTCTGTCTCCCCTCCTCTCTCCATTTCTCTCTGTCCAACGACAGCAACAACAACAACAATAATAATAACCACAACAATGATAAAACAACAAGGGCAACAAAAGGGGAAAAAATGGTCTCCAAGAGCAATGGATTTGTGGTGCAGGCACCAAGCCCCGGCAATAACCCTGGTAGCAAAAAGAAGAAAGAAATTGTACTCATGTTAACAACCATCTTACAAATCATTATTTCCCCACCAATAAAGTGATTAAAATCATATATTTTAATATAACTAGATTTTAGTTGAATCCTAAAACTGAGCAGTAAAATTTTTAACTCCTTTCTTTTAGTAAAATCCAGATCCTATTTTTTTTTTTTTTTTGCCTCCAGAGTTATCCCTAGGGCTTCGTGCCTGCACTACGAATCCACTGTTCCTAGAGGCCATTTTTCTCATTATGTTGCCCTTGTTGTTATTGCTATTGTTGGATAAGACAGAGAAAAATCAAGAGAGGAGGGGAAGACAGAGGGGGAGAGAAAGACAGATACCTGCAGACCTGCTTCACCACTTGTGAAGTGAACCCCCCTCCCCGCAGATGGGGAACTGGGGGTGGGGAACTGGGGGCTGGAACCGGGATCCTTACACTGGTCCTTGCACTTCGCACCAAGTGCACTAAACCCGCTACACTACTGCCCAGACCCCTAGATCTGAATATTTTACAGTCTTCTCAAATATGTGGTCCAAGCCTCTTTAAATCATACATAGGTATAAGGGCTTTAATTCATCCATCCACTCACTCCATCCTTAAATTCACTGTTGAGAGGATTAGATAAAGGCCTATACAAATGATTTTATAACTTTCCCCTTCAACCTTGATTGCCAACAATGGTAGACCACTAAAAGAACAGGAATCATGTATAGCCTTAAGTCAACCATGATGGTTCAGTGCCAGAAAAGTTAGAGATTAAAAGAATGTTCAGACATTTGGATAGTAAGCCAACTATTTGCAAAATTATATAGTAACTACGAATTGTGGCAGCATTTGGCAGATGCATCAAATAATATTAAATAGTGGTAACCATTCAGAATAGCCTCTTTTGAAGTGTTCCTCCACAAGACACTACTGGCATTTTGGATGAAAAACTTAACTGCTTAAGACTTTTTTTAAATGTAACTTACTTATGTAACTGTTTATTAAATACAACTGGTTTTGAAAAAGTATGGCAGCACTGTAGTCCAGTGAACAGAGTGCGCATAACCAATAATGGAACAAATTTACAGGTGTCTGCTGATATGATGCACAAAAAAGGAACACAGTATCTTCTCTGTAGAATCCCTGTCTACAATACATAATCTAAATCATGGTGAAAAAAAACAGGGTTTTTCTTCAAAACAACAGCTTGTACTCATCAAAAATATCAGTGTCATGAAAACAAAAGTTAAGAAACTTCCAGATTGGGGCCAGGCAGTGGCACACGTGGTTAAATGCACACATTACAGTGCATAAGGACCTGGGTTCAAGACCTTGGTTCCTACCAGCAGAAGGAAAGCTTCACAAGTGGGGAAGCAGGTCTATAGGTGTCTTGTCTCTTTCCCTGTCTATCTCCCTTGCCCCTCTCAATTTCTCTCTGTCTCTATCCAATAAATAAATAAGTAAATAAATAAAATAATTAAAAAAGAAACTTCCATGTTAAAAGAAACCAAGAGAACACAACTGGACTGAGGAGGTATCTGATAGTATTGTGGTTTAAGCAATTGACTTTCATTCCTTGAGGCTTTAAGTTTCCAAGTTCAGTCCCCAGCACCACTGTTAAGTCAGAGCTGAGCAGTCTTATGGCAAAAAGTAAAAAGAGGGGGAGCAACTAAATGCAATTTGTAATGTTGAATGAATACTGCATTTAAAAAAATGCTACAAAGGACACATTAGTGAAATTTTAGTATTAAGTGTATATTAACTAATAAATGTACCTATGTTGTGATCTTAAATTAAGTCATTTGTGGTTAGGTAGAATGGTGTTCTTATTCTTAGGAGATACACAGTGACATTTAGGAATGACTAATCAAAACTGCTTCTTAGCCCCTCTCACTAAAGCACATTTTGTTCTCATGTTTCATCAACTAAATAATGGTAATACCCTTGTCACACTTACTGAACAAACCAGAAATGTCACCTAGAGAAGAACTGCTGCAAATTGTTCCCCAGCCTCTACAAGAACAAACTGCTCCCTTTTGACAGTCATAAAGAATATGACCATATGTGCAGATATGATATTACACACATATCTCTAAAATAGAATTATTGAGAGCACAAGAGAACTAGTAAGCTTTATAATATAATTTCAAATAGTATTATGACAAGAAAAGGTAACTACATTCATGATCTTTTTTTAAAAGAATTTTTGAGGGGCCCAGTGTTGGTGCACATGGTTAAGTGGACATGTTACAATAAGCAAGGGCCCAGGTTAATGCTCCCAGTACCCATCTGCAGGGCGAAGTTTCATGAGTGATAAAGAAGTGGTGTATTTTCCCCTTCTGTCTCAACTTCTCTGTCTCTATTCAATAAGTAAATGTAACACTTGAAAAAAAAAAAAAACTTTAGGCGTTGGGCGGTAGCACAGCGAGTTAAGCGCACGTGGTGCAAAGAGGCAAGGACTGGCTTAAGGATCCCGGTTCGAGCTCCAGGCTCCCCATCTGCAGGAGAGTCGTTTCACAGGCAGTGAAACAAGTCTGCAAGTGTCTGTCTCTCCCCCTTTCTGTCTTCCCCTCCTCTCTTCATGTCTCTCTGTCCTATCCAACAATGACAACATCAATAATAATAAGTACAACAATAAAACAACAAGGGCAACAAAAGGAAATATATTTTTTTTTAATTTTGAAGCAGCCTAGAAGGTGGTATAATGGATAGTGTTGGATTCTCAAGAATGAAGTCCTTAGTTTGTCCCCCTGGCAAACATGTGCCAGTGATGCTCTGGTTTTCTCTCCAACATTAATAAATAAAACTTTTTAAAAAGAATTTAGAAGGAGTAGGGAGACAGCAGAGTAGTTATATAAAGTATTTTCATATCTGGGACTCCGAAGTCCCAGGTCCAATCCCAAACACCATCAGAAGCCAGAGCTGAGCTTTGGTCAGTTGGTCTCGGTGTCTATGTCTCTCTCTCTCTCTCTCTCTCTCTCTCTCCCTCCTCCCCTGTATCTCATTAAAATAAAGTATTTTTAAAAGAACTTAGAAAGCATAATTTCTTTCTAAATGCTCCTTATAATTAATGACACTAATATAAAATAAATCTAGGCTCTTGAGAAATAAATGCAAAATGTTTAAGACACTAAATGCAGAAATACTGACACATAATATATCAAGGGTGCCTGAGATTTAGACTCAAAGTTGGTCAAAGACTATAAATACAAATACAGTATTATTTTTATTGAGGGGGCAATTAACAGTTAACAGTAAATACAGTTGTTGATAAGATGTAAATTTCTTAGTTTTCTGCAAAACATTCATCCCCAGCCTACGTCCTTTGCCACCATTATGAACCAGGACCTGAAAGTCACCCCCACCCCAGAGTCCTTTGCTTTGGTGCAATAACAAATACACTACTCTTAGTAGAATCAAAGTGGGGAAAAAGTTAAGTATCTAAATGGATTCTTTTCTATAAAGTGCTCAAAATTATAGAATTATTTTATAAAACACAGATTACTAAGCCCTACTTCCAAAGTTTTCTTTAGGAATTTTAAGGCAGGACCTGAGAACTGGCATCTCTAACAAGTTCCCAGGTGACACTGATGCTGCTGGCTCAGGAATTAAACATAGACTAAAACAGCTTTACAAGATTATCCCACTATCCACTACTGCTTTGCTTCCTTGTAAAAGTATGAACATGCATGATATATAGAAGCACTGTGATGATGAATGTGTATAATTACAAGCAAATTTTCAGACCATTCTCAAGAAGCTTCTAAGTTCAGTTCTCGCATCAAAGTAGATTATACACATGTGATAAAGACAATGGCTGTCTCATAAATCATTATTTCTCTGATAAAACATAGTTTAACAAAAGAACATATAGAAAATCAAATTGGGCTAGTCTTTGAACTAACCTAAAAACAAGTTACTTAAAGCTGAATTTAAGTTACAAAGTTTGGACATGATTGATAACATGGGGAATTAGAACATTGGTTAGATATTTGGAAATACAAAGAACAATTAATTTTCTACATATCATACTGCTATCAGTTCTAACAGCTAAAATTACACATGGATTTAACTTAAAAACAATCTAATATATAGGTAGAGGAAAGTGATGAATGTTACAGATGAAAAAAAATGTTTAACAATGAGTTGATAACTGCTCAAGTCGTATAATGGGTACATCAGGGTAGCATTCAGTTATTTTCTTTACTTTGATTGTGTTTTCAATTTTCTATAGTGTAACAGTTTAATGCTTAAAACTAGCATGACTGTGGGGTCTGGCAGTGGCACACCCAGAGGGCACACATGTTCAAGAGCCAAGGTTCAAGTCCCCAGTCCCCGCCTACAAGGTGTAATCTTCGTGAGTGGTAATGCAATGTTGCAGGCCTCTATCTATTCACCCATCCATCCGTCTTCCTCTTCCGTCTCAATTTCTCTGTATCAAAAAAAAGAAAGGAAGGAAGGAAGGAAGGAAGGAAGGAAGGAAGGAAGGAAGGAAGGAAGGAAGGAAGGGAGAAAGAAAGGAAGGAAGGAAGGAAGGAAGGAAGGAAGGGAGGAAGGAAGGGAGGAAGGAAGGGAGGAAGGGAGGAAGGAAGGAAGGGAGAAAGGAAGGAAGGAAGGAAGAAAGGAAGGAAGGAAGGAAGGAAGGAAGGAAGGAAGAAAGAAAGAAAGAAAGAAAGAAAGAAAGAAAGAAAGAAAGAAAGAAGGAAAATGGCTACCAGGTGCAGTGGATTTGTCATGCAGGCACCAAGCCACAGTGACAATCCAGGTGGCAATAAAAAAAAAAAATAGCGAGGCAGAGCCAAGATGGCGACTGAGAAGCTGCTAGTGGCTTGAGCTCCAACAACATCTGCTGGAAATGCCACCAGGTTCCAGATGCCATCAGGATGCTGGCCAGGCTTCCCTGGACTGAAGGCTCCACCAATGTGTCCTGGAGCTCCGCTTCCCCAGAGACCCACCCTACTAGGGAAAGAGAGAGGCAGACTGGGAGTATGGACCGACCAGTCAACATCCATGTTCAGCGGGGAAGCAATTACAGAAGCCAGACCTTCCACCTTCTGCAACCCACAATGACCTTGGGTCCATACTCCCAGAGGGATAGAGAATGGGAAAGCTATTGGGGAGGGGATGGGATATGGAGATTGGGTGGTGCAAACTGTGTGGAGTTGTACCCTCCTATCCTATGGTTTTGTTAATGTCTCCTTTCTTAAATAAAAAATTTTTTAAAAAGAAAAAAAATAGCACTACTGATATGACTGATGATAGCTTATCAGAGATCTAGCAGGGACATACCATAGTGGCTATGCAAAATATTGTCCTACCTGAGCTCTGAATACCAGGTTCAATCCCCAGCATCACTATAAGCCAAAACTGAGCAGTGCTGTTTGAGAGAGTGAAAGAGACAGAGAGGCCAGAGATTTTAAGTATAAAGAGTCAAACCAACCTGACTTTGGCAGGTCCTTGAAAATCAATCAGTCTTTTATTTATCTATTTATTTATTTTAGTTTTTGTTTCTTTTCACTCTTTACAATCTTATAAGATACTTCTTATAAGATTACTTCAAGTTCTGTTATCTAAGTCACAAAGCAGTTTCTCCAGCCAATAAATGACTTGCAAGAGTTAATGTAGCAAAACATTAAAGAATTAACCTCAGAGCTTCCAGCTTTAGCTTCCATTTAGCTTAGCTCACTTTATATATTCTTACTCATATAAAGTCAATTTGGATGATGGCTAGGAAAATCTGTAATTTCACTCTACCATATTGCATCTGACGTTTCTGTGATATATTTTGGTTATATACATCAATTTACTTTCACTTTAGGGAAAAATAGCTTGACTTCCCAAAATGTTTATTACTGTTAAATGCTGTTTTGCCCTTAAAGTAAAACTAAAGCTGCAAGCTCTTATTGAATTCCACAAACATTTTCACGTATCACTTATGGGAGGATGCAAGATGACTCACAGAGGACTGTTCACCACAGGCTTCATGTGGATGTCTGTAGAAAGCCACAACAGCCAATTCTGAAGGAGTTCTTTCAGACTCTGAAGAACACTACACTGAGAAGGACAAAACAAAAATATTTGTAAAGTCGTTCGACATACCATAGTGTTGAAAACAGAATAAGCCAGAGAGGACCACATTTAATTCAGACTACAATAGCTGCTACTCCAACTTCATCAGTCTCTAAGAGGCAGGTGAATTCAAGCACTCATTTATTTCACCATTTTCTCTACAGCAATTCTATCTTTTTTAAAATTTTTAAGTAATTTTATTTATTTATTATTGGATGGAGACAGAGAGAAATTGAGAGGGGGGAGCAGAGTTATAGAGGGAATGAGACAAACACCTGCAGCCTTGCTTCACTACTCCTGAAGCGTTCCCCCTGCAGGTGGGGACCAGCGGTTTGGACCTGAGTACTTGCACACTGCAATGTATGCACTTAATCAGATGTATTACCACCTGGCCCCTCAACAATTACACCTTTACAGGTGTGATAAGCCTCAAAGCCTATCTCTCCAGGAAGAGAATCGTTTCCCTAAATTACATTAATTTAAAACATCTGTTATATCATCACCTATCCCTGGCTGTTTCCCCACTGGGAGTTTTTGAAGTTCCTATAGCTAAGAGTATCCCAACCTTTTCACTTTGTATCTATAACTACAATTTACTCCATTTGTAATGTCATAAAATTGATCTTCTGTGACTCTTCTATTTCTCCTCTGAATTTCTCTCTGCCCTACCAAGTATAATAGAAAGAAAAAAAATAATAGGAAGAAAAGAAAAAATGGCTGCCAGGAGTGATGGATTCATAATGCTGGTACTGCACCAATAACCCTGGTGGTAAGAAAAAAGAACAGTAACAACACTCAGAAGTAGTAAGTGTGACTTAGAAAGGAAGAGAAGCCAGGACCACAGGGAAAAAAATGGCTATATATATATAATAGTTAACCCATATCTGTGATCTTGGAAGAATTAATGCAGTTTCCAAAGGAGAGAATGGGAACACAGAACCCTGGTGGTGAGAAAGATGTGAATTACATCTGTTAAATTCTAATTTTGTAAATCAATATTAAATCATTAATGCAAATTAAAAATAAATAAACCTAAATAAAATGGAAAAAAAGTTGCTAAGAGCCATGGATTCTTTATGCAGGCATCAAGCCCCAACAATAACTCTGGTGGAAAAAAATTTAGAGTTATTCATTTATTTATTTATTTATTCTCTCTCTTCCTCATCACATATTCTCACTCTAAACTATCCTCTCCCTTTCTTTTCAACCTTTCCTTTCCCACTGTTCTACTCTCAAACATAAATATATGTGTATATGAGTAGATATATATATATATATATATATATAGTCATTAGGTTGTACAATATGAAATTGGTAATTGTCAAACATTTATGACCTACAAAAATAACAATTTCACATGGTTCAGTCAAGTATGTGTACATAAATAGCTCCCTAGATTGGTAGAATAAGAAAAGAAATTAAGAATGACCCAATTAGCAGACTGGATGAAAATCATGAAAGTTGCAAGATAAAGTGACTAAAAATTTATTAGCTGGGGAAAAGTGGGGCATATTGTCATATGAAAAATATTGGTCAAATATTAAGTTAAAAATAATATTAAGAAGCCTCAAATCTAAGCTAATATGATAGGAAATTAACAAAGTGTCATTTGACTGTTATAAACATTAACCTGGACAACATTTTTCCTATAAACGTGGCAATTTATAACTGATTTAAATGAAAAAAAAACCCTATAAAATAAACATTACCTGTACTGTCACTCTTTTTGGAAGATAGGATAGCCATTCTATAAGAAAATGATTCTTGGGTTGGCAAGATCGCTCACCTGGAAGGGTGCCTACTTTGTCATGCACCAACCCAGCTTTGAGCCTCAACCCTACCACACTGAAGGAGGTGTCAGTACAATGATGTCTTTCTCTCAGTGTCTGTCTCTTTTTATCTGAAAAAGGCAACCAGGACCAATGAAGTCCTAGCAATGACAAAACAAACAAATGAAACAACTCTTTAGCTTAGAGAGATAGAATTACTGGGAAACAGGGTAGTCTTTTTTGGAGAATACACCAGAAACAGTAACACATTTCAATTTTATCATAAAAGGTTCAAACAATTAGCAGAAAATGACTACAGAACATGATTATCACAAAAACTTTTGTTTGCTTTGGTATTTACATATGCCCCATATCAAGAAGTAGATCCAAAGTGGAATGGAGAGCTTCATTTTAATGATGAAACCTATATAATGTTATAACGCAGTAGTACACAAATAAAAAAGGACATCCAACACAGAGGTGTTCAATATGCATCTGAAAAATGTGTATCTATGAAAATATAAGCCACAATAATTTCTCAGTTTATTTTTATACCCATTTGTCACTTTTTCATCCTCTTTATCACCTGCTGCAAGAGGAAGCACATTAGAAATAATGAGTACAACAGAGTCTTACCAACAGAAAATTCTATGAACTGCTTTTGTTCTGGGTACTATAGCACCTCAAAATCCAGGTCCAAGAGAATTCTGCTAGTCATTGTTGTGTTGTGACCTTGGACTAAAACTTCCTACAGAATCTAAGCAAGATAGATTTTTTTTTTTACCTTGAAATAAGTGGTTGATGTAAAGAAGATATGTGCTAGACGGTCAAAAAGAAGTGGTTTCACCTCTAGAAATAAAGGGGGAAAAAGGTTATTTAATATCCATTTACTTAGTGTTATACTGAATTAAATTACTCCAAGGTTTCATGATACATACCAGAGAAGCTACTGAAAGGAATCCAGCTCACAAGCTGAAGGAACTGTGATCGACAAGAGAAGCCATCCCAGAGAGGAAGGCTCTTATAGAGGAAAACTTCACAGGAATAAAATCCCTCCTACAACAAAAGTTGACGGCAAGATGTTATAGGGAATTTTTCAGTCATAATTACTCACAACAACCATTTTATTTTGTGCTATAGTTGTTTTCTCTCTTTTTTTTTCACCAACATAACAAAAGCCTTGTGTTTGGTGCTAGATAACCTCATGAAAAAGATCAGATGATTAATATTTGGATACAGTAACATCTTTTTTGTAAATAATTTCTTTTTTTAATTCTATTTATTTATTTTCCCTTTTTTTGCCCTTATTGTCTTTTTATTGTTGTTGTGTTCTTGTTATTGATGTTGTCGTTGTTAGATAGGACAGAGAGAGATGGAAAGAGGAGCGGAAGACAGAGGGGGGGAGAGAAAGACAGGCACCTGCAGACCCACTTCACCGCTTGTGAAGCGACTCCCCTGAATGTGGGGAGCCGGGGGCTCGAACCGAGATCCTTATGCCGGTCCTGGTGCTTTGTGCCACATGAGGTTAACCTGTTGAGCTACTGCCCGACTCCCATATATTAACATATATTAACATCTTTATCAATAATATAGTTTTCAAATACCATGATTCTTCATTAGCTGGAAAGAAGGAAAAAATTTAAATTGTAATAAAAAACAATGAAAATTGTATTATTTTTGAGACCATGCAGTAATATGAACATAATGTAATACAATACATATAATAAGATGTATATTATACAATGAGGTTGGAATTCCACTAGAGGACACAGACCAAGCCCATATTCTGGCCCATAAACAGTGAAGTGTAAGAGGACTATTCTAGACTTTTTTCCCTCATAACAAGAATTCTCTAGACACAACTAAAGTCTCCAGAGCACAACTAAAACCACCTCCTAAATCATGAGGAGGAGTCCTAAGTCATATTTCTACCCCAAATCTCATTCCTAAAATGTACACTCATTATCTGCCTATTGGATATGACCTCTTTACATCAAACATTCTTTCTTTCTAAACCAGTTATTCTTTTCACTCAATATTATCATCCCACTGAGCAGGAAAACCAAGTCTACCTAAAATTGACTATTTGTCCCCATCATCCATACTATATTTCCAATCCTTTCACATAAAATCCTTAAGATTCAGTCATTTATTCAGCACTTATTTTAGTCCAGTTACCAAGCTGAACAACTGTGCATAAAAAGATGTTAAAACAAGGTTCCATCTACTGGGAATTCATGATGTCTAGAAAATGAAAGCTGAAAAGCGGCATGACATAGGTGAACACAGGGAGCTGAGGGGACACAGAAAGTAAATACCTAACCAAAACTGGGATGATGACAAAACTGATACTTTAGTTGCAGTTTAAGTTACAATTTAGGGTTACCCAAGCCAGATCATTAATTGGCTGAAACAATTTAACATTCAAAAAGTGCTTGTTGATTACAGGAACTCAAGTAGTGACTCCCATGAGAATTATGTTACTTGATAATTCAATTAATTAAACCCTGAATTATATCATCAGTTTATTCTTTTTAATCTATAGGATTTTCCTTCTTACTTGCATAGTTTAATACATTATTTTTTAAATTGGATTTTTAAAAAAAATTTTGGTGGTACCAGTCTTACATATATATATGATCTCATTGTTCCAAAGCACATTTCAATTTTATTTTAGATAGAAAGTCGTTCAAACAACAAAGCACCAGTTTTTCTTGGTGCCATGGCACCTCCATGTGGTGTCAGGACTAGAACCTGGAACACAAACATGGCAGGGCCATTTTCCAGTCCTAACAAAAATATTTTTAATCCCAATAGTGTAAAGATAAATTCAATTCAGATCTATTTATAATGAGAGTTTTAAACTGAGTAAATACTGTCAAATCTTACTTGTAAGAAGCATTCTGCCCTGATGACAGTGTCCAAGAAATCAGAGAATTCTTCTGCATTTTCATAATTATTCATCTTGTACCAAATACATTCTGGAGCAGAAACATTAAACATAAGCATTTGTCATTTATATCTTTTTAAAAGATTTTTCAAATATTTATTTATTTATTTATTCCCTTTTGTTGCCCTTGTTATTTTATTTTTATAGTTATTACTGTTGTTGTTGATGTCGTTGTTGTTGGATAGGACAGAGAGAAATGGAGAGAGAAGGGGAAGACAGAGAGAGGGAGAGAAAGACACCTGCAGACCTGCTTCACTGCCTGTGAAGAGACTACCCTGCAGGTAGGAAGCCAGGGGCTCGAACTGGGATCCCTATGCCTGTCATTGTGCTTTGGGCCACCTGTGCTTAACCCGTTGTGCTACTGCCCGACTCCCTGTCATTTATATCTTATGTCAGAATAGAGATGACTATGCTTTGTGCAGTCTTAATTGTTGTGTGACCAATCACAAACATAAACAAGCCATCAGTCTCACCCATTAGCCAACTCACTCTGTATATATAGTAGCTTTTATGTAGAAGTGACAATGTGATATTCCTTAAGAACTGGATAATACGGGCAAAGTTGATAAAAAAAAGTCAAGTGGGAAAATTCATATATATAACAAATATGATTAGCTTCATCTCAATCTAAAAGATTATGAATTAAAAGTTTGAGAATACCAGTTTGAATTTCTGGAACCATGGCATAGCATGAAGGGGAGGGAGCTTTGGTGCTGTAGTATTTCTCTCTCTCCTCTGTGTCTACCTATCTGAAAAAGTTGAGTAAACCATTAATCCTCCAATAAAGAAATTTTTAAAAATAGTGATAAAGTTGACCTGGGGCAGTAAATCCCTGGCAAAGACCATAAAAAAAAATTGAAAATACCATATGCTTCAGTTAGGGAAAATTGGGGTAATCTAAAAAATGGGTGAACTTTTAGTAAGCAGAAATCTAGTCAATTGTAACATTCTATATAAGGAATATCTCTACATAGAAGAATTACACTGGAAGCAAGTAAAACTGACTTTAAACACTTGAGTCAGGAGTGAATTACACAGGAAATAAATAGTATGATCAACAGAAATATTAACTCTGGAAAAACAGACCCCCTTTGAGGAATAAATGAACAGATTTACTATGGCCTGGAAGAAAGGTTCCCTCATTCTCTCTCTTTAAATTCTGTAATTAAGAAATGAGTAATTGGGGGAGGGTGGCACATAGTACTTTGCGGAAGGCCATGTGCAAGGACCCAGGTTTGAGTCCTCACTACCCAACCTGTAGTACGGGCACTTCATGAGTGGTGATCCAGGAGTGTAGGTGTTCCTCTTTCTCTTCCCTCTCCCTCTCCTCCCTATCTCCCCCTCCCCTCTCAATTTCTCTTTGTCCTATTGAATAAAATAGAAAAAAATACAAAAATGGCCAACAGGAGCTGTGTATTTGTAGTGCCATCACCAAGCCCCAGCCCCTGATGGCAATAAAAATTAAAAATAATAATAAAATAATTTGGTTCATATATACTGATAGTAGAAAGTGGATACTGCAGTTGGAAGACAAAAATTTTTGTGCACCAGAAAGAATTACAGTTAACTTTTGAATAATGCAATGGTTAGCTGTGTCAACAGCACAATCATAAGTACACATAAAACATTTAACTCCTTCGAAACTTAACTACAGTTGTCCCATGGTATGTAGGCTGGGGAGACTGGTTCAGGATCCTCTTGTTGATACTAAAATCTGTGTTTTCTCTAGTCACTTGAAATCAATTCTCTGAATCCTCAAGTCTCATTGTCCAGGGATTCAACTAACCATCATCCCCAGGTAGTTGAAACCCTGAACAAAGAACCTACAGATATGAAGGGTCAACAGTATTTACTAAAAAATATCCACATATAAACGTGAAATGAGTATTTCAAAATTATGTTGTTTAAAGTACTATTATAAGAAGTAAATTGACAGGAGTCGGGTAGTAGCACAATGGGTTAAATGCATGTGGCGTGAAGCACAAGGACCGGCGTAAGGATCCTGGTTCGAGCCCCCGGCTCCCCACCTGCAGGGGAGTCGATTCACAGGCGGTGAAGCAGGTCTGCAGATGTCTGTCTTTCTCTCCCCCTCTCTATCTTCCCCTACTCTCTCCATTTCTCTCTGTCCTATCCAATGACAGCAACAACAACAATAATAATAACCACGACAATAATAAAACAACAAGGGCAAAAAAAGGGAAAAAATGGTCTCCAGGAGAAGTGGATTCATGGTGCAGGCACCAAGCCCTGGCAATAACCCTGGAGGCAAAAAAAAAAAAAAAAAAGAAGTAAACTGATAGTCTGGCTTATATAAGCCTCCTCTGAGCTTGGTTAACAGAAATTTGATGAAGATAGGGACTTCAAATATTAAATTTTTTTTAATATTTATTTATTTATTTCCTTTTGTTGCCCTTGTTATTTTATTGTTGTAGTGATTGTTGTTGTTATTGATGTCATCGTTGTTGGATAGGACAGAGAGAATGGAGAGAGGAGGGGAAGACAGAGAGGGGGAGAAAGATAGACACCTGCAGACCTGCTTCACCGCTTGTGAAGCGACTCCCCTGCAGGTGGGGAGCCGGGGGCTCGAACCGGGATCCTTATACCGGTCCTTGTGCTTTGCGCCACATGCGCTTAACCCGCTGCGCCACCGCCCGGCTCCCCTTCAAATATTAAATTTATGAACATTCAAAGATGAAAGTGGCTTTACATTGTGACAGCCATCTAAAGCCACTCTGAGTTTTGTGGCTACCCAGCATTGTTTCCTAAACAATGTAACACTTTTCTTACTGCCCTTAAAATTAGAGGAAGCAGCCAGATTCTGAGTATATTACCAGAGAAATAATTAAAGCAAATGAAAGCTCTACCTAAAATTCAGTAACCTTATTATACATGAAATCCATTTTTTAATTATTTTGCTTTTAGTATCAATTTTTTACCTTCTTGTAATGTTTGACTCAACCAGTAATAAAATCTCAGTAAGAGTGACTCATCTCTGACACAGTTAATATAGTGAAGTAGCAGAGAACTGTTCAGCACTGCACCCATCTGAGAAGGCAGCTGCAAAAACAGAGTGATCAGTCAACTATAGTATATGAAAAGCAGGTCAAAGCAAAAAAGAAATCATCAGATAGGAAATTTCTAACAAAAACAAAGATCATGAAGATCAAATACGAAATGTAAATAAGCCCATGGCCCAGTTACATGCCTCTAAGCAATGGATGTTCTCTAAGAGTTGAGGGAAACTTCTCAGTTGTTCTAGTGGAAATGATTGATTGCTACTGAGGTAATCGGAAAGTGTCTTTCTTTTCTTCCCACATTCTTCACTGGAGCTTTTGGAGTTTATCTCAGGTATGGTCGAGTGAGGATTCCATTTCTAAAGGAGAAAGATAATAATGAAACAAGCAATCAATGGACAGAATAGACTACAAACTTAAATGTAAAAGCAAGCAGTTTTTAAGGTGACTAAATGCATGGAATTTGCATAGAAGTCTGAGTAATTAAAATTTACTTAAATACCTAAGTAAAAGACTCTGGGGTGGATGGTGGGGAAAATCCAGGTCCTGGAACACGATAGCAGAGGACCTAGTGGGGGGGTGTATTCTTGTGTGGAAAACTGAGAAATGTTATGCATGCACAAACTATTGTACTTACTGTCAACTGTAAGACATTCATCCCCCAATAAAGAAAAAATAAAATCCTATAAAAATAAAATTTACTTCGATATCTCTGCCAACATTTGAATAATTATTGTTTAGATTATTAAAACAAGGCTACATAAGTTATCTGAGGTTTTACTTACTCTTTTTATTGGACGAACATTAGCTAGACTTATCATCAGTTTTAGAGGTTCTGGGGAATGTCTCTGGTTTCTTTGCCTCACAGCAAGTACAGCTGTCTTCCACAGATTCTCTGAATTCTTAAAATAGATCTGTAAGTTTGGATGTAAAACACATGAAAATAAGAACCCATAATTCAAAGCAGTATAAAATTCCAAACTAGGGGTGGTGCACCTGGTTGAGCATACATGGTACAATGTTCAAGTACCCGTGTTCAAGCCCCTCGTCCCCACCTGCAGGGGGAAAGCTTTGCAAGTGGTGAAGTAATGTTGCAGGTGTGTCTGTCTGTTTATCTCTCTCCCTATTACCTCCTTCCTTCTCAATTTCTGTCTCTATCCAATAAATATACCAAAAAAATTTTTTAATCCCCAACTCTTCATTAATTCAAAGTACTAGTCATGAAATATTTTGCACACACATAAAATCATTTCATTTTTTTTCTGATCAGAACTCTATTAAATATACCAAATGGAATCAAAGTGCTAATCTCTAAAATTGCTTCCTAGTAATAGTTCCACAATACCAGATCTTAAAGCAGTATGCTCTGAACATTTTAGTACAAATCTATAAATTAACTTTACCAAAAATAATTTCAATCTCAATATGGCTTATTTCTTCTTAATACCTTACCTTCTTCCTTGCAGGCAAGGATACAGAAATCAAAGTAGGAGCAAAGAATTTATACAATGACAACAAAGCTTGGAGATGAGGCTGCATTCCCTGAAATAAAATTTAAGAGTTTTCAATTCTGTGACTGCTAAGAAAAAAATGACAAGGGGGTCGGGCGGTAGTACATCGGGTTAAGCGTATGTGGCTCGAAGTGCAAAGACCAGCTGAAGAATACTGATTCAAGCCCCCGGCTCCCCACCTGCAGGGGGGTTGCTTCACAAGCAGTGAAGCGGGTTTGCAGGTGTCTATCTTTTTCTCCCCCTCTGTCTTCTCCTCTCTCAATTTCTCTCTGTCCTATTCAGCAACATTGACAGCAATAATAATGATAATAACCACAACAATGATTAAGAAAAAAAATGACCAAACAGACTAAACATATATTTGAGTCTTAATTTCACTTTGAATTACAGCTACAGGAAGTTATAGAAAACAAAGGAATAACCAGAAGCTTAAGTGAACTATAAGTAAACCTTCCCTAAAATGCAAGTAAAAATGAGATAATCACTTCACACCTGTGAGAATGTCATACATTAGAAAAGACAGAAACACGAAGTTTTTGGAGTGGCTGTGGGGAAAAGAGACTCTTCCACATTGCTGATGGTAATGTTATTTGGTCCAACCCCTAAGGAAAACAGTCTGGAGATTCATCAGAACTCTGGAAATGGGCCTACCTTATGAACCAGCAATCCCTCTCTTAGGAATTTACCCAAGGAAAACATAAAACACCTATCCTAAAAGACCTCTGCACATAAATGTTCATAGCAGCACAGTTTATAATAGCCGAAACTTGGAAGTAACCCAGATGCCCAAGGACAAGTAAATGGCTAAGAAAATTGAGGTACATACAAACAATGGAGTACTACGCAGCTGTGAAAAATGATGAGGGCATCTCCTTGTCAATATTATGGTCAGGATTTGAAGGCATTGTGTTGTGGGAGACAAACAAGAAAGAGGAAGACCAATGCCAAATGACTTCACTTGTGCATAGGACTTAAGAATAAAACACATAAGGTGAAACTTGGACTGGGGGTGGCATACTGCACCAAAGGAAAAAAAAAACCGAGGAAGGAAGGAAAAGGACAGGATGAAGGGACATTGATTGGGACCTTGCTATGTCTCACAGACATCAATCAAGTGGACGTGAGAGTTTGTGCCTATGTGTTAAAGACTATACGGGGCTGGATAGTGGTGTACTTGGTTGAGCGCACGTTACAATGCTCATGTTACAAGGACCCAGGTTCGAGCCCCTGGTCCCCACCTGCAAGGGGAAAGCTTTGCAAGTGGTAAAGCAGGGCTGCAGGTCTCTCTCTCTGTCTCCCACTTCCTCTTGACTTCTGGCTGTCTCTATCCAATAAATAAAGATAATTTTTAAAAATTCAAAAAAAGAATATACTGTAAACCATTAACTCCCCAATAAAATTAAGAGCAAACAAACCACATTTCCTAACCTGCAGAATCTATTTTATGAACTTTTTCTTTATTTTACTTCTTACCTACATTTTCTTTTTTTCTTTTTCCTATTTATCTTCTTTGCTCATGGCTTAGGCTTATCAGTTAGGCCTGCTACCACAGCTTACTTTCACTGACAACATACATAGGACTCAAATTTTCTCATTCTAGATTTAGACAAGGAAACATGGGGGGGGGGGAAAGGAATAAATAATAGGAAAGCTATCAGGGGAGGAGATGGGATACAGAGTTCTGATGGTGGGAATTGTGTGGCACTGTACCCCTCTTATCCTATGGTTTTGTCATCATTTCCTTTTTATAAATAAAAATTTAAAAAACAGGAATCCAAGAGAAGAAAAGGGGTGGGGCAGGTGGTGATGTACCTTGTTAAACACATGTTACAATGTTCAAAGACCTGGATTCAAAACCCTACTCCTCACCTACAGGGAGAAAGCTACATTAGAGGTGAAGTAGTGCTGCAGGTGTGTATCTCTCTCCCCTTTCCTTTTAATTTCTGTCTTTATCACATAAATAGTAAATGAACAACATATAGTTTTAAAAAAGGAAACAGAGGAAAGGAAATAGTATCTTCTTATCACATTTCCCAGAAAATTAATAGGAAATCTGGTCATTGAAAAGCATACCATCAAAATGAATTCCAGGGGAGTAACCAAGTTATTTTATTAGAATATTCTTAAGTCAAATATTGAACAAAATAAAACGCAAAAGAGGCCTCAAAAACACAAATTTTTATTTTATAACAGCACTATAAAACTGAAATATCTTCTGATCTTTGTACTGATGTGCAATAAACACTATAGTATTACTATGAGTTGGAATTTTTTTGATAGAGCAAATATTTACTAGTGGAGACCTTTGAATCTTTTTTTTAAATATTTATTCCCTTTTGCTGCCCTTGCTGTTTTATTGTTGTAGTTATTATTGTTGTTGTTGGATAGGACAGAGAAAAATGGAGAGTGGAGTGGAAGACAGAGAGGGGGAGAGAAAGACAGACACCTGCAGACCTGCTTCACCGCCTGTGAAGCGACTCCCCTGCACGTGGGGAGCCGGGGGCTCAAACTGGGACCCTTATGCTGGTTCTTACGCTTTGTGCCACCTGTGCTTAACCCGCTGCCCTACTGCCCGACTCTCGAGACCTTTGAATCTTATCTACTTAGCTAAATCTGTTTTTATGTTTGTTTGTTTTTTCCAAAAATTAACATTCTGCTGTGGTCTTTGATTTGTTGTTGGGACTTTGCCACTCCAGACTGACTTTTCTTTTCCAGATGAGGCAAGGCAAGAAAGGAAAAGAGGTTGAGACGGAAAGAGAAATGGAGAGATATCACAGCACCAAAGTTTATTCCAACAAAATGGGAAGCTGGGCTCGAATCTAGGTGGGGTGTATGGCAGTGCACAGGTGAGCTATTTTGCCAGCCTTGTCTGTCTGTCTGTCTTTCTTTCTTTCTTTCTTTCTTTCTTTCTTTCTTTCTTTCTTTCTTTCTTTCTTTCTTTCTTTTTTAGAGATAAAATAGAGTTTTAATTTGCTTTGCTTTGATTTACTGTCTCCTTTGGTTAAGTTTTTTTTTTTTGTAATTTTTTATTTATAAAAAGGAAACATTGACTAAACCATAGGATAAGAGGGGTACAACTCCACACAATTCCCATCACCAGAACTCTGTATCCCATTCCTTCCCCTGATAGCTTTCCTATTCTTTAACCCTCTGGGAGTATGGACCCAAGGTCATTGTGGGATACAGAAGATTGAAGGTCTGGATTCTGTAATTGCTTCCCTGCTGAACATGGGCATTGACTGGTTGATCCAGCCTGTCTCTCTCTTTCCCTAGTGGGGAAAGGCTCTGTGGTTGCTTCTAGTTAAGCAAACCATATGGAATGTATGTGCTTAACTCTGGATCTTCCCAACACTGCATTTAGAGAAAAGGAATGAAAAAGCATAAAATAAAACGTAAGTTCAAAGCTTGTTCAAAGAGAATAGAGAGGAGACAACAGCAAGTGAGATACTTTTTCTTTCTTTTTTTTAAATTATCTTTATTTATTGGATAGAGACAGCCAGAAATTGAGATGAATGGGGAGATAGAGAGGGAGAGAGATACAGACACCAGTAGCACTGATTCTCCACTTGGGAAGCTTTCCCTCTACGGGTGGGGACCAGGGGCTCGAACCCAGGTCCTTACACACTGTAACATGTGTGCTCAACCAGGTATGCCACCACTCAGCCCCAGCAAGTGAGGTATTTCAACATGAGTTTAGGAATCTAGAATGAAGATGGGAGAATTAAAAATAACTAGCTTAGAAGAACAGAGAAAATAAAACCTAAGAAAAGGGCTCAAATGAAGTAGATTAACGCTTGAGAATTTCCATGAAGGCTAAGGAATTTGAGCTATTAGATAACTCTGAAAAGTAGCATAAAAACAGAAAACAGGAGAACTGGTTAAAAACCTACATAAAAAGTAGTTCAAGGGACCGGGTGGTGGTGTACCTGGTTGAGCACACATGTTGCAGTGCACAAGGACCCGGGTTCGAGTCCCCAGTCCCCACCTGTAGGGGGAATCAGTGTTGCAGTTGTCTCTCTCCCTTCTCTGCCACCCCCTTCATTCTCAATTTCAGGCTGTCTCTATCCAATAAATAAATAAAGATAATTAAAAAAAGTAGTTCAAACCCCAAACTTACTCAGTTGACTAGCAAACATCAGGACTCAGATTGAAGGAGTGTACCAGGACCCATCTTCAAACCTTTCTACTTCTTATATTCTAGAGTGCTAGTCATCTATGATGGTTATTTTGGTATATCAATCTGGCTGGGTCATAAGGAATACTGAGATTTGGCACAAAATTATCCTGAACATTCCTGCGAGGGTGTTTTGGATGTGATTAACATTTAAAATATAATAATAACAATAATAATAGTTATGATAATATTATTATAGAAGCAAGCAAAGAAGACTTGTGAGAACTATGGTGGTTATCTTTGGGAGGGTGGGGATATAGAATTTTGGTTGTGGGTATGATGTAGAACTATACATTGTAATCTTAAAACCTTGTAACATTATTATAGCAAATAAATTTTTAAAAATTAACATAGCCATATTATTTGCTTGCATGTGCTAATGTGCCTATTATTCTTATTTCTGTTTGATTACAGGTGAGTCATGCTTGCTTTGGCAGCACATATACTAAAACTGATTACATGTGAGTCTTCTTGCTTTGATGTTGCTGAATTTGACCAAATTCACCAGAATGCAACTGATCAAAAATATTATAAATAAATCTTTATAAATGGGTGCAAATTGACAATGGAATGATTTAGTAAAGTACTATATAGAATGTTAATAATGAAGCCATATATTTAATGACTGTTTTAAATGTAAATTTAACAATCTGTGTTAAATTATTTTTTTTAGTATTTTATTTTGGATAAAGATAGAAGGTAATTAAGAGGGGAAAAGAAGATAGGAGACTGAGAGAGATACCTGAAGCACTATTTCACCACTCATGAAGCTTTCCCCTTGCAAGTGGGGCCTGGGGACTTGAACCTGGGCCTTAGCACACTATAATGTGTGCAGTCGCTCAACCAGGTGCACCACCAAGTGACCCCTAAATTACTTTTTAACTTGAACATGCATTAATATTTCAGTTAAGAGATCAGCAAGATCTTATTAAAATATTTTGCCATCAAACTTAAAAATGTACAATTTCTATTAATGTGAAATAACAAATTTAGATAAATACATTATTGTTACTATCTTCAGAGGTAGAAGATGACATTATACCCAGAAAATCAAAACAGCAGACTATAAAACAAAAACAATCATTGAATTATACTAACAGAAAACCTCACATTAGGTAAATACAAATGTGCATGTGTGTTTGTGTCTTTCATTAATCTGAATGCCTTTAGGTAAGTCATCTAATATTCAACAGGCACAGGCATCACGACTCCCTATTACTTCAAAGACAAAGTTTCACATATTTTTATTATATGTCAGGTCTAATAGAAACAATGCAAGAGAACTTTAAAGAAAAGAGATAAAAGTCAAGAGGTATATTAAAATGTTAAGTATCTAGAAAAAATGATTTCAGAGATCACAAACATTGATCTCATTTTTTTTACTATTCCTTGAAACTGATTTCAACCATACCAAGAGTTCCTTAAACACTTTTTTTAACTTACTGTTTGAACTCTGTATGCATTTGCTCATGCTAATCCCTAAGTCAGAAGTACCTTTCTTATCCTTTTTGATCTAGTTAATCTCTACTTATCACTTACAATTTCTCTCAACTATTGCCACCACTCCTTAACCTAGAGTCTGATTCTCATTTTTATTTTGTTGACTAAACTACCCAGACAATATATTGCTTGAAGTTAATTACTCCTTTGAATTTATACCACCAAAGTCTAGTTCATAGTATATTGGTCAGTTTTAGGTCTTTTTGGTACTCACCATTTTGGCCTGAAGATCAAGCAGCTTTCTCACACGAAATGGCTTAACTGGAAAAGATTAAGAAGAAAAGTACTGTGTTTGTTTCTGAATAAAAAGAGATCATGCAGCTTATGTAGATTCTTCTGATAATACATCAAGAATACAAACACTTTGTTCAGTTAAGCCATTAAGCAAGTGCTTACAGATAAAAACACTAAAAAGCAATTCCCCCAAAACTGTGTCACAGACTTAAAGCTACTAGTTACCTTTATAAATGCAAATGTTAATGCCACAGAGTAAATATAAAACAACTGCAGTGAAATACTCACCATTCTCTTTTTTGGTAAGTAAGTATAGCAAATGGCACACATAAGGACACTGTTAAAATACAAACATTTTAAGAGATAAATTACAATATATCTTGAACAGAGATGAAATATACTCTCCTCAAACGACAATCTTATAATAAGTAGTACAGCTCCAGGACTTCACTGAACAATAGTTTCTCAAAGTTTCTCTTTTTCACTTTATACAATGGTGATAAAAAAAAAGATCAATAGCTTTAGCATGCCATGTTTAAGTTATTTTGAAAAATAAAAACACTGATACTTGAAAAATAGAAGATTAGCCATCATTCTTTTTTGTCAATATTTATTTATTTATTCCCTTTTGTTGCCCTTGTCATCATTCTTCTGACAAAAATACACATATTCCTTCTAGCAGGACATATTTAAAGATGTAAATTTAAAATATTTCCCTTAATTTCTCACTTAAAAGCATTTCCCCCAATTATCATTTCCAGTGTTCTTTTTTTCGTTGGTGTTCTATTTATTTATTTATTTATTTATTTATCGGGGGGGGGGTAACAGTTTACAGTACAGTTGTTGATACCAATGGTAAAACTTCTCATCTCATCATGATAGGTGTCTAGGTCCTTTTCTATCATTATGTACCAGGTCATTTTTTAATATAAAAATAGAGAGGCAGAGAGAGTGTGAAAGAGACCACAGGAGCAGAGCTTCCTTCAATGCAGTGGGAGCTGAGCTCAAAACTGGGTTGCGTACATGGCAAAGCAGAACACTACCCAAGTGATTTATTTTATTGGTGCTTGTTTTTGTTTTAATCAGAGCACTGCTGAGTTCTGGCATCCCAAACTTAAGCTACATGTGTTCTCCATTTGCCCTGTCTTAACTTTCTTCCCTTTCCTCTTCAGATCTCCTAGTCACTCTCCTGTCCAATCCTAGAGAAACTACCCATCCTTGCATATTAGTAACATCCAACTAATGTTCTCTATACTTGTCTGTGCCTTCAAAACAACTCTCCCCTTAAACATAATGCTTTATCCCCACCCCCAATTCTTAGCAGAAGACCTTGCCTCCTACTTAAGTGAAAATTTTTATACAAAACAAGATTAATGGCCAGGAGTTCCCTCAACTGTGTCCCCTAGTAACTAACAAGTTTATTAGTATTGACACACATACTTTTTGCTGAATGTCAGACCTATCTCTTCCCAGTTGAAAAGAAATTCCTCTAATTTTAATCCATTTTTATATTATTATTTTTACCACAATATTAGTCAGTTTTGGCATAGACGGTGGTGCGGGGGGGCTGAATCTGGGACTTTGGAGCCTCAGACATAAAAGGTCCTTTGCATAACCATTATGCTATCTCCTCCACCCTAATTTTAACCCTGATCATTAGTCTTATTTTTGACATTGCTCCTCTATGTTCACATATAATTCAACTTTCTGTGATAAGAATAACATCCCTTGGGGGTTGGGCAGTAGTGCAGCAGGTTAAGTGCACATGGCGCGAAGCGCAAGGAACAGCACAAGGATCCCAGTTCCAGCCCTGGCTTTGGAATGTGAGCAACCCACGTTCAAGCCTGGCCTTCACCACATTGGGAAACTGTCAAAGTCACAGTGGCAGATACAAATTTTCCAAACTTGTACTTTTTTGCTTGAAAGGTCAATTTTTAAAACTGGACATGAATACCACCAGTATAAAGTCAGATTTACTTTGCTCATTTTCAAGAAAACACCTGCTAAATACCCACATGTGAATAACACAGTTAATATATACCTGTCACTATTTCAAGTGGTAATTGTATTCTGTAAAAAAAGAAAAGAAAAAAAAAGTAGCTAGTTCAACTCTATTACACAGTACTGATGCTCAGGATAATTTTTTTTAATTAATCAGAGCACTGCTCAGCTCTGGCTTATGGTGGTGCAGGGAATTGAACCTGGGACTTCGAAGCCTCAGCATGACAGTTTGTTTGCATAACCATTATGCTATCTACCCCCGCCCTCAGGATAATTATTTTTTTTTATTTCCATTCCCACCACCAAAAGACTGTGTCCCATCCCCCCACCCCCACCCTATGAAGCTGAACATACACCCTCACCCTCCACCCAGGGTTTTTACTTTGGTGCCCTACTAGGATAATTATTTTATGTTGAGTGTGTACAACAGTTTAGTTTGTATTTTCCCATTTCATCACACAGATGATGAAACACATGTCTCAAAGGTCAAAGCTTAGACAATGAACTATTTTTTATTGCTCCACTGTTAAATGAAACAGCATTGTCTGTTTTATTTAACTACAATGAAGAATACAATCATTGGACCACTTTGGGGCCTCTGACCTGATTTTTACTAGGATATCAACAGGTTTGTTCATCATTGCTTTAGCACCATCAATGGCAATGGAAATGTCAGCACAGTGAAAATAGCAAATATATCGGTATCACCATAGCAATAATTTTAATCTAGGGTATGGGTAGACAGCATAGTGGTTATGCAAAGAGACTCTGATGCCCGAGGGTCCAAAGTCCCAGGTTCAATCCCCCGCACTATCATAAGCCAGAGCTGAATAGTGCTCTGGTACAACTAAGTAAATAAATAAATAAATAAATATTATCTCCCATGTCTCCTGAAGAGACTCAGGAACGCTCAGGGACTTCACAGTATATACCTGAGAACTGCTTGTCTAGAACTCCATCATATTTTACATGAATGATCACATCAGTCTCCTATGTAGTCCTCAACTCTAATCTCTTTCCCAAATCATACAGTTTCATACTAGTAGATACAACTTCCTACAATGCTGCTAGCAACATATTCTGGCCCAAATTTTTCAATGAATCCCCCACTAAATAGAGGATAAAGTTCAAGTTCCTTAACATTAAAGACTTCCACAATCGTTCCTCTTCCAACACTTTCAGTATTACCACCTGACACTACTTGACTTCAGCTCTAAATAAGTCAACCTGATTATTTAAGGTCTCCTGAACCACAATTTACATATCACTCAGCTTAGCTTGAATTTTTCCTACTGATATTAAACATTATTTCTTCTCATCAAATCTCAAACCCTATTCAACTTTCAAGGCCCAGTTCAATACCCACATGCATTATGATGCTTTTTCTTTTTTTTAATTATCTTTATTTATTTGATAGAGACAGTCAGAAATTGCGAGTAAAGGAGAGACAGAGAGGGAGAGAAACAGATACCTACAGCCCTGCTTCACCACTTGTGAAGCTTTGCCCCTGTAGGTGGGAACCAGGGGTTTGAACCTGGGTCCTTGCGCATTGTAACATATATATGCTCAACCAGGTGCACCACCACCTGACCCTATGATGCTTTTTCTAATCATTCTGATACATAATGCGTTCTTCCCTGAAAGTATGATGGTATCATCATATAGTGCCTTTGAAAATTCAATGTTTGAACTGTTTTTTTTTAACTTTTAACTGCTTCTTTTAATGAATTACAAATGAATTACAAAATCTAAATGAATTACAAATCTTTGGAATAAAAAAAAAAAACTCTCTTGGGATCCAGGTGGTAGTACAGTGGGCTAGAGCACATGGCTCAAAGTGTAAGGACCCGCACAAGGATTCTGGTTCCATCCCCCGGCTCCCCACCGTCAGTGGGGGTCGATTCACAAGCAGTAAAACAGGTCTGCAGGTGTCTTTCTCTCCCCCTGTCTTCCCCTCCCCTCTCGATTTCTCTGTCTTATCCAACAGCAACAATGGCAATGACAACAACAATAAAAAAAACAATGATAACAACAACAACAAAATTTAAAAATGGCCTTCAGAAGCAGTGGGTTCATAGTGTAGGCACTGAGCCCCAGCAATAACCCAATACAATACAATAAACAGTAAAAATGCCAAATTTTAAAAACACAAGTCAACAACTGTATTTATTCCCTTCCCAAAGCCAAGAATTTGGTTAGCTGAATGGTTTACAAACTGATGGAAAGTTTTCCAGGTGGGCAGTAGGCTGATTTCTTAGAACACTTAAGATTTCAATGGAGGGTGGGGGTAAGATAGCATAATGGTTATGCAAAGAGACTCTTTGCACCTGAGGCTACAAAGTCCCTGGTTCAATCTCCCACACCACCATAAGCCAGAGCTGAGCAGTGCTCTGGTTTAAAAAAATTTTTTTAATAAAAATTTAAAAAAATTCAATGGAAATAATTATGCTGTTTAATCAAAATTAGTTCACTGGCATCTTATGAAAAGCTATTTTCTCATTCTCACTAATTTTGAGGAGGGTTTTGTAGTATTAATCAAGAAAATATAAAGTAAGTGATCCAAAGAACGTGCAAGGAGGGTAATCACTGCTCTAAAACAATACAGAGACTTGTGTGAAGACAATTCTACCTGAAATATTTTATTTCCTTAAAAGATATAAAGCGGGAGTCAGGTGGTAGTGCAGTCGGTTAAGGAAAGGACTGGCGTAAGGATCCCGGTTCGAGCCCCCAGCTCCCCACCTGTAGGGTGGTCGCTTCACAGGCGGTGAAGCAGGTGTGCAGGTGTCTTTCCCCCTCTCTGTCTTCCCTTCCTCTCTCCATTTCTCTGTCCTATCCAACAATAATAACATCAATAACAACAACAATAATAACTACAACAATGAAACAACAAGGGCAACAAAAGGAAATAAATAAATTTTTAAAAAAGATATAAAGCATATATGGTGAAGCTCTTAAACTTCTCAATCTGAAAGAAAGGTACAAGGGTCTTATACTATTCTTTATATTCATTTATATATTTAATATATTTCAAAAGCAATAAATGGAGCAGGGGAGATAGCATAATGGCTATGCAAAAAGATACTTATACTTAAGGGTCCAAGGTCCCATATTCAATCCTCCCACACACACTACCTTAAACCAGAGATGAGTAATGCTCTGGAAAAAAAAAGTAATAAATACACATTGTGACACTTTGAGTACAGATATATAAACATATCAATTGATCAATGCTTGATTCTGTCCAATTGTACTTACCAGTGTATCATCTTGCAATGAAGCAAAAAAGAAGCCATAAAGCAAGTTAATTTGCTCCTTGTGATCAATAAAGTCAAACATTGCAACCAGCCAACGGTAAAAAAGTATCTATTGAGAGACAAAATGCTTATCTTTAGACAAATATAAATGGAAGAGAAGAGTTTATTCCCCACCCTGGGTTATTTTAGAAGCCTCTAGTACAAAGGAAAATAATAGATTTTATTTCTCAGTAAAAATTTCTGTCTGTTAAGAGTCCTTGCATCAAGTTTTACTGTTCCAAAACTACAGGCATTACACAAAAGGCCAATGTCATTATTTTGTAAGTGGTTCTTCCTTTCGATCACTTAAGTGGTTCTAAAGGACTTATCAAAATGTTTATAAAGATTACCTTGATACTACCAGAACACTTCCCAACACAAAACCAGGAGACCGCCTTAACCACAGAATCTTCTAATATTAAAGTTGCTGGAATCATGCATCTTAATAGCCGAGTGTTTACAGCTACCCCTAGAAAGAAGACACACTTCAAATGTTTGGATGTCATTTTTCCCTATACTATCACTCTTGGCCTTTTTGAGAAATCTCATTTTATACTGAAGATAATAAAAAGCAGCAGTACTGGGGCAGGCAGGTGGCTCACTTGGTAGAGTTTACACATTACTATGCACAAAGATACAGGTTCCAATTTGGGGCCATTCCACATAGGAGCACCTGCAAGGGTGCAATTACACAATTGGTGGAACAGTTCTGTTGTATCTCTTATTCTCTCTCCCTCTCTAAGTCTGTCTCTCACCTTCGATAGAGAAAAAAAAATAGACACCGAGGCCAGGGAGTTATACAAGCACAGAGTCTCAGTGATAACCCGCTGGCAGAAAGGAAAGAAAAAAATAAAAAGAGCTAGTCATATGCAGTATCTTTTGTTACTATTATAAAGCATAATTAGAAATTAAAATTTACTTTTAACTTTTAATGCAGACTGTAAATTCTTTGTTCTAAATTTTCTACTTAAAAGGATGAAGAAAATATCCAGGGGCTAAATAGTGATGGATACACAACTCTTGAATATAAAAAATGGCATTTTATAAAGTGTTTTGTGATATATGAAATAAACATCAAAAATAACATTTTACTCACAGGAAAAACATCAAAGTTTTTCAATATTATTATTATTATTGCCTGCAAGGTTATTGCTGGGGCTCTGTACCTGCACCACGAATCCACTGCTCCTGGAGGCTGTTTTTTTTTCCCTTTTGTTGCCCTACTTGTTTTATCATTGTTGTGGTTATTATTATTGTTGTTATTGGTGTCACTGTTGTTGGATAGGACAGAGAGAAATGGAGAGAGGAGGGGAAGACAGAGGGGGAGAGAAAGATAGATACCTGCAGACCTGCTTCACTGCTTGTGAAGCAACCCCCCTGCAGGTGGGGAGCCAGGGGCTCGAACTGGGGTCCTTGTGCTTTGTACCAAGTGCGCTTAACCTGCTGCGCTACTGCCTGACCCCCAATTTTATTATTCTTAAAGGTTAGATTCATTACAATTTACTTAAAATTAGTAACAGGCATCTTACATAAGTAGATTTATATATTTATATATGTATTTATTTATTTACTTATTGCTACCAGTGTTATCACTGGAACTCAGGTTCCTGCACAATAAATCCACCCCTCCTGGTGGCTATTTTTTCCTTTTTTCTTTCCATCCCCTATATTGACAGGACAGAGAGAAATTGAGAGAGGAGGGGGAGGTAGAGGGAGAAAAAAAAGACACCAATAGCCCTGTTTCACTGCTTGTGAAGCTTCCCCCCTGCAAGTACAGACAGGAGGCTTGAACCTGGGTCCTTGCAGTGATGTGTGCACTCAACCTGGTGTGCCACCATCCAGCCCCAGTTCTATTTAAGAATAGATATATTTAGGGACCAAGTGGTGATGCACCCAGTAGAACACATACATTAGGATCTACAAGGACCCAGGCTCATACCCCCAACCCCCACCTGCAGAGAAGAAGCTACCCAAGTGAAATAGTGGTTCAGGTATTTTTCTTTCTTTCTCCCTCTAAAGCTCTCTGGTCCTTCTCATTTTCTGTCTTTGTCCAAAAAAAAAAAAAGAAGAAGGGAGTGGCTACTGAAATAGTAACTCCATAAGGGGTAGATTCATCGTGGAAATACCAAGTGGTTGAGCGCACACTATACCATGCAGAAGGATCAAGGTTCAAGCCCACTCCCCATCTGCAGAGTGGATACTGCACAAGTGGGAAAGCAAATCTGAAGATATCTGTGTTTTGGTGTATTGCACTAAAGTAAATGACTCTAGGGTGGGTAGGGAGGAGGATTCAGGTCCTGGAACATGATGGCACAGGACCTAGTGGGGGCTGTATTGTTATATGGAAAACTGGGAAATGTTATGCATGTACAAACTACTGTTATTTACTATAGAGTGTAAAACATTAATCCCCCAATTAAAAAAAAGTCTATTTTTCTCCCTCCCTAATTCCCCCTTTCCTTTCAATTTCTCTCTGTCCTATCCAATTAAAACCAAAACCAAAAAAAAAAAAAAACTTTATACCTCTTTAGATAGTAACACTATTCTTAACTTCTGTAAGTTACATTCTCAGAAATAACTTAGGCATCTCTACTTCCACCCCAAGTGGTGATCTTTATTTTTTAATAGAAAGTACATATTAAATGATGATTTGAGATACAAACACATAATAAGATTTCATCTAAGGCTATTCTAACTTAAACAAAAAGTGGAAAGTTGACTGAGAAAGCTAGAGTTTTAAGTTTCTTTTTAAAAATATTTTATTTATTTTTAATGACATAAAGATACACAGAGAGAGAAACTGAGGCACTGTTTAGTTGTGGCTCATGGTGGTGCTGGGGACTGAACCTGAGACCTGAGAAGCTCAAGCACAAAAGTGTGGGTTTTTTTAATATTTATTTATTTATTCCCTTTTGTTGCCCTTGTTTTTTATTGTTGTAGTTACTGATGTTATTATTGATGTCGTCGTTGTTGGATAGGACAGAGAGAAATGGAGAGAAGAAGGGAAGACAGAGAGGGAAAGAGAAAGACACCTGCAGACCTGCTTCACCACTTGTGAAGCAACTCCCCTGCAGGTGGTGAGCCGGGGGCTCAAACCTGGATCCTTACGCCAGTCCTTGCACTTGGCGCCACCTGCGCTTAACCCTCTGCGCTACCACCCGAATCCCAAGCACAAAAGTCTTTTACAGAAACATTATGCTATCTTCCCATCCCTAGAGTTTATTTTTTAAATAATTTTATTGGGCAGTTAATGGTTTACAGTATAGTGTTGACACATGGGTACAATTTCTCATTTCACCAAGATAAATGGCTGCTAAACATTCTTACCTCTAACATAGCTTCTTAATGTTATACAGAATAAGTGGGACCTAATAATTACAAATACGAAGGAAGAAAACAAAATGAAACATGAACTAAGCATGGTGTATTGTATCAAAGCAAGGAACTCAGGGAAAAGGGGTAGGAAGAGGTGGAAAAGAACTGTGGGGGTCAGGTGCATAATGAAATTATATGCGTGTGACAGTGACTGCACTGTAAAGTATTATTCCCTTCAATAAACAAAAAAGGTCCTATTAAATGTTATATAGATGCTGTGTCTTTGTAACAAAATGATATAAAAGTGGATGTGGTAAGGAAATGAAAGACAACTACCAGATACTTTGACTCATATGTGTAGTATTGGGAACTGAAACTCATTAACTAGCAAATAAAGAGTGAACAAACTCTCTAAGACTTTGTGAGAGCTATGGTGGTTATCCTTGGGTAGGGGGTAGGCACAGAACTTTGGTGTGGTATGGAACCATCTCCCTATAATCTTATAAACCATTATTAACTCACTAGTAGAAATTTTTACAGATGATGACTACAAGCATCTATATTTAAATAAATAAATAAATAAAATGATGTCACACACAAGTTTCCAAATCTGAAGCATTTTAAAAAGGTGTGCATTTACCATGACTCCCAGTAATCATCAAGAAAACATTGTCACTATTACTTTCTGAGATATCAGAAGAGAAAGTCATAAAAAAGAGAGGGCCACACCATGTGCATAAGCCCATGTTAGAGCCCTAGCACTATATGGGAACTCCAATAATGTAGTATGTGTCCCTTTCTCTCTCTTTCTTTCTCTCTCTCTCTCTGAATGAAATGTCGGACCAGAAGCAGTGACACTGCAAGTGCATAAGGCTCCAACTCTGGAAAAAAGACAAAAAAAGGAGAATTTCAAAACAGAAAACTGGTGTACAATCTATACATTTTAGTGTGTGTATGTGTTAAGAAAATGTACGTGGTCTGGGAGGTGGTGCAGTGGATAAAGGACTCTCAAGCATGAGGATGAGGTCCTGAGTTCAGTCCTCAGCAGCACATGTACCAAAGTGATGTCTGGGTCTTTCTCTGTTCCTATCTTTCTCATTAATATATAAATAAAATATTTTCAAAGAAAATGTATTATAAAAAGAATGTTATCCATGTACAAACTATTGTATTTACTGTCGACTGTAAGACATTAATCCCCCAATAAGGAAATTACAAAAAAACATTGCATTATGACAAAAAAAAAGAAAAAAATTAAAATAAGCAAGGATTAAGGGCAAGACTATTTAGGAGACAGTACACCCCCCAAGAGGAAAGTGCTTTTGCAAGGAGCAAAATGGGGGGAGGGCACAAATTTTAAAGGAAGAAAAAAAGTGGTATAATAGTTATCTATAGAAACTGAACAGTTAAACAGTGATGTTGAAAAGATAACAGAACTGAGCAATATGCAACCACTTGAAAAAAAAATATTTCACATGGTCAACTTGAACTTTTAATGAAATCACAAAAGGAATATGATAGAGTATACACAAAGGAATCCAACATGTAAGGGCCAGGCAATGGTATATAAAGCACCCAGTTTTGATTGTGTCAATTTTTTAAAAGTTAAAAGTAGAAAACTTGATTAACAGTGTGAAGTATAAGCACTTAGAAGTGAGGAAATCTGAGTATCCTAGTTCTGGTTCTGATACTGAACGAGCCTCTTTAACTCCTCTAAGGATGCTATGATTCTAAAATATCTCTCAAGTTTGAATTTGGATGAGAATAGATCAAAGAGTTATCTCTTATGAGACATATATTCAATGGAATAATACTATGTAATATAAAGATGATAATGGAACTGTAGGCTATTTATCTTTAATGAAATAAGGAAGTGAAAGATAACTACTGGATTGTGTCACTTGTATGTGGAATACATGGAATTATAACACATGAACTTGCAAAAAAAAGTGACAAAACTGCTTCTAAGATTTTTGAGAACTATGGTAATTATCTCAGGTGGTGCAGAACTACACCTGTTATAATCTTGTAAGCCATTACTATACCACTAATAAAAATAGAAAACAAAAAGTTCTCAAATAAAAAGAATACTGGCAGTTTTTTCTAAGTGCCCATACGGTCTCATTATACTCTAAATGAACATAAAACAGAAAAGATAAAAGCATCTAGAAACTATTCAGATCATAGACACTGCAACAGAGACGGTGCAAACAGGTGACTGTAAGTAATTGCTTAAAGTGCCTTCCAACAACATCATTTAAATAATTATCAGTACTACTTTAAGAGAAATACTAAAAATGGCTCCCATGTATTTGGTGCCAAGTGTCCACACATTTTTTTTTTGCAAAGATAGGTTATAACTAGTCATTTCAACTAAGTGCTCAAAAACTCTGGCTTATAAGGCAGTAGGAAAGGTCCACCTTAAAATCTTACTGGATTGATCTTATACCAGGAATAATAAAAACTATAGAATAACAACTGATTCCAATGAACAATCAAATGTAACATGCATGAGGCAAAACTACTAGCAAACTGATGACATATATATATATCCTTGACATACCAAATTTGCCACTGAGTGCCACATTTAATAGAACGTCAATTTCTTCTGGAGTCAGTCCATTCTTCCAGGCCACATTTTCCACCGTTTTTAAGTGTTTTCCCAATGTTTTATCTTTACTTTGCGGAAGTTTAGTGGGACCTGAGGGAAGATATTAAATAATGAGATATTAAAATTCCTCCAGCTTTGTGGTTGGGGAGGTGGCGCAGTGGATGAAGTGTCAGACTCTCAAGCATGAGGTCCCGAGTACAGCACGTGTACCAGAGTGATACTTGGTTCTTTCTCTCTCCTCCTTTCTCATAAATAAATAAATAAATAAAATCTTGATTAAAAATTCTTTCAGTTTTTTAGCATCATCAGTCACAACTTTGGATACTTCACTTCAAAGGGATAATTATGCAAAACAGTCTTACTAAAAACCCTACTCAATCTTTAAAATTCTAGACTACATGACAGCAGTAGTAACTTTCCTGAGGAAAATTGAACTGTGCCTTAGTATCTCCGACCTAAACTAAAATATTGAGTTTAACTACATATAAGCTATTTCAACAGCAGGGCAATGGATCTTAGGGTTTGTTTATGCAGAGCCTTGCACACATACAATACTGCTGAGTAGCCTGCCTAGGCCAAACTTTTCATTCTTCATTTTAAAGAGAAAATAGGAGAGAAGAGGAAGAGGCAGAGACAGAGTGAGGAGACACCCCAGCACTGCTCACTCATCCACGGTGCTCCCCTCATACAGTCCAGTGTTCTCATCTGGCAGCGGGGCTTGAATTCAGCACCTCAAATGTGGCAAAGGACACACTATCATAAATGGTAAGCCACCTCCTGGCCCTGGAATCTTGGATTCTGACAATAGAATAATGGTTACTAGAAAGGAAAGGGATGGAGGATTTGGGTCAAACGAATAAAGGGAACTAATAGTATGGTGGTGGACAGAAACTAGAATTTTGGTGATGATCACAATGTAGTATACAGATTATATGGAAGTAGAAAGCTGCACACTTAAAGTGATATGTTATAAACCAATGTTATCTCAATTTAAAAAAAAATAGTCAGGCAGTAGTTTCCAAACTTTGCTACACATTGAATCAAAATGTCTAAGAGTGAATATCAGCCATCAGTAAGTTTTAATGTTATTTTTTTAATTTTGGGGGGGTTAATGGTTTGCAGTTGACAGTAAAATACAGTAGTTTGTATATGTGTATCATTTCTCAGTTTTCCACATAACAATCTAACCCCCTCTAGGTCCTCCTCTGCCATCACAGTCCAGGATCTGAACCGTCTCCCCACCCCAGTCTTTTACTTTGGTGCAATAAGCCATTAGTATTTTTTAAGATTCTTGGGTAACTGAAATATGCGAGTTTGGAAACCACTGACTTATCACTGTATCCCTGATCCCTAGAACACTGATAAGTAACAAGTGCTTGATGGATGTCTATTAAATAAGAAAAGCAAGCATGAACAAAAATATATGATTTCTTTGTAACTAGTTCATTACTATCAGCAAATGCAGTCTTACCAAATTATTGTTATTACAAGGGTACAATTTCATACCTCTCCAAAACACATGACAGCCAGCAAGCCTCCTCTCCCACTAAAGTGCCATGCCCTCCACCATAGTGCACTGGGCCTTTAGTCTCCTTTCAGCTCCTCCAATTCCTCATTCAGTTTCCTGAGAGCTGCTAAAATTGGCTGTGGTTTTAACAGTGTTTCACAGTGTATTTTCCCTTGCTTTGTTTCTTAAATCCCATGTGAGTGAGATCACCTGGTATTTGTGTTTCTCTTCCTGTCTTATTTCACTTAGCATGATTGTCTCTAGACCAGCCCAAGTTATAGCATCTTCTGAAAGCTTTTAAGAAAATGTGTGGCATAATTTTACAGAAGTAACGCTTTCATAAAGAAAATAATCTGTCTTACCTTTCTTAAAATATTTCATTGTTATTTGGAAATCATCTTCTTCTCGATCATCAGTTTGATCAAAATCTTCCACTAGATTGTTTTGTCCCTGCTTCGAAAGGTTCTTTGAGTTGCTTAGGTTCTCTTTTCCTTTCCAAGCTGAAAGATTAGTCTGGTAACTATTACTGCCTAGTGAAGTCCTCTTTTGTGCCTGAGAATTCTTACGTTTCTTCTGAGATGACATTACTGCATACATTCTACATAAAAACAAATACCAAGGCACCATTAATCAGCAAAACAATCCCTTTTACCCCACAAAGACATCTACCTGTATTCCCATCTAATACACACTAGCTAGTAAGCAACAATCATTCAATCAAACAAACAAAAGCCCCAACGAGCCATGAAATAAAACCTATATAAGGTAATTTTCTCAGAATGTTTAGCCTACCTAGGAATAGAGAAACATCTCTCAAGGTAGTATTTACCAGGTGATCTTCTTGTGGAAAATAACAGCAAAAGTATAGGCAACGAAGTAAGTTCTCCTAAAAATGGTTAAATCATAAAACAAGCTCAAAACGAAGCCATCTCAAGAATTTGACCTTATATATTTTTGAAGGTTAACATTCTATCTTTTGGTCATTTTATGGTGGGGGGGTAACGGTTGTAGTGCAGTCATTAACACATGGGTAAATTTGATCATCTCCCTGTGAAGTTCTCTGCACAACATTCTTCCCCACAACCTAGGTGCTTTTACATCATCATGCACTAGGACCCCAAGCTTCTCTTCACCCCCCCCCAACTACTTCCCCAGTGTTTTGCTTGGATGCAATACACCATGCTCAGTCCAAGTTTTACTTTGTGTTCTCCTTCCTTGTCCCTATTTATTAAGTACCATCTATAAATCAGGTAATTCAAACTTATATTCTATATTCACTCTTATTTCCTCTACTTTCTTGATTTTGTTTTTAGCATTTTAATTTCCCTATTTTGCCAGTACTAAGTCAAAACTGCATATTCAAAGGTCAAACTGGTGACCAGAGAAATGATACTCACAACAGAAACATTCCCCATTAATTTTCTTACTCAATACATAATTACTGAGCATCATGTACATGCCAAGCACAGTTCTAGTAACCCAGCATAAAACAGAAACAGTCAGCATCTCTGGTCTCCTGAAACTTATGGGAGTAGGGTGTGGAAGAATGTATTAATCAATACCTAAATACGCAATCAATACTGAATTCAATTCAGTGATGGCTAAGAAGCTACTCTGGCAAAAGGATTCAAACAACCTCTCTGATGTGACCTTTAAACTAGTATTTGAATGTCCAGAAGTAATCAATCTGTCATGTGAAGATCTTGTGAAAAGAGCACTTCATGGAAAATAGTAAGACAGGCTGACTTTAAAGCAAAAGCTTTGGGATGAAGGGGCACCGGAGTCCTGGTATATGATGGTGATTGAAGACCTAGTTTGGGGGAAGAGTGTCTTGCAGACACTTATGGAGAGATGAGGAATTGTACCTACGTGTCAACAATACTAAAAACATTAACCTCCAATAACGTGTGTGTGTGTGTGTGGGGGGGGGGTTTAAATAAGTAGCCACAACACCAATCCGGAGGAGTAGCCTGGAAGTGGAGGGTTGTAGAAGGCTGTCAGAAAGGTGGGCAAGCACTAGATCATTCTGGGACTTGTAGATCAGAGTAAGGTGTTTACATATTCTCAGGGGCATCCACTGGTAAAGTGAGAAGATCTAGACTATTTCAAGATTTTCGCTGCAGTGTGGGAGAATGGGAAGTTTGGGTTCAAGGCTTGGAAACAGACCAAAAGTCTTACAGAAATCCCGGAGAGAAGTGACTGAAATCTGAATCTGAACAAACATACTACCACAGAAGGGGAAATTACTGTATTTGTGCTATGTTTTGGAGGTAGACTGAACAAGGCTGTCATAAAAAAAAAATTGATGTAGTGAAGAGGAGAGAGGAACTAGAAAGACTTCTAAGGTTTTGGTTTCAATTGGGGGAAAAAAAAGGAACGATCCTTATTAACACTCTATCCCACCTCCCTAGAAGAGATGGGGTCAGAGCAGATCGATGTGCAGATCCAATGCAGAAGTAAGTTCCAGTTTAAACTGTTTTTAATACATTATGAAGGGCAGAACTAATAGTTTCCGATCCCACGGGTTTGAAACGTTCTTCCCTTCGCTTCTCAAAAGAAAACCCTTTCACAACCCGCCCAGCAAGGAGTAAATACGTCCTTAGAAAGTGCCATCCCCGGCCCCCCCCCCCCCCCCGTGGAACATTCCTTGGCGGGAAGAAAACCCAACCCAGACACACCTTGCAGAACAATCTTGTTTAGAAGTCAGTAGATTTATTTCACATCCGAGGTCGTCATCTCGCGCGGTGTTTAAAAGCTCTTCACCAAAAACATTCACGTCCCAGTATCTCCGGACCCCAAACACCGTCTCCAGAATTCAAATAAGTAGATCCCGCCCCGCGCAGGCGCTGACGAAGGACCACGCTGTCTGCGAGGCGGAGCGTGCACGGCCGGCTGAAGCCGGATTGGTCGGCTTGCGTTTACGCTGACACAGACCGGATCCTGCGGAGCCCGCCGCCACCTAAGAGGAGGGGCTACTGGGCTATTACTACCGCTGCCCGCCGGACGGTTGGCGGCTCTAACAATGCTCGTGTTCGTCATCTTGGGTAAAATGGGACTGTGTGTTGATTTTAAAATTTAATAAAGCCAGTTAAAGCGCTTATTTGGCTCAAATTGAGCCCAAATGTTAAAAATTTACATCTGTGGGAAAGTGTAAAACTGCGGTACCTGTCAGTGACTCACCCATTGAGTGCACATGTTAAAATGCACAAGAAACCACTAGGGAAAGAGAGGCTGGGAGTGTGGATCGATGTGCCAACCCCCATGTTCAGCGGGGAAGCAATTACAGAAGACAGACCCTCCTTCTGCACCCCATAATGACCTTTAGTCCATACTCCCAGAGGGTTAAAGAATAGGAAAGCTATCAGGGGAGGAGGGAATACATAGATCTGGTGGTGAGAATTGTACCCCTCTTATCCTATGGTCTTGTCAGTTTCCATTTTGTAAATAAAAATTGAAACAAACAAAAATGCACAAGAACCCAAGCTCTAGGTCCCAGTCCCCACTTGCAGGGGGAAAGCTTCAGAAGCAGTGAAGCGGGGCTGTAGGTGTCTTTCCTCCATCTCCCCTTTCCTGCTTAATATCATTATCCTATCAAATAAAATATTTTTTAAATAAATAAACAAACTGGGCTGGAGATTGAGGTTAAAAGGTTTATAGTTTCTGAAGCTGTGAATTTCCTCATGAGAAGGTGGAGATAGGGGTCCAAGGCTGTGAAGCACCTAGTTAAGTGTACACATTACAGTGTACAAGGATCCAGGTTCAAGCCTCTAATCTCCACCTGCATCCCCACCTGCAGGGCGGAAGCTTCACCAAGTGGTGAAGCAGTAATGCATATGTCTCTCTGTCTCTTCCAATTTCTCCCCTACCACTCAGTTTCTGTCTCTATCCAATAAGAAAGAAAACAAGGATGAAGAAAGAAAGAAAAAAAATTATTAAAAAAAAGTTAGGGATAGGAGAAAAAAGTGACTAGATCTGCAGGGTGCATCCTATTTTTTTTTTATGGAGATGGACATGCCTTCCAGTCTTTGGTAGAGACATGTGCGCTCAGCTAAATGACCAATCAACAAGTTGAGAATCCTAGCTTTGAGGAACCTAAAAAAAAAAAAAAGCCTAAAATAGCAACAAAGGCTTACATTGAAACCTGAGTTTAGCTCTTAGTTTGTCTTTGTTTTGTTTTGTTGTTGTTTAACCAGCCCACTGTCTGAACTTGAGATGGTGGAGCCACAGACATGAAGTCATTTGCATAACTATTATGCTGTATCCCTGGCCTAGCTCCTAATTTAATCACAGAGGAAAGATAAAAGTTCACTGACTCCTGAGCTGGCAAAATAGCTCATTTGAATAGTGTGTTGCTTTGCCAAGTCCACAATCTAGATTTCAGCATGGTCCCCAATACACTGCAGGAAACTTCATTGCTGTGGTCTCTTTCACTCTCTATCTTAAAAATAATAATACTAATAATCAATGGTTCTCACTAGTCTTTTGAGGTCGAATAGCAGCACAATTGAGATCAAAACAGTCTTTTCAATTGTAGACAAAATTGAAGGAAAAACTTTTCAGTCTTAGAAAGAATTGAAGAATCAAACATCAATTTGGTTTTTTGGGGGAAGACTACAGCAGAGACTTTGATTTAGTATATGTTACATGTTTTTCAGAATATTTTAACAGGCGTTGGTGGTATAGTGGTAAGCACAGCTGAGTTTTTAAAAATATTTATTTATTTATTCCCTTTTGTTGCCCTTGTTTTTGTTGTTGTAGTTATTATTGTTGTCATTGTTGTTGGATAGGACAGAGAGAAATGGAAAGAGGTGGGGAAGACAGAAAGAGGGAGAGAAAGACACCTGCGGACCTGCTTCACTGCCTGTGAAGCGACACCCCGACCCCTGCAGGTGGAGACCCAGGGGCTTGAACCGGGATCCTTAAACTGGTCCGTGTGCTTTGCACCATGTGTGCTTAACCCGATGCGCTACCGCCCGACTCCCCCCTTCCAGAATATTTTAACAAACTCTTCAATCATGCATAAAATTTTTCTGTAACAGCTTTTCCTATAGTGAAACAGAATATTTTTCATATTTTTAATCACTTCATAAACTCAAATGTAAATTTCAAGGGATTTTTAGTCTTCATTCCTCTTCTGTTTTTGTATATATGGTGAAACTGGAAACTTGAGTGGTGGAATGTGATAAGCCTGTAGCAATAGATTTGTGACATTGTGTTGACACATGCATAGAAACTGGTTCACTTTTATTTAATATGCCTGCAAATTTTCTCTGAAATATGAAACCTTTCCTTGGTATCATCGAATAAAGAACTCCCCAAATTTGGATGTATTGACATTCCAATTCTATGGTTTTCTGTCCTATGTGCTGATATCACAAAAATATGAATGAACTTAAATAAGAATGGGGAGTTAGTAGCTTCATTAGTAGATTACATGTGAATCCCTTGAAATGACCCTTCATAGATTTATCATTTGTTCAGTCTCCTTCAAATTTCAAAAAAAAACTTTATTTTGGAACAATGACATAAATAAGACAAATATCAATTAACAGGCACAATGACATTGAAGAAAATACAGCACACAAACACCCACACACTCACACACACACACACACACACACACACACACGTATCCCTGGCACAATAATATTAAAACCATCAAAACACATCTAACAGAGAAAAGCAGTATGCAATGAAGAAAGCAAATTTTTATACTGCTCAATCCAACTAAGCCATTTCAATTGTTCTTCCCCCAGCTACACTCCATCCACCAGAATGATAGAGAGGTGGATAGGAGACAACCATGAAGGTTCAATAGGAGTAGCAAATCTATTTGGCAAGGAAACACTGGCTACAGTACTATTGTCACATTTCAGGTTTAAGAGAACAGCTAGAATTTGAGATGCATAGACTTCTAACAGAACTAATCCCTGTTTCATCAACTGCAACAGTGAAACCACTGCCAAATCCTGTAAACTACTGAGAATGGCAAAAGTGAGGCAGATTTTGGCTTAAGAAAATCCCAGAAATATGTTTGGTAACAAGTTTACTGTTTCAGTTTCAAACTGTGAACAAAGGAGTTTAGTAGGTAGGGCTTGGACATAGGTAAAATAAAGCTTACAATTTGATCACATGAAACCTTAGTTTATCTATTGGTTTCATGTGTCCTTTGTTTTAATTAAACTCAGTGTGAGTTGGAGTCTTTAAAATTTAAGGAACCGCTAAAGTATAGAATAATTTACTTTCCATATAACTCAGTGTCTCAAATCAAAGGAAGTTTTTTCTAAAGTGGTAGAAGTTTTCAGCTTGATCTAGTGAGAGATTTCCCCATCCCACAGAAATACATCATTTTGTTGTTGTTCTTATTGTTTGTTTTAGAGTAGATGTAAGATGATTCTCTTTATAGGAGGTTCATTTATTCTACCTTTGCCTAGCCTCAATCTATAAAGGGAAAGATAACTATGCAGGATTAGTTCAAAATCAGATGCTTCTCCACACGTGTTTGTGTAGGCACACACACAATGCAGGCACACACGAGAATACATCCCTCCACACATAATCCCACAGTTACAAACTTGCTGGAGTCCATCTCACAAATACACTTCAATAGTAAGACATATACATGTACATGCAGCAAGATGTGGGAGTTGCCCCAAAGTGATTAAAGGTGCTACACAAATGTCTATGTGGGGAGGTCATTTTAGGGTGGGTGTACACAAGCCAGAGGGGCATTCATCTTCAGGATATGGTTTTTCCTTTTCCCCAAGATAAATCAAATGAAAAGCACACACTGACATCTTCCTGGATATCATGGAGGCAACTTCCTGGAAAGTTCACTTTTTTGCACCTCTCTTTCCTAGGACAGCTTCATTTTGCCCTGGGGGGCCTTCTCATATAAGGAGGGCTGCTCCTCAGCATTTCCTGCTTTCCCCATCAAGGGCTTTTTCTCAGAAGATTGGTCTTCTGGCTTACGGGCAATCAGCAGGCGGCAAGTAAGCAGGATTCCAAACACCAGGGCATGAGCATAACGCTTGAGAGGATCACCGACCAGCTGGTGGAAGAAGAGCACAGCCAACACCAACAAGAGCAAGAAGAAATTTGCCACATCTTTGGGACGGCCAGGCACGAGGGTCATGACAATGCCACAGGCCACCTCAAGAGCACCAATGCTTTTGCGGAGAAGGATGGAATTGATCCCCATCTTCTTCAGTAGAGGGAGAGCTCGAACATAGCTCTTGTAAGCTCGTTTCTAGAATGAAATACCATAGGGAAGTCAATGGATTAATGATTTTAGCATTAAAATGACCAAAACACAAAGTCCTCCACCCCCACAGTTCTCTTTTTCACACTTAAAAAGGATTTCCCTTTTTTTTTCACTCCGTCCACTTAATAAAAGCTTTGTTATGAAGGCAGAAACAAGCAACCTTCTGAGAATCCTGTTATTTCAACCTTTATAAAAGCACAAATTTCTATGATCATAAAGAACATTAATAACTTAAAAGAAAGTCCCTTGTACTCATAAAACTGATAACATTAGCCACAGTCGCGTTTTCCAGTGCCTGCTAAGCAAATAGAAAAGTCTAGATGTATGCAAATGTAGCTCCTTATTTATCTTTGTTTTGTTTGTAGTTGCTGAGGCTTTACTGTTCTGGATCTATTCTTTTCAGATGGGGGGGGGTGGCAGAAGCCATAGCAACAAACCTTCCCTTTGTGTCATGCAAGCCAGTAACTTGAACCAAGGAGGCTCATAATGCAAAGCAGATGCCTTCCCAGGTGAGATACCTCACGGATGCAACTCCTTATATATCTTTAAAATGTCATAAGACAAAAGTCATGCTCATGTTCGCTGAAATACATCCCCAGGCCTTTACAGGATCTACAATGATTAACCTGATTCAAGTTTATTAATTTTAATTCAACAAATCTTTATTGAACAGTAATTTTGGAACTGTGTGATAAAGATATGAAGATGAGTAAGACAGGGTCAAGAAGTTTTCAGTCCAGTGAAAAGAAAAAAGACATATAAACATTATCAGAGGAGGAGGGCGGGCAGTGGTGCACCTGGTTAAGTGCACATAGTACTAAGTGTAAGCACCTGCTGGGATCCCAGTTCGAGCCCCTGGATTCCCACCTGCATGGGATCACTTCACGAGCAGTGAAGCAGGTCTGCAGATGTCTCTCTGTCTCTCTTCCTCTCTATCTCCTCCTCCCATCTCAATTTCTCTCTGTCCTATCCAAAAAAAATTCTAAAAAAATGACCACAGGAGCAATGGATTCATAGTGCAGGCACCAAGCCCTAGCAATAACCCTGGAGGCTAATAATGATGATGATGATGATGATGATGATGATAAAACATTATCAGAGCTGGGGAGACAGCATAATGGTTATGCAAAATACTTTCATACCTGAGTCTCTGAGTTCCCAGCACCACCATAAGCCAGAGCTGAGTAATGCTCTGGTCTGTCTGTCTGTCTCTCTATCTCTTTCATTAAAAATAAATAAATAGGGAGTCAGGAGGTAGTGCAGCGGGTTAAGCACAGGTGGCACAAAGCACAAGGACTGGCGTAAGGATCCGGTTCGAGCCCCTGGCTCCCCACCTGCAGGGGAGTCGCTTCACAATTGGTGAAGCAGGTCTGCAGTTGTCTCTCTTCCTCTCCCCCCTCTGTCTTCCCCTTCTCTCTCCATTTCTCTCTGTCTTATCCAACAATGACATCAATAACCACAACAGTAACTACAACAATAAAACAAAAAGGGCAACAAAAGGGAATAAATAAATATTTAAAATAAATAATATATTAAAAAACATAATCATAAAAGTAGCATGGTTAGTGATATATAATGGGGTCCTATATAAGGTCTAATTCTAGCCCAAAGAAAGACATCACAAGAAGGAATATGAAGTCAGTAGATACATTACCGAACAGTACAATTATATTAATCTTTGAGTAACGGGTAATATGTAATTATATTTTCACTATTCAAGTTGGTCTGATCCTTATTTTGAAGTAAATTGGTGAGCTTTTGTCATGTGTCTTACTGTATTGACTTACTGTTTTGTCATTATTAATTCATCCAATATTTAGTAAGTGCCTCCTTATGGAAGACACTACACTGGGTACTCTGGATACATATATCAATCATTAAAAAGCCCTGCCTTCCTGAAACTGGATTTTGTTTGAAGAATAACAATTATGTAAATATGTAAATGCTATACAGATTCAGTGGGTGCTGAATCAAGTTATGTAACAGGTATAGTGAAGGCACCATGACTGATAAAAAGCTTGAGAATTTAAAAGGAGAGCTTGTGTTTGCAACATCAATAAAAAGGGCATTATGTGGTCCAGGAGGTGGCACAGTGGATGAAGCATTGGATTCTCAAGCATGAAGTCCTCAGTTCAATCCCCAGAAGCACATGTACTGGATGGAAGTCTGGTTCTTTCTCTCTCCTCCTATCTTCATGAATAAATAGGTAAAATCTTTTTTAAAAGGGCATTGTAAAAGAAAAACATAAGGGCATTGTAGTGAGAGGAAGCTGAATGAACAAAGGCATTGAAGAGTCCTGTGAAAATAGTGTGAGAGATTGGGAGAGAGATGCCTGGGAGAAAGATCAGGTGAGAGACATGGACTGGAGCCATGACAGTAAATGACAGATCGAGGGAAGGTGCCAATTAAAAAAAAAAAGTAGGGATGATTTGGACGCCTAATCAATAGAATTGGCATCTGACTAAATATGAACACAGAGGAGAAGGGGAGAAGTCAAGATTCTCTGGTCTCTATCATGGATGCTTGGGTAGACAGGTGTTACCATTTTCCAAGTATCAGAATGCATCTGGGAGAACAGATTGGGGCCACAGAGCAAAGTACAGGAAACAAAGAAGAACCCAATTTGGGGTGTTTTAAAGTATTTATTTGTTAGCATTAGAGAAAGAGAGAGGATCACTCTGGCACATAAAATGCCAGAGATTAAACTCATGTTTGCACATCTGTCACTATCCCACTGTTTCACCTCCCAAGTCATAATTTGACGTTTCTTGTTTGTTTGTTTGTTTTAGTTGAAGTAGGTCTAAGAACAAAGTAGAAGAGTCTGGTAGGCAGCTCACTAAATGAAATCTGAGTAGAGTGTATGTAGTGGGAAGATTGTGTGAACTACTTTTAAAAACTGGAAATAAGAGGGGATCCACAAAGTATACAAATGAAAGGGTGGTCATAAAAGTAGGAGGAAAATCAGGAGACATAGGGTCATGTGACCAAGAGGAGCTTTAAGAAGAGAATGCTAGTTGAAAGCATAGGTGTAAGACAAATATTTTTGTTAAAAAATAGGTGGATGGAGGGTAGATAGCATAATGGTTATGCAAACGAACCCTCATGCCTGAGGCTCCAAAGAATCCCCTGTACCACCATAAACCAGAGCTGAACAGTGCTCTTGTTTTAAAAAAAAAGGCAGACATCAACCTGATTGCTCAAAAGTATCTAGCACTAGTGGGTTGGGTGGTGGCGCAGTGGGTTAAGCGCACGTGGAGCAAAGTGCAAGGACTGGCGTAAGGAACCCAGTTCGAGCCCCCGGCTGCCCACCTGCAGGGGAGTCGCTTCACAGGCGGTGAAGCAGGTCAGCAGGTGTCTATCTTTCTCTCCCCGTCTCTGTCTTCCTCTCCCCTCTCCATTTCTCTCTGTCCTAACAAACAGCATCAACAATGGTCATAATAATAACCACAACGAAGCTACAACAAGGGCAACAAAAGGAGGAAAAAATGGCCTCCAGGAGCAGTGGATTCATGGTGCAGGCACCGAGCCCAGCAATAACCCTGGAGGAAAAAAAAAAGTATCTAGCACTTAAAACAATGTTCATACACTTCAGGTTTAGCACAAACTCTAAGACATTTCTCCTCCCACCCTTGGTGGGATGCTTCAAGAGAGGCGGAGTACTTTTGTGGGTCTCTTTCTCTCTCCCTCCTTCCCTATTTTCTCTATCAGAAAACAAGAAATGGAAAAGAAAAAAAAAGATGGTGGAAATGATAATCCTTGTGGCAAAGAACAAGAAAAGAGGGGGTCGGGCGGTGGTGCACCAGGTTAAGAGCACATAATAAGAAGGGTAAGAATGCACACAAGGATATCAGTTTGAGCATCCGATTCCCCACTTGTGTGTGTGTGTGTGGGGGGGTCGCTTCACAAGCAGTGAAGCAGGTCAGCAGGTGTCCATCTTTCTCCCTCTCTATCTTCCCCTCCTCTCTCAATTTCTCTCTGTCCTATACAAAAGAAAAGAGAAAGAAAGAAAGAAAGAAAGAAAGAAAGAAAAAAAAAAAGGAAGAAAAGAAAGCCATAGGAGCAGTAGATTCATAGTGCAGGCACCAAGCCCCAGTGATAATCCTGGAGGCAAGAAAAAAAAAAGAAAGAGAAAAATGTATTCCTCTGACTTTTTAACAAGTGAATTTATTTTTTATTTCATAGATTAGCTATCACAAGGGGCACAAAATAATTCACTATGATAACTATTTTAAAACTGATGTTTAGTGAAAAAAGAATAGATTGGGACTCAAACAATTCTGACTTGAAATGATATTTTTGACACTTTCTAGTTGGATATGCATGGGCAAATTAACTGAACTCTCTGAGAATAATTTTCCTGAAAAAGACACAGTTTAAGAGGATACCAAAACTATGCAATGGTCAAAGTATATAGTATTTATGACCAACAAAATATCAAAGATGTAAATAGAGAAATAATCTGACTATATTTGTCTCATTTCTTCCTAATCCTGGACCTATCAGATCTTACCTTTATTTCAGATAAACTCTCAAGAGTCCCACCATGAAAACTGTGTGTGGGGAGATCACCTGGAACAGCAATAAGACAGGACTAGAACGACTTCAGGAACACACCAAATCACCGGTAAGTGCAAACACATGTAGCTCCTAGACAGAGAGGAGCCTAAGGAGAGATTGAGTGGCTGCTAACAGTCCAGCCGTTTACCGGTTGAGGCACCACCTCCGGTCTGTTTTACCAACAAAAAGATTGCTGAAGGGAGGAGAGAACTGCCATAAGACTCACCAAATGCAACTGTGAGTCTCCACTGCTACTGCCCTCGGAGGCTGGAGCAGCAGGGGGGAGACCCTATGCTGACATCTGAGAACAGAGAATTTACCATGAAACTCAGGAGAAGAGCTACATATGGGTGCCATAGCAGTGTGGCTGTGTGGTGGAAGCCTTTCCACATTGATGAGAACATGGTGAAAAGTTGCCTCAGAGCCTGCAGACAACAAACAGGATTTGTTTAGAAATTCACAGGGCCCAGCAGTGTTGCCTGGCTTGGCAGAGAAGCTGAATTGAGCCAGGAGCTTTGGATCCTTGGAGTGTGAGACTCTCTTTGCATAATCACTGTATTATCTCTCCCCAACCCTGCCTTATCTCTTGGTCAGGAGTCAGTGATTAAGCTAAGAAGCCTACCTACAGTTTAAAAGCCCTCAGAGACCCATAGCCTAAAGGGAAGAAAAAGAACAAAAGAGGATTTTAACAGCCTCTGTGCTCCAACTCAGGAATTGAAATAACATTAAAACCATTGTTAATTTCCACGACTGTGAAATCTTTAAGTACCTTACTTAGACACAAGTCAATCCAGGCAAGAGTGATCAATAATTTGAAAAGTACTGAGAGAGGAACCTCATAACATACTATATAGAATGGTTAAACCAACAAGAAGAAATACTGGAGAAATGAACCAAGAAAAGAGTCCATCCAAAAGCCCCTAAAAGATGAAGCACAAAATAATGAAGTCAACATCCAAACACTAGTTAAGGAAATAGTCACAGGAGTGAGTAAAGAGTTTGAAAGAATTGTCATCAGAACTGCAGAAACAAAAAATGAGACTCTGGAAGAAAACACTAATTATCTCAAGGTCATTATAGAGCTGAAAGCTGAAATAGCTGAGCTAAGAACACAGAGAGCTGAACAAGCTAAAACTGTATCAGAACAGGGTAACAAAATAGATGAACTCCAGAAAACAGTACAGGGGAGAGAGAATAGAATCAATGAGGCTGAAGACAGAATTAGCAAGATCGAGGATGAATTAGAGACAATTTAAAAAGAAGTCAGAGATCTCACAAAGAGATTAAGAGATACTGAAAACAACAGAGACCTTTGTGATGACTTCAAAATAAGTAATATATGCATTATTGGCTTACCAGTGGAAGAGAGGAAGGGGAAGAAAGCATTCTTCAGGCCATAATAGCTGAGAACTTCTCTAGTCTGGACAACATAAAAGAAATATTTTCAACAAGCCCAGAGGGTCCCAAACAGAATTAACCCAGACTTAAAGACACCAAGACACAGCCTATTTAGAATGGGAAGGAATAAGGATAAAGAAAGGATCCTGAAAGCTACAAGAGAAAAACAAAGAGTCACCTGCAGGGGAAAACCCATAAGGTTAGCAGCAGACTTCTCCACACAAACAATACAGGCCAGAAGAGAATGGTATGATATCTATTGAGTGCTCAATGAGGAAGGCTTTCAACCAAGACTACTGTATCCTGCTAGACTGTCATTCAGACTAGATGGAGGCATAAACACCTTCTCAGACAAGCAATAGTTGAAAGAAAAATTATCACCAAGGCTGCCCTGAAAGAAGTTCTGAAAGGTCTTCTATAAAGAGTCAGGCCACCATAAATATACCATATATCAGAACACTCTAAAAATCTACAAGAATGGCATTAAAATATCCTCAATCTTTGATATCAGTAAATGTCAATGGCCTGAATTCACCTATTAAAAGGCACAGAGTAGGAAGATGGATAAGAAAACATAACCCAACAATATGCACTCTACGGGAAACCCACCCAACTCAACAAGAGAAACACAAACTCAAAGTGAAAGGGTGGAAAACTATCACACAAGCCAATGGCCCAAAAAAACAGCAGAAACAGCTAATCTTATATCTGACACAATAGACTTTAAAATGAATAAAATTTAAAAATATAGGGATGGACATTACTTAATGCTCAGAGGATCAGCCAATCAAGAGGACTTAACAATTATTAATATCTATACACCCAATGAGAAGCCATCTAAATATATCAACCCTCTTAACTTGACAGATCATCCAGACAGAAAATAAAGAATCGAGGAAGCTATATGAGGAGATAGATAACTTAGAACTATTGGACATTTTTGGAGTCATTCACCCCAAGAAACTGGAACACAGATTCTACTCAAGTCCACATGGGTCATTCTCAAGGATAGACCATATGATAGGCAACAAAGACAGCATCAGCAAATTCAAGAGCATTGAATTCATCCCAAGCATCTTCACAGACTAGAGTGGAATTAAACTAACACTTAATAATCAACAAAACATTAGTAATAGTCCTAAAATGTGGAAGATCAACAGTATACACTACTTAAAAACTACTGAGTCAAATAGGAAATAAAGGAAGAAATCCTAATATTTTGAGAGTTCAATGAAAATTGAGACGTAAGCTATCAAAATGTTTGGAACACAGCTAAGGCAGTACTGAGAGGGAAATTCATAGCCATACAAACACACATTAGGGAACAAGAAAAAGAACAAATAAACAACCTGATTGCACACCTTAAAGACCTAGAAGAAGAATAAAGGAACCCTAAAGCAACCAGAAGGACAGAAATCACTAAAGTTAGTGCAGAAATAAATAACATTGAAGGTAAGAAAGCCATACAAAAGATCAACAAAAGTAAATGTTGGTTCTTCGAAAGAGTGAACAAAATCAACAAACCTTTAGCAAGACTCACAAAACAAAAAAGGGAGAATAATCAAATAAAATGGATCATAAATGAAAGAGGAGATATCACAACAGACACCACAGAAGTTCAACATATCACGTGAGGCTTCTATGAACGATTATATGCCAGCAAGCTAGAGAACCTGGAAGAAATATATGAGTTCCTAGAGACCTACAAGCTTCTACAGTTAAATAAAGAGGAACTATATAATATGAACAGGCCCATCACAGCCAATGAAATTGAAACAGTTATCAAAAGCCTTCCCAAGAATAAAAGTCCTGGTCCAGATGGTTTTACAAATGAATTCTACAAAACCTTCAAAGAAGAGCTGATACCTCTACTTTTAAAAGTCTTCCAGAAGACTGAAGACACAGGATACTCTCTACCAACTTCTATGAAACCATCATCACTCTGATGCCAAAAGTAGACAAGGACACAACCAAAAAGGAAAACTACAGGCCAATATCTCTGATGAAAATAGATGCTAAAATATTCAACAAAATTCTAGCCAACCGGATACAGCAGTATATTAAAAAGATTGTTCATGACTAAATGGGGTTTATCCCAAGGATGCAAGGTTGGTTTAATATATGTAAACCAATCAACGTGATCCACCACATCAATAAAAAGCAAGACTAAAAACCACATGGTCATATCAATAGATGCAGAGAAAGCCTCTGACAAAATACAACATTCCTTTAAACGCTACAAAAAATGGGAATAGATAGAAAATTACTCAAGATAGTAGAGTATATATATAGTAAACCTACAGCCAACATCATACTCAATGGTGAAAAACTGGAAGCATTTCCTCTCAGATCAGGTACTAGACAGAGATGCCCACTGTCACCATTATTATTCAACATAGTGTTGGAAGTTCTTGCCATAGCAATCAGGCAAGAGCAAGGAATTAAAGGGATACAGATTACAAGAGAAGTCAAACTCTCCCTATTTGCAGATGACATGATAATATACATAGAAAAACCTAAAGAATCCAGCAAGAAGCTTTTGGATATCATCAGGCAATACAATATGGTATCAGGCTACAAAATTAACATACAAAAATCAGTAGCATTCATCCATGCAAATACTAAGTTAGAAGATGAAATCCAGAAATGAAGTACTTTTACTATCACAACAAAAACAATAAAATATCTAGGAATAAACTGAACTAAAGAAGTGAAAGACTTGTATACTGAAAATGATGAGTCATTACTCAAGGAAATAGAAAAAGACACAAAGAAATGGAAAGATATCCCATGTTCATTAGCTGGAAGAATTAACATCATTAAAATGAATATACTATCCAGAGCCATATACAAATTTACTGCTATCCCCATCAATATCTCAACCACATTTTTAGGAAAATAGAACAAATGCTACAAAGGTTTATCTGGAACCAGAAAAGACCTAGAATTGCCAAAACAATCTTGAGAAGAAAGAACAAAACTGGAGGCATCACACTTCCAGATCTCAAATTGTATTATAGGGCCATTGTCATCAAAACTGCTTGGTACTGGAACATGAATAGACACACTGACCAGTGGAATAGAATTGAGAGCCCAGAAGTAAGCCCCCACACCTATGCACATCTAATCTTTGACAAAAGTGCACAGACTATTAAATGGGGGAAGGGAAGTCTCTTCAACAAGTGATGTTGGAAAAAATTGGATGAAACATGCAGAAGAATGTAACTGAACCACTATATTTCACCAAACACAAAAGTAAATTCCAAGTGGATCAAGGACCTGGATGTTAGACCCAAAACTATCAGATACTTAGAGGAAAATATTGGCAGAACACTTTTCTGCATAAATTTTAAAGATATCTTCAATGAAATGAATCTAATTACAAAGAAGACTAAGGCAAGTATAAATCTATGGGACTACATAAAATTAAAAAGCTTCTGCACCGCAAAAGAAACCAATACCCAATCAAAGAGACCCCTCACAGAATGGGAGATTTTTACATGCCCTACATCAGACAAGAGTTTAATAACCAAAATATATAAAGATCTTGCCAAACTCAACAACAAGAAAACAAATGAACCCACTAAAAGTTGGGGAGAGGACATGAATAGAACATTGACCACAGAAAACATCCAAAAGTCCGAGAAACACATGAAAAAATGCCCCAAGTCTTTGATTGTCAGAGAAATGCAAATGAAGACAACAGTGAGATACCACTTCACTTCTGTGAGAATGTCATACTTCAGAACAGGTTGCAGTAACAAATGTTGGAGAGGTTGTGGGGTCAAAGGAACCCTCCTGCACTACTGGTGGGATTGTAAATTGGTCCAACCCCTGTGGAGAGCAGTCTAGAGAACTCCAACCCTATGATCCTGCAATTCCTCTCCTGGGTATATATCCTAAGGAACCCAACACATCCATCCAAAAATACTTATGTACACCTATGTTCGTAGCAGCACAATTTGTAATAGCCAAAACCTGGATGCAACCCAGGTGTCCAACAACAATGATTTCGGGCAGGGATAAATAGCATAATGGTTATGCAAACAGACTGTCATGCCTGAGGCTTCAAAGTCCCACGTTCAATTCCCTGCACCACCGTAAACCAGAGCTGGTCAGTGCTATGGTAAAAAAAAAAAAAAAAAAAGAAAATGGTGATTTCACCATTTTCAGCCCATCTTAGATGGAGCTTTAAGAAATCATGTTAAGTGAAATAAGTCAGAAACAGAAGGATGAATATGGGGGTGATCTCACTCTCAGGCAGAAGTTGAAAAACAAGATCAGAAAAGAAAACACAAATAGAACCTGAAATGGAATTGGCGTATTGCACCAAAGTAAAAGTCTCTGGGGTGGGTGGGTGGGAGAATACAGGTCCATGAAGGATGATAAATGACATAGTGGGGGTTGTATTGTTAAATGGGAATCTGGGGAATGTTATGCATGTACAAACTATTGTATTTACTGTTGAATGTAAAACATTAATTCCCCAATAAAGAAATAAATTTTAAAAAATAGTAGTTTCCAAAATAAAGCTATATCATCTAAAAAAAATGGTGATTTCACCATTTTCAGCCCATCTTGGATGAAGCTTTAAGAAATCATGTTAAGTGAAATAACTCAGAAACAGATGGATGAATATGGGATGATCTCACTCACAGGCAGTAGTTGAAAAACCAGTTCAGAAGAGAAAATACAAGTAGAACCTGAAAAGGAGTTGGTGTATTGCACCAAACTAAAAGTCTCTGGGGTGGAGTGGGGGGAGTACAGGTCCTGGAAAAGGATGGCAGAGGACCTAGTGGGGGTTGTATTGTTATGTGGAAAACTGAGAAATGTTATACATGTACGAACTATTGTGTTTACTGTCAACTGTAAAACATTAATCCCCCAATGAAGAAGTTAAAGAAAAAAAAAACTGTGTGTGGGTGGGGGGGTACCTAAAGAAAAGGCAAAGAGCCATTTTGATAATGGAAATGACACTGGAAGTTTGGTGAGGAGTGTGGTGAAGATTGTCTACATGTAGAGGTACAGAATTTTATTGCCTAAGTTCTAAGATATTGTGAACCAATGAAAATAAAAATTTTAATTAGAAAATACATGAATAAAATTCCACCAGGCCCTTGTTTTACCCCTGCACTTGAACACCAAGTACTAATCATTCTTCCTTTCTTGTCCCATTTCGTTTAACCTGAGACTTTCATAAAGGAAGCAGGAGAGATGTTGACCAGTTGGTAGAATAAAGCCATGAGCTGAACTTAATCAGATCTGAAACAGAGCATAGCAGACTATTACAGTAGCAGGTGGTGGAGGGAAATTTGCCAGGTTTCTCACTATTAACCCAGATGCCACTGGCTTGCTCTCTCTCTCTCCCTCTCCCTCTCCCCCTTCTCCCCCCCCATATATCGACTTCAATGACTGGTTCCTTTTTTTTAATTTAAGTTACATCTATTTACTAATTGTGGGGTGTAAAGAGAGAACCAGAGCATCACCCTGGGATATGTGATGTTCGAGATCAAACTTAATACCCCCATTCTTGAGAATTCAAGGTTTCATCCACTGCACCACCTTCCTATTATTAAAATGCAACTTTTTTTTTTTTGCTAGAGTTAACCACCCATCATTAAAGGATAGAATTTTAGCTATACTTTGTTGGGATCTGTATCCTGGGTTCAAATTCCAGACCTTTAGATAAATTGCCTAGGACTGTAGTGATCTTTTCTCTTCACAGAATGTAATGCTATATTACTTTTTTCAGTTATTTATCTAACCTTTTTACAATAGAAGTGGATATTTTCATGCATATGCTACCACTGTCTTATGCCTCCCTGCCTTTTCTCAAGAGGAAACCACATGTATCTAAGCCTTTTCATGAAATCTTCAGTTTAAGGCTGAGTAGGTAGAAATAGCAACTATTCTCCAGGACTATAGGCATGGAATATTTTGTTTGTTAGAAATGGGATTAAGCTTGGGAGTTGTTTTGACACTGCTGGAAGCCTTACTTTTTTTTTTTCCTATGGGGTAGAATGGTGACATCAAAACAAATCTTCTATTGCTACCCCTTCAATGTCTGATCTAAGCCCACCTCAATTCTAACAATAGAAGGGCTACATGCCTTGAATCTATAATAACTAGATCCCTAAAGATTTTAATAGATCCAATAGTAATAATAAAGAGAGAATTGACTGATTCCCTCTCCCAAATGGTTCTTGGAATCCTTGTTAAGTCTGCTTTTTTTCCTTTGCAAAGACCTGGACCTTGTAACCATAGCTTTTTATTTTTCTTTTCTTTCTTCTTTTATTTTATTTTATTGGGTGATTAATGGTTTACAGTCAACAGTAAAATTAAAAATTAACATTTCTCAGTTTTCCAGGTAATAATTCAGCCCCTACTAAGTCCTCCTCTGCCAGAAACAGGAAAGAAAAGGGCCTAGTCACATCCCCTTAATCAAAGTCAGATATTCAACAATATCCTTGTACTGTAATTCCTGAAGTATTCTAAATTTTAAGTTTAGCTCTGCCCCAAAATTCCTTGGAGAAAATTACTAAGTATTTCATTGTACCAGAGTTTCTCCCTTTTGTAAATTAAAAGAGAATCTGGGAGATTTCATTAAAGAATCACAATATCATAGCACCTACCAAGGATCAAGTATACACATTTTATAATTGGTGAACCATACAATTGGAATTTAGTACATTTTTTCAAGTCACAACAATTATTTTAATGGTAATAGTGATGACTCAAAGAGGCTTTTCTTATGTTGTAAGAAGATGTGATTCAGAAGTGAGTCAAAAGCATATGGGACCTTTCTTTAGTCATACTCTTTTCTTCTTTTTCCTTTTTTTTTTTCTTAGTTTTCTCTTTTGTCATTTGTTCTTCACAACACCCCAGGGCCATGATCTCATATTGATAATATTAAACTTGAACAGCTTTCAACTGTTTAATATTCACCTTTGCTTACAATAATAACTGACCAAGACAGTTAACAGGACAAATGAGAACAGAAGGCAGGATGTTGGTTCACATTGGTTCACTTATGCCAGTCAGGCAAAAGAAAAAAAAATCTGGAGATTATAGTCCATAATTCCATTTATAGAACATTCAAAAACAGGTGAAGCTAATTTATGTTGTCAGAAATCACAATTGTAATTATCCATGGGGATGGTAATCAGAAGGGGGTTGAAGGCAGTTTCTGGGGTGCTGGTCATATTCTGTTTCTTGATATGAGTGCTGGTTACATAGAAGTATTCTGAAAATTCTTTAAACTGTACATGTGTATGCACTTTTCAGTGTGTAAGTTATATTTCAATAAAATATTCATGGAACAAAAGCTATGTGACAGTGGAAGAAGGCACCAACAAAAAATAGATTGGCAAACATTCTCAGTGCTGTTGCTATCATAGGTTAAAAAGTCCACATAAGTGCTGCAAGATTAACTGACTCAAATATGATTTTCCTGAATTTCTGTGGGGGAAAAAGTAACGTGACACATTTCTTAAAGGCGATGAAAATTTATCACATGCTAATTGCCAAATATCCATGTGAATAATAAACATCTTTTAAACAATTCTATTTTCTGCTGTCATAATGCCCACCTAACCAGGAAGATGACAAACTTTTACTAACCAAAAGGAATCCTCCCCCACCACACACACACACACACACACACACACACACACACACTACATTTTAAGGCAGAGGAATCTAACTGCTGTCAATCAAAGATCTCTCTGAAAGAAACACAGCTGTTGACCACTGAGCTGCCACAAACTCCCTGGCATAAGCAAGGGCGAGCAGCTAAGCAAAGTGACGTCACATCTCAGGAAATAAACATATTGTACCACTTCAGAAGGCAACCAGGAAATTATTATCATAATACCTGTTGAAAGCAATAAATTTCAGTGATGGGAAGCATAAAGATTACCTATAGACACCAAATACTGCCCAAACATATGGAATATTTTCCCAGGATTATAGGAACAGGAAAACTTTTTTTTTCTCTCTCTCTGTTGTCCCGTCCCTGTGACTTAACCACTCCAGGAGGTAATTTTTTTCATATAGAAAGACAGAGACAAGGGCAGGCGTAGATAGCACAATGGTTATGAAAAGAGACTCTCAAGTACCAGGTTTAATCCCCTGCACCACCATAAACCAGAGCTCATCAGTGCTCTAGTAAAAAGGGGGGGTGCTGGAGTACATCACAATGGTTATGTAAAGAGTCTTTCATGCGTGGTGGGGGTTGGTTGGGCGCTGCGGGTTAAGCCACATGGCTCAAAGCACAAGGACTTGCATAAGGATCCAGGCTCCAGCCCGTGGGTCCCCATCTGCAGAGGGGTGGCTTCACAAGCAGTGAAGCAGGTAAAAAAAAAAAAAGAGGCATGCCTGAGGCACCAAAGGTCCCAGGCTCAATCCCTATCACCAACATAAACCAGAGCTGAACAGTGCTCTGGTTAATAATACTATAATTTTTTTTAAAGTTTAATTTAAAAAAGAGATAAATATACATATCACAGCACCTACGATTCCTTCAGTGTGGTGGGGGCCAGACTCCAGCACAAACAGGAGAACATTTAACCATAGATAAAATTTATCAATCAAATTGCCATTCCCGGGGTTGGGGCCTGGCACACTTGGTCGAATGCACACATTACCATGCATAAGGAAGTAGGTTCAAGCCTTCTACAGGAGGGGGCGCTTCATGAAGGGTGAAGCAGGTCTGCTGGTGTCTTCGTTTTTCCTCCCTCTTTATATTCCACTCCCCTCTCAATGTCTTTCTACCCTATCAAATAAAATAGAACGGGGGCGGGGAGAAGAAAAAAAAATGGCTGCTGGGAGAGGTGGATTCATAGTGCCGGTATCAATCTCCAGTGATAATCCCCTGGTGGCAAAAACAAAGAAAAAAAAAACCTGATGTTTTCCATGAGGGGATGCAAAGTGGACTCCTGCTCTTCTGTCTTCGAGACCAAATTCTTTGGCCTCATTGTGACAGTATTTTGGTGTATTCTTACCTTTCCAAATGTGCTCCCTTCTTACAGAAAGGAGTCACCACCACAAAACAAAATTCTAAGTTCATTGTAAGTGAGTCATTTTTATATTCCTCATCACTGAACAACAAACTGCTTCACAGCATTTCTAAGTGCTATCTTCCAATTTCAAGTAAGTTAATGAAGGTATTTAGTCAACAAAGTAGTCAGATTGAATTCACATGAGTTTTTAGAGTACTCTATAATGTTATTTGTTAAATCAGCAGGAGGTATGGGGTGACACATACCAAATGGATTATTCTGGGAATTCTACATGGGATCCACTGGAAATTAGCCAGAAGGAGTGTAGAGGTATTATTATTAATATTATTATAAGTCATCATCATCTAATTGCATAAAGGCCTGTTCACCGGGGACATGAAAACAGCATCTTCCCCTTCTAAATACCTGGTTTTAATTTCTTAAACTGGCCATTCAAATTAGAGAGTAAATCACTTCACTAAAGAGAATCAATTAATCTTCATCTCATGGAGAGTATATGCAAACACAGTATCAAACACTTTCATCTCTAACCTTGGTTACTCTTTACATCCCTGGGCCAGGGAGTTTGCATGCCTAACTCCAGGTTAAATCCCCAGCACCACCAAATTCCTGAACTAAGAGGTGCTCTGGAGTCTCTATAACCCTCTCAGAAAAACAGAGGGTGGGCAGTGTGGCATACCTGAATAGTGCACGTTACATGTGCCAGGGCCTGGTTCAAGCCCCTGATCCCTACCTATAAGGAGGAAAGCTTCACAAGAGGTGGAGCAGGGATGCAGGCTTCTCTTTCTCTCCCTATCTCTCCCGTCCTTCTTGATTTCTATCTCTATCCAGTAAATAAAAATAAATAAGTAATGCTGGGAGATACCCACCCAGTAAAATGCACACTTGACAATGTACAAAGTCCCTGGCACCACATGCACATAGGCAGCCTCACAAGCAGTTAAGCTGTGCTCTCTCTCTCTCTCTCTCTCTGTGTCCTTCCCACTTTGTTTCTCTTGGTCTGATTTTGAATGAGGTAAAAGTCTATTGGAGTAGTGGAATCACTCCAGTGCAAAAAGTCCTATTGGTCAGAAAACTAAATAATAAATAAATTAAATTTTATATATGGGTCGATCCCACTCATATGCAGAAGTTGAAAAATAAGACCAGAAAAGAAAAGGCAAAGCAGAACTTGGACTGGATTTCGTGTATTGCACCAAAGTAAAGGACTCTGGGGTAGGAAGGAGTGGTCAGATCCTGGAATATGATGGTGGAGGAGGACTTAGGTGGGGGGCTAGAGTGTTATGTGGAAAACTGAAAAATGTTACACATATACCAACTATTGTATTTTACTGTTGACTGTAAACCATTAATCCCCCTAAAATTAAAAATTTTAGGAAAAATTTTCTTAAACTAAGTAAAACAGTTTTAAAATGGGGAGTCGGGCGGGTTAAACACATATGGCGCAAAGCACAAGGACCAGTGTAAGGATCCCGGTTTGAGCCCCCGGCTCCCCACCTGCAGCGGAGTCGCTTCACAGGCGGTGAAGCAGGTCTGCAGGTGTCTATCTTTCTCTCCCCCTCTCTGACTCCCCCCCCCTCCATTTCTCTCTGTCCTATCCAACAACAACAACAGCAATAACAACAACAATAATAACTACAACAATAAAACAACAAAGGCAACAAAAGGGAACAAATAAATATTTTAAAAAACAAGATTTTTTTAAAAGATATTTAAAATTAACTGCAAATAAGTAAATAAAAGACTTACAACTTCTGAGGTAGGCATTGCCTTTATTTTACAGATGAGGAAACCGACACACTGAGAGTGTCAGTACTTAAACCCCAAACCTAAGTGGCTCAAAGTCTATGATCCTTGTCTTAGCCTTTTTTGGCTTCTTCAAAAAGGAAAGAAAACAAGTTCACATTTATTCATTTGGTTTTAGCAGTGATTCCTCATGGAGGGGATAACACATAGCACATCTCTTATGATGTTAGAACAACAACAAAAACGCCCATGTTCAGCGGGGAAGCAATTACAGAAGCCAGACCTTCTACCTTCTGCAACCCTCAATGACCCTGGGTCCATGCTCCCAGAGGGATAGAGAATGGGAAAGCTATCAGGGGAGGGGGTGGGTTATGGAGATTGGGTGGTGGGAATTGTGTGGAGTTGTACCCCTCCTACCTTATGGTTTTGTTAATTAATCTTTTCTTAAATAAAAAAATAGTTTACAAGAAAAATTTAAAAATAAAAATTTGAAAATTTGGTTTAAAAATAAAACACCCCCCAAAGATGGATGAGGACAGTGGAAATGGTGCAAAAAGGAAGCAAGAATGTACTAGATCTTTTAAGGAACCAGTTGTTCTAGCATGAAACAAAAAGGGGGGAGGAAAGAAACAATTTTAATCATTAAGGAGAGCAATGAATCACACACTTGGTTTGTAATCTCTGCTACAACAAATCACCATACAATCTTGCATAAATCACTAAACTTGCTTTGTTTCATTTCATCTATCAGTAAAATAAGGGTCATTAATTAAATGAATCTATCACACAATGGTGTTTTAATTCATCTTAAGACAGCAACACCACATTGAGACCATGTAAGAAAACCCACTGCAGTTGATACATGACTAACTTGCCAGTGCAGAATAATCAATACTAAATAGAATAAATAGAAATTCCCAGATAGTCATTCCAGCTGATCTAGGACTGGGGTCCTGAGGGACTAAAGTCCCTTCTAAGAGGCAAGAAATGGCTCCTGAATGCAGTTTATAGTTTATGCATAAACCAGAGCCCAACAGAGGAATTGAAAATGTGGGAACCAGCTAAGATAATACTACAATGATAAATCCATTCACCCATTCATCCAATAAATATAAACCAAATGCTTTCATATAATAGAGATAAATTTTCCATTTTCTTTGAGTTCTAGAATAAAGCTGGAACAGCCCAGGCACAATGCAGTAGGTCAACACAAGCCTGGAATCAAAGCTCAGTGCAGGAGGTGACCCTAGGAAAAGGTAGTTTAAATATCCTCCTCCTGCTTCCTATTACTATGAAGTCTGCCTCCCAGCTAGATAGATTTCTTCCATTACTACCTTCTGCCATATGAGACTAGAAGCACAGAATTGTGTATACTTCAAATATGTTCCTTTGCAAGATATGAAGCCTTTATTTTATTTTATTTTATTTTATAATTTATAAAAAGGAAACATTGACAAAACCATAAGATAAAAGGGATACAACTTCCCACCACCAGACCTTTATTTTTTCAGTTTTATACTAAGCTTAAAAAAAAGACAATGTCTGTTTAATCCCTAGGAAGAAAACTACTGCAAACCTGTTTTTGTTTTAATTTACTTAGTTCATTTTCATTGATTTTTACTGAAGACATATCATTTTTACAACAACATTGTTGCTTCAGGCATATAATTTCACATCTTCTCAAAAATTCATGCTAATCTACCTCACCCACCATCAATGTACTCTTTTACTCCAGTGAAAGGTATTGGGGATCCTCCCTCTTAAGTGACCTCCTCTCTGCCCCTTTAGTGACCTCAGATCTGCAGAAGTAGGCCAAGGTGTAAACCCATTTTGGCTAGACTTCCTTGTGAGTTTGTGCCAAGCTAGTAGGAAGCTTCCTGGTGACTCCATTTTAGCTGGATTGCCTGCAGAGCCTAACACTGTACTTGGGGTGCAGCTCATGGGGTGTCTACAACAGATGAACAGGGTCTAGGGGACAAGGAGTATACTGAAGAAGGATACCACTTCTCTAAGGAAAGGGAAAACTTAAAAAATACCTGATGTGCACACCTATAAATAGCTGTATATATGAAAAGAAAAGCTAGAGCAGAGTAATTTATTTACTATACTTAGACAATAATATAGTAGCATTTTCCCTCCAACCTGTCCCTCTGCCCTCAACCTCCTCAGTCCCCCTCCTTGGCTTCTGCTACTCCACCTCTTTCCCCTCCCCAATGCAAGCTGTCTCTTACACTTATTTTGACCTGATTTCAATTCCATCTGACCAAACACGCTTGGAGAAGGGCAGGGGAGAAGTAGAGACACATTAGGATTTGTCACTGAGGCTAGACAGAGGCCCTTGAGCCCCAGCCACCCTCCCCCCACCTCCCCACCAGGGGACACAGGAACTCAAACCCCCAGAAACAGAAGCTAGAGTTGTCTGCAAACATTTTCTGAGCAGGCAGGATTTCCCCTCTCCATCTATTTGCTGTTCATGCTAAGGTGCTCAAGGGAGCTATTTATTCCTGTCAATGTATGTCAGTGTATTATTCTTCTTAGCTTCAGCCCCATGGGGAATCCCTCTTGACTCTTTTCTCTCTCCCTTCCCATTCCTCCCCTAAGCTCCTTTTCTTCTTGACCTTGAGAGCCCAGTAATGAATGAGCTCCTTCCCCTTACTGGCTTGCTGGCAATGGCACTGAGAAGCAAGTCCTCATTAGCTGGGGAGGGGAAATATAGAGATAAAGTGATGAGAAAGAAGAGACAAGAGCGAAAGTGCTGGAAACATCCAGCACTATTTCCTAGTACTCCATATCAAGAGAGTGCTCTTCACACCCAACTGAGCCCAGCCCCCAAATTGCAGAGATGATTTGGCCAGTCACCTTTGGTGATTCCATCTCTGCAGAGGAGAAAACCTGCAGAGGCCCTGGCCCTGAGCATCCACAGGAGGCAAAGTGGGGATTACAATTTGGCTTGTAGGGGAAAGAAAATAATAGATTTCACTGATTAGCTTACAAACAGAACAAAACAAAACAAAACCCCAGGTCTCCTTTGAAAGAAGTGAAGAAGCAAGCTCTTAGTAACCTTTATTTGGGCCAAGACTGCTTTGTCTGGAGGATACAGACAAGCTCAGGGGTTAGGGGAATACTGTCAATTCTCAGCCTGACATGAGGGATACATTTATCTCCCCTAAAAATTGTTCCCTTTTCAACTGTCCATTCTCTCCCCCCTTCATCTTTTTTTCCCCCAAAATATAAATAAACTCTCCAGTTTGCTAAACTCTCAGCTCCCTGGGACTCAGTCAGACTCTCAGACTGGTTGTGAGTGTCTGGACTTTGGGTGTGCTGACTGGAGTGGGGTTCCTGCCCATTGATAGGTGTTAAGGAGGTCTCAGCCTTCTGGATTACTTAGTGGTAGGAGCTAAGGGGGGGGGGTGTGTGTGTGGAGGTCGGTACTCACTGAGCAACCCCTCCCCCAGCTAGCATCTATCGGACTCCGGAACAGTTGTTCCTAACATAAAGCCCACAAACGAAATCATTCCTGTACAGCCACTCCTTTCCAAACCAGAAAGTTGTTGGGGAAAAGGGACTGTCCGGGTCTAGGGGTGGGGTTAGGAGTAAAGGCAATGGGACTGTGGAGGGAATGGACTGTGGGCAGAAAGAGAAAGAAAGGAAGAGGTACATTTTGGGAGGGGTGTGTTCCTCCTTCACTTACCATCTCAATGTAGGCATCCTTGCTGAGCCTGGGGGTCAACTTGATGGTCCCCATGAAAACAAAGAAGAGTCCCAGGGCCACTGACAGGGCTACGACAGTTACGGTTCTGGGCGATGCCATGGGTCGCCAAGGCAGGGTCCAACTAATCCTTCAGCTTTGAGTACCCAGTCTGTCTAATGCGCAGGCACTTAGCGCAGAGGGAGCGTGAGGAATGCTGCGGAGGCAGCAGGCTGCTAGAATGACAAAGGGAGAGGAGGGAGCTAGAGAGAAAAATTGAGAGATTGAGATTCCACCTCTCTCACTACAACTATCGCTGGGTCCTAATGCCCTACCCTGGCTCCTCACAGGCCCCAAAGCAGAGTATTGAAGTTCAGTGATGCCTAAACTGAGAGGAAAAACTTCATCTCAACGGGAGGAAGACCGGGCTTGCTTTTAGTTCAGTCACTGAGCTAGATGTTCTGTAGTGACGATTTAGGGAAGACCTCCTTTCTACCACTTCCCTCCAGGCACACTTTTCGCCCCCTAAATCCTGTAGCTATTTACTCACTTCCATTCTCCTCCCCACCCCCCTTCTCTTTTCTTTTTCCTGGACCACAACACTAGTCCTTAGGAGTTGGTGGTTTCCGCAGTTGCTTACACTCTAGTACACAACTGCAGAGTTGTCAGGCTTGATTACTGCCAAATAATATTTTGTCTGGACTGGGGAGATAGCATAATGGCTACATGAAAAGGCTTTAATGTCTGAGACACCAATGGTTTCAGATTCAATCTACACCATCACCATAAGCCAGAGCACAGTATTCTGATTTAAAAACAAAGTGGGGCGGGGCAAGGCTTCATCCTCTTTTTCATTAATTAATTAACTATGTTATTTTACCATTAGGATTATTCGTTGTGCTTACACAACAAATCCACCACTTCTGGCAGCCATCTCATCTTTTTCCTTTCTTTTTCTTCTCTTCTCTTGTCATATATATATATGACAGAAAAATAAAAATAGGGCAATACAGGGGAGAGAGAAAGACTGCAGCTTACTTCACCTTCACCACTAGTGAAGCTTCTCTCCCTTTAGGTGGTGACCAGGGCTCAAGCCTTGATCCTTGCACATGGTAACATATTGCACTTTAGGGGTTGTGCCAGCATCACCTGGCCCCTCAAAAATCTTTAACAGCATAATGGTTGAGTTCTGGATTTTAAAGTTGGTATTCAAGGCCCTCTACATTTTGACCTCTGCCTTCCTTTGCAGGCTTCTCTTCTAGTAATTCCCACACTCTGTGGCACCCCTCATCTCCTATTTACTCCTGGCCACATGCATCTTGAGCTTTCCGCCTCTCCTACCTTTGGTTACCCTCTTTACTCCACTGCTCCTCATTAGCAACACCCTCTTCTTCAATGCTACCTCTTCCAGGAAACATTTGTGGATCTAGATGTAATTTCACCAGATAAATACAATTTTCCCTCTTCTTTTAACAATGATGGTTTCTTTTAACAATGATCTGTATTTATTGACCATTCATCAAGGGTAAAACCCTCTATTTTACTTTTTTTTTTCTTGCCAAAGCACTGCTCAGCTCTGGTTTATGGTTGTATGGGGGATTGAACCTGGGACCTGAGAGCCTCAGGCATGAGAATTGGTTTGCATTACACTATCTCCCCCACCCTGTGTTTTACTGATACACATTTTTTTAAAGATTTGATTTTATACTTTAGGCAAAGACAGAGAAATTGAGAGAGAAGGGGAGATAAAGGGAGAAAGAGAAACACCTCCAGCATTTAACAGCAACATTGTGGCCTGGATATGAGACCCTATTTTATGGATACAACTTGAATCACAAGGGAGTTATAAGTTGTGCAAGAGTATACAGTTAGTAAGTAGGAAAAAAAATCAAATGTATAAAGTCATTTCAAGAGGCCATGCTCTTGGTCCACTGCTTGTCCTTATAATCTTTTGCATCCTTAGGATGGTACTTATATTATACTGCTTAGCACTGTAATTACACACACACACACACACACGTATATATTTGAGAGGCAATCTTCATTAAGGGAGTGAAAAAAATATTTAGAATGAGACCCAAGACACTTTAAATGCCTGATTTGTAGAGAACCTGGTGATGGCTAGGCCAGTAGAACCCACACTTTACCATACCCTAAGACCTGAGTTCCTAGGCCTTGGCCACTGCATGTGAGCACCATGAAGAAGAAGCTTCATCAATGGTGAAGCAGTGCTGTTTTGTCTCTCTTCTATGTCTCTCTCTTTCACTCTCTCTTTTTCACCCTTTTATATGAAAATAATAGCCTCCTTGAAGTACTGACATTGTGGGCAGGAAGCTCCAGTGAAACTCTAGTGGCAAGGAAAAAATAAAACAAATATGAACTGTATCAACAAATATGAGTCTGGATAAGTCACTTAATCTCTCAGAATTTCTACATTTGTAGAATGTGGATGAATATTCTGCATCAAATATTTCTTATTAGAATTCCACATACTTAATATATAATAATAATTCAATGAAATAGTCCTTACTTCAGCTCTTCTTATCCACCTCGAAATTACCTTAGGTCAGAAAGACCTAAAAATTAGAACAGTTTTGACATATCCCCATAGCAACTAGAGCACTGCCTTATGAGGACCAAACACTAATACATCTTAACATCTTTGAAGGAGATGGGTGAATTTAATTTTATTACTTTTTTTATTTAAGAAAGGAGACATTAACAAAACCATAGAATAAGAGGGATACAATTCTGCACAGTTCCCATAACCTGATATCCCCATCCCATCGCCTCCCCCTGATAGCCTTCCCATTCTCTATCTCTCTGGGAGTATGGATCCAGGGTCATTGTGGGTTGCAGAGGGTGGAAGGTCTGGGTTCTATAATTGCTTCCCCACTGAACATGGGCGTTGACTGGTCTATCCATAGTCCCAGTCTGCCTCTCTCTTTCCCTAGTAGGGTGGGGCTCTGAGCAAGTGGAGCTCCAGTACACATTGATGGGGTCGTCTGTCCAGGGAAGTCTGGTCAGCATCTTGCTGGCATCCGGAACCTGGTGGCTGAAAAAAGAGTTAACATACAAAGCCAAACAAATTGTTGAACAATCATGGACCTAAAGACTGTAATAGTGCAGATGAAATGTTGGGAGGTAAAAACCTTAAATTAAATCGAGAATAGGGCACCAATGTAAAAACCCTGTGGTGAAGGGGAGGGTGGCCATTAGGCTTCCCCGCACGGTGGTGGGTGGGGGGCGGGGGTGGGTGGTGGGGATGGGACACAGTCTTTTGGTGGTGGGAGTGGTGTTTATGTACAATCCTATTAAAGTGTAAACATACAAACCACTATTTAATTAATATGAGAGGGGAAAATTGATCATATGTCTAGAAATTCTTAAAACACAGACTGAGTCTTTTTAATACATAGGCTGTCTTTGATATGTTGTCTCTCCCAAAAGCCTAGACCAGGGAGAACAGAAGCAACCGGTAGCACAGCTATATACAAGATGCTGGGTATTATAACCCAAACCCTATCAAAGGGACTTTCCAAAGTTAACCCTATCACCAAATAATGTGACGATAACAATAACTATCCATTGTCTTCTTGAACCCTAAGACAACAGGAACCTCACGTTTCCACTATAGAGCCTATATTTCCCCCAGTCCTGGAACCTTAGGGTGGGGCCCACTTTTCTTCATGCTGCTCTCAATTCAAATCATATAATATTGCATCCGTGGATCACAACCTAATCAACGCAAGAGTGCCACCCCAGCAAGCTTCACTTCAGACTGTGACCAGAGACTTCAGGTGTGGAATGACAACCCTTCAGGTTCATCACTCAGGTGAGACCTTTCCTTTCATAGTATTCTCTAATTCCATTCTAGGTGTTCCACTCCCCAAACCTAGATATAGTCCAGGTCCCCTGAGATAGAGCATAGGTTCACCCGTGCCCATAAACTACGGGAAAAATATATACCTGAAAGCAGAAGTACACAAGAGCATGCAGGGAATACCCCCCAACACTTCAATTTTATTACTTTTAAGTATTAAAAAAAAGTATTTGGGGTGGAATCAGAGCCTTGTACATGTGTACAATTTATCAGAGAGAGAGAGAGAGAGAGAGAGAGAGAGAAAGAGAGAGAAATAGAGAGATATTGATCATAGCACTAGAGCTTTCCCTGGTGCCCTAGTACTTCATATGTGGTGCCAGAGTTCAAACCTGGGTTACACACATGGCAATTCAGGCACCTCACACTTGAGTTATCTCCATGATTCTAAAAAATATTTTTTTAATTTATTTTCCTAAGCGAGAGACAAGAGCACTCCTCAGTTCAGCCATATGAGATTGAACCTGTGACTTCTTTTTTTTTTTTTTTTGGAAATAAATAAGTATTTTATTTATTCATTTTACATACTTTTAAAATTTATTTCTTTATTGGGGAATTAATGTTTTACATTCAACAGTAAATACAATAGTTTGTACATGCATAACACTCCCCAGTTCCCATTTAACAATACAACCCCCACTATGTCATCTATCATCCTTCATGAACCTGTATTCTCCCCACCCACCCACCCCAGAGTCTTTTACTTTGGTGCGATATGCCAATTCCATTTCAGGTTCTACTTGTGTTTTCATTTCTGATCTTGTTTTTCAACTTCTGCCTGAGAGTGAGATCATCCCATATTCATCCTTCTGTTTCTGACTTATTTCCCTTAACATGAATTTTTCAAGGTCCATCCAAGATTGGCTGAAAACGGTGACGTCACCATTTTTTAAATTTTATTTTTAAATTTTTTTCTTTTTTTTCTTTTTCTTTTTATTTATTTATTTATTTATTTTAAGAAAGGATAAATAAACAAAACCATAGGGTAGGAGGGGTACAACTCCACACAATTCCCACCACCCAATCTCCATATCCCACCCCCTCCCCTGATAGCTTTCCCACTCTCTATCCCTCTGGGAGCATGGACCCAGGGTCATTGTGGGTTGTAGAAGGTGGAAGGTCTGGCTTCTGTAATTGCTTCCCCACTGAACATGGGTGTTGACTGGTCAGTCCATACTCCCAGTCTGCCTCTCTCTTTCCCTAGTAGGGTGGGTGTCTGGGGAAGCGGAGCTCCAGGCCACATTGGTGGGGTCTTCAGTCCAGGGAAGCCTAGCCGGCGTCCTGATGACATCTGGAACCTGAAGTCACCATTTTTTACAGCTGAGTATTATTCCATTGTGTATATATACCACAACTTGCTCAGCCTACCCTATGACCCTGCAATTCCTCTCTTGGGGATATATCCTAAGGAACCCAACACATCCATCCAAAAAGATTTGTGTACACATATGTTCTTGGCAGCACAATTTATAATAGCCAAAACCTGGAAGCAACCCAGGTGTCCAACAACAGTTGAGTGGCTGAACCTGTGACTTCTGAGGCCTCAAGTATACTAGTCTTCTGTGCTTCCACTTTTCTATCTTCTTGACCCAAAATTTATGAATTAGATGCAGATAATCTTGGGATTGGCAACACTTTTACAATGTATAACGGAGGAATTTAGAGTCTTTTTCTAGTTACAATTCTACCTATCAATTACTGAGTACACACAATGTGTATACATACAAATTAAGCACTGTAGGAATATATAGACAAATTAAATATAGGCTCTGCTCCCAATGGACTTGTTGTATAACAAAGATTAAATGTTAGATAGAGCAGAAATTCTATATAAATAAATAAATACTGAAAATGTATGATTTTTTTTTTTGCCTCCAGAGTTATTGCTGAGGCTTTGTGCTGGCACTATGAATACACTGCTCCTGGAGGTCATTTTTTTCCATTTTATTGGATAGGACAGAGAGAAACTGAGAGGACAGGGCAAGATAGAGAAGGACAGAGAAAGATAGACACCTATAGATCTGCTTCATCATTCATGAAGTGGACCCACTGTAGATGTGGAGCGGGGGATCGAACCTGGATCGATGAGCTTTGTACCATGTGTGCTTAACTGGGTGTGTGCCCCCACCTGGCCCCCTGATCCAAAATTAAACATTTACAATTTGTTTTTCAAATGTTGTAAATTGAGTACAGCAGTAAAATAAGCACCTAGGCAAACCCACTCATATAGCTAATAAGCTGCTCCTTACAAATACTCATTAGTAAAGATATATAGTGAGATAATTTTCTTTTCAAATTACATGAGAATGGTAATAATACATAATAATTATAAATTCTGTGTTATTAAATACTTAATGATGTAAGGAATATTTTGATTGATAAATATTTAATTGACTTTTTCCTTGAAAAAGGAAAAATATATGTACAAATATATGTAAATTAGCTTTTCAGAATTTGATCATACTATAGTCAGTTTTATGCCCTGCTTTTTTTCACTTGTTTTTCGATTGCTTTTTTTTTTCACTTGTTTTCCATATTAGACTATCTTCCTCAAAAACACAGTCTTTTAAATTATTTAAGACTTCAATATCATTCAAATATACTATGATTCATTTAACTAGTCTCCTACTGCTAGGTATTGACGTTGCTTCCATGAGTTTTGCTTCCGTAAATAAATGTCATACATATCCTTGTACATAGGTCTTTGTCTAATTCAATTTTTTTTCTATTTCTGCCAGTGGGGTGTGTGTGTGTGTGTGTGTGTGTGTGTGTGTGTGTGTGATTTAATATTGGTTTACAAAATTATAATATAACAGAGGTTCAATTCCACACTATTCCCATCACCAGAGTGTCATGTCCCCATTCCCTCCATTGGAAACTGAAGTAGTTTTCCCAAGGTCACAGATATGGGTTGACTATTGTTTCTATAACTGTGTGTTTGTCTGGCTGTCTGGCTGTCTGTCTATCTATATTTTTGCCTATTCTTTCAATGGTCCTGATTTCTCTTCCTTTCTAAGTCACACCTACACCTGTTATTACTTCTTAATGACCTTCCTTTTTTCCTCTTCTCTCTCTGGGTCCTGATGGAATTAGAGCCCTTTAGTCATCTTGCCCCAATATTTCTCTTTCTCTGGGAGTATAGACAAATTTGTTTTTGGGAATGCATAAGGTGGGAGTTCTGACTTCTTTATTTGCTTCTCTGCTGGATGTGGACATTGTCAGGTCAATCCAAACGCTTAGTTTGTTTATATCTTTCCCTAATGAGCTAGGGCTCTGGGAAGGTGATGTTCTGGGACATGTTGGTGAGGAAGTTCAGGATGGAATCATAGTAGCATCTGCAACTTGTTGGCTAAAAGGAAGTGAGATATAAAACGGGACAGAATTTTTAATAAACAAGAACCTATGGTCCAAGTTGAGCACACATATTACAGTGTGCAAGGACCCTGGTTCAAGGCCACAGTCCCGACCTGCAGGGCGAAAGCTTTGCAATTGGTGAAGCAGGGCTGCCAGTGTCTGTCTCTGTCTCTCTCCCACTTTATCTCCCCATCTCCCCCTTCCCTCTCCATTACTGGCTGTCTCTATCCAATATATAAAGATAATACAAAAAAATACTATTAAAAAAAAACAGGAACCAAATAGAGCACATGAGAATAGGGATTTTATGGTGGAAAGAAGCTAGGAAGTTTAATTTAGGTATGTTCCTAGGGGCACATAACTTTAGTAATTTTTGCTTGAGTTTGATAGCTAACATGGAGGTAGACTAAAAATATTTTCTGTGAAAATGATGTCAGAGTTGAGAATAAAAGTAGAAAGCTGGATTAGGGGCAGAGAGTAGTTCCCAAGCTTGAAGAAAATACATAAATACAACTAACTATTCACTGATATCAATCTGATCCAGCACCCATGTGTATTCATATTTAGCACAGGAGCCTGTGTACCCTCCAAGTCCTCTTAGTTTGAGCTCAAAGTCCATGGTCACAGCTGGGAACATTCTAGGCTGCATTCATCTCACGACAAGTTAAGCCCAGTGTCAGAATTCAATCTCTTACAAATGTGAAACATTAAATGCTTAATGGAATATACATTCATAACTAAAATCTAGGTAGCTATAAAACTTGAAATATTCAGCCTAATTTCCCCCTCAAATATTGAATTAATTTATAAGATTGTCAGTTATTTATTTATTATATTTTGTATTTATTTGTCAGATTTATAAGATTGTCAGTTACTAGGAGTATAGTTTTGTACCACTTTCACCACTAAAGGTTTGTGTCTCCACATCCAACCTCATGTTGTACCTGAAAGTCTCCCTTCTCCCCAACCCCACAGAGTCTTTTATTTTGCAATACCTCAACCCCAGTCCAAGATCTACTTTGTGTTTCCCCTTCTGTTCTTATTTCTCAACTTCTGTGTATGAGTGAGATCATCCCATGGTCATCCTTCTCTTTCTGTCTTAACTCAGCATGATTCCTTCAAACACCATCAAAGATGATTTGAATAATAAGAATTCATCATATTTAATCAGCTGAGTAGTATTTCTTTATGTATATATACAAAAAACTATTTCAGTCACTCATCTGTTGCTGGACACCTAGGCTACCTGCAAATTTGGGCTATTATAAATTGTGCTGCTATGAACATAGGTTTACACAGATCTCTTTGGATGGGTGTGTTTGATTCCTTTGGATATATCCCCAGGAGAGGAATTGCAGGGTCATAGGGTAGGTCCATGTCTACCCTTCTGAGAGTCCTCCAGACTGCTCTCCACAGGGATTGGACCAATTTACATTTCCACCAGCAGTGCAGGAGGCTTCCTTTGCCCCCACAACCTCTCCAGCATTTGTTGATGATATCCTTTCTGATGTATGACATTCTCAAAACAGTGAAGTTGTATCTCATTGTTGTCTTTTTTAAAATAATATTTATTTATTTGATAGAGACAGCCAGAAAACAAGAGGAAGAGGGAGAGAGAAAGAGAGAGAGACAGAGACAGAGAGACACCTGTAGCACTGCTTTACCACTCATGAAGCTTCCTCCCTGCAGGTGGGGACTAGGAGCTTGAACCAGGGTTCTTGTGCACTGTAATGTGAGCATTTAACCATGTGCGCCACCATCTGGTCCCTCTCATTGTTGTCTTTATTTGCATTTCTCTGACAAGCAACAATTTGGAACATTTTTTATATGTTGGCTTTTTGGATCTCTTCTTTGGTGAGTATTCTGTTCATATCCTCTCCTCATTTTTAATTTTTTTTATTTATAAAAAGGAAGCATTGACAAAGCCATAGGATAAGAGAAGTACAACTCAACACTCTCACCACCAGAACTGCTTACCCTATCCCCTCCCCTGATAGCTTTTCTATTTTTTAATCCTCTGGGAGTATGGACCCAAGGTCATTGTGGGATGCAGAAAGTTGAAGGTCTGGCTTCTGTAATTGCTTCCCCATTGAACATGGGAGTTGACAGGTCGATCCATATTCCCGGCCTGCCTCTCTCTTTCCCTAGTGGGGCAGGGCTTTGGGGAAGCAGAGCTTCCAGGGATGTCTGGTCGGCATCATGCTAGCATCTGGAACCTGGTGGCTGAAAAGAGAGTTAACACACAAAGCCAAACAAATTGTTGATCAATCATGGACCTAAAGGCTGGAATAGTGCAGATGAAAAGTTGGGGTGTCCTCCATTTTATAGATAGTTAGTAGGCATATTTTAGTTATATTCCAAAGGGCCTATAGCTATATTAGGTTTTTCTTTTTTCTTTTTCTTTCTTTTTTTTTTTTTTTGCCTCTAGGGTTATCACTGGGGCTCAGTGCCTGAACTATGACTCCACTGCTCCTGGAGGCTATTTTCCCCTTTTTTGCCCTTGTTGTTTATGCTTGTTTTTGTTGTTGTTGTTGTTGCTTTCATTGTTGTTAGATAGGACAGAGAGAAATTGAGAGGGGAGTAGACAGAAGGGGGAGAGAAAGATAGACACCTGCAGACCTGCTTCACCGATTGTGAAGTGACCCTCCCCTCCGCAGATGGGGAGCCCGGGGCTCGAACCGGGACACTTATGCTGGTCCTTGCTCATCGAGCCATGTGTACTTAACCTGCTGTGCTACTGCCTGATCCCTGTCTCTTCATTTTTGAATGAGGACATTTGTGGTTTTCTTATTGCTGATTTTGTGAGCTCTTTATATATTTCCACCTGAGGAAGATGGGTCCTGAAATTTGGGCAGCTTGGAACGTTCCTACTCATGACCACAGAATGTGAGCTTAGATCTACATAGATGCAGAGGTCACATAGGCTCCTAAGCTGAATATGGGCACCAGATCAGATCAAATCAATGGGGTTTACAGTCAACAATATTTATACACCTTTCCCATATTTGGGAGCTACTCTCTTCCATGATCCAGCTTTCTGGTCCTTTTTCTAGCCATGACATCAGATCTCCAGACAATAACTTGGGTTCACCTGCATAGCAGATGCCAGGCTCAGGAAAAAACTAGTATAGTCATAGGCCCTTTGGAATATAACTAAAATAGGCCTACTAGTTATCTTCAAAACGGAGACCCCAAATCTTCATCTGCACTATTCCAGCCTTTAGGTTCATGATTAGTCAACAATTTGTTTGGCTTTAGATGTTAACCCTTTTTTTCAGCCACCAGGTTCCAGATGCTACTATGATGCTAGCCAGACTCCTCTGGGCAGACAACCCAGCCAATGTGTCCTGGAGCCCTGCTTCCCCAGAGCTCTGCCTCACTAGGGAAAAAGAGAGACAGGCTGGGAACATGGATCTACCTGCTAACACCCATGTTTAGCAGGGAAGCAATTACAGAAGCCAGACCTTCCACGTTCTGCTCCCCATAATGGCCCTGGGTGCATACTCCTAGAGGGTTAAAGAATAGGAAAGCTGGGGTCGGGTGTAAGGATCCATGTTCGATCCCCCAGCTCTCCACCTGCAGGGAGGAGTCGCTTGATGAGCCGTGAAGCAGGTCTGCAGGTGTCTAACTTTCTCTTCTCTTCTCTGTCTTCCTCTCCTCTCTCCATTTCTCTCTGTCCCATCCAACAACAGTGACATCAATAACAACAACAATAATAACAACAACAATAAAACAACAAGGGCAGCAAATGGGAAAAAAATAGCCTCCAGGAGCAGCTGATTCATGGTGCAGGCACCTAGGCCCAGCAATAACCCTGGAGGCAAAAAAAAAAAAAAAAAAAGAATAGGAAAGCCATCAGGGGATCAGAGGAGGGGATGGGATACAGAGTTCTCGTGGTGGGAATTGGGTGGAGTTGTACCCCTCTTATCCTATGGTTTTGTCAGTGTTTCCTTTTTATAAATAAAAATTTAAAAAAATGAATTGCTCATAGCTTATAGAAATAATGGTAGTGCCCACCCATGAACACAGAATAGGAATATTACTGGAAAAGAGTTTTATTCTCTTAAGGAAGATTTCACTGGGCAAAAGGTGGAAGGTTGGCATCACAGGAGACTATAAGCAGTAGTAGCAATAGCAACATGACTTGGTGTGGTGTCACAGGCAGCACTCATTCAGTTGAGGTCAACAGAAGCAGTACTATGCGGTAAAGGATCAAAAAGAGAAATCAAGGAATATAAGTACTGTATCAGAGATACCAGGATCAGGAGAAATAGAAATTTTTAAAAAAGGGAAAGGCTTCTTATAAACTTATAAGGATCTTGAAATGACAATATTAACTTCTTATTATAATCAAGTTAGGAGCTTGTTTATATTTGATAATGGAATGCTTAGAATTAACTTTACTATGTTTTGATTTTAATAAGTTTTATACAATTTTAGAATATTATTTTTCAATAAACAGGTGTATCAATATAGTACCTTTAGGTTAATATTTTAAACACTGACAGGATTAAATGATTATGATCTATTAAATTTTTAACATGCTTAAACAACTTAAGCTCAGTATTAGAATTTAATTAGTATACAAATTTGAAATATCAAATATTTAGCTTAAATAATTTATACTTAGCACCAAGTCATTTAGCTTAAAAATAACATATTATTATTATTATTTTTCCCTCCAGAATTATATCTGGGGCTAGGTGCTTGCACTATGAATCCACTGTTCCTAGAGGCTATTTTTTTCCTTTTGTTGCCCTTGTTGTTTATCGTTGTTGTTATTACTGTTGTTGTTATTGATGTTGTTGTTGCTGGATAGGACAGAGAGAAATGGAGAGAGGAAGGGAAGACAGAGAGAGGGAGAGAAAGATAGACACCTGCAGACCTGCTTCACCGCCTCTGAAGTGACCCCCCCCCCCCGCAGGTGGAGAGCTGGGGGCTCGAACTGGGATCCTAACGGGTCCTTGAACTTTGAGCCAGGTGCGCTTAACCCGCTGCTACCACCCGACTCCCCATGGTCAGATATTTTTAACTTGTTAAGAATTTAGTCAGTGGGTTAAGCACACGTGGTGCAAAATGCAAGGACCGATTAGGATCCCAGTTGGAGCTCCTGGCTCCCCACCTGCAGGGGAGTCACTTCACAGGCGGTGAAGCAGGTCTGCAGGTGTCTTTCTGTCTCTCTTCCTCTCTATCTCCCCCTTCTCTCTCAATTTCTCTCTGTCTCTATCCAATAACAAATAAATAAATTTAAAAAATTGTAAAAAAAAAAGAAAAATAAATTTAAAAAAGGAATTTAGTCAAGGGGGGCCGGTGGTGGCACAACTTAAGCACACATGTTCCAGTGCATAAAGACCTAGGTTCAAGGCCCCCCCCAATCCCCACCCAGGGGAAAGCTTCACAAGCAGTGTAGCAGTGCTGCAGGTGTCTTTCTCTCTCTCTCTCTCTCTCTCTCTCTCTCTCTCTATATATATATATATATATATATATATATATATATTCCCCCTTCCCTCTCAATTTCTGGCTGTCGTTATCAAATAAATAAAGATTATCTTTTTAAAAAAGAATTTAGTCAAAATGATTTTTTAACAACCCTTAAGTTTAATGGGAAGATTAAAGGTTTTTGTAATTTCATTAAATGACAGTATTAAACTCAGTCAAAATAAATTTAGTCTATTTCTAATAGCACCACAATTTTACATTTAAAATACTTATTTAGCAATCATGATTTTATTGTGTAAATTCCACTGACAAATTTCCGTAATTTAGCCAAGTTGAGACATAACCTAGGCTTTTGGTTTCTCTAGCTAAAAATAAATAGAAAACAAAGGGGGCGGGGAAAATAAATAAAAACAAGTTTCTTTGGGACCCAGAACTGTTATGACCAGGAACTGTTGTTTTGTCCCATTATTGAATGGGGAGAGGCTTGATTACCTTACCAGAGAGGAAAAAGAAATTAAGGAAGACTCCTAGAAGTAGTAATTTGTGTGGGTGTGGTTTAGAAAGGAAATGAAGGCATGTTTAGAAGTTATCTTCAATAGCCTGACCACCTTTCGACATGTATGGACCCCCCCCCACAAACACACACACACACACACGTCTGGTGGTATGTATGTTTCCATTTTTCTTGAATAAAGTTTAAAATTTATGAAAACCATGTTTGGCTGTTGTTGTGAGTTTTAAGTATGTCAAATCTGTAATCACTGCAAAACTGTTTTGACCTATATTTTCCCCAATTTATGTTTGTGAGTTTGTAGCCGGGAGATGCTGAAACTCAGGTCATTTTTAAGATTACTTTTTTTTTTTATGTACTGGGGAGGTTTTCTCTCTATAATTCTGTTTTAATCTCATATTTATTTAATTTCTGGCACCACATAGGGCTTTTCTATCTCCCTGGAGTAACTGTTTCTGCCATACAGTTTGTGTCTTCCGCTTAAAATAATAAAATTAAATTAAATATATAATTGGATAGGGACAGAAAGAAATTGAGAGGTGAGGGGACGATAGAGTGGGAGCAGACAGAGAGACACCTGCAGTCCTACTTCACCTCTCATGAAACTTTCCCCTTGCAGGTGGGGTCCAGGGGCTTGAACCCTTGTCCTTGCACACTGTAATGTGTATGCTTAACTAGGTGTACCACCGTCTCTCCCCACTTTTTTTTTTTGTATCTAGGCATTGGCTTTTTTCTTCAGGGGGAACATTTTTATGTATTTTGTTTTTTATTCTATTCTATTTCGTTTTCCCTCTTCTCTTAAAAGTGCTTGAACCTTGGTCTTATTTTCTTCCACCATTACAGCTTGGGAATTTAGCACTACTTTCTTTTTTTAAATTTATTTATTTAAGAAAGGAGACATTAACAAAACCATAGAATAAGAGGGGTACAATTCCGCACAATTCCCATAACCCGATCTCCACATCCCATCCTCTCCCCTGATAGCCTTCCCATTCTCTATCTCTCTGGGAGTATGGATCTAGGGTCGTTGTGGGTTGCAGAGGGTGGAAGGTCTGTCTTCTGTAATTGCTTCCCCGCTGAACATGGGCGTTGACTGGTCGATCCATACTCCCAGTCTGTCTCTCTCTTTCCCTAATAGGGTGGGGCTCTGAGGAAGTGGCGCTCCAGTACACATTGATGGGGTCATCTGTCCAGGGCAGTCTGGTCAGCATCTGGAACCTGGTGGCTGAAAAGAGAGTTAACATACAAAGCCAAACAAATTGTTGCACAATCATGGACCTAAAGACTGTAATAGTGAAGATGAAGTGTTGGGGGTATTCCCTGCATGCTCTTGTGTACTTCTGCTTTCAGGTATATATTTTCCCCTAGTTTATGGGCACGGGTGAACCTTTCTAGTGGGCACTGTAGTTAATTTCTGCTAGGGAATTCACCTGCAGGGCTTATTTTTTTTTAGTCTGTTTCTTTCTTAGCCTATTTAGTTGTACTTGAGATTTTTTTTTTTTTTTAAGCAGGGCTTCTCTTCCTGCCTGGAACCTTTAACCCTTCTCTGAGCAAGGTGTTTTGTTAAGAATTTTTATTTTTAAATGTCTTTCTACAACATAGTATTTTCTCTTTGTTCTCTAGAGAATGCCGATTGGGTTTTCTCTTCTCAAGATCATGATCTTAATTTGTATTTTACTGGGGCCAGGTGGTAGCACCAGGTTGAGTGCACATATTACAATGTTCAAGGACCCGGGTTTGAGCCCCCGATCCCCACCTGCATGGGGAAAGCTTCATGAGTGGTGAAGCAGGGCTGCAGGTGTCTCTCTGTCTCTCTCCCTCTCTATCACTCCCTTCCCTCTTGATTTCTGGCTATATCTATCCAATAAAAAAAGATAACAAATTAATTGTATTATATTTTGGTTTTTTGAGATTGTAATCTCACTCTATGTAAAAAATAAGGCCACCATGGTTATCTGTTTCAAATCTATGCTGGGGATGTTTCTGCACCACATGGTTCTGACTTTTTTGTCTCTGGCCTAGTGTGTGTCTTTTAGTTTCCTCACAAGTAACACCATTGTTTGTTTGGTTTGTACCACATAGTGGTAGCCATTTTGGATTACCACGTAGTTATTGTCCTGTGTTGCCACCATGGCGACCTTCACATGGGGGCAGCCACCTTGTATTATCATGTAGCTGGCAACCATGGGACTTTCACAGACCCAGCCAGTTCTCTCAACTCTTTTTCTTTTAAAATTTAGAAGTAAGGTGATTTTTATTATCAGAATCAGTACCTTTAGTAGACCAAATTTAGGGAATTTTTTTTTAGTCATATTTAAATCACATTACCGGTTGTGCTACTAGGGTCAAGTATGTTTTTACTCATTCTGATAAGTGATTGACAATTACTAAAAGGTATTTCATTTTGTCAACTTTTGGGCATTTTTTTTTTTGTAAATGATTTGAATGTAGGGAGTGGGGCTGTAGCACAGCGGGTTAAGCGCAGGTGGTGCAAAGCACAAGGACCTGCATAAGGATCCCGGTTCGAGCCCTGGCTCCCTACCTGCAGGGGAGTTGCTTCACAGGCAGTGAAGCAGGTCTGCAGGTGTCTATCTTTCTCTCCCCCTCTCTGTCTTCCCCCTCCTCTTTCCACTTCTCTCTGTCCTATCCAATAACAACAACAACAATAATAACTACAACAATAAAACAAGTGTTAGACAGTAAGCCAGCTTCCCCCTACTTAACTGCTATTTAACAGTCTATTTACATAACCAGTTACCTAAGAACCACCCTGCCTGCAGGGCACTGGTTTAATCTCACTGGTTCACACTCTCTTTTGGCTCCACCCCCTCTCCTAGACACACCCTGATTTCCACCAGTCTCTTTTCACTCCACCCTCTCTGTGTCACATCCTGTTTCCACCCTACTTGGCGAGTATATATATAGCTGCTCTTCTGTTTTAACACACTGGGGATTGCCTTCTGGCTCTGAGAGTTCCAGAGTCTATCTCCTGCGCTAGCTCAGGCACGAGTTCCTGATCCCTCTCCCACGCAGCAGCCTAGGTTGGCTCCAGTTGAGTTCTCTCCAACCCAGAGAGCACTTGCTCGTGAAGAAGCACCCTCAGGCTCTCCCAGCGAACAAGGGCAACAATAGGGAATAAACAAATAAAATAAATTAAAAATAAATGATTTGGGGAGTCAGGATGTAGCACAATGGGTTAAGCGCATATGGTGCAAAGTGCAAGGACAGGCAGAAGTATCCTGGTTTGATCCCCTGGCTCCCCACCTGCAGGGGAGTCGCGTCACAGGTGGTGAAGCAGGTCTGCAAGTGTCTGTCTTTCTCTCCCCTTCTCTGTCTTCCCGTCCTCTCTCCATTTCTCTTTGTCCTATCCAGCAACGGTGATATCCAACAACTATATCAATAATAGCTACAACAATAAAAAAACAAGGGCAACAAAAGGAAATATATAAATAAATAAACATTTAAAAAAGATTTGAATGTTTTGGAGGGGTCTCAGTCTAGGAGCATGCCTCCTTTTAGTGACTATCAATTTGTTATACCGTTAACTCTAGCAAGTCAAACATCTTTGGCAATATTGCTTAGTTATAGTATAAATTTTATTTTTATTTTTATTATTTTTGTTTATAAAAAGGAAACACTGACAAAAACCATAGTATAAGAAGGGTACAAGTCCACACAGTTCCCACCACCAGAACTCCATATCTCTTCTCCTCCCTTGATAGCTTTCCAATTCTTTAATCCTCTGGGATTATGGACCCAAGGTCATTGTGGAATGCAGAAAGTGGAAGGTCTGCCTTCTTTAATTGCTTTCCTACTGAACATGGGCATTGACAGGTCAATCCATACTCCCAGCCTGCCTCTCTCTTTCCCTAGTGGGGCAGTATTCTGGGGAACTGGAGCTCCAGGACACATTGGTGGGGTTGTCTGTCCAGGGAAGTCTGGTAGGCATCATGCTAGCATCCGGAACCTGGTGGCTTAAATGAGAGTTAACATATAAAGCCAAACAAATTGTTGACTAATCATGAACCTAAAGGTTGGAATAGTGCAAATAAAGAGTTGGAGGGGGTCTCTGTTTTGTAGATAGTTAGTAGACATATTTTAGTTATATTCCAAAGGGCCTGTGGCTATCATCTCTATCAGGAACAACACAACAGACCCCTTTGTGGGCCCCCATAGGACCTTGTCCTCAATTTGGATCAACAATGGAAGAGAATGTTCCATACTCTGAAGGGAGGATGGACAATATACTCTATGTTACATCTGAGGAAGATGGGTCCTGATATTTGGGGCAATTTGGAACATTCCTACTCATGACCACAGAATGTGAGCTTAGATCTACAGAGATGCAGAGGTCACATAGGCTCCTAAGCTGAATATGGGCCCAAGATCACATCAAATTGATGGGGTTTACAGTCAACACTATTTATACACCTTTCCCATATTTGGAAGCTACTCTCTTCCTTGATCCAGCTTTCTGGCCCTTTTTCCAGCTGTAACATCATCTCCCTAGACAATAAATTGGATCCACCTGCATATCAGATTTCAGGCTCAGGGAAAAAAAAGAGATAGTATAAATTTTTATATAGCCATAACTCTGGAGTAGTGTATAACCCAGATCCTGGGCTGTGTATTAACCACTTCTATTAAGTCTGGGCTAGTCTGTGTATTACTGTAAAGTAAATATATAATTTTTAAACACTTAGAAGGAATTACCAATGCATAGCTGCCTTTTATTATATAAAATTGTTTTACCTAGATTTAATCTTGCTTTGTCTGATACTTAAATTTAAACAATCATGTTTTAACTCTTGAGATTTTTATAATTTTATTTTTTTTAAGAAATAGTAGGATTGGGTAGGGGTAGCTAGCATAATGGTTATGCAAATAGATTCCCATGCCTGAGGCTCCAAAGTCCCAGGTTAAGTCTCTGCTGCCCCAGCTTGTGTGCCCCAACACACACACACAACCATAAACCAGAGCTGAACAGTGCTCTGGTAAAAAAAAAAAAAGAAGAAAGAAGAAAGATATAAATTAGCAGGACTTATAAAACACAATTTTATTTATTTATTTATTTAAATTTATTTCTTTATTGGGGAATTAAAGTTTTACAATCAACAGTAAGTACAATAGTTTGTACATGCATAACATTCCCCAGTTTCCCATTTAACAATACAACCCCCACTATGTCATTTATCATCCTTCATGGACCTGTATTCTCCCCACCCACCTACCCCAGAGTCTTTTACTTTGGTGCGATATGCCAATTCCATTTCATGTTCTACTTGTGTTTTCATTTCTGATCTTGTTTTTCAACTTCTGCCTGAGAGTGAGATCATCCCATATTCATCCTTCTGTTTCTGATTTTTTCACTCAACATGATTTTTTCAAGGTCCATCCAAGATCGGCTGAAAACGGTGAAGTCACCATTTTTTACACCTGAGTAGTATTCCATTGTGTATATAGACCACAACTTGCTCAGCCACTCATCTGTTGTTGGACACCTGGGTTGCTTCCAGGTTTTGGCTATTACAAATTGTGCTGCCAAGAACATATGTGTACACAGATCTTTTTGGATGGATGTGTTGAGTTCCTTAGGATATATCCCCAGGAGAGGAATTGCAGGGTCAGAGGGTAGGTCCATTTCTAGCCTTCTGAGAGTTCTCCAGAATGTTCTCCACAGAGGTTGGACCAATTGACATTCCCACCAGCAGTGCAGGAGGGTTCCTTTGACCCCACACCCTCTCCTGATAAACGTTTTTAAAGTTCTTTTTTTTTATTTAATTATTTACATAAGAAAGGAGACATTAACAAAACCATAGGATAGGAGGGGTACAACTCCACACAATTCCCACCACCCTATCTCCATATCCTATACCCTTCCCTGATAGCTTTCCCATTCTCTGTCCCTCTGAGAGTATGAAGCCAGGGTCGTTGTAGGTTGCAAAAGGTGGAAGGTCTGGCTTCTGTAATTGCTTCCCTGCTCAACATGGGCATTGACTGGTCAATCCATACTCCCAGTCTGCCTGTCTCTTTCCCTAGTAAGGTGGGTCTCTGGGGAAGCGGAGCTCCAGGACACATTGGTGGGGTTGTCTGTCCAGGGTCAGCATCCTGCTGGCCTCTGGAACCTGGTGGCTGAAAAGAGAGTTAAAATACAAAGCCAAACAAATTGTTGAACAATTATGGGCCTAAAGGCTGGAATAGTGCAGATGAAGTGTTGGGGAGTACTCACTGCAGACTCTTGTGTACTTCGGCTTTCAGGTATATATTTTGCCCTAGTTTATGGATACATGTGAACATATGCTCTATCTCACAGGACCTGGTCTGTATCTAGGTTTTGGGACTTTGTGAGGAGTGAACCACCAGAAATGGGATTAGAGAATACTATGAAAGGAAAGGTCTCACCGGAGTAATGAAGCTGAAGGGTTGTCATTCCACACCTGAAGTTTCTGGACACAGTCTGAAGTGAAGCATGCTGGGGTGGCACTCGTGTTGATTAGGTTGCGATCAGAGGGTGCAATATTATTTGATATGCATTGAGAGAAGCATGCAGGAAAGTGGGCCCCACCCTAAGGTTTCAGGACTGGGGGAAATATAGGCTTTATAGTGGAAATGTGAGGTTCCTGCTGTCTTAGGGTTCAAGAAGACAATGGATAGTTATTGTTATAATCACATTATTTGGTAATTGGGTTAACTTTGAAAAGTCCCTTTGTTAGGGTTTGCTGTATAATACCCAGAATCTTATATATAGCTGTGCCACCAGTTGCTTCTGTTCTCCCTGGTCTAGGCTTTTGAGAGAGTCTACATATCAAAGACTTAGCCTATGTCTTAAAAAGACTCAGTCTGTGTTTTAAAAAGTTCGAGACATACAATCAAATTTTCCTCTCTCATATTAATTAAATAGTGATTTATATGACTACACTTTAATAGGAGTGTACATAAACATCATTCCCACCACCAAAACACTGTGTCCCATTCCACCCATCTACCCCCTCCCCCCACAGCCCAGGGAAGCCGAATGTCTACCCTCCCCCTCACCACAGGGTTTTTACTTTGGTGCCCTACTCTCGATTTAGTCAGATCCTGCTTTTAGTTTCCTTTTCTGTTCTTCTTTCTCAACTCCTGTTGATGAGTGGGATCATCCCATACTCGTCTTTATCTTTCTGACTTAGCTCACTTAACATAATTCCTTCTAGCTCCATCCAATATGGGTCAGAGAAGGTGGGTTCACTGTTCTTAATAGCTACATAGTATTCCATTGTGTATATATACCACAGCTTTCTCAGCCACTCATCTGTTGTTGGGCACCTGGGTTGCCTTCAGATTTTAGCTATTAAGAATTGTGCTGCTATGAACGTAGGTGTGCACATATCTTTTAGGTTGGGTGTTAGGGAGTTTGAGGTGTATCCCCAGGAAAGGAATTACTGGGCCATATGGAAGGTCCATGTCTAGCCTTGTGAGAGTTCTCCAGACTGCTCTTCAGAGAGGCTAGACCAATTTACATTCCCACCAGCAGTGCGACCTGGAGCAGTTTTTCATATGTGTGTTAGTCTTTTGGATCTCCTTTGAAGTGAATGTTCTGTTCATATCCTCTGCCCCCTCTTTTTGGATAGGGTCATTTGCTTTTTCATTGCTAAGTTTGGTAAGGTCTTGATATATGTTGGTTATTAGTCTCTTGACTGATGTATGGCATGTGAAGATCTTCTCCCATTCTGTGAGGGGTCTCTTGGTGTGTGATAGTTTCGTTGGCTGTGCAGAAGCTTTTCAATTTGATTTAGTACCATTGGTTTGTTTCTGTTTTAGTCTTCCTTGAAATTGGTTTTATTTCATCCAAGATGTCCTTGAGGTTTAGGTGGGAAAGTGTTCCACCAATGTTTTCCTCTAAGTATTTGACAGTTTCTGGTCTAACATCCAGGTCCTTGATCCATTTGGAGTTGATTTTTGTTTCTGGTGAGATAAGGTGTTTTGGTTTCATTCTTCTTTATGTTTCAACCCAGTTTTCCCAGCACCATTTATTGAAGAGAGCCTCTTTCTTCCACTTAATACTTTGGGCCCCCTTATCAAAGATTAGATGTCCATAGGTGTGAGGGTTTAGTTCTGGGCTTTCAGTTCTGTCCCACTGGTCTGTGTGCCTATTTTTGTTCCAGTACCAGGCTGTTTTGATGATGATGGCCTTATAATATAGTTTGAGATCTGGGAGTGTGATGCCTCCATTTCTGTTTCTTTTCCTCAAGATGGTTTTGGCAATTATAGGCTTCACCATACATCTTAATGGAGTTTGTTGACTCTGGTGCTCATTAATGTCACACCTGTGACTGATGCCACGCACTCAAACAAGAGTTGCTTCATCCTTCTTCGACCTTGTCCCTCTCAAGATAATTCCAATGCCCTTTGACTGGGATGGGTGTGTATCAACTCCACACATGGAGCTGGGTATGCTTTAATGTTTAAAAAACAGACATCCAATGACACCACCATTTGCTATATGAAGTGGTCTTGGATTGGGACTCAACAAGTGCAGTTGGCTGTGTCTCACCCATACCCTTTCACACACACACACACACACACACACACACACACACACACACACACACACACACACACACACAGTCCAGACATCCATACACTGCCCTCACTCAAAATTCCTGTCCAGTTAAGGTCACAGTTTCATCCCTGACCTCTTCAGAGATTATTCTGTAGGAGCTGATCAAACTCCTTTTCTGCTTTCTAGTGTCAGGTTCCTAAGTGGACCCTGGTCCTTAATGTATCAGTCAGATGATTCTCCATGAAGCTCTCTCTGGTCCTGTTCCCCCATACAGGTTTCACTGTGCTCTCGTGTTGCTACCTCAGCCTGATGGAAGAGTCTCTCTCCCCTCCAGACAAGAGGTCTGGCAGTGCCTGAATTGAGCCTGTCTCCTCCAATTCCTGGGGCAAACAATCCCAGTGGCAAGCTGGCTAACATACCTTCTGTGTCTTTTCTGCTGATTCCTGGCCAATGCACCACAGGTAAGCTGGAAATTGGTGAACACAAACCACTACACCAGGGGTGTAGGAAAACCAGAGTTTTACTTATTGATGCATCAGACCCAGATTGACTCATGCTATGATTTTCTGGGCCGCCATTCTCAGTGAAGTTTTTCTTTTATACCCTAACACAAGCACACAAAGGGAGGTTGTGTAATAATGATTAACAATTTAGGGTTGAGTGTGTGTATGACCATGGGAGAGAAAGGGGCAGTAAAAAGTTAACAGCTTAAAAACACATAGAGCTATGTAAACAATAGAAATGGAGGAGGATTAAGTTTGGAATTTATAGCTGTCCTTTAAAACTAGTATAAATATTTACACTTGTTTTTATATCCTATAGCAGGATGCTAGTCTTTATATGTTCTTTTAGGTTAACTTTAGTTCACTTTATCATGTGTTTTTACTGGATTTATTGTAACATGTAACTAATTTTTGAAATTGATATCCTACAGAAGTCAGCTCTCCCACCCACAAACAATAGCATCAATTTACATTTATTCAAATTCTGGCTCCTGAGAGATACACAAGTATACTTTAATTTTTTAATTTTATTTATTTATTTATTTATTTGATAGAGACAGCCAGAAATAAAGAGGGAAGGGGGTAGTAAAGAGGCATAGAGACTGACACCTGCAACAGTGCTCTCTACTCACAAAGCTTTCCCCCAGTAGCTGGGGGCTGGGGGCTTGAACCCAGGTTCTTGCACATTGTAACATATGCACTCAACCAGGTGCACCACCAGCAGCCCCCACAAATATCTTTCCTTTGTGTTGAGACTATGTATTTTTAAAACATTATTTCTAGAGATTCTATGCCAGTTTTTATCACTACAAAATAACTTTTCCTGCCATTAGGGAATCCTGGGATTCCCACATAGACATGATGGGCCTAGACCTCTAATAAATCCCTCTCTCTACTGTCACTGGTCATCTCCATCAGGATCAACATAATGGACCCGTATGTTGGCCCCCAAAGGACCTTGCCCTCAATGTGGATCAACAATGGTAGGGACTACCCCATTCTTGGAAGAGAGGTTGGACCAAAATCCTCTACCACTCGAGGAAGATGCATCTGGCAATGGGTGCAACCTAGAAAAATTGTAGCTATGACCAAACAGAATGAAAGCTCAGACTTAGAGGTATGCAGAGGTTGCACAGACTCCTGCATGGATTATACACCCCAGATTAAATCCATGGGGTTTACAGTTAATGGTACTTATATACTTTTCCCGGATTTGGGAACTACTTTCCTCCTTGATCCAGCTTTCTGGTACTATTTCCAACCCTGTCACCATCTCTCCAGATAATACCTTTGGCCCACCTGCATGTTGGCTTCCGGGCTCAGATAAACATTAGTAAAGACATGGGCCCCTTAGAATATATCTAAAATAAACCTACTAACTTTTTCCAAAATGGAAATTCCAAATCTCATCTGCTATATTCTTGCCTTTAGGTTCAAGATTATTAAAAAAGTTATTCTTTTTTATATCTTAATGCTTTTTCAGACACCAAGTTGCAGATGCTATCATGATGCCAACCTGACTCTCCCCTACAGATGACCTCATCAGTATACCCTGGAGCCCCATCTCTCTAGAATCCTGCCCCACTAGGTAAGGATGGGGACAGGCTGGGAGTTTGGATCAACCTGCCAATGCCCATGTTCAGCAGAGGGGCAGTTGCAGAGACCAGACATCCTACCTTCTGCACCCCATAATGATCCTGGGTTCATACTCCTAGAGAAATAAAGAATAGGAAATCTTCCAGTGGAGGGGATAGGAAATGGAACTCTGGTGTGGGAAATGTGTAGAATTTTACTCCTCTTATCCTATGGTTTTTGTCGATATTTTCTATTTTATAAATAAATTTAGTTTAATTTAAAAATGTTATTTATTTTAAAGAGCGAGACATAGAAAGAGTGAGAATGAGAGTCAGAGTAGGAGAGAGAGAGAGAGAGAGAGAGAGAGAGAGAGACCAGAGCACTGCAAAGTTCTGGTTTATGGTGGTGTTGGAGATTGAAACTTGGAGTCTCAGGCATGAAAGTTTTTGCATAACCATTAAGCTGTCTCCCTAGCCCCTGCATTATCTTCTAACCTGTTGTTGATGACTTGATAAAAAAAACTGTTATGTAAACCAGTATTACTTCAATAAATATAAAGATATGAATTAATTTATGTGCCCTTTGCAAACCATGAGAGGAGAAGAAACCATACTTACATCACTAAAGGATTTTTTGATGTTCTTAACATCTAACTGTAGGAGGTTTCCAATAATCGGGAGAGGAGTAGGACCAGGTGGGAGCTTCCCTTTCCTGGAACTCTGCTTCCACTGTGAAAAGAGAAACAAGAAGGAGAGACAGAGCACCAAGGCTAGAATTGGATGCATTGAAGCTTTCTCTTCTCACTTGGACAAGTCTGAGCCTGAAATAAATCTAAAACTTCTTCAACAGCACAACTGGTTGCTCAACTTGTGCTTCTCTGGGTTATAAAGAGATCAGTCATTTACTTCAACTTTATATTTCCTTCGGAATGGACTTTGGTGCACTGTTAAAGATTTTTTTAAGTCATTTATTGATGACGGTTTCCTTCAGTGTGCATATTCTGCTTTATTGTATTGAGGTAAAGGTATGAATAATTCCCTTTAAAAGTGGTGCCTGTGTGTAGCCAGGATTCAGAGAAACCAACATAAAGAATGATTTAAATATATAATCAAATCAAAGGCCAGTTGGGAATTTATGAATTTGTGAACTGTGGACTCCATGCTATATATATTGCCTTGCAATAATATATCTAACGTCAGCTACATTGTCATTTAAAACTTAAGATTTTCCACATTTTAAAAATAATGCAGGGGCTGGGCAGTGGCACACCTGGTTGAGCACATGTTACAATGCTCGAGGACCTGGGTTCAAGCCCCAATCCCCACCTGCAGGGAGAAAGCTTTGCAAGTGGTAAAGCAGGGCTGCAGGTGTCTCTGTCCCTTCTCTACCACTCCCTTCCCTCTCGATTTCTGTCTCTATCCAATAAAGAAAGAAAGAAAGAAAATAATGCTGTCTTCTTATTAAATAAATCTTTTTTAAATATTAAAAAACTATTGATTTACATTCAGCCACTATGCAGAACTCCTTTTTGAACCCTCCTGTTAACTATAGACGTATCTCAATATCCTTGAGAGTTCTGTAGCAAGACAACATAATCAGTTGCTAATAATGATGATTCTTGTATCTGCTTTAATAATTATACCTCATTTCTTTTCTACAACCTACTAAGTCAGCTACAGGTCAGTTTCCAACATTTGCCTGCCCTGGGGCAAGAGTACAAATGGGGGTCCAGTTACCACATGTCAAGGAACCATGAATTGCAACACAGAGAAACAAGAAAGCCAATGCTTGTTAAAACTGGGAAACAATCTTTGTTATGGAAGAATCTATTGTTACTGAGAGAAATACTTGACAGGGTTATTTGCCTTTTCCTTTAGTCAGTACTTCTGCTGCTCAAATTCTCCCCACCCACTAAAGCTGTGCCTGACAGTAACAGCAGCAACAGAAGTAGCAGCAGCAAGATGACCTAAGTAGCCTTCTGATGCATTTGCCTTTTGTTTTCGTTGCACATGGCAAGAACTATGAAATAGTCCCCTTATCTTTGAATGATGAGAACAGCAGCTCACTGAATCATGGATGACATAGTGCTCATGTCTTTAATTTATTTTAGTATGTGTGTTGACAGACCTCACCAGAATGAAGAATTGACTGCCACAAAAATAAGAACCTGGACAAGATAGCTATTGTGATTCTGGGATCTCAAAACAAAAACAGGATTCAGCTAGGGGTAAAAAGACCTCTCTAGATGTGTTGGAGTCACTTCAGGCATATCTCCACTCCCACCCAAATTACAACACCTGACAACCCACTCTTCCTGTATACAAGCCCCCTCCCCTTATTCCCATCCCTCCTTTTTACTCAGGTATAAAGCTTCCTATTCTGTAAGAGAGGATACTGGTCTGATTCCTTTGTCTGCTGGTCCTGTTGGGGTCAGGATCAAGATAGAGAGAGCTTAGAAATATGGATACAATTGTACCACACCTGCACACATGTTCCCTATGTCATTGTAAATTGCAGGGAAAGCAGGGATTAGAGCACAAGAATACTATAGGAAGAGTTTTAATAAAGTAACCACACCTGGCTATTTCAACCTACCAAGGGGAAGCTGGCTTGGGTGTGACGTAGATAGGGTTTAAAAGGATGGACATTCACACAGAGAGACCTTGAATCTCTGTCCTCAGGCCGTCTCCCTCAGTTTCCCCACACCTAGATTTTTCCTACATTTTAACTTCACTTCTGCACAATTTCTACTTCACAACAGTAATAAAAGAAGTTTGGAATTTGTATACTTGCCCCGACCAGCAGGGCGGTGAACAGGGGCTAAGAACTCAATGAAACCTGAAATGATAGGGACAAGAGACGCGAAGAACGAGAGCAAGTCAAGTTTCTGATCAAGCTCTAAATTTTATTGAGAATACAGGCATTATAAGGCTTTGGGGAAGGAGAGGGAATGCTGGAGGAGGGGAAGGGGGAAAGCAAACTTCAAAGAGGAATGTTCCTTGCAACAAATGGCAGGAACCGAACTATGTGTTGACTCACTTGTGTTGACTCACTTGATTACTGATAAATGGTTTACCTAAGGGGAAATGGCCTGCCCAGGGGGTAATTAACATTTGTCTTGAGGGGTTCCGTTGTCTCAAAGCTTATTATCTATAAAGCAGAGAAATGGCTCCTGGCATATCCTCCCTTTGTTATAATTTTAAAATTGAGGCAGGCAATGTGGGTGAGGAGCAGAGACCCTAACAGCAGGTTTGGTGGGCTTAACCAGAGGAGGGAAGTATTGACCTGAATCCTCCCATGGGGTGGGTGCAAAACCAACCTTCCCACATCTTATAAGGCTCTTGGTGTCTTTTTGGGGAGGGGAGGCAGAGCCACAGTTTCTAGGGAAACAATTTTTGTTGCTGACACCAACCTCCATGCAAATCAGGTTTGCTTCACGGGGGACTCAGAGGCGGACAATAGGGTCCGTGCAGTGCTTTGCCTTACACCCCTTACTGGTGTCCTTGCCCTGCCAAGGTTGGATGTCTCCATGCATAATTCTGAGTTTTATGCCATCCGAAAAGGGGGTCTGTCATCCTCAGGTTCAGCCAGGCCTCTGTCAGCCAAATCAAGTCTGTGATAATGTATTTGCAAAGGTTTTAATGCCAAGGAGTCAATCTGCTGTTTTATAAAATCAGTAATCTTATTAAAAATAAAGGGCCTTAAGGTAATCATTAACAAAAGACTAATAAGGGTCTCATAAGGGGCTCTGTAGTGACTCAAGACTATTTGTGGTGGAGTCTATAACCTGTTGTAATTTGTCAGAAAATTTATGGGAGGAATATATAGAGTGTCCTAGCGTGCCACCAGCAAGTCTAAGGGAAGCAGTCAGTGGATGTGATGTCCAGGGGAAGAAACACAGCACGTCTGGTCTTCTGGTCAGCCCCAACTGATGAAATTTTCTTCTGGTCAGCTGTGGAACAAGCAAAACTAGGAGGCAAGGACCAGGTAGAGAAGAATTGACATGAAAATATAGGATGGTGTTTACCAAAACACAGAGGAGGTGCATACACATTAGAAGTCAAGGTGAGGTTCCTTGAACATTGAGGAATATTTTGAGAAAAGTGAGCAGTCAATAAGCATGCAAAGATGAAGTCAGCAGTGGTAGGTCAGCAGAAAGAGAAGACTTGGATAAGCTGGTGAGGTTAGCTGGAGTATGTACTGCCATGGCGTCCTTTGTGGTAAGGACTTGCCAACAGGGACTCTGTGGATTTTGCAAGAGCAATGTCATCCACCATAATAAAAGGAAAACAAACATGGACATCCAGTGTTGAAAAAAGAGAAAAAGGAAATATGTCTCTGTGACTGGAAAAGTGGGTGGCTTTGTCAATGAGATATAATAAATGGACAATTCAAATTTTTGTAAATATTAAAAAGATTTAGTATGTTACTTCATTGACACTTTAGCCAACTGAATACTGGAGGGTGCATTACCCTTCTTTTTTTAATTATTAATTAAGCTTAAGGGTTTTAGTTTTTTTTGTTTGAGCTGTAGCCCACATAAATTTAGAAAAAATATCAACTGAGAGAAAAAGTTTTTTTTGTTTACTAAACATGGGCAGGTGAATTACATCAATCTGTCAGAGAGCATTGGCTTTTATCAATGGAGATTAATCTTAAAAGTCTGAATAGCAAGATCTTAATTAAACAATGCAGGAGCCAGTAAAGTGCTCTCACTATGGCAGGTCTAGCATTATAATTTTTAAGAGGCTTGTAAAAAAAATGAGAAAAAATTTAGGATATGAGTGACTTTAGGAGTCATCACACACCCATAAATAATTTTAAATGTTTAGTTTTAAATCTTACCATATGAGCAGTCAGTTCTTCATGTGCAGATGTACCTATAATTATTTACTTAGGGAGAGAACTTGTACCAAGTTAATTGATGATCTAATGGTTAGAATTGACTTGAGGTTTTTTCTGTGATTTTAGAAGGCTCTTTATTAGAATATACCAATATGTTATAGAAAGTCAATACCTAATGTGTTGACATGATAAAATATTTACCATTTTTTAGCATTATTTTAAACTGATTAGACAGTTTAAGTACACTATTATACCTTTAGTTTACTAAGATCTTTACTCATCACAAGGCTATCATGAGTAAGCATAGATATAAATAGATTTTACTCTTTAGAACTCTAATATGGCAACTTAAAAGGCTAAAATAAAACCTCATAGTTTAAATATTCAAAATATTAATTTTGTTAAATCAGGATTTGCCAAAACAAATCTTCTATCAGACCAAAAACACAATGTATTACCTTAATTTATCAAGAATAAACCTCTGGCAGTGTCTTAAAACAAACCAGATAATTTTTAAAAGCAGAAAGATATAAAGAGGAAAACCAGCGCAAGAGCCTCTGGCATATAAATAATTAACATAACCATTGTGTTATCTTTTACTAACCCAAGCCAGTTTTGCCTGTTTAGTTGAGAAAGTATTTTAAAAGTTTTTTTTTTTTGAAATCACTTAAACAATTTTAAGTAAAATGTTAAACTTTGTTTGTTAAGGACCTTTGTTTATCACAAAGCTATCACACCCTTACGGCAGCTATGAACAAGGGTGGGTACACAACTTAATTGATCTTTCACTTTGATTTAGATAGGTAACTTAAAAAGCTAAGATAAACCTCATAGCTGAAATGTTAAAATAAATTTTTACTGTTAACATTTCTTTTAGATGACCATTTTACACTAAATAATTTTGTTGAATCACATCTGTTGAATAAAAAATTTTTTTTATCAGGCCAGGAATAGCACGTTTAACCCTTTTTTTTTCCTGGCAAGGCCACTGCTCTACACTGACTGGGTTATTAGAAAGTCAGTTCAAGGATGGAATTAAATTAACAAACAGTGGCAGTTGATATTGAGGTGCTGGTAATATCTACAATTTTCACAAGAGTGAGAGAGACTACAGAGGCATTTTACCATGCATAGATATCTCAGAAAATCTTTTTAACTAATGAATTGATGCTGATATTAGCTATCAGAAGGACGAAACTGTCCTATATTTTACTCTGGTAAAGGTGTGCCAACTCTATGAGTCTGGATCTTTAAAACCACATTTAGCTTAACTAAATCTTATTTAAAACTTAAAACAAACTTTACTTAGGGGTTTACACACATTAATGAAAACAAGGTTAGCACAGACTTAAAACATACATTCTTGGTGAAAGGAAAATTTTCCCTTTGAAAAACCGCTTTTGGTTTTTGGATTCCTAACTCACAGACTCGCTACTCCCCCCCCCCACAAGGAGGGGCCTTTGTGGCTTAGGGGAATGATTGACTGACTGCAGTCTGCCAATCTGTGGAGCAGGGGCTCTGTGCCATGATTGGCTGCGAGGGCGGAACAGGCGGGCTTAGTTTACTGCCGCCGCGCAGAGAAAAATCTTTGGAATTCTTTTTCTGGGCTAAGGTACATTTTACAGTTTTAAAGAAAGTGGTCTAATCAGTATTATTGGCCAAGTCAAGGACCGGAGCACAAAACGGAGGGGCGGTGGTGTAGGGAGGCAGTCTGGACAAGGAAGAGCGTAGGGGTTAGGGCTAGCCAGTTTGAGCCTGGCTCCGAGTAACAGGGAAAGCCAAAACCGGTTTAGATTTGGATGGTTTAGTTTTAGTTTTAGTTTTAAGGATTGGGTTTTTTGGTGAGGCTAAAAATGTAAGTTCTTCTGTAACTGCAGCTATTTCTTTCATTAATTGAAGCTGCTCTCTCTGGTCAGCAAGGACCTTGCGGAGAGTGGAAATTCCTGTAAGGGCTCCTGAGCGTGCCCTCCTGACGGAGGGGTTATCAAGGAGAGGGTCAGGCTGGAGAGTGGGAGCATGGATATAGGGAGGGGAATTAAAGGGAGGAGGATACCAATCGGGATTGTAGTATCTGGCAGCCTCTTTTTCTAGCAAAGCCTCATTCTCTGTGGGAAGTGCTTCAGGAGAGGGAGGGTTTTGTGGGAGGTTTTGTAAAACTGGATAGAGGCGGGCGGGGGGGGGGGGGAAGGAATGCTGGGTTTCATTCTCATGTGAATTAGCAATAGGAGGGTCAATGAAGGGAACTTTAGTAAGTGCAGTGGGACCTGTAGGGAGGGGAACAGGGCATTTACTTTCATCAGGTGCTGGGAGGATTTTATTTTGACTGGGTACTGGGGGATCAAGATCAATAATCACAGAAGGGCATGGGGATGGGGTCTTTGTCCTGGACGGCAGACGAGAAAGTTGCCGGAGGACCTTTTCACCCTCTGTAATAAGGTTTTTAATATCAGGGTGATTATTATAGATTTTTAAGATATCATTAATTAAATTCCAGTAACAAAAGGCAGAAACAGGTACACGTTCAGGACCAAAAGACTGATAGTGATCATTAAGACAATCAACAATTCTCCTCCAACGCTTCTCATCTATAGTGCCTTCCTGGGGGAACCAGGGGCAAATATTTCCAATATAATCTAAAAACTTCTTTAATTCTTTCTTTTTAACCCTAGTTCCTCATGTCTTGAGTGACTCCTTGAGTCCTTTAATGAATAAATCTTGTTTGCTAAATTCATGTCCCATGGTTTTGCTTACCTCAGCCGCTGTGACACTCTTCCCCAGATGCGACTCACGGGCGGGTATTTCCGTGGCGATCTCTGCGAGTCTTTGCGTTACCCCCTCGGCCGCGGTGACTCTGTGAATTCGGGTAGGCCTACCCTCTCTATCAGCGGAGTTTCTAGGTCCAGAAGGCTTCTTCGCCCCACGTTCCGGGCGCCAGAATGCCCCGACCAGCAGGGCGGTGAACAGGGGCTAAGAACTCAATGAAACCTGAAATGATAGGGACAAGAGACGCGAAGAACGAGAGCAAGTCAAGTTTCTGATCAAGCTCTAAATTTTATTGTGTGCACAGACATTATAAGGCTTTGGGGAAGGAGAGGGAATGCTGGAGGAGGGGAAGGGGGAAGCAAACTTCAAAGAGGAATGTTCCTTGCAACAAATGGCAGGAACCAAACTATGTGTTGACTCACTTGTGTTGACTCACTTGATTACTGATAAATGGTTTACCTAAGGGGAAATGGCCTGCCCAGGGGGTAATTAACATTTGTCTTGAGGGGTTCCGTTGTCTCAAAGCTTATTATCTATAAAGCAGAGAAATGGCTCCTGGCATATACTCTTCACAGAGTCTATCTTGTAATTTTTTTCAAGGAGTTCTGTGATGAACCCCCACAAGAGTGAAGTGCTGGATGGTTACAGTCAGTTACTCTCCCCCCACCCACGCACCAATAGTTTCTCTCAAGTTTAATCTCAGTAAATTTGCTTTGGCTCTCTGAGGCATGTGTCTCTTTATTTCTCTCTCTTCTTATGGGTCTCATTCTGGTACTTTTTTCTATCATGTGCAATGTGAAGGATCCTCTAAAACCATTTATCCCCAGGAGGAAACCCCTCTTACTCAGGTATGGTGCTGAGTATTAAGTACACTGCTAAACTCATTTTTAGATAGAGACAGAAATTCAGAAGGAGTGAAAGAGACCACAGCACAGAAACTTCCTTCTGGGCTAACACCTGGGTTTCACACATGGCAAAGTAGCACACTATCCAAGTGAGGCCAAAGAGCTTAACCTGTGCTTTTAAGTCAGTTTGGTCCACCTGTAATCCATTGTGCATTTATGCAGATTTTTTAAAATATTCATTTATTCCCCTTTTGCCGGTCGTCCTGGGGCCTCCGCCTCCCCAGCCACTTGGTGCAGAGACAGGGGTGGCCTCTAAGTGTCCTAGGGAGGGAGGCTCTGGTGACTAGGGTGACTTGCATGGAGAGGAAGGAAGCACACAACTAGCCCCAGGAGAAGCCTCATGGACAACTCGTTTATTAGGGGACACAAGCAGATAGACATACCCAAGGTTCAGAGAGAAGGTTGAGGTAATCATTAAGTCACACACACAAAGCAGAGTTAAATCTTGACCTGTCAGGTATTTGATCTTAGCTGGGAAGTTACCATATGGGACCCAGTCATGAGCTCACAATGCCTAGGTAGGCCCTTTTCTCTAAGGGTGGATTACAGGCAACTCCCAACAGGGGGCGGGGGAAGGGGGCCGTTAAACAAAGCCAGGATATTTGGAGTGGGTTACAGGTTGGCCATACAAAGTAATTTATGGTCTAGTTCAAAGGGAATGGGGGTGCATGCACATGAAGGTACCTCATCTGGAAAAGCACATCCACCATAAGCTCATGGGGTCAGGAGGACCAACCTACTGCCTTCCCCAGAAAGGGGGGGACTCAGGGTCAGCCCACTCAGACTTTCATGGAAATAATGGCCTGCACTTCCTAGACAGTGGGCCCTTTCCCCACACTTGTTGTTGCCCTAGTAGTTTTATTGTTATGGTTATTATTGTTGTCATCATTGTTGGATAGGACAGAGAGAAATGGAGAAAGGAGGGGAAGACAGAGAGGGGGAGAGAAAGATAGACATCTGCAGAGCTGCTTCACTGCTTGTGAAGCGACTTCCCTGCAGGCGGGGAGCTGGGGGCTCCAACAGGGATCCTTACGCCGCATTTACACAGATTGTAGTATGCTTGGTCATCAGGCTGACATTAGCTGTGTGCTGTGTCCTACTTCCTATGGTCTGTCAGTCTACTGCATCACAACAATTCCCCACTTCTTTTTTTAAATTTTTTTTATTATCTTCATTTATTTATTGGATAGAGACAGCCAGAAATAAAGAGGGAAGGGGGTGATAGAAAGGGAGAGAGATGGAGAGACACCTGCAACACTGCTTCACTATTTGCTAAGCTTTCCCCCTGCAGGTGGGGACTGGGGCCCCAAACCCAGGCCCTTGTGCACTGTAATGTGTGTGCTCAACTAGGTATGCCACTGCTCAGCCCCTCCCCACTTTTTAGTATAAAGATGGACAAGATGCTTGGAGTGTGTATGAGTACTGGAGAACAAGCGAAACTGCAGTGTTTCTAGAGTTTCCTGTGAAGCCTTGACTTTGTTTCCAAAAGTGTGGTCACAATAACTGGGTATCAGATAAGGTCCTATTGGCCTGGAGACCTGTGGTCTGGTATCTATGTCTAACCCAGAGATGGTTGATCACTTAAGGAAACTCAGAACAGAGACTTAACAAAGGTGACCCTGAATTCAAATGTTTCTTGGGTGGTGACCATGGCATATCTAGAGTGTTGGACTGTTGCAATCTAGACTTCAACTTATTGATTTCTTATGAGGAGTTTGCAAATGAAAGGCTTAACTGCTCAGCTTGTGTCCAAACAAGACCCGTGAATGATAAACTAGAACAAACATACCCTATGCCTTAAGTTAGTAATTTTATTGACTTCAATAACAAAGACTAGACAAATAATGAAGCATCTGCTGGAAAAGGAATAGAAGCTCTGTGGAGAAAAGTAACATTTTGCAGCTGTTTAATTAGAATTATACAGTATAAAAATTTAAAATATATAAAACTCTCTGTATACTCCTATTCATGACTGACAATTAGTCCTCTAAGGGTGTGTTATAGCATTCCACAATTACTCATCTAGTTGGGTAGTGAGGCATGACAATTACATGTTAGAAGAAATAAGCCATAATCTAGAAATATATTCAGGGCCTTGTCAGTCTAATATTATAAGGAATACCCTTAGCAGCAAAGGAAGAGGTGTACACAAACATGGATTGCCTTCTGTGTAACAGGTGGCATGTATAAAGCCTTTAACAGTGTCCACAGAGATAGAAACAAATTTCAACTTAGCAAAATGCGGGGTGTGTAAAACAACCATTTGTCAGAATCAATGCTAAAAAGTCTTCTGAGTAAAACACCCATAAAGGAGGAGGAGTCATGCCAATCTAGGCATTAAAGAACAATAGCTCATGCGTATACCAGAGAAATATCAAATCATTTAACTAGAGCTTAGCACCTTGGTGAAAACAGGAACGAGAATAGAAATAGAGTATAGGAATTAACTATGCAGTTCAAATGCCATGGGGCAAATGACAATTTTTCTTTCTTTTTTTTATTTAAGAAAGGATTAATTAACAAAACCATAGGGTAGGAGGGGTACAACTCCACACAATTCCCACCACCCAATCTCCATATCCCACCCCCTCCCCTGATAGCTTTCCCATTCTCTATCCCTCTGGGAGCATGGACCCAGGGTCATTGTGGGTTGCAGAAAGTAGAAGGTCTGGCTTCTGTAATTGCTTCCCCGCTGAACATGGGCGTTGACTGGTCGGTCCATACTCCCAGTCTGCCTCTCTCTTTCCCTAGTAGGATGGGTCTCTGGGGAAGCGGAGCTCCAGGACACATTGGTGGGGTCTTCAGTCCAGGGAAGCCTGGCCGGCATCCTGATGATCTGGAACCTGGTGACTGAAAAGAGAGTGAACATACGAAACCAAACAAATTGTTGAGCAATCATGGACCCAAAGCTTGAAATAGTGGAGAGGAAGTGTTAGGGAGGTACTCATTGCAAACTCTAGTGTACTTCTGCTTTCAGGTATATATTTTGCAGTAGTTTATGGGTACGTGTGAACATATGCTCTCTCTCACAGAAACTGGTGTATATCTAGGTTTTGGGACTTTGTTAGAAAGTGAACCACCTGAGATGAAATTAGAGTATACTATGAAAGGAAAGGTCTCACCCGAGTAATGAAGCTGAAGGGTTGTCATTCCACAAGTGAAGCCTCTGGACACAGTCTGAAGTGAAGCATTTTGAGGTGGCAATCGTTGTGTTAGTTAGGTTGTGATCGGCAGATGCAATATTATTTGATATGGATTGGGAGAGGCATACAGGAAAGTGGGCCCTATCCAAGGGTTCTAGGACTGGAGGAAGTAGAGGTTCTATAGTGGAGATGTGAGGTTCCTTATTCCGATCTCTGACTGCTGCCTAGGCAGTGAGCCACATTCCTTTTCACCCAAGATTCATCTGTTCACTGGAAGAGGCAAAATTACCTTCACCTACTAATTGATTGGGGGAATTTTGTTCTCTATAGCTAGAGCCCTAGCAAACTCTTTGTATTCATGAAACCTTGGCATTATAGCTTTTACCAGTTGTTTCCAATCATAATGGGAGAAGACAGTTAACAGTCTGCAATATATGTGACGGCCCCTAGTAAAAGGAGCCTGTAAACCACTGTGCTTAATTGACTATCTAGGATCTTTATAAACCTAATAGGGCAAGGCTTCATTTTTCTTTTTTATTTAAGAAAGGATTAATTAACAAAACCATAGGGTAGGAGGGGTACAACTCCACATAATTCCCACCACCCAATCTCCATATCCCACCCCCTCCCCTGATAGCTTTCCCATTCTCTATCCCTCTGGGAGCATGGACCCAGGGTCATTGTGGGTTGCAGAAGGTAGAAGGTCTGGCTTCTGTAATTGCTTCCCCGCTGAACATGGGCGTTGACTGGTCAGTCCATACTCCCAGTCTGCCTCTCTCTTTCCCTAGTAGGATGGGTCTCTGGGGAAGCGAAGGCTTCATTTTTCATCTCAGTCCCTTCCTCTCTATGTATGAGCATGGGAAAAGTATTAAGTTCAGAAAAACCTTTTTTCTTAAGTCTTTCCTCAAAGCATCTCTCTATAGCATTTTTGAAAGGTCTATTTCTGTTTTTATCACTAGTAGCAGAAAAATCTGTGACTGAAGGAGGAGGAATTAGAAATCAGTTAAGTGAATCATGTGGCACAGCACAGTAGGAAGAGGTTGTGGTAAGGAATCTGATGTAAAATGAAGAGGTGGAGCAGTGGAGGAAGGGAAGGGGCAAGGAGAGGAGGAAGGAAGGGATGCAGGGCTAGAGAAAGGATTTATATAAATTATAAATGGTGCCATGCCATTTTCACTCCATTATTTGCTAAAGCTGGATAGCCAGGCATGGACAAGTTTGCAAGACAGATATAGGCAAAGGGGCTTGCTTTGGCCCAGCGAAAAACTGTGAGAATGATCAGGTTTCAGGCACACCAGAAACAGTTTGTTTCTGTGAAGTGGAAGAGGAAGGCAAGGTGTATTTTGAAATAGAAGAAGGAGGACTCAGAGAATACATTTATTTATTTATTTATTTATTTTACCAGTGCACTGCTCATCTCTGGCTTATGGTGGTGTTGGGGACTGAACCTGGGACTTTTTTAAAAAATATTTTTTTTATTTATCCCCTTTTTGTTGCCCTTGTTGTTTTTATTGTAGTTACTATTGTTGTTACTGATGTTGTCATTGTTGAATAGGACAGAAAGAAATGGGGAGAGGAGGGGAAGACAGAGAGGGGGAGAGAAAGACACCTGAAGACCTGCTTCACTGCTTATGAAGTGACTTCTGCAGGTGGGGAGCCGGGGACTCGAACCAGGATCCTTATGTCAGTCCTTGCGCTTTGTACCACCTGCACTTAGCCCACTGCACTACCGCCCGACTTCCTGAACCTGGGACTTTGGAGCCTCAGGCATGAGAGTCTCTTTGCATAACCATTATGCTATACCCCAGCTTGGGAATAGTTTTGTGAAGAAGCCTGCAATTGGAATGTGAGGGCGATCTGGCTGTGACATCTGTCACCCCATTGATCACCAAGGCTGACTCAGCTGATCTGGCTGGCGAGGCGGGTATCCCCTTCCTCCCTCACCACTCCATGTGCATCCCTCCTGAAGTGACACACTCAGTCTAAGAGGACGGCCTTCCCCAAATAGAGATGGACTGGTCTTTGGCCAAGGGTATACAAGTAGCTGTGCTTCCCTGCTAGAACTTCTGAACAAGCTCTTAAGAAACCTGCAATTGCTTTTGAGTAGAGAATCAGAGATTATAGGTTTCAAGCTGTTTTTCTCTGACTACACCAATGTTTTAAAATAAATAATGTCCAATGTGTGTCCATATCTCAGCTGATATAGCTGTATTTTGGGGAAGAGGTCTGGAGACAACCTCGATTACATGTAACAACTTATGTAATTCTTGGCTGGAATACTGAATTACACGTAATTTTTTTATCCACTACACCATCTCCCAGATTATACATATTTTAAAAGGCTCTTTCAATAGTCTAAGGTGAAAAACATCTCCCTTAGAATGTTATATACTCACAGTGACAGTTTGGTTTGAGATATATTCTTTTAAAAAATTTTATTTGACTCTGAAGGGGAAATACATTACTGGAATTTTAAACTTGTGCTTGAACCTGAAGATCCAATACCTGGTTTCTACAAAGAGGTATTTGCTATCTCTTAGGGCCTAAGAAATTCTGCTCTTTGATCCATTTTTTTCCTTATATCCTACCATTCGTGTATATGTTGATTTTTGTTTGGACTGTATAGATATCTGTAAGTGGTGACAGTACCAAGGGTTATAGACTCAAATGCCTACAGAACATGAAGAGTTATTACTCAGGTATGCATTTATGAGATATGAAGCAATGGATATTAAGGGTTTTGTTGCATTTTTTATTTACTTTATTTTAAGGAAAGATAGATGGGGGAGGGAGAGAGAGAGACTCTGAGACCAGAGCACTGCTCAGCTCTGGCTTCAGGTAGTGCTGGGGATTGAACCTGGGACCTCAGAGCTTCAGGCATGAAAGTCTTTTGCATAACCATTATGCTGTCTCCCCAGGCTTGTTTTTAAATTATGACCCCTGAATACTCCTGAAATTCTGGACTGCTAATGATGTTACCAGTTATTCTGCAAGCCATCATGCATTTTTTCACTGGTTCTTGAAGTGTGATCTAAGGACCCCTAGTGGCCTATGATTTTCTTGGGTGCTTTGTGGGTTGGTCTCTTAGTGTATTGGTATTGCATTCTTTCTTTTCAATTTGAAGTCATATGTTTTATTTTGAGACTTGTAATATAACAATATAATTTATATATCAAAATAGTTTTGAGAATGGGGCCAGGTGGTGGCACACCTGGTTAAGTGCATGTATTACTATGCACAAGGACCCATGTTCAAGCACCCCCCCTCCTGCAGGGGGGGAAGATTCACAAGTGGTGGAGCAGGGCTGCAGGTGTCTGTCTCTCTCTCCCTATCTTCTCTCCCTCTCAATTTCTCTATGTTCTATCAAATAAAATAAAATAAATAAAAAATTTTAATTTTTTTATTTATAAAAAGGAAACATTGACTAAACCATAGGATAAGAGGGGCACAACTTCACACGATTCCCACCACCAGAACTCTGTATCCCATCGCCTCCCCTGATAGCTTTTCTATTCTTTAAACCTCTGGGAGTATGGAGCCAAGGTCATTGTTGGGTGCAGAAGGTTGGAGGTCTGGCTTTTGTAATTGCTTCCCCACTGAACATGGGCGTTGACAGGTCCATCCATACTCCCAGCCCTGTTTTTCTCTTTCCCTAGTGGAGAAGGGCTCCGGGGAAACAGAGCTGCATGACACATTGGTGGGGTTGTCTGTCCAGGGAAGTCTGGTTGGCATCATGGTAGCATCTGGAACCTGGTAGTTGAAAAGAGAGTTAACATACAAAGCCAAACAAATTGTTGACCAATCATGGACCTAAAGGCTAGAATAGTGCAGATGAAGACTTGGGGGGCCTGTCAGTATCAGGCCACCCCATCAGCTGGGGCCCTAGTCAGGGTGTCATGAGATTCCCAAACAGACATGATGGGCCTAGACCTCGACTAAATCCCTCTCTCCTTGTTACCAGTAATTCCTATCAGGAACAACACAATAGACCCCTTTGTGGGCCCCCACAGGACCTTGCCCTCAACTTGGATCAACAATGGTAGAGAATGTTCCATCCTCTGAAGGGAGGCTGGGCAATATATTCTATGCTACACCTGAGGAAGATGGGTCCTGATATTGGTGCAGTTTGGAACGTTCCTACTTATGACCACAGAATGTGAGCTCAGATCTACGGGGATGCAGAGGTCACATAGGCTCCTAAGCTGAATATGGGCCCAAGATCACATCAAATTGATGGGGTTTACAGTCAACACTATTTATACATCTTTCCCATATTTGGGAGCTGCTCTCTTCCCTGATCCAGCTTTCTGGTCCTTCTACCAGCCATGACATCAGCTCCCCAGACAATAATTAGGATCCTCCTAATTATTAGATAATAATATCAGATCTATAAGCATATCAGATTTCAGGCTCAGGCAAAAAAAAAAAAAAACACTAGTATAGCCACAGGCCCTTTGGAATATAACTAAAATAAATGAATTTTTTAAAAAGAAATGTTTAGTGGTCTGAGAGGTGGCGCAGTGATAAAGCTTTGGATTCTCATGTATGAGGTCCCGAGTTCGATCCCCGGCAGCACATGTGCCAGAGTGATGTCTGGTTTTTTCTCTCTCCTCCTATCTTTCTCACAAATAAATAAAATCTTTGAAAAAGAAATGTTTAATAAAAATAGTTTTGAGACTCTAGTAAAACATTTTAGCAATGTATTAAGTATTAAGTATTATATTAAGATTAATATATTAATGTATTAGTATTAAGATGTTTTGCAAAATATACCATAAAGACTAGGAATTATTCTGTCTTTGTAATTTGTCTTTTTTCTATTAGTGAATTGTTTTATAAATTTATCAGATTCCACAAGTATTTTTATATTCACACTTGTTGCATGCAAGTCACTATAACCCCCACCAAGGTTCTGTATCCTCTCCAACCTACCCCCCCCAACATTGCATTATTTCTGATTTGTTTTTCCTTGGTGTCTTGTCCAAAAGTATATCAGGTCTCTCATTTGTTATGGGAGAGTTTTGCTATTAACATGTGCTATAAAAATGTTCTCCAGAGCTGTTTTCCATGTCAAAGTGGCCCCAGTAGGGAGGTCATGCCATCCACAGCAGAGTGTGTACAACACTTACACTTTCTGTAAGGTTACAACCTCTGACTTGTTCAGTAGGGTGAAATGAGATTCCTTATTTTTATCACTAGCTATCATCTAGCTAGCAATCAGTCTATGCTAAGTGTTGCATATTTACAGTGCATTATATGTAGCAGTTTGTTTGATCCTCAACATGTGGAATAAGTTCACTGGTCTTAATTCATTAATTTTCAAATTTTTAAAATTTTATATTTATTATTGGATAGAGACCAAGAGGAGACTGAGGAGAAAGAGGTAGAAAGTGACAGAGAGACACCTTTAGCCCTGCTTCACCAACTCGTGAGGCTTCCCCCTTGCAGGTGGGGACCAGGGGTTTGAACCTGGTTCCTTGCACTGTAATGTGTGTACTTAACCAGGTGTGCCACTGTCTGGCCCCTAATTTATTTATTTTTCTTGCCACTAGGGTTTTACTGGAGATTCTTGCCTGCATTATTTCATCACTTCTGGTGGAATATTTTATATATATATATATATATATATATATATATATATTTCAGACAGAGACTGAAAGGCAGATGTTGATAATGGGGGGATTCAACTTTGTTGCAGCAAAAATTCAGCAACTCCAACAGCTTCTCAGAGAAATCCAAGGCACACAGTGGAAAATGAATGAAAAGTGAAAAGAGAAACAGGGTTATGGCAGGATGAGTGTTATATTCCACCTGTGCCTCTCTGTCCACTGAAGTTAGCAGATGTTCTTTATAAGGGTAGGTGTGAACAACAAGCCCTGAGGAGAGCTGACATGGTAATGGCCCTTTCCTCAGCTTCACAGGCAGTGTTAATGGAGAGCCTCCACAGCAGTGGACCAAATGTGTCAGTTATATCCAATTTCCAACTGACAGGTAGCTCTGGCCTGCAAATACCACTCTTCAGTTTTAACTGTTTCAGTCACTTCCAGAAGGGAGCCAAGATCACATTGTACATGCATCAGCTTTCTGTAGCTGTCAGTGCTGTTAGCAACTGAGCCTAAAGCACAGACAATGTCCAGTTCTCTCTCTCTCTCTTACACACACACACACACACACACACACACACACACACACACACACACACACACACGATGATGTCTCTAGCCAGTTATCCAGTCTTCCTGGAGAAGTAGAGGCAGTTACTGACACCTGTGGGTTGGAATGTCCCTAGGGTCTCCCGTGGTAGCTTTGGCTCAGAGCTTATGTTCTGCTAGCTCAAAGCCTGTACTGAGCACATGGCACCTTATGCACCTGAAGTAAATGATGTGAAGCACCTGAAATAAGTCGAAGGTCTAAAGTCTGTTTGGAGCAGGAGAAGCAGACACAGACAGACAGACAAACTGGAGGAGACAGAGAGACACAGACAGAAAGCAGGACAGATAAAAGAGAGGTTAGCCTGGGGAGGGGGGCAGAATGGGGGCCTGACAGCCTGGGCCTGGCAGTCTTTTCCCTCCCTCAACAATAAAGAGAACAATAAACGGGCCAAAACAGGGGCCTATGGGCCTGGCAGCTTCAGTCTCTCCCTCTCTCCCTGGCTCTGTGTGCTTTTCTTCCACATGGTAAGGGCCTCACCACCCTGAACCTCTCTTCAGCCAGTGATGCCTGGTACATGGCCTGACACTTAGCTTGAGTCTTGCCCTGACAAATCATTCAAGATGCCAATTTTTAGGCCTGCCCCAGACCTGCTGACTCAGAAACTCTGGAGATGCTGCTCTGAAATTTGTGTTTTATTGAGCCTTCCAGAGAACTTTAATGCAACCCAAGCTGGGTAAACCACAGGGTAAAAGTTAAACAGATTACAAGTTGAAAGATGAGCATCAACTAACTTATTTCAAGTGCTAAGTCTTCAACCACTTACTTTGTGACGTTGGAAAAGTCGTTGATCCCTCTGTGAGTTTCAGTGAGCTTATGTGTAAAATATGTCCACCAATTTTCTTTTCTTTTTTTTTAAATATTTATTCCCTTTTTGTTGCCTTTGTTGTTTTTTATTCTTGTAGTTATTGTTGTTGTAGTTATTGATGTCTTCGTTGTTGGGTAGGACAGAGATAAATGGAAAGACGAAGGGAAGACAGAGAGGGGGAGAGAAAGATAGACACCTGCAGACCTGCTTCATCACCTGTAAAGCAAATCCACCAATTTTCTTATCTGTGGAATATGTAGCTCTATGGGATAATGCACTTAGAGCACTGAGTAAAGTCATAAAGAATTCAGTAATTAGACTTAGCTGGGCAGACAACCTCTCTACTGTGTCCTGGGACCTCACCTCTCAGAACCCTGCCCGACTAGGGAAAGATAGAAACATGCTAGGGATATGGATTGACCTGCCAACACCCATGACCAGTGGAGAAGCAATTATAGAAGCCAGAACCACCTTCTGCACCCCAAAAATAATTTTGATCCATACTCTCAGTGAGGGAGAAATGATAAGGGGAGGATGACAGAGGGCTCTGAACTTAAACTCCATCAGCAATCAGAGAGAGAAGAGAAAAAAAGGGGGGCATTTGGATGTAGTAATAGGTGTAGGTGTGACTTGGAAAGGAAGGCAAGATGGGATCATAGGAAAAAATGGGTGATTATATGAAAATATAGACAGATAGGTGTAGAAATAATAGTTAACCCATGTCTACATCCTTAAGAGAGCTGATGTAGCTTTACAATGGAGGGACTGGGGATTCAGACTCTGATGGTAAGAACAGTGTGAAGTTGTATCCCTGTTATCTTGTAATTTTGTAAATCAATATTAAATCAGTAAAAAAGAATTCAGTAAATATCAAAATCAGATTCTCATTATTATTATTATTATAAGGATTGTTCTGGATAACTACTTTCATTTCCAGTGAGATTTATTTCATTTTTGAAAAGGTCCTAATTATATGATTACAAACCAAATCGTATATCTTAATTCATTAGGGATTGGGCAGAAGGGTATTTCATCTGCCAGTTTATTAATAGAATCAGAGAACATAAAAGTATGTGTGATCACATTAAAAACATTATAACCCTATCATTCCATACAATCTAATAAAGATTCTTAAAAGAAATTCAGGTACATTGAGCCAGTTAAATAATTCACTTGGATAGTGTGTTGTTTTACTATGTGTATGACCCAGGTTCGAGTCCAGTTCCCACTGCACTGAAGGAAGTTATGCTGCTTCTGGGTCTCTTTCTTTCTCTCTCCTCTGTTTTTATCTTAAAAGAAAGAAAGAAATTCAAGTACATGGCATCAGGAAAGAAAGTAAAAATGAGTGTCTCTAATATTAAGACTTGGCTGAGGACAGGGATTTGGAGGGAATTAACATTATAGCTTCTACAAAGGTGTAGAATTTGTGTCCTGATCCTGAGTCCCAATGTGGAGCCAGACATGGAATGGATGTTTGGGCATTATTTGTTTTTTCTTTGTCTACCTCTGCTGGATGACATTCTGCCAGTGCTGGAATGTTATTGTCATTGAATTGAAAATTTTGGCACTATAAAGAAGAGGGTTGTAACTTTATTATTAAGTGAAAAAATGAACATCAGCAACAGTCATGTAAATTGGAGGGAGTAAATATCTTTGTTACCCTAGAAACCAGAACATAAAGATAGAAAGGTAGTTTGGTAATAGTTTCTAGGGCAATTCCACCCACATAGAACAACAGAAAAAAAAAGTTCCTATTATGTTAACTCTTTCTCTCCATGCCCACTGGGCCTTCACTCAATATTCCACTATCACCTTCCTCTCACAGAATTCCCTTTTGGGGTGGGGAGGTAGTGCAGTGAGTTAAATGCACATGGCACAAATTGCAAGGATTGGCATAAGGAACCTGGTTGGAGACTCTGGTTCCCCAATTGCAAGGGGGTTGCTTCACAAGCATTGAAGCAGGTCTGCAGGTATCTATCTTTCTCTCCCCCGTCTTCTTGTCCTCTCTCGATTTCTCTCTGTCCTATCCAACAATGACAGCAGCAGCAACAACAATAATAACAATAATAATGATAAACAACAAGGGCACTAAAAGGGGAAAAATAGCCTCCAGGAGCAGTGGATTCTTAGTGCAGGCACCAAGCCCCAGCAATAACCCTGGAGGCAAAAAAAAAAAAGAATTCCTTTCTGGCTTTCTTAATTTTGAAAGTGCCAGTGCCATTTTCTAAGTACCATTGTTAAAGATCTTTGATGTTTATCTGACAACTGAAGGACCCTGAAAAATGTCTATCTCTAAATATAAGAGATTTAGTTAAAAAGAAATAGATGCATAAATCATAAATTATAGACTCTTCAATTGAAAACATTAAAAAATATTTTAAAAAGGCTCACAGTGGATGAAACTAGCCATCTGTGGCTCTTCCCAGAAGTGACTTCTTGTAAACATAATTTGTGGATATACTGCAGATGAGATTAAGGTGCTTCCTGATGTTTCACTTGGGAGCTACCAAGCCAGAATGTAATTCATGTAAGATGAGTTGTTACCTTGGAAACTGTGACATGTAATGAGGTTCGGAGGTGGTAATGTAATGACAGAAGATTCTGGTAGCTAGTTAGAGGTAATGGGGAAAAAGTATTGGAGAGTCAGTGTTTATCTAACACTGTTGAAATAAGAGGAACATTGATATAGTAGATATGATACAAATAACCTAACCTAAAAGGTCCTTCAAAATAATTCAGGTCCATATGTTAAATTAAAAGTGATCTTGTGATTACTAGTCTGGTTCCTCAGGTACACTGATATCTAGTAGGTAGGGCCCTGAATAGAAAATAAGAATTGGGGCTGGGTGGTGGTGCACCTTGTTGGGCGCACATGTTATAATGTGCAAGGACCCAGGTTCGAGCCCCTGGCCCCCACCTGCTCCCACCTACAGGAGGAAAGCTTTTTGAGTGGTGAAGCAGTGCTGCAGGTGTCTCTCTGTCTCTCTCCCTTCTCTGTCAACTCCTTCCCTCTCAATTTATGACTGTCTCTATCCAATAAATAAAGATAATTAAAAAAAAATTTTAAATAGAAAGAAAAAGAAAACAAAAATACTACAGCCAGGTCAGTGAAATAGTTCACCTGGATAGTCTGCTACTTTATCATATGCCCAAAGCAGGTTTGAGTCCAGTCCCTATAGCATTTAAGAAAGCTTTGGTGCTGTAGTGTCTTTCTCTCTTCCTCCCTGCCTCCTTCTCTCCCTCTGTCTCTATCTGAAAAAACACTGTAGTCATTGAATTGATATACTTTACTCGCTTTTGGCCTGTAAACCAGTGCCCTATAAATGTGTTTTGTGAAAGCTAGCTCTTAATAGTGTTTCACAGGAACTGATTAAAGCCAGCTTTATTTCCAAGTCTGAACTATAGAGGTTTCAACGAGCCTCACTGACTCATTTTTTTTCATTATTATGACTGCAATGCAAGTATATTGTGGAAAAATTAGAAAGTACAAACATGGGAAAGGAACAAATGAATTACCTCCAAGTCCACTATCAATATACGACCACTGTAAAAACCTTATTTCCTACCAATGAACCTTTTTCTTTTTTTTCTCCCATCAAGCTTATTGCTAGGACTTCATGTCTGCTCAACTACACCATTCCTCGTGATTTTATTTGTTTATTTATTTATTTTAATGTTTATTTATAAAAAGGAAACATTGACAAAACCACAGGATAAGAGGGGTGCAACTCTACACAGTTCCCACCACCAGAACTCCATATCCCCTCCCCTCCCCTGATAGCTTCCCTATTCTCTATCCATCCGGGAGTATGGACCCAGGGTCATTATGGGGTGCAGAAGGTGGAAGGTCTGGCTTCTGTAATTGCTTCCTCACTGAACATGGGCATTGGCAGTTTGATTCATACTCCCAGCCTGTCTCCTTTTTCTGTAGTGGGACAGGGCTCTGGGGAAATGGTGCTCCAGGACATATTGGTGGGGCTGTCTGCCCAAGGAAGTCTGGTTGGCATCATGGTAGCATCTGGAACCTAGTGGCTGAAAAAAGAGTTTAACATCTAAAGCCAAAGAAATTGTTGACTAATCATGACTTTTTAAAATAAGACTTTTTATGACTTTTTTATGAGATTGAGAAACAGAGAGAGAGGGTGAGAGAGTTAGAAAGGAGAAAGACACTTGCAGCACTACATGAATCTAGGCCCTTGTACATGGTAATGTGTCACTTTACTGGGTGAGTGACCACCTAACATACCCTTTCCCCCTAAAATTAAGGTTAATTAAAGAGAGAGAGATATCCAGAACATCACTCTGACATATGTGATACTTAATATCAAACTGAGGACTTCATACCTGTTGTTTTCGACGGGCTGGCTTCACGGGTGGATAACAGACGACCCGGGACTCATGGCTGGGTTGTAGGCAGTATCTCTTTATTCATGCAGGACTCAGCACAATCTCAGCTGAGCTAAGCTAAACTAAAAACTACAAACAATCTTGTCCTTATAAATATACTAGCCCTGTAGGGTGGGAACAGGATGTGACGCAGAGAGGGTGGAGAGAAAAGTGACTGGTGAAAATCAGGGTATGACAAAGAGAGGGGGCGGAGCAGGCAAGAATTCTATCACTGAACCACCAATGCCCTGGAGGGAGGGTGGTGCTTGTTAACAGCGGTTATGTAAATAGAATGAAGTGGTTATGTAAATAGAATAGTGTTAAGCAGGAGGGATTTAAACCAAATGAAACAGAAGGTTTTTAGAAGCATACCAACACATACCTACAAGTCTAGCACTCTAGCTACTGTCCCAGAATGCCAATACACTTTTTTTTTTGTCACTAGGCTATCACTGGAACCTCTCAGGGTACAGCTCCACCACTCTCAGTGAACACATTTCTTTTCTTTTTTTTAAAAATTTTTAATCATATTTATTAATGGTTAGAGAGATAGAAATTGAGAGGGGAGGTGGAGATAGAGAGGGAGAAATTCAGGGAAACCTAAAGCCCTGTTTCACCATTCATGAAACTTGCCCCCTGCAGGTGGGGACCAGGGGCTTGAACCAGGGTCCTTATGCACTGTGGTGTGTGACCTTAACCAGGTGAGCCACCATCTGCCCCCCATGTTTTGTTTTCTTGGATAGAGGATGAGAGACAGAGAGGGGAGAGAGAAAGATATATATATATATATATATATATATATATATATATATATATATATGAGAGAGAGAGAGAGGTGAGATACCATAACATTGACCCACCATTTGTGAAGCCTCTCCAGTGCAGGTATTCCCATGTGGTGGCCAGAAGTTCAAATCAGTTTTAACACATGGTAAATGTGTGTTCTATAGTATGAGCTACCTCCTGGCTTCCAATGCACCTTTCTTTTTGCCACCAGGTTTATCACTAGGGCTTGGTGATTGCACGACTGCACCACCCCTGGTGATTTTTTTTCTTATAGACACAGAGAAATATATAGAGAGATATTGCACCATTATGCATTACCATTCATGGAGTCTCCCCTGCAGGTGGGGACTGGAGCCTTGAACTCAGGTCCTTGTGCACTTTACTAGGTGCACCACCACCATCCTCTACATATTTAAGATTCTACTGAATGCACAATTATTTCCTATATTTTCTACTTGAAGCATCCTCAGGTCCACCCTTTCACTTAAGGTTGCCTTCTACATATATTTCCACATCTTTACAAACAGCTCAAAGATACTTTTTAAGTTCAGTTTTTTAGAGGGGAAGTATAAAGCAGTGATTATTATTATTATTATTATTATTATTTATTAAAAGGAAACATTGACAAAACCATAGGATAAGATGGGCACAGCTTTGCACAATTTCTGCCACCAGATCTCTGTGTACCATCCCCTCCCCTGATAGCTTTCCTATTCTTTAACCCTCTGGGAGTATGGACCCAAGATCATTGTGGGATGCAGAAGGTTGAAGGTCTGGCTTCTGTAATTTCTTCTCTGATCATTAAGTTAAACTTTTATTGAAGTATAACATACATATAAGAAAAAATATCTATCACAGAGGTGTAGAACTCAACTATATACATCAAAGTAAAAGTGCTCAGTAGTCTACTGTGAGTAGACTTAGACTCAGTAAGTTCAGCAAGCAGTAGAAAGACCTAAAGAAGATACTATGAAGTACCTAATCAAATACTTACTATTTAGGCCTAGAAACCCTCCTCTCTTACCCCCTATTTCACTCCTTTCAATCATTTTAAGTCTAACCTGGTCAGATAAAGGACTGCAAAAGATGGATAAGGGCAAGAGGCTGGCATACTTTAATGATGGCCTTTTTGGTCAATATCAGGCCATCCCATCATTCTTCCACCCCCCTCAAAAAAGATGTATTTATTTTGAGAGAGAAAGGAGGAATATCAAAGTATTTCTCATCAAAACAAACAAATAAACAAACACCAAAGTACTTCTTGTCCCTGGCTATGGGTGGTGTTGGGGATTGAACATGGAACCTCTTGGGTCTCAGGCATGCAAGTCTGGTGCAGTGCCAAGCTTCAACAACTTTACTGTAAATCATTAACCTCTGTTGTTAAAATTCGTAGGCTCTTGCCGGGCGGGCTAGCTTCACGGGCAGGTAACAGAGACGCGGAGACAACGGCTGGGCACGGAAGCTGTATTTCTTTATTCAGGAACAACGATTCATAAACTAAGACAAACTAATCACCAAACAGAACTCTGCTGTCTCTTTGTGGTAGCGCAAGCACTCTCTCTTACTCTGTAACTCTGGAACCCTCTCTTACTCTCAAACTCTGCAACTCTGTCTCTCTGGAACTCTGGCAGGGTCCCTAGGGGCAGGGCCAAGCGGGCCCGTGAAATTAACTGGACTGATCTAATTCTCTTGGCGGGGGAGAACTAGAACCCAATGTAAAGCATACAACAATTCCCCCTTTTCTTTTAACTAAATGGCTACAGTATCAAGGGTGTGGGGTGAACAGAAACATATATCATACAGGCATTTTTAAAAAAGAAACTGGCACAAACATGGAGAAACATGCAAGCAAATAACAAGAACCAGCGTGTTGCCAAGGGAAGGCCTGAGGGGGCCATATCTGCCTCTGTGGGCTAAACTTTATCAGCTTAAAAAAAACATTTCTTGCCTCTGGGGGGCGTACTTTCTTCGACGGGCATTTGCATGGGGGCGGGGAACGGCCTAGAGTCCCAAAGGCAGCTGGCTGCAATTTACTTACTATGAAACAAAACTTGTTATTAGCGTATCTACTGCATGATCCAACGTTTCTAATAGAGAAGGAATTTGAGACTTTTACATATCAACAACGTCTTTTAACCTTTTGTTACACCCATTCAAGATGGAGACACACCCTAGGTGTGGGCTGGAGAGGAAACCTCAGGCATGAGAATAATTAGCATAGCCATTGTGCGATCTACCATTTCTAATAGAGAAGGTAATGGAGAGTTTTACACATCAACAAGTCTATTTAACCTTTTGTTTAGACCAACTTAGTTAAAATATATTGATTGTTAACTAATTTTTACCTCAGACTTTAAATGTAAGTTAATTTTTATCTTTATGAGAATTACGTTGAAAACCTTTTTAATTTAACTTTGACTAGTAAGAATTTAGCCTTAAAGCTACTGTTTACCAAACTTTAAACATACACATAAACATGGTCATTAATACACGGGGAGAGAAACCTTTGTTACGAAGATATGTCATTTTAAACACGAATTTAAATCTGTACTGTCTTAGTTGTTGGGGGGGGGGGGTTCACCATCCGGAGGTGGCTTCCCGCACAGCTTCACTTCTAGGAATTGCAGGTTGCGATCTCTGCACGAATCTCTGTGTACTCTAGCTTGTCTGCCTTCAGACCGGACCGGCGGCTGGAGATCTCGTGTGCCCAGTTTCGGCAGGGAGCCCGGGGGTCCGGGAGGCCCGGGATGGTTCCAGAATTTATAGAAAGAGGGCAGGCAGGCCAGTTTTGTAGAAGGCATGGGCCTAGGTGCCCAGGGGTGGCAGCCATGATAGGCCGCCGCGGCCCTGCCCCATGGCCCTGCCACGTCTGCTGCCCTGCTCGCAGTGGCCGAGTAGCGTGGGGGGATCACGCATCCAGTGCCCTGCGCCATGCAGTGGAGAGCCGGCTCCTGTGGGCTGGCCTCGGGCTCTTGCGTGTTGGCATCGGGCTCCAGCGTGTTGGCATCGGGCTCCAGCGTGTTGGCATCGGGCTCTAGCGTGCTGGCGTCAGCCTCTTGCGTGCTGGCGTCGGGCTCTTGCAGGCTGCGGGGCTGCGGGCGCGGTGCGCGGGGTTGTCTGGGAGCAGCTGGCTGGCTGGCTGTTTAACCAGGTGGAAACAGCAGCTCCGTGCCTCGCCTCCTGCCTGCTGGCTCTTACCGCTGGCTGTTCTGAGTTTGCCCCAGCGAGTGGAAACCACAGAGTGGTCCAGAGATAAATGTTCCAGAAACAGCAAAACAGTCTCGTGAAGAAAGAGCAGAGGCCTTTGGAGATCTCTTCACAAGCAGAAGAGAAGGCCATAGTACATAGGTAGCCAAATTGTCTTTACTTATCTGAGAGATGCGCAGGTCAGGTCCACGTGGGCGCCATTTGTTGTTAAAATTCGTAGGCTCTTGCCGGGCGGGCTAGCTTCACGGGCAGGTAACAGAGACGCGGAGACAACGGCTGGGCAGGGAAGCTGTATTTCTTTATTCAGGAACAACGATTCATAAACTAAGACAAACTAATCACCAAACAGAACTCTGCTGTCTCTTTGCGGCGGCGGCGGCGCAAGCACTCTCTCTTACTCTCGAACTCTCGAAATCAGGGACCCTCTCTTACTCTGTCACTCTGGAACTCAGGAACTCAGGAACTCTCCAACTCTGGCGGGGCCCCTGGGGGGGGGGCAAGCGGGCCCGCGAAATTAACTGGACTGATCTAATTCTCTTGGCGGGGGAGAACTAGAACCCAATGTAAAGCATACAACAAACCTCTCTCCCATAAAATGATTTGGAAAAAAAAAAGAACTCCACTATACATATCATCTGAAATTCCAGATGTATTTATTGAAGGTCAAAGCATCAAGTTATAAATCCCAGAATAAAACATAGATGGCCATGCATCTGAAATTTGGATATAGAATAACTTGCTAACATGAAAAGCAACAGAAATAAAGCACCCTATAATATGTTTACTATGTAAACCTTAGTAATTCCATATGCCAATTGTATGCCTAACAGACTAAATCACTATATAGGAACTTATTAGTTTTACTATATAAAGAACTTATATAAAGTAATAAGAAATATACAATGACCCAAAGAGAGACCTTGGCAAAGGCACTGAGAAAAAATTCATAGGAAAAGAAATTTAACCAAAAAGGGTTTTATTTGTTTTACATCACCATTAATAACAAACCATGCACAGTATATCACTTAGATGATATGATTTTACCTATCAACTTGTTAATAATTATAAAGAGCTAATAAAGTATTCCACAAAGTAGCCTATGGACAGTGAGGCAGAAACTGTTCTACGGGGCCCAAGACTTCACTAATTTTTGCCTGAGCCCGGCAGCTAACATGCAGGTGGGCTAAAGGTATTGTCTGGGGAGATGGTGTCAGAGTTGGAAATAGGACTAGAAAGCTGGTTCAGGGCAGAGTAGCTCCCAAATATGGGGAAAGTATAAAGATATTGTTAACTGTAAATCCCATCGATTTGATCTGGGGACCATATTCAGCACAGGAGCCTGTGTACCCTCTGCATCCCTGTAGGTCTGAGCTCTCATTCTGTGGTCATAGCTAGGAACATTCCAGGCTGCATTCATTGCAGGACCTGTCTTTCTGGAGTGGCAGAATATGCTGACCCATTCTCTATTCAGAGAGTGAGGCAGTCCCTACCATGTCGTTCCACATTGAGGGCAAGGTTATGTAGAGGCCCACAAGAGGGTCCACTATGTTGTTCCTGATGGAGATGACCAGTGATGGTGAGAGGGATCTGTTAGAGATCTAGGTCCATCATGTCTGTATGGGAATCCCAGGATTCCTTGACTAAGGTCCTGGAACCAATTACTATTAAGCATAAAAACAGATGTAATTAAATGCAGATTCACTTTGCTTTAACATTTAGTCTATTAAAGCAACAAGATTTTTATAATATGTGTGTGCATCTTTAAACATTTTCTTACACATCTGACTATGCTCTTGAGCAGTCTGATAAAGTAGTCAGTAAATGTATAGTAAGAGCTGATAACTGAACTAGCTCTTTCAGATCTAAGTAGTTAGGGGAAAAAAGTTTTTTTTTTTCCTCTGAGGTTTTAAAATTCAGTACCCCCAATGTGGAATCCACTTAAGAAACCAGGTGTAAGTGCTGGGGACATAGGGAGATAGCATGATTAAGCAAAAATATTTTCTTTTTTTTTTTTTTCTTTTTTTCCCCCCCCAGGGTTATTGTTGGGCTCGGTGCCTGCACCATGAATCCACCGCTCCTGGAGGCCATTTTTTTCCCCCCTTTTGTTGACCTTGTTGTAGCTTCGTTGTGGTTATTATTATTGCCCTTGTTGATGCAATTCGTTGTTGGATAGGACAGAGAGAAATGGAGAGAGGAGGGGAAGACAGAGAGGAGGAGAGAAAGATAGACACCTGCAGACCTGCTTCACCGCCTGTGAAGCGACTCCCCTGCAGGTGGGGAGCCGGGGGCTCGAACCGGGATCCTTATGCCGGTTCCTGCGCTTTGCGCCACATGCGCTTAACCCACTGCGCCACCTCCCGACCCCCAGCAAAAATATTTTCATACCTAAGTCTCTGAGGTCCCAGGTTCAATCTCTAGCACCTCCATAAACTAGATCTGAGCAGTGCTTCTATGTTCCTCTCTTTCTGTGCCTCTCATACTCCTAGCCAGAGGTTTATTTTAAACAAGAAAAACTAATATGGAATTCATAAGTTTCCCCCCACTGACATCAAGCAATATAGAAACACAACTAACTACACTTTGGTATTACTGTACTGCTTTGAAGAACAGATCTCACTGAAGGAATTACTAAATATGATGGAAGGTTCTTTACCAGAAGAGATAGCCACCCTAAAATAGTAGGGTCCTATTTTGGACCATGTCAAATGCTTTGGAGATATTAAACCCAAGTGGATAAGGGCCCTTCTGTCTGGCATGGGGTAAGTGGACCACAGTTTGCAGTCACCTGAGAACCCATACCTTCAAAAAACATCCTAACTGTTCTAGGGTAGGGAGAGCTATTTTTCCATTCCTCATCTCTCTTGTCTTTCTTCTTTCTGTCCTTAAATGGGCCTTTTGCTTCTTTTGTCTTTCCTGCTTCCTTCCAGCTCAAGGGAATAGGCCCTTCTCCTGAGATTTTTGCCAGGTACTGGCAGTTGTTCTGAAAGCTTTACAAACATTGTTTAGTATTCTGCTGGTATTATTTACTATTTAAGTTTTAAATCTCCAAGGCTTTACTGGATCTTCATGCCTGTGTGATCCCATAGCTCCTGCCCCCCTCCCCGCCCCATTTTCTAGATAGAAGCTGAAAGACAAAGAAGGAGAAAGAGATACCACAGAACTGCCTTGGTAGTTATGAAGCTTCCTGTTTGTATGATGCTCCCATGTGGTATCCAGAGGCTTGAAGACAGGTCTTTGTGAATATTATAGTGTCTACTCTACCAGGTAAACTATCGCCCAATCTCCACTTGATTCTTTTTAAATTTTATTTAGTTAATTTGTTCTTCATCATTTGAGGACTTATAGTTTATAGTACAACTATTGGCACATGAGTATCATTTCTCATTTCTGCATGACAGGACCCTATAGAATGTTCTTAACACCTAACTTATGTCCATTTCCACCATCGTGTGCCAGGACCTAATACTTTATCCATCCCCCCAGAGTCTCTTGTTTTACTTCAGTATACTATACCTAATCCAAGTTTCACTTTGTGTTTTTCCTTACTGACCTTCTTTCTTAAACTCCACCTATAAGGGAGATCTTCTGGTATTTTTCCTTCTCTCTTTGGTTTATCTCACTTTAGCATGGTTCCTTCAAGTCCCATCCAAGTCAAGGCAAAGGAAATGACTTTATCATTGTTAGCAGCTGAGTAGTGTTCCACTGTATTTATACCCATTTAATTCTCATAACCGTGATATGGTATGGGTACTATATTATCATCTCCATTTTACAGGTTAAAAAGGGAAGGTTGGAAGAAATTATTACCTTGCCAAAATTACCTAGCTATTAAGAAATAGAGCATGGGAGCGCATCTCAATCTGTTTGACTGGGGTCTTCATTCCAAAGGTCTAATCTTCATTTTTCTACTACTGCCTGCTGTTTCCCATTGCCTTATTTTCCTTCTTTCTTTAGCCTCAGCCTTAGTGAGTGTTCCAGTGTCTTCCCTAAACCCAACATCCTTGTCCTCCAAGATCTTCATTCTCTTAGTCTTTCAGAGTCAAGAACATCTCTTCTTGCTTTCTAGATACTGCTTTTTCTCGGCTGCAGTCATTTGACTTTTGCTCTCCTTCTTACTTAAAACTTTCTTGATCTTATAGATTATACTTCTAGGCTCACACTGTAGCCCTGACTTATCACCTGATTTATAGTATTGCTTCTCTACTTGTTAGATATTTCCACTTGAATATTTCCCTGTCATTTCAAACATTCCTCAAATATGAATTTACTTGTTGCTAACCACCCAATTTTACCTTTACTTCTCTGCATAAGGCCTTCATTAACTTGCTGTTGGCTTCAGAGTAAAGTCCAGATTTTATTCAGGTGCTTAAAGTACTCATTTTGATCGGATTTTTCAGTTTTATTTTATCTGCTCCCTAGACAAATCGTTGTTTAGCCTGTCTAATCTATCCACTATGTTCCAAGCATTTTGTATACCTCCCTGTCATCTTTTAAGACCTGGTGAATGACCTACCTGCTTTAGGAAGACTTTCCTGCATGCCCAAGAGCCCATCATGTCATGTTCCCTACTGTCATCTTTCCCTACGTCTACACTTGACCTCCTTACTTTGAGTCTAACCTTTGTAACCCCTCTAGTTCCTACTGTGATGTAGTACTTTGCACATACTAAGCTCTTACCAAATATGAATTGATTATTTGGATATTAGGTGGGAAGGAAGACTATGAATAGAGGTGGGCTCCTTTCTGGAGGACAGACACTATATTGACTTCATCTTTTTATTTTGGGATCTTAAAATAGTGCCTAGCATGCAGTTTGTCACTTCTGTGCATTAGGGCTGGTTTTGTCAAATATCTCTGTGCCAGGTGCTGTGCTAAGTATCCATAAGGCCTTATGAATGAATGAAGAAGATTGAGAGTTATGCCTGTTTCCCAACTTAATATTTATCCACCTTTCATGCAGATGAATTTTAGTATTTCTATGCCTCCCAGGTATTGTGAGAAGAGACCTACTGCATAGCTTGAGATTATTCTTCTTTAGGATGGCACTCTTCTTCAAACAAACACTGCTGTCATGGTGTACCAGGAAACCTCCAGGCTGATCATAGCTCTGTTTTGAACTCAGCATGTCGGGAAATTTCACTCATTTGATAGCCAAGAATTGTCAAAGACAACAGAAAAGTCAGGAGTAGTCAAACCATCTTGAGCCACAACTGGTTTCTGGCAGGATAGGTGAGGTTTAAGTGGATGCCCTTTTCCCATTAGCAAGTCTAAATCTCCGGACCTGCTTAAATTCTGCATTCTTGATGCTGCTGCTGCTGCTACTGCTGCTGCTGGATGGAAATGAAAGAGAAAGAGGGGCATATAAAGTGGAATACTTCAGGCAAACAATACCTCTGAGGAATGTTTTTGGAAATGTTTTGGGATGTTAGAAAATCTTCTTGCCTCTAAGTATGTTTTTGGCAGAAAGGAGACAGTAAGCCAGGGCCTTGTCTCTATAAAGATCTGTTACAGGGGGGCTAGGTGGCGGCACACCTGGTTGAACACATATGTTACAGTGCGTAAGGACCCAGGTTCGAGTCCTTGATCCCCACCTACAGGGGGAAAGCTTCACAAGTGGTGAAGCAGGTCTCAGTGTCTCTCTCTCCCTCTCCTTCTCTCTCTCTCTCTCTCTCTCTCTCTCTCTCTCGCTCTCTCCTTTCCCTCTCAATTTCTGGCTGTGTCTATCCAATAAATAAATAAAGATAAAAAATAAGAATAAAAATATCTGCTGCAGGTACACTGATACACTGAAAACCAGGGCTTCAGAGAGAAACTGGATGCATTTAAAATGAATAATCTCATTGTAGGCTTGCAAACACAAATATACCGCATTTTATGCTACAAGTATATTTTCTAAGTCAAATTACACCTTAGAAGCTTAGTGAGGTGAGCTATTTAAAGGAACCCAACAGTGAAGCCTTTTGTAGTATGATTAATTACCTCCAGTAAATCTGGATTTTCTTTATATTAGCCTTGCCCATCTGTTCTACTTTGTTAAGTAGACAGTACCAAAAATGGGCTCTTCTCCCAGACTCTGTCTCCCAGGGGTATGAGAGTTAGGTCTTCTGAATGATAAATAAAATGTCAGAGAAAATGGTGGCAAGAAGTATTTATGCATATTAGGTGCACCCAATGTATTTATATAATGAAGTGCCTGAATTATTTTATTCAAGGCTGGCTGATGTTGTGACCCCACTCTGGAGGGTGAGATATGAAGAACAGCTTAATCTGGGTAGCCAGTTTAAGTCTACCCCTCTATTTAATCAGATGAATAGTGCTAGGATTGGTGGGAGCTTGATTGGATGGCTATAACTAGATGCTTCAACAGTTCCTTGAACTCAGTATGTTAACAGCTCTTGAGATTTTAAATTTAGATTAGTTATGTCTTCCAGAACTCTGGAGCCATATACCCAGACACCTTTTCCCTTTCTTTTTCTTTTTTCTTTTTGTTGTTGTTATTCTGTTTAAAAGTATTCTTTGGTGTGTGTGTATGTGTGTGTGTGTGTGTGTGTGTGAGAGAGAGAGAGAGAGAGAGAGAGAGAGAACGCACAGAATGTCACTTTGTCATTTATGACATATTTTTTTATCTTTCTTGTTTTTATGTGGTGCCAGGAATTGGAACACAGAGCATCACACATCCAAGGCATGCATGTGCTTCACCACTGACCCACCTCCCCAGTCTCTTTTTATGTTTTTCTCATTGTTCTGTGTGTGAATAGCAAGTCTTCTTGCTGCATCATGTAAAACTGTACTCTCTAGATATGTGTGACAAGTTTAAATACATTCATTTCCACTATGATGTTCATTTTGAACATGGAAATTTGTTTCAACAAATTGATATACTAAGTACCAATTTAAACATAATGTAGGGAATCAGGCAGTAGCACAGCGGGTTAAGCACAGGTGGCACAAAGCGCAAGAACTGGCGTAAGGATCCCAGTTCGAGCCCCTGGCTCCCCACCTGCAGGGGAGTCCCTTCACAAGTGATGAGGCAGGTCTGCAGGTGTCTATCTTTCTCTCCCCCTCTCTGTTTTCCCCTCCTCTCTCCATTTCTCTCTGTCCTATCCAACAATGATGGCATCAATAACAACAACAATAACTACAACAATAAAACAAGGGCAACAAAAGGGAATAAATAAATATTAAAAAACATAATATAAATATCCATTTGCATAGGAGTGATTTTGTTCACTAAATGCCAGATGAAAGAAGGAAACTGCACCCAGCAGAACTGAAATGCATAGGAATACAGAAATAGGGCTGGGGAGATAACATAATGGTTATGTAAAAAAAAAAAAACACCAAAAAAAACCTCTCAAGGTCCTATGTTTAATTCCCAGCACCACCATAGCTGAGCAGTGCTTTGGTAACAACCACCACCCCTCCAAAAAACAAACAAACAAAACCAAATACATAGATGCACATATCTCACACGTTTATTGACTCCTTTGATTCACTGCATGTTATTAACCACAGCCCTTTATGCCTGCTGTTAGAAGGTTCCATTTCACTCAAAAAAACTATTCTCATATCACTTTATAATAACTCACAAGTGGATAATCACTTCCACAGTTAAATTTCTGGCTTTGTCAGAATGTAGTGCCAACTTTTCCTAAAATTATTTTTTATTAGTGATATAATAATGATTAACAAGACTGTAGGATAAGAGGGGTACAATTCCATACAATTCCCACCACCAGAGTTCTGTATCCAGTCCCCTCCATTGGAAGGTTCCTTATTCTTATTCTGGCAGTATGGACCAAAATTTTCCATGGGGTGGAGAAGGTGGAAGGTCTGGCTTCTGTAATTGCTTCTCTGCTGGGCATGGACATTGGCAAGTTGATCCATACCCCCAGCCTGTTTCTATTTTTTCCCTAGTGGGATAAGGCTCTGGAGATGGGAGGTTCCAGGACGCATTGATGAGGTTGTCTTTTCAGGGAAGTCAGGATCAAACCTTACTATAGTTTTGAAATGTGAGTGTCCAACCCCATATCCCCCACGAATACTATGGCTTATTCAAAATAATATTTATTTTATTATTTTGGAGGGATTCAGAGAGGGAGAGAAAGAGACACCTGTAGCACTGTTTTGCCACTTGTGAAGCTTCCCCCTTGCAGGTAAGGAGCAGGACAGGTACTAGAGCACTGGAATGTGTGCACTTTACCACCGCCAAGGCCCTTGACCATTGTGGTTTTGTTAAATTTGCTTAGTGTGGTTTAGGAATATATATGTCACATCAGCAGAGTTGATGGTCTAAGTTTATTGAAAGTCAAATGAATGGTATAATCAATTTTTCAAAGTTACTTATTGAGAGAGAGAGAGAAGAAGAAGAAGAAGGAGGAGGAGGAGGAGGAAGAGGAGGACTCTTGTATATGAAATACAAGCTTAGGCTCTCATGGTTGCAAGCTGAAAGCTCTACCACGGCATCATCTCCCATTTAACTGATTGAAAATCCAGTTCCTCAGTGACAGGTACCATATTTCTAATTTTTTGAAGCTTCTTTCTTTATTTTTTTAATTAGTATGTGGACACACAAACACTTATCAGAAGGACATACAGCATCATTATTCACAGTGACCAAAGTGTGGAAGCAGCTTAAGTACCCATTGGCAGGTGACTGGCTAAATAAGTTATGGGACATATATTCCATTGAATATTACTCAGCAGTCAGGATGATATTGTGTTCTTTGGTACAAAATGGATGGAACTGGAGATGATTATACTTAATGAAATAAACAGAGATGAACAACTACTGGATAGTTTCACTCATGTGGAGTCTAGAGAACTAATACATATGAATTTGCAAAAAACAAAAAAAGCAAGTAAACATGTTGAGACTTTTGAAAACTATGGTGGTTATCTTTGAGAGGTGGGAAAGTGAAGATACAGAACTTTGGTGGTGGTGTGGTGTGAAACTATACCCTGCAGTCCTACAGCTTTGTAACCTAATTTTTTAAATAAAAAAAAAAAAGGAATATAAAGCCCTAAATGTGCTTTATTTTTTGTCTTTCCAAATTGGAATTTATGAAATTTAAACACATCCGGGATAATGAATCTTATTTTCTATGTAAAAAATTCATAATTAGCATTATAAAGTAAGTTTATTTCAATTTAGTATAAATAATTATATGAAGTTCTAGAGTCTATTTTATAGCTCTTAACTCCATTATTTTCCTACTGCAGACAACACAGACATAAAACATAAAAAATTAGCAGGGGTTGGGCGGTGGCGCAGCAGGCTAAGTGCATGTGGCGCAAAGAGCAAGGACCTGCGTAAGGATCCCGGTTCGAGCCCCTGGCTCCCCACCTGTAGGGGAGTCACTTCACAAGCAGTGAAGCAGTGAAGTAGTTCTGCAGGTGTCTATCATTCTCTCCCCCTGTTTTCCCCTCCTCTCTGACCTATCCAACAACGACATCAATAACAATAATAAATACAACAATAAAAAACAAGGGCAACAAAAGGGAAAACAAATAAAATTTAAAAAATAAAATAAAAAATTAGTACTTAATAATAGTTACTGCTGGGGCACATAGCCTACAAGATGACTTCACTATTTCTGGCAGCCACTTTTTTGTTCTTTTGATAGTGGGTGAGACAGAGATGAGAGAGAATAAAAAAGTAAAAAAAAAAATCAAGATTAAAAAATTAGAGAGAAGTAAGTAAACCTGCAGGACTGCTACACCACTCAGGTGGGGACTGTGGACTTGAACCTGGGCCCTTGTACACGGTAAAGTGTACACTGTGCTGTGCTACCACCTGACCCAGGAACCATGTTTCAAGTTCTCATTAATCACATGCGGCCAATGACTGCTATATTACATAGAATATCACACTGACACATTTTCATGATCACGGCCTGAAGGGTGCCAGACTGGGTCCCAAGGGGGACAGATAGCTGTTCCGGCCTGGCTTGATGGAACCTGACTGATCCTAACAGCTGGCCTGATGGGGGCCTGACTGGGCTTGACCGGGGCCTAACAGGGCTCCGCCCTGATAGAGGTCTGATGAGCGCCTGAGCAGGGCCTAAGGGAAGCCTGATGGGGCCCTGAACGGGTCTGAGGGGTGCCTGACCAGGACCTAACCAGGCCTGACGGGTGCCTGACTGGGGCCTGATGTGGCTTCCCTGACGGGGGCCTAGACTGGGCTTAACCGGGGCCTAACAGGGATCTGCCTGACCTGGGCCTTATGGGGAGCCCAATGAGGCTCCAGACTGATGGGAGTCTGACAAGCGCCTGACAGGGCCTGATCAAGGTCTGACCGCAGCCTGATGAGGCCTGACTGGGATCTAATGGAGGCCAGACCAGGGCCGGACTGGGCCTTTTGGGAACCTAGATAGGGGCTTGACTGGGCCTAACAGGGCTCCACCCTGATGGGTCCTGACTGGATTCTGACCTGTCCTCATTGGGGCTTGACGGGTGCCTGATCGGGGCCTAACGGGGGTCTGAACTGGGCTTGACCAGGTTCTGACTTGGCCTGACAGGGCCAGACTGGGGTCTGACTAGGCCTGACGAGGTTCTGGCCTGACGGATGCCCGACCAGGGCCTGACCGTGGACTGACAGGGCTCCAGACTTACGGAGCCTGAATGGGATCTGACCGGGTTCTGACCTGGCCTGACCAGGGCCTGGAGGGACCTAACGGGGGCCAGACTGGGACCTTATTAGGCCTGACAGGGCTCCGGCCTGACCTGGTCTTAATGGGGGCCGACTAGACTCCGGCCTGATGGGGGCTGACATGGGCCTCACTGGGGCCTAAACAGGGACCTGAGGGAGCACCAGCCAGATGGGGGCCTAACAGGGCCTGACCAGGGGGTCCTGACGGGGCTCCGGCCTGACCAGGGCTTGATGGTTTCCTGACGCGGCCTGATGAGGCTCCGGCCTGACGGGCGCCTGACCGGAGCCTGATGAGGGCCTAACGGTGCTCCAGCCTGATGGGTCTCCAGCGAGCGGCTGATCGAGGCCTGACCAGAACCTGACTGGGGCCAGGCGGGGCTCCGGCCTGACTGGGGCCTAACTGGGACCTGATGGGGCCTGACAGCACTCTGGCCTGACAGGTGCCTGATCGGGGCCTAATGGGGGGCTGACCGGGGTTCTGATGGGGCTCTGGCATGATGGGGACCTGACCGCGGCCTGACATAGGCCTGATGGGCGCCTGACCGGGCCTTACTGGGGCCTAACGGGGACCTGACGGGGCCTGATGACGCTCCAGCATGACTGGGGGGCCTGAGTGGTGCCCGATTGGGGCCTGACTGGGGTTCCTAGTGGGTCTCCAACCTGATGACCGCAGCCTGACATGGGCCTCACGGAGGCCTGACCAGGTCTGATCGGAGCCTGACCAGGCTCTGGCCTGATTGGAGGCTGATCGGATCTAATTGGGACCTAACAGGGACCTGACCAGGTCTGACAGGGTTCCGGTGAGCGACTGAACAGTGCCTGATGGGGGCCTGACAGGTGCCTGGTTGGGGCCTAATGGGGGGGGTCTGGCTGGAGGTCCTGACCGAACTTGATGGGTTCCTGACTGTGGCCTGATGGGGACCTGGTCGGGGCCTGATGGGGGTAAGACTGGGGCTGGACTAGGCTTGATGAGGCTCTGGCGAGTGGCTGACGGGGACCTGACCGGGACCTGGCGGAGCTCCCATCTGATGGGGGCCTGAATGCACCTGACGGGCCTAACAGGAACCTGACGGTGCTCCATCCCGACGGGAGCCTGATGGGGCCTGAATGAGACCTGACCTGGTTCTGACCTGGCCTGACGGCACTCCAGCCTGACTGGGAACTAACAGCTGCCTGATCAGGACCTAATGGGGGCCTGACGGGACTCCGACCTGACCGGGGTTTGATGCTTCCCTAACCCAGGCCTGATGGAGGCCTGACGGGTGCCTGACTTGGCCTGTCTGGGGCCTAACGGAGAGCTGATAGGGTGTGACAGCGCTCCAGCTTGACGGGAGCCTGAGCGGTGCCTGATGGGGGCCTGACCGGGGGTCCTGAGGGAGCTCCCACCTGATGAGGGCCTGACCGTGGCCTGACATGGGCCCCATGGAGGCCTGACCAGGCTTAGTGGGGGCCTGACCTTGGTCTGACCTGGGCCTAACAGGGACCAGACCGAGGCCTGACTAGGTCTGATGAGACTCTGGCCTGATGGGCGCCTGACTAGGGCCTAATGAGGGACTGACGCAGCTCCAGCGAGCGGCTGACCACTTGGCCTGTCTGGGGACCTGACGGCGCTCCAGCTTGACGGGGACCTGAGTGGTGCCGGATGGGGCCTGACCGGGGGTCCTAACGGGGCTCCGACCTGATGGGGGTCTGACTGTGGCCTGACATGGGCCTCACGGAGGCCTGACTGGGTCTGATCAGGGCCTGATGGGGCTTCAGCCTGATGGGCACCTGACTGGGCCTAATTGGGGCTTAACGGGGACCTGACGGGGCCTAACTGCGCTCCAGTCTGACGGGGGGCCTGAGAGGTGCCTAAGGCGCCCTGACGTGGGCCTCACGGAGGACTGATGGGGCCTTACTGGGGCCTAACGAGGTGCCTGACCGGGGGTCTAACAGGGCTCCAGCCTGATGGAGCCCTGAAGGCGCCTGACTTGGCCTGTCTGGGGACCTGATGGAGACTGATGGCACTACAGCCTGACGGGGGGGGGGGGGGGGGGAGGGAGGGGGAGGAAGAGCCGGCTTTAGTGCCTGATGGGGGCCTGACCGGGGTTCCTGACATAGGCTTCACGGAGACCTGACTTAGCTTGTCGGGGGCCTTACGGGGGCCTTAACGGAGCCTGACGTGGACCTCATGGAGGCCTGACTTGGCCTGTCTGGGGCCTAACAAGAACCTGACGGGGGCCTGATTAGGGCCCAAGACAGCCTGACAGGGGACTGACTGCAGCCTGATATGTGCCTCACGGAGGCCTGTCTGGGGCCTGACCAGGGCATGATGGTACACCGGCCTGATAAGGGCCTGACGGGCACCTGACTTGGCCTGTCTGGGGCCTGAACGGAGCTTGACTGAGCCCAACAGGGGCCAGACCGGAGCCTGACTAGGTCTGATGAGGCTCCGGCCTGACAGGCGCCTTCCCGGGGCCTGGTGGAGCCTGATGGGGGACTGACGGGGCTCCGACTTGATGGGGCTCCCGCGAGCAGTTGACCGGGGCCTGACCAGAAACTAACCATGGCCTGACAGTACATCGGCCTGCTAGGGGCTTGATGGGTGCCTGACTTGGCCTGTATGGGGCCTAACAAGAACCTGACGGGGGCCTGAGAGGTGCCTGATTGGAGCCTAAGACGGCCTGACAGGGGACTGACCGGAGCCTGACATGGGCTTCATGGAGGCCTGTCTGGGGCCAAACCTGGGCATGATAAGGGCCTAAAGGGGATCTGACAGGGCTTGACTGCTCCAGCCTGATGGGGGCCTGACCGCTGCCTGATATGGGCCTCACTGAGGCCTGACAGCACCTAACAGAGGCCAGACTGAGGCCTAACTAGGTCTGATGAGGCTCCAGCCTGACGGGTGCCTCACCAGGGCCTGATGGGGGAAATGACGCGGCCCCAGCGAATGGCTAGACCGGGGCCTGATGGGGGCCTGAAGGCGCCTGACTTGGCTTGTCTGGGGGACTGACCGGGGGTCCTAACGGGGCTCCAGCCTGATAGGGGACTGACATGAGCCTTACAGAGGCCTGTCTGGGGCCTGACCAGCACTGACTATACATCGCCCTGATAGGGGCCTGACAGGCGCCTGACTTGGCTTGTCTGGGCCCTAACGAGGACCTGACGGTTACAGGGGCCTGAGAGGTTCCTGATGGGGCCTAAGGTGGCCTGATGGGGCTTCAGCCTGATGTGGGGGATTGACCGCGGCCTGACATGGGCCATACGGAGGCCTGCCCGGGGCCTGAACAGGGCTTGGTGGGGGCCTGACCAAACCTGATGGTACACCGGCCTGATAAGGGCCTGACGGGTGCCTGACTTGGCCTGTCTGGAGTCTGACGGGGGCCTAATGGGGACCTGATAGCGCTCCGGCCTGATGGGGTCCTAATAGGGGCCTGACAAGACTGTATCAGAATAATTCCTCAGCATCAAGAGGTCTCCAGCCTGATGGGGTTCTGGCGAGCAGCTGACCGCGGCCTGACATGGGCCTTACCAGACCTGATGGTACACCGGCCTGATAAGGGCCTGACAGGCGCCTGACTTGGCCTCTCTGGGGTCTGACAGGGCCTGAGAGATGCCTGATCAGGGCCTAAGGCGGCCTTTCCGGGGCCTGACCAGGCCTGATGGGTCCTGACGGTCGCCTGACTTGGCCTGTCTGGGGCCTAATGGGGGCCTGACAGAGACCTGACTGGGCCTGATGGGTCTCCGGTCTGACAAGCACCTGACCGGGCCCTAACGGGGACCTATTGGGGCCTGACGGGGTCTGGCCTGACCGTGGCCTAACAGGAGCCTAACCGAGTTCTGACCTCGCCTGATGGAGACCAGACAGAGCCTAACGGGGGCCTGGTGGGGCTCCAGCGAGTGGCTGACTGACTGATCAGGGCCTGGTGGGAGCCTGATGGGGGCCTGAAGGCGCCTGACCAGAATTGACTGGGGCCTAAAGGGGACCTGACTAGCCCTGATGCTGTTCTCGCCTGTCGGATGCCTGATCGGGGCTTAGGGGGGGGCCTGACCGAGGGTCCTGATGGCACTCCAGCCTAATGGGGGCCAGACTGCAGCCTAACACGAGCCTCATGGAGGCCTGACCAAACTCTGATGGGGGTCTGACCAGGGCATGACCAGCCCTGATGGGAGCCGGACTAGGACCTGCCGGGCACTTGACCGAGTCTGATTGGGACCTAATGGGGACCTGATGGGCCCTGATGGGGGGACTTATGGGGCCTGAATGGGGTCTGACCGGGTTCTGACCTGGCCTGACGGGGCTCTGGACTGATGAGGGCCTGAAGGCGCTTGACTGGGACCTAATGGGGACCTGACGGGCCCTGACAGTCCTCCGGCCTGACAGGGGCTTGACCAGAGCCTATCAGGGACCTGACAGGGGCCTTATGGGGCCTGACCAGATTCTGACCTGGCCTGATGGAGGCCAGACAGGGACCTGACGGGGCCTGATCGGGGCTTAACGGGGCCTGATCGGGGCCTGACCGGGCCCTAACAGGGCCTGACTGGGGCCTAACGGAGACCTGACTGGGCCTTTGACGGAACGCCCGCCTGATGGGGCTCCAGTGAGCGCCTGACCGGGGCCTGACCAGCACCTGATTGGGGCCTAACGGGGACTTAATGGAGGCTTGACCAAGGACTGACGGGGCTCGGTCCTTATGGGGCCTGAACGGGATTTGACCAGCTTCTGATCTGGCCTACGGGAGCCAGACTGGGCCCTGATTAGGCCTGACAGGGTCTGGAGGGGGTCTGATCGAGGCCTAACGGGGCTCTGGCCTGATCCAGGCCTCACGGGGCCTGATGGGGGGCCTAACGGGGCCTGACCAGGGCCAGGCGGGGCCTGACAGGAGTCTAACGGGGTCCTGACAGGGCCTCTTATCCTATGGTCTTGTTGATCATTCTTAAATCAATTAAAAAAGAAAGAAAGAAAAAAGTTATGGAAACCTAAATCTTTTGCTTCTATTGGGAAAAAGTCAGAACTCCCGGTTATTTTATGAAATCTGCTTTAAGTTACTTGCACTAGAGTTTACCTTGTTTGATATCTTCTTCCTTTTACTGCTTCTGCACCATTTCTGAAAACTTCTTGGGCAACTTAAAAAAGAAAAATCTGTGGTGACTCACTGTCAAGAAAAAATTGTATCTCCTGTTATGGAATGTCTATGAAGAGCCTTAATCTTCTCAGTCATAGACTTTCATATACATTATACCTTTGAAGCAAGCAAAATTTATTGTCTTCATTTAGGGAGTATTCTTAATTTCCTTATAATGTTTTCCTCCTGGGTTTCATTTGACCTGTTGGCCCTCTTCTATCTTCCTTTTCCAGCCTGTCGTCAATGGTTACCGAAATAAATCCACCTTCCCTGAAGGAGGTCCTAATGGCAATCCAAAGACTGTGGGATACTATCTAGGAACTTGGAAAGGTCATTTGAAGGCCATGCCTAATAGAAGGGTACAGAAAACAATGGTAATTGGAATAGAAAGGAAAATACAATGTGGCCTTAAAGAAGAAGGTTGGACCGGAAGTCTTTGTAGAACACGGTCACAGTTTTTTCAGTTACTTTTAGGTGACTGGTCATTGTAATAAAATGCTAAGAATCACAGCCCTCATTATGTTCTTCTAAAAGCCACATATGTGAGACCTAGCAAGAAGTTAGTAAATGCTGAGTTGTTGCTGCTGCTTTTTCAACATCGTCATTGGTGTCATCACTGTTATTATCTTATGCTTCATTCTGTTCTGGGAGCAATCTCTTGGAGTTACTTAGTCTGTTTCATGTCCCTGGGAACTGGAAGTTCTGTGTGATAAATATACCTTAAAATATATCCTAAAAGAAATGGCAGGTGAAGTAAGTACTAATGAGTGAAATCCTAGTGGCTTATTTCTGAGATTTAATTTCATTATCTATTCCCAGAGACTGTTCCTGAACTTACCATTTGCCCATTTCCAGTAAATTCACTTGAAGCACCTTCACTTTATATTAGTCAACCATCATTTTAAATTAGTCATACTGCTTAATATCCATGTGCCTTAAACTCCGCTTCATCAGGGCAGGCACTGCCCCCTCCCTTGTGTGCTAAATTGAATGAGTATATGATGTCAGTGTTCTATTATTTAGTCACAGAAAATCAAAACCCATTGCATTTTATTTCCCTTAAACTGAACAGAAAGCCATTATTCTTATATTGTCAATTTCTGGAATGAGAGAGAATATTGAGGAGTGGCTCCATTAAGAATAAACTTCATAATGGCTTGGCCAGGAAACAAATTTTCTACCCAAAATGACCTTGAGCTTGAATTATGTGCTTTGTTTATTCATACCTGCATACCTTTTTGAAGAAAGGCATTTGAATGGCTAGCTATTTTCTAAGCAATAGTTTAGGAAGAACAATACTTTAGGAAGAAAACTATTTAAATCAAACCCTCTCTGGTTGGAGCCAGCCGACCAGGAACAGTAGTACCTGGAGAGGGCGCTAGGATTGAGAAAAGAAAGAAGACAGTGCAATGGGATCGGGAGGGCCCCAGTTCATTAACTGAGCACCCCGATTTATTTTACTTAGTCTTTTATAACACACACAGCAAGACGTTTAATTAGGCTGGCTCTGCATAAGGTTTCTCAAAACATAATCTAGGTGCATAAGCAAAGTACAGTTTCTCAAAATATGAGCAAGATACAGTTGAGGCAAAAGTTCATGTACTTGGACGGTTATTCTCCCAGAGAGTGCAAAGTATCATTTTCTCAGCTTTCTCCAATCATCATAGGAGAAAGGTCAGGGGCGCACAGAAAGCCTGCTTTGCCAGCGTTCTGCTCAGGCTCAGGGGGCTTTGCCTCTCAAGGACATGCTGCCTCTGACAATTCCCCCCATTTAAATTATATTTAAAGAATTTGTGTAATGGGGTTTGATGTAGTTCTACTTGAATAATATGGATTGACTTAATCGGACTCCTGGTAGTTATTGGCAATAAACAGGTTAAAGCAGGCACAAAAGTAATTTTCTTAAAATCTTCCAGTGATGGTAGTTCAGAAATTAATCTTTCAATCACTTCCTCAGTTTTTTGTGCCAGGGTTATCTACAGGTTTACCATTTGTCAAAGCTTATATTCCTTCATGCAACAATTGCAAATCCAGGGAATAATTTGTATAGTACCACATACCTAAAAGGTGTGCTCGGACCCTTTCCCATGGGGTATTTGTCTCATGTTTATAAGGAGTTACACATATATCAGCATATCTAGCATGATATCTGAGTCTCCATATTTCCTCTAAACCCTCAACTTTTTCTCCCCAAAACTGAACATACTCCATCAGTGCTTCTAATCTAGCTCCCATTTTATCATCTATGTTCTCCTGTGTCCTTAGAGCTTTGGTGACATTACTAGATAAGTTGTTCACAAAAGAGGCCATTTGTACAGAAGTAGAGAGTGCCACAGCTGCAGTTGTGATACTTTCAATCACTGAAATGGTTGTCACAGTTCCCACTATCAACAATCCCACAAACCTCTTTTACCTATCTAATGCCTGTTCTATCTTGTTCAAAACTAATATTCCTATATCTAGGTACCATTCTTTTTCTAAGCTTACCGGAATCATGACAAAGGCAGGCCTCTTCACTAACAATACCTGGTCCCCATCAGGAATGCCTGCTACACAGTTAGTAAGATTACAGTTATCACAACTAATATTATACAAGCATTCCTCAACTCTTATCTGTATCTTTCCCGTCAAGAAGGCCATCGGGTCTTGGACACAGGCCCTAGTCTTCTTAATAGTGCTCTCATAATACCCAAAGCTTCTCAGGTAAGACTTACTGAGACCAGTCTAGGACACTATCATTAGTCTCATATATTTGATACTGTACCACCTGGCTTCCGTGGCACCATACCCAAGTTATCATATTTTTTAAAATTTTGTCAGAGTGCTCCTTACAAGGAGGAGTATCCTGTGGAGGGGTCATATTTTAAAGCTCACCTAGCTCACCTTTATGAGAATCTAGCCCAGTCATGCTAATTGTCCACCTTATGGAAGGCCCTTCTGACTTTTCCATAGGTGGATCTCTAATGTCCCACAAATTCTTTACCAGTGTTAAACAACCAGTATGATTCTGAGAAGAAAAACATATAGGAGCTTTATGAGTCAAACCGGAAAAGGGAAAGTTCTGTGCAATGTCCAAACTAAATCCTTTCAATTAAGGATGTCCTAGCCATTCAGTAGGTTCAGCATACACCTGCACTGAAAGGCTGTGCCAAGTCATAGGATGATATTGGGCGAATCAGGAAGATAAGTCCAGAATGTCTCTGCTGTATGAGAAGTCTGTACTTGGCAGGAAACTATGGCCAGAATGGCCAGGAAAAGAGTAGATGGAGTTTTTGTCTGACCAGACATTTTCACCACTTGCTCCGCATCATTTGTCAGCCATTTCAACTGTCCCCAAGTGAGTGGTTTCACTCCTTTTGTAGCTTTTACTGGTGTTCTCTTTCTCAGTTTACTCCGGATCTTCATCCTTTTCATTGGTGGGATGAGCCCCTCTGGGTCCTCCTCTGGACTCAACCCATCCATCTGCATTTCAGACCAATCTCTTGGGCAACCCCCGGGGTCCATTACCTGTTTGAGAAAACACATACACATGCCCTCTTCCCCAAATCAATACTGGATCAGGTCCATTCCATTGCCCAGTTAATGGCTCTTTCCAAAATATAGTTGTATAAGAGCTTGAGTTGTAGCTCCCCAGAACCTATCTGTTGCTGACTGACCATGTGCATCCAAATTTAAAAAATTTATGACAGAGTGTGATGCAAGAGATTTATAGGCATATAGATAAAACTCCCCCTTTTTAATTTATTAATTTGATTTTTAAGTGTAAGATAAACTCTTTCTACTATGCCTTGTCCTTGGGATTATAAGGAATGCCAGTTTTGTGTTCGATGCTAAATTGTAGACAGAAAGTTTGGAATTTCTTCCCTGTATATCCTGATCCATTATCTGTTTTAATAACTTTTGGGATGCCTAGGATGATAAAACAATACAAACAATGTGCAATACAATCTTTAGAAGCTTCACCACTTCTGGGTAAGGCAAGAATAAATCCAGAAAAATGTGTCTACTACTGTATGAATATATTTCAATTTTCCAAAGGATGGTATATGTGTCACATCCATTTGCCATATTTGATCGGGTAATAATCCCCTGGGGTTCACCCCATAATGTGGAACTGGCAAATACATGGGGCACTTATGGCATTCTTTCACTTTGTCTAGCAGCTTCTCTAGGAATATGAAACTGCCGACTAAGACTGTAAGAATTTTGATGATGAATAGCGTGAGAAGCAGCAGCTTCCTGGATGGTAAAAATAACTGTCCTGGTAGCTAAGTCAGTAACCGAGTTACCTTCTGTAAGAGGCCTGGCGAGGCCACTGTGGGCTCGTAAATGTCTAACAAACACAGGATGTATTCTTTGCCTAATAAGCCACTGTAGTTGAACAAATAGCAAGAAAACCTGAGAAGTGGAGTGATAGGTGAGAGAAACAGTTTCCAAGGAAGCAAGAGCACAAGTAACATACTTACTGTCACTATACAAGTGAAAGCTTACTGTTGGTAATAATTGAAAAACTTTTTGAAAAAATAATTGAAAAAATTACTGCTGCAAGTTCTACCTGCTGAGCAGAAGTGAAACCTGTAGCAAAAACTTGAGTTTCATTTTGTATAGTGTAAGCTGCCTGTCCATTAGAGGACCCGTCAGTAAAGACTACTAAGGCTGCCAGAATCAGCTGAGATTTTACTGTCTTTGGAAAAAGAAATGGATGATGAGTTGCAAATTATAACAATTTATGATTGGGATAATGATTATCTAGTTGTCCTGAAAAACCCACAAGGGCAATTCCCCAAGAGTCATCTTGTTGAAGTAACCAATCAATTTGTTCCTTATTATATGGAATTCCAATAAGTGGGGGTTCTTGTCCAAATAACTCTATTGCCCTTTCTCTAATTTTCTGAGTTAAAGATGCTAAAGCAGCATGGTGTGGGACAAGAATTCTGGATGGTGATACTGGAAGGTGCAGCCATTCTAAGGGTCCCTGTTGCCACAAGACAGCAGTAGGAGTATGAACTGCAGGCAAAATATATACCACCCAAGGTTGTCCATATTCAAAATATAATTGTTGTCGCTCTGAAATACTTGTCTCTAAAAGTTTCAAGGCCTCCCTTCCTTCTTTGGTAATTACTCGGGGGGATGAAGGATCTGGATCACCCCATAATATATCAAAGAGAGGCTTTAACTGATTATTGGTGAGCCGTAGTTAGGTCTAAGCCAATTAACATCTCCCCCAAATTTTTGAAAATCATTTAAAGTCTTTAGGCTATCTTGTCTTAAAGAAATCTTTTGTGGTCTAATATGGTCTCTAAATAAAGTTCTTCCCAGGTAAGTGAAAGGCTCCTTTCATTGGACTTTGTCCGGAGTTATCACCAAACCCTGTCTTGGCAATCCTGTCTCCAAATGTGCATAATCAGAAAGAAGAACACCCTCATCTTTATAAGCTAAAAGTATATCATCCATATAGTGAATTTTATATACTTCTGGATACTTAATTCTAGTATAACTTACTACTGCAGCTACAAATTTTTGACACAAGATGGGGCTGTTAGCCATGCCCTGAGGGAGAACCGTCCAGTCATACCACTGCATAGGTTCTTTAAAGTTAGTAGAGGAGAGGCTAAAAGCAAATCTTTTACAATCTTGGGGGGGGCCAAAGGAATTGTATAAAAACAGTCTTTTAAATCTAAGATAATTTTGAATGTTCCTTTGGGGATGGCTACCAGAGATGGGAGCCCAGGTTGTAAAGATCCCATGAGTTCCATGGTGTTATTTACTTTTCTTAAATCTTGTAACAATCTCCATTTTCCGGATTTCTTCTTAATCACAAAAATAGGAGAATTCAAGGGATAATTAGAGGGCTCTGTATGGCCTAACGACAGTTGTTCCTGTACCAAAAATCTGGCTGCTTGTATTTTTTCTGTTTTTAGGGGCCACTGATCTACCCATACTGGCTCGTCTGACTTCCATACACTTGGGTCAGTATGAGTAACAGGACAATCAATGGTCCCCCCTAAAAATATCTTAATCCTGCCCAATAAGGTTGAGCTTGAGGTATTAAAGGTTCCCTTATTCCTTGTCTATTTTTTCCCAATCCTTGGTTAGGAAGGCATCCTTGATCCATCATTATATTAGACACTACAGCATTAGGGCTGAGCAAGTAAGCTCCAATGGATTGGAGTACATCTCTTCCCCAGAGATTGACAGGAAGCCGGGGAACAATATATGGTTTAAATAGTCCAGTATATCCTCCTGAATCTTTCCACCTTAAATAATTACTAGATTGTTGTGGACCCTCTGCCTGTCCTATTCCTTGTAACTGTCCCATGGCTTCCTTTTTTGGCCATGCTGAGGGCCAATAGGCCTCAGAAATCACAGATGCATCGGCTCTAGTGTCTAGCAAACCTTTCATTTCCTTGCCTTCAACCCATAAAGTAAATTCAGGCCTATCTTTATTTATCTGCTGATTCCAATAAGCATCTGAGGACCCAAAGCCCCGCAATCTGCGAGGTTGTTCACTTTTTGTCTTTCCCTCTAAATGCACAGGAACAATAACTAACTGTGCAATCTGAGTGCCTGCAGGAATTGGCTTGATTCCCAGAGGCACATATGTCATAACTTTTATTTCTCCAGTATAGTCAAAATCTATTACTCCTGGAGCTACATGAATCCCTTTAACTGTAAGACTGCTCCTTCCTAATATTAGCCCTATGGTGCCTTCAGGTAAGGGACCTACAACTCCAGTAGGCAAAGCTTGCACCCCCATTTCTGGGGTTAGTACTGTGTAGGTGGAGGCACACAGGTCCAGTCCTGCGCTGCCTGGGGTGGCTCTGAATAAGTCCTGAATGGATTTGTATTGTTCATTCTCTCCTGCTTGAAGAGCTGCCCCCAGATATTTCTGTGGTGCCCTGGGGGGCTCTGCTGGCCGTTTCCCACCAGTGAAGCAAGAGGGTTGCCCTCATTATCTCTTCTAGATTTACAGTTACTGACCCAATGATTTCCCCTGTGGCATCTTGGGCATAAAGTTGGGGTATGGGCACCACCTCTCTTTCCTTTTCTTTGAAGACAGTCTCGTATAAGATGGCCTGGTTTCCCGCGCTCATAACAAATGGAGAAATATTTTTCTTTATTCCTGCCTCTATTTTCTTGATTGTATAAAACATCTTTCACAGATATTCCCTTTAAGGCAGCAGCCATTGCTACCCCTTGCATATAAGCAGGACCTATGTCAGTACATAGGCTAATGTAATATGAAAGATCTCCTTTTCTTCTATAAGGCCTAAAAGCTGTGTGACAAGCAGAGTTTGCATTTTCATAAGCCAACTGTTTAACCAAAACCATTCCTGATTCTGTGTCACCAATCAATCTTCCTGCAGCTTGCACTAGCCTATCCACAAAATCAGCATATGGCTCATCAGGTCCTTGTCTGATTTTTGACAAATCTTCAGTCTTTCTAGAATTTTGAGGCAGGCTTTGCCATGCTCTAAGGGCAGCAGTATTGATCTGCACATAAGTCCTCTGAGCATATTGAAGCTGCATGTCTGTGCCTGCATAATTTCCTTCTCCAGCTAACATTTCATAAGTTACTGGCAAATTTAACCCCAATTAATAGCTGCAGTATCAGCACAAAACGCAAAAAAATCAGATTTCCAAATCAAGTAATCTCCACCACTAAGACAGACCTTAGTCAAGGCTTTCCAATCATTTGGAGGAAGTGCATCAGTAGAAAAAGCATCTAATAAAGCCATAGTAAATGGAGCAGTAGGGCCATATTGAGCAGTAGCAGTTTTAATGTCTTTTAAAGTTTTGAAAGGAATTGGAGTATGAATCATGTTTCCTTGAGCATCAATTTGTTCAAGTACTGGAAAAGCCAGTTTAAAGCCCTGAATGTCCTCGCCCCTGTCAACAGCACCTCACAGGGCAGCTTGTAATGGTGATTCAGCTGAAGGTTTTAATAAAATTTCTCAGAGGGAGGCTTCAGGTACAGCAAGAGTACGCGGTTCAGAGGTCAGACCCACATTAATTTGTTGTATGGGAGGAGTGTGGGAGACACTCTGAGGCTTGTGAGCAAGAGGCTCATAAGCTCTAACACATTGGCTTTGGCACATTTACATAAACTTCAAATACAAGCCTGAGGTTTTCCATATGATCATCTCCTTGCTTTTTCTGTTCTTTAGTTTAAGTTTCTTCTCCTCTCGTTTAAGCTAAAAATATCTCCCCGCTCCGTGACAAGATACAGCCTCATCCTCTAATTCCTCCTCCTTGTCCAAAGTTTATTTATCTTGAGGGTGATAGGGAGGGGGCCACTGAGGCTCTGAATGGGGTGGAGCAGAGAGCTGTAGCCCCTTGCCCTCCAACATTTCTTTTTCTCCCTCACAAGAATTTGTGGGCAGTTTTACTTCTGCCTTATCCCATCTATCTTTTTCTATTTTTGGATCTAAGCAGTCTTTGATAAGACTCCAAATAGCAAAAGTTTCTACAGGGACCTTTTAGGTCCATGAACATTATAATACCGCTGCAACTCCTCTCCTAATTGTAACCAAGTTTTGTAATTTATAGTCCCTTCTTTCAGGAACCAAGGACAAACTTCCTCTACAAATTGTAAGAACTTAATAATTTGAGGCTTTCCTACTTTAGATCCTCTACTTTTAAGCATGCCTTTTAAGACTTGAGCAAAGAGAGTTCTACTAGTAAGCTGCCCCATTATTTATTACTCCCGACTGTACCTTGAATTTCCCCGCAACTATTCTTTTATTCTTATTCTCCAGAGCTCCTCTGTGGGATCCTTCGCCATTTTCCCTCGTTCCAGGTCCCTGTTCGGGCACCACTTTCTGGTTGGAGCCTGCTGACCAGGAACAGTAGTACCTAGAGAGGGCGCTAGGACTGAGAAAAGAAAGAATACAGAATACAGTGCAATGCGATCGGGAGGGCCCCAGTTCATTAACTCAGCGCCCAACTTATTTTACTTACAGTCTTTTATAACACACACAGCAAGAAGTTTAATTAGGCTGACTTTGCATAAGGTTTCTCAAAACATGATCCAGGTGCATAAGCAAAGTACAGTTTCTCAAAACATGAGCAAGATACAGTTGAGGCAAAAGTCCATGTGCTTAGACACATCATTCTCCCAGAGAGTCTGCAGAGTCTTTATCATTTTCTCAATTTCTCCAGTCATCATAGGAGAAAGGTCAGGGGCGCACAGAAAGCCTGCTTTGACAGCCTTCTGCTCACAGACCCAGGGGGCTTTGCCTCTCAAGGACCTGCTCCTCCAACACCCCTCCCAGACAGGAACATTGTGTATGATCTAATTATCTGAAAAATATTCCTGAGAAACATAGTCAAGTGGCACAAGTAATAAGGAGCTAGAGTTTGGTTGAAGATGACCAAGGCATTGATGTCTATAACACAATGATCTCTGACATGTTAATTATTGAGTTGCTTCTAGTATCAAAGGGGAGGAGGGGCTCCATTTGGAAATCTTATCCTGGAATGTGGAGAGAACCCAGGTGGAGAAGAAGAGGGAGAACTACATCTGTTACTGAATATCTTGATCATCCAAGAAACTTAATAGTAGGAAGTATTAGAATAGACACCTGAAGACCTGCTTCACTGCTTGTAAAGCGTCCCCCTGCAGGTGAGGAGTGGGCATTCAAACCTAGATCCTTGGTGGGTCCTTGCACATAGTACTATGTATGCTCAATGAGGTGCACTACCATCTGGCTCCCCTGAATATTTTAATTTATTATTGGATAGAGACAGTGTTCAATGACCCAGGTTTGAGCCTCCAGTCCCCACCTGCAGGGGGGAAACTTTGCAAGTGGTGAAGCAGAGCTGCAGGTGTCTCTCTGTCTCTCCCTCTCTTTCTCTTCCCTTTCAATTTCTGGATGTTTCTATCCAGTAAATAAAGATAATAAAAATTTTAAAAAGTGAAAGACATTCAGAGGGGCAAGGGAGATAGAGAGGGAGAGAGACAGATAGACAACTGCACTGCTTCACCACTGATGAAGCTTTCTCCCTGCAGGTGAGAACCAGGGTCTTGAACTTGCGTCTTTGTGCACTGTAATGTATGCATTTAAACAGGTGTACCACCGCCTGGACCCTCTTATTTATTTTTATGTTTTAATTAGTGATTTAAGATTGTTTTACAAATTTATCAGATACAGCAGTGTTTTTATACCCACACTTGCATGTAAACCATACTTTCAACCAAAGTAGTAATTTTCATTTGTACAAGAGATACTCTGGTTAAATTCTCTTCTGTCCACTTGCTATATTGTATATATGAGCAAAACCACCTGGTAGTTGTCCTTCACCTCTTATTTCACTTAGCATAATCACCTCCAGATCTATCCATTTTGTTCAGATGATGCAATCTCATTCTTTTTTTATTACAGATTAATATTCCAGTGTGTGTGTTACAACTTCTTTATCCAGTTGTCTGTTGTTGGGCATTTAGGTTGTTTTCATACTTTAGCTATAGTAAATACAGCTATAAACATAGGGGTGCATAAATCCTTTGAATTTATGCTTCCATATCCTTTGAGTACATACCTAGGAGTGGTATTGCTGGATTGCAGGATACTTCCATGTTTAAAATATTCTTCAAACTGTTTTCTATAGGGTTTTACCAGTATGCCTCCCCAGAAATAGTGCAACAAAGTTTCTCTTTTCCACATCCTTACCAGCAATTGTAATTTTATATTTTGTTAAAGTAGACCATTCTCACATGTGTGAGGTGGAGTCACATTGGAATTTTACAAAGAAACCAAACACCCATCAGAACAACAAATAACCCAATGATAAAATGGGTGAAAGATCTGAGCAGACTATTCTTTATTTTTATTTATTTATTTATTTTTAAATTTTATTTATTTATTTTCCCTTTTGTTGCCCTTGTTGTCTTTTTTTATTGTTGTTGTAGTTATTATTGTTGTTGCTATCATTGTTGTTGGATAGGACAGAGAGAAATGGAGAGAGGAGGGGAAGACAAAGAGGGGAAGAGAAAGATAGACACCTACAGACCTGCTTCACCGCCTGTGAAGCGACTCCCCTGCAGGTGGGGAGCGGGAGGCTGGAACCCGGATCCTTACGCCGGTCCTTGCGCTTTGTGCCACCTGCGCTTAACCCACTGCGCTACCGCCCGACTCCCCAGACTATTCTTTAAAGAAGATACCAAGATGTCCCACAGGCATATGAAAAAAAGTTCTACATCACTTATCAGTAAAGAGAAGCAAACTAAGAACACAATGGGAAATATTTTCCTACTTTTTTCCCTTCCTTATTATTATTATTTTTTATTGGCTAGAGACAGCCAGAAATTGAGAGGGAAGGAGAAGATAGAGAGGGAGAGAGACAGCGAGACACAGCCCTGCTTCACCACTTGCAAAGCTTTCCTCCTGCAGGTGGGGACAAGGAGCTTGAACCCAGGTCTTTGTGCATTGTGGCATGTGCACTCAGCCAGATGCACCACCACTTGGCCCCAGGAAATAATTTTTATTGATGATGTAATCTTGATTTACAAAATTATAAGACAACAGGGGTTTAATTCCACACCTTTCCCACCACCAGAGTTCTTTCTGCATCCCCATTGCACTGAAAACTGCAGTAATTCTTCCAAGATCACAGATATGGATTGACTATTATTTCTATAAATACCACATGCCTATTTTTTCTATGGACCTGCCTTCTCTTTCTTTCTAAGTCACACCTACACCTGTTACCACTTCTGAGTGTCCCTTTTCTTTCAGGGTACTGATATAATTGAAGTTCAGAGTCTTCTAGTCATCTTCCCCTAACATTTCTCCCCCTCTGGAAGTATGGACAAAAATTCTTTTTGGGATGCAGAAGGTGGGAGTTCTGGCTTCTGTAACTGCATCTTCTATGGACTTGGGTGTTGGCAAGGTGATCCATACCCCCAGCCTGTTTCTGTTTTTCCCAAATGAGGTAGGGCTCTGGGACCAAGAAACCAAACACTCAATGCCAGAACAACAAATAACCCAATGATAAAATGGATGAAAGATCTAAGCAGACTATTCTCTAAAGAAGACACCAAGATGTCCCACAGGCATATGAAAAAAAAAGTTCTATACCACTTATCAGTAGAGAGATGCAAATTAAGAAGGCAATGGGAAATATTTTTCCTACTTTTTTTTTCCCTTCTCGATAAGGAACTGGCATATGTTCTTGTGCTGGTAGCTGAAATTACTTCTCTATATTCTGGATGCTCAATTACAGTACCATTGCAGGCAAATTTCTTCTTCAACGCCTTCACTAGTTTCTTTTTATCGTAATCATCAACAACCCCTTGGACAGTAATAAGGGTCTTCCTGCTGTTTCTTTGTTGAATTCTTATATGGATATAATCCTCAGTGCCAGCAGGAAGCAGGTCATCACCCTTACTTGCATTAGTAAAGGGGTCGTACGAGTGGAGGTTCTGGATAGAAGACATACCATGTGATTCCTTTTCCTGGTGGAAATGGCCTATGGAAGGTGGTGGCAGGAGAAGGCTGTCATGGGGGACTGAGCTTTGGGAAGCTAGGGGGGTCAAGGGGGAGGCTGCTGAGTCCTGAGCAGTGGCTCAGTGACTTGGGAAATATTTACTAAAGAGGAAATACAAGTTTATAGCGACTCATCTGAGTTGAATTTATTTATTGCATTATTATTATTGGGCAGTGTTGGGCTTTCACTAATTTCATTGTTATAAAACCCACATATGCATGTGGGTTTTCATTACTCTCTGGCTGATTTTTCCATTATTTTTATTTCAGGGAAACAGAGAGTGAGATATACCACATTGCATCCCAGGTTTGAGTCTCAGCAGTAAATGGGAGTACCATGGCATTGGAAGAAGCACCAATAGTGTGGTGTAACTATTTCTTTGTCTCACTGTCTGAATGAAAAAGTTTACCCATGAGTGGTAAAATTGTGCATGTGTTTCTCTATGTTAAATTTCCCTCAAACACTTTTATAGAGAACAAAGGACATTTCATTTTTTTTGTTGTTGATTTTAAGCCATTTTAAAAATTAGGCTTCACAAGATTACAAGATTGTATGGTGTAGTTTCACACTACACCCACCAACACTCTCTAAGATTTTGATCAAACATTCATCAGTTTTCTCTATATGATTAAAAACGTTAAAAACGAGTTCAGTTTTTTTTTTTTCCTGAAGGCTTTTTGAATTGTGGATTCTTCACTCTAGGTTTCTGAGGCCTTTTGCATGGGTTCTATCTTGTAATTCCTTTAGCTGCTCTCTGGTCTCTTGCATTCTCTGTTTCTCAGCTCTCAGCCTCCCCCCACCCCGGTTGCACTCTCTTTGGGCTAGAGTACAATTTCTCTTTTTTAAAATTTATTTTTATTAGTATTTTAATATTGATTTACAAATTTTTAAATTGTATTTATTATTTATTATTGGACACAGAGAGAGAAATTGAGAGGGGAGCAGGAGATAGAGAGGGGAAGATACAGACACCTGCATCCCTGTTTCACCACTCATGAAGCTTTCCCCCTGCAGGTGGGGACCAGGGGCTTGAAACTGGGTCCCTGTGCACTGTAATGTGTGCACTTATCCAGGTGTGCCACCGCCTGGCCCTGATTTATAATTCCATACAGTTTCCACCACCGCAGTTCTGTGTCCCCATCCCCTCCACTGGAAACTGCAGTAGTTCTCCCTAGGTCATAGATATGGGCTGATTATATATGCATGTATATTTCCCCCATTTTTAATCATCCTGTCTTCTCTTTCTTTTTTTCTCCCTTCTTTCCTTTCTTTCAGCTTTCTTTCTTTTTAATCATAGACTATCACAGTGTTCAGGGTTTCTTTTTTAATTTTTTTTTCTTTATTGGGGGGGATTAATGGTTTACAGTCAACAGTAAAATACAGTAGTTTGTATATATGTAACATTTCTCAGTTTTCCACATAGCAATGTAACACCCCCCCTCCCACACACACACAGGTCGTCTTCTGCCATCATGTTCCAGGACCTGAATACTCCCTCCCCTCAAGAGTCCTTTGCTTTGGTGCAGTATACCAACTATAGTCCAAGTTCTGTTTTCTATTTTCCCTTCTGTTTTTATTTTTAAACTTTTGTCTATGGGTGGGATCATCCCATATTTATCCATCTCTTTCTGGATGCTTTCACTTAATATGATTCCTTCAAGCTTCATCCAAGATGAGGTGAAGACGGTGAATTTTCATTATTAACTTTTTTGGGGAAGACTACAGGGATACAGAGTTTAAGAGGTGTTGGATGTCTATAAAGCTCTCTTTCTTGATGTATGAGTAAGAATTTTCTTGATTTCAATTCTGGAGTTGAAATCATCTGCCTTTATACATTTGAGAACATGGTTTCATTCTCATCTGGCTGGCAGCACTGTGTAAGTCAAAGTCGATTCCCTTTTTCTTTTTAGAGGCTTTTAGAAACTCTCTCTCTGAAACTTCATGATCATGTAGGTTTTTTTCATTCAATGTGATGAGACACTTTTTAGGTCTTGTCACAGGTAACTAGCACTTTCAGACTTGAAATTGTTTTACTGTTATTTTTTCAGTTGCCTTTCCCCCCTGATTTTTTATATACCTCGTTCATACTTCCTGTTCTTCTCTAACTCTTATTATTGATGCTATAGTCTGCTATTCATTTCTCTCCCATTTTTACCTCTGCATTCTTGGTCTCTTTTGTGTAGTTTTCTTGCTATAGATACCAATGTTTTTCTCCTTCCATCAGTCCTTGTGCTTTGCGCCACGTGCACTTAACCCGCTGTGCTACCACCCAACTCCCCAGACTCAGTTTTTTAATCACTATCATTCCAGAACCTCAGTGACATTTTAATCTTGTTTCCAAAAATGTATTCCTTTCTAGTTATTCAGTAGATAAAAGTTGAACCAAATCTTTTTTAAAACCACCAACATCAAAAATTGAAAAATATGGTTAGTATAACTAAGCACATCTTAAAATTCATTTATATGAAATTATGAGAAAATTGATCGAATACATCCATAATGATTTTGTTCTCTTAGTCAACACTGACGCTTTGTTATACTTTCTCATCCAATGCATAATTTTTGGTTTGTTTGAAAATACAGTGACTGGGAACACATGCATTATGAAAACAAAATTATTTTATAAATCAGAAATAATTCCCTGTAGGAGTAGTAAGTGGCTTACATTTGAAAATTTTAGCTTTGAGTGCTGAAGTAGGACAGGAGATTCTCTATGCTTGCAGCCTGGGTTTGAGCCAGCTGCCACATGGGAGTGCCATGACCCTGAGAGTGGCCCCAGTGCTGTGGTGTCTCTTTCTCTCTGTGTGTCCTTTTTTATCAGAAGTAGAAAGAATAAAGGGGCTGGATGTTGGTGCACTCAGTTAAGCACATATATTACCATGTGCAAGAGCCCAGGTTCAAGCCCCCACTCCCCATCCAGTGAGGCAGAGGATACCTCACCAGCGGTGAAGCTTGTCTGCAGGTGTGTCTATCTTTCTTCTTCTCCCCACCACTTTCAATTTCTTTCTGTCCAATCAAACAAGATAGAAAAAATAGTAAAAATGGCCTCTAGGAGTGGTGGTGGATTCATAGTGCCTGCACCAAGCCCCAGCAATAATTCTGGTGGCAATCCAAAAAATGAAAAAGATGTTCAACTGGGATTGGCAAGATTGTACATGTGCATGGCCACGTTTTCTGGGGAAGAGAGTTTAGCTTTGAGAATTTCTGGTATGCCAACAACTAAATCAGGATTGCATTTGTCTAATAAGCACCAGATGAAAATGAAGAATCTGACTGAGCTATGGTGTATTGTTGTCTTGCTATTTCAAGAAATAAAGAAATGATATGCTTACATCAGGAAGTCATAAGTAAGTCATAGAATCATAACATGTTGCTATGCTTCACATTGGTTTGGTCTCATCCCCCTCGCCAGGAGAATTGGTTTGGCCCTTGCTAGTTTAGTGCCTCTCTTTCTCCCCGCCCCCTATGCTATGTAGTTCCTGAGTTCTGGCCACAGCTGTCAGAAGAGAAGAAGGCAGGACAGATCTGTGTGGCGATTGGTTTGGGTTAGTTTTATGAATCGTAGTTCATGAATAAAGAAATACAGCTTCACTGTCCAGCCGTGTGTCTCTAGTCATCTCTGTTACCCGCCCGTGAAGCCAGCACGGTTAAAACAACAATAACAGCTTAAGAGTACATTATAATTTCTTCTAGGAGAAATTCACAGAACTGGAAGATTATTGTATTCTATTCTGTGTGTACAATAAACCAAGATTCTACATATGAATACATTCACTGGTAATTTTTTTTTTTTGCAGGAGTCACTGTTGAGGCTTTGTACTTGTCCAGTTTAGAAACCTACTGCTTTGGGCAAAGTCTTTTAAAAAATATTTTAAGTAATTAATTATTGGGTAGAGACAAAAACTGAAAGGGAATGGAGAGAGAGGGAGAGAGAAAGAGAGACACCTATAGCACTACTTCATCACTTTTGAAGTTCTCCCTCTGCACTTGGGGACCTGGGGCTTGAATCCAGGTCCTTGCATATTGTAACATGTGCTATACTGGGTATGCTACCACCCAGCTCCTCCTGGCAAACTCTTTTTCCCCCTCTTTTTAATTTCAGGTAGAGACAGATAAGGGAAGAGAGACAGAAGGAGAGAGTTCAAGGAAAGACAAGAGAGACCCCACAACACCACTCCACCATGCATGAAACTGTTGTGTGTGGTACTTACTCTCTTTGGTGCCAGAGATCCCTTGTGAGTCCTCATGGATGGTAAAGTGTGTGCTCTACCAGGTGCACTCCCTCCTAACCCTACACTTTCTTTAATAATGATTATTGAACACACATAATTGTGTGCCTAACTGGGTATACAACTCTAAGCTTCATGGAGCATACATTTTGAAATAAAGTAGATAGTACGGCTCAGTAAGGTATTAGGACTGGGACTGTTTCTTGTATCACTGTGTAAATTTGTCAGGGCTGCCATTATAAACTACCACAGATTAACTGGATATCTTAAACAACAGATATATTATTTCTTCATAATCTAAAGGCTAGAATCTGTCCCAAAGTGGGGTGTGAGTAAATTTAATTTCTTATGACGCCTTTCACCTTGGTTTGCAGGTGGCCACCTTCTCGCTGTGTGCTCACACTTTGTGTGGTTCCTTTGTGCCACATGTTCTTGGTATCTCTCTGTGTCCAAATTTCCTCTTCTTATAAGTCCACCAGTCAGATTGTTTTTAGGGCCCACTATGATAGCCTGATTTTAAGTTGATTGCTTGCTTAAAGCACCCTATTTCTAAGTGCAGTCACATTTTGAGATGAGAGCTTCAACAAATGAGTTTCATGGTAATGCAGTTCACTCATAACACTTCCCTCTACATCCTCAGTGTTTATCTTCTCATATTCCCCAGTCTAACAGGTCCAATGCCTTCTGTAAAATTGTATTTATTGACTCATTAACAAGTGAAAGGGGAGAGAAAGAAAGAGAGAGAGAAAGAGGAGGGAGAGAGAGAAGAGAGAGAAGAGAGAGAGAGAGAGAGAGAGAGAGAGAGAGAGAGAGAGAGAGAGAGAGAGAACCAGAGCATCACTCTGGAACATATGGTACTGGGTGGGGGGGATATCAAATTACAGACCTCAAGCTTGTGAGTTCAACATTATTCACTGTACCACCTCCTGGGCTTCCAATCTCAATGCTTCAACCTATTCCAGTATCTAAACTGAGCTCAGAAATAAACCCACATATGTAGAGACACCTAGTTTATGACAAATGAACAAATCTGTACAGTGGAGGAAATGAAAATCTCTTCATCAAATGCTGTTAGAAAAATTGGAGAGCCACATGCAGAAAAATGAAGCTGGTTCATTATTTAAAGTCCCACACAAAAGTAACTCAGAATGGACTAAAATCTTTGATATTAGACTGTACACAATAAAGTACATAGAAGAAAAAATAGGTGATATACTCAAGGATCTTAACATTAGAGATATGTAATGAGATACCATGTCACAGCAGTGAAGATTATCTTTATTATTTTTTTAAAAATTTAAAAATTTCTTTATTGGGGGATTAATGGTTTACAGTCAATAGTAAATACAAGAGTTTATACATGCATAACATTTCTCATTTTTCCACACAGCAGTACAACCCCCACTAGGTCTTCTGCCATCCTGTTCCAGGACTGAACTACCCCACCCCCACCCACCCCAGAGTCTTTTTTTAAAAATTTCTTTATTGGGGGACTAATGTTTTACATTCGACAGTAAATACAATAGTTTGTATATGCATAACATTTCTCAGTTTTTTATATAACAATACACCCCCCACTAGGTCCTCTGTCATCCTTTTTGGACCTGTACTCTCCCCTCCACCCACCCCAGAGTCTTTTACTTTGGTAAAATACACCAACTTCAGTTCAGGTTCTACTTGTTTTTTCTCTTCTGATCTTGTTTTTTAACTTCTGACTGAGAGTGAGATCATCCCATATTCATCCTTCTGTTTCTGACTTATTTCACTTAACATAATTTCTTCAAGCTCCATCCAAGATGGGCTGAGAACGGGTAAATCACAATTTTTACTCTGAAAATGTCCAATAATTCTAGTTAATTTATTTCTTCATTTAACTCCTTCATTTCTTTATTGATTTTTCTGCCTGGATGATCTGCCAAGCTGAGAGAGTGGGGTGTTGAAGTCCCCTACTATTACTGTGTTGCTGTTAATATATTGCTTTAGCTCTTTCAGTAGATGTTTGATGTATTTAGATGGCCTCTCTTTGGGTGCATAGATGTTGATAACCATTAAGTCCTCTTGATTGATTAATCCTCTGAGAATTAAATAATGTCTATCCATATCTTTTTAAATTTTATTTATTTTAAAGTCTATCATGTCAGATATGAGCATAGCTATTCCTGCCCCTTTTCTGTGGTCCATTGGCTTGTATGGTAGTTTTCTATCCTTTACTTTGAATCTGTGTTTGTCTTGTTGAGTTTGGTGGGATTTCTACAGACAACATATGGTTGTATTGTGTTTTCTGATCCATCTTCTTACTCTGTGCCTTTTAATAGGTGAATTCAGGCCATTGACATTTATTGATATTATAGATTGAAGATATTTTAATGCCATTATTATAGTTTTTAGAGTGTTCTGATATATGGCATGTTTATGGTGATCTGATTGTTTATAGGAGACCTTTCAGAACTTCTTTCAGAGCAGGTTTTGTGATAGTTGATTCCTTCAACTGTTGATTGTCTGAGAAGGTTTTTATGCCTCCATGTAGTCTGAATGACAATCTAGCAGGATACAGTGGTTTTGGTCGAAATCCTTTCTCATTGAGCACTTGATAGTTATCTTGCCATTCTCTTCTGGCCTGTAGTGTTTGTGTGGAGAAGTCTGCTTCCATTAAAATTTTTTTTTGGAAAAAGGGCTAGGAAGCTGTATCAGGGAAGAGAGTAGCTCCTAAATATATGACAGGTATACACACACACACACACACACACACACACACACATATATATATATATATTTGACTGTCCCCCAGACAATAAATTAGATCCACCTGCATATCAGATGTCAGGCTTGGAAAAAAAAAGAAAAAATAGAGTAGTCACGGGCCCTTTGGAATATAAATAAAATAGACCTACTAGCTATCTTCATTTTTGGGAAGACCCCCAAATATTCATCTGCAATATTCTTGCCTTTAGGTTCATGATTAGTTAACAGTTTGTTTAATTTTATATGTTAACTCTTTTTTCAGCTACCAGGTTCCATATGCTACCATGATGACAACCTGACCTATCTGGGCAGACTACCCCACCGATGTGTCCTGGAGCCCTGCTTCCCTAGAGCTCTGCCCCACTAGGGGAAGAGAGAGACAGGCTGGGAGGACCTGTCAATGCCCATGTTCAGCAGGGAATCAATTAAATAAGACAGACCTTCCACTTTCTGCACCCCATAATGACCCTGGTTCCATACTCCCAGAGGGATAAAGAATAGGAAAGCTATCAGGGGAGGGGATGGAATATGGAGTTCTGGTGGTGGGAATTGTATGACATTTACCCCTCTTATCCTATGGCTTCTGTCAGTGTTTCCTTTTTATAAATAAAATTAAAAAATTTTTTGGAAACAAGTGCTGGTGAGGATGTGGAAAAAAGGGAACATTGGTGCAGTATTCCTGGGAATGTAAGCTGGTGCTGTCTTTTTTTTTTTATTAAAGAAAGGATTAATTAACAAAACCATAGGGTAGGAGGGGTACAACTCCACACAATTCCCACCGCCCAATCTCCATATCCCACCCCCTCCCCCGATAGCTTTCCCATTCTCTATCCCTCTGGGAGCATGGACCCAGGGTCATTGAGGGTTGCAGAAGGTAGAAGGTCTGGCTTCTGTAATTGCTTCCTCGCTGAACATGGGCGTTGACTGGTCGGTCCATACTCCCAGTCTGCCTCTCTCTTTCCCTAGTAGGATGGGTCTCTGGGGAAGCTGAGCTCCAGGACACATTGGTGGTGTCTTCAATCCAGGGAAGTCTGGCCGGCATCCTGATGACACCTGGAACCTGGTGACTGAAAAGAGAGTTAACATACAAAGCCAAACAAATTGTTGAGCAAAGCTGGTGCTGTCTTATGGGAGTTGGTATGGGGAAAATAAAGGAATAGATGAGATAGTGCAAGTAGGAGGACTCTGCTTTGCCATGTGCACAACCCATGCTCAAACCCCAGGTATAGTAGATTTGCTTAACTGTCTATTCTTGCTATCCCTTCTTTCCTTTCTCTTGCTTCTTCACTTGGACTTGGTTGCTATTTTTTCACAGACTGGAGACATTGTTTGGCTAACTGGTACTGATTAAACTGCTTCAATACTTGCTTCAGTTGCTATTGTAATTCCTGAGGTTGGTGATTGCATTTGTCATAAAGGTATTTAGTACAGTGTTGGCTTGTACTCAAGACACAACAACTGAGGAACAACAGATCATAAAAATAAGAAACACATAAATCAAAAAAATGGGTAGATGAAAAACAAATAAAACTGCTACTCCAATGAATGAAGACAAGAGCCCAGAATAAACTACAAATCAGCCATAAGTAACCATAGAAGACCCACCCTAATAGGGAAAGAGAGAGGCAGACTGGGAGTATGGATCGACCAGTCAATGCCCATGTTCAGCGGGGAAGCAATTACAGAAGCCAGACCTTCCACCTTCTGCAACCCACAATGACCCTGGGTCCATGCTCCCAGAGGGATAGAGAATGGGAAAGCTATCAGGGGAGGGGGTGGGATATGGATATTGGGTGGTGGGAATTCTGTGGAGTTGTGCCCCTCCTACCCTATGGTTTTGCTAATTTATCCATTCTTAAATAAAAAAGGAAAAGAAAAGAAAAAAAAGAAAAGTATGCAAGCAATAATAAACTTATTAATCACAGAAATGAAAACAACATTGGAAGAAAGGAATGGCAGTATTAGGGAAACAACAGTTGAGACCCCCAAGGAAAATACTGATTATCTTGAGGCAATTAGAGAACTGAAAGCTGAAATAGCTGAACTGAAGAAAGAAGCTGAAGGAAGGGAAAGCAGACTAACAGAAGCAGAAAACAGAATTAGTCAGACAGAGAATGAGTTAGAGAAAACTAAGAAAGAGGTGAAAGAGCTCAAAAAGAGATTGAGAGACACTGAAAACAACAACAGAGACATATTGGGATGATCTCAAAAGAAGTAACATTTATATAATTGGCTTGCCAGAGGAAGAAAGAGAGGAAGGGGAAGAAAACATTCTAGAGGAAATAGGAGAAAACTTCCCAGACCTGAATAACAGAAAGAACATCAAGATTCAAGAGGCCCAGAGAGTTCCAAACAGAATCAACCCAGACCTGAAGACACCAAGACACATCATAGTCACAATGAGAAGGAGTAAGGATAAAGAAAGGATCCTAAAGGCTGCAAGAGAGAAACAAAAAGTCACATAACAGTGGGAAACCCATAAGATTATCTGCAGACTTCTCCACTCAAACACTAAAAGCCAGAAGAGAATGGCAAGATATCTATCGAGCCCTGAATGAAAAAGGGTTTCAACCAAGGATAATATATCCTGCTAGACTTTCATTCAAACTAGATGGAGGGAACAAAACCTTCTTAGACAAACAACAGTTAAAGGAGGCAACCATCACCAAACCGGCCCTGAAAGAGGTTCTGAAAGACCTCTTATAAACAATAACATCACTATAATACTTGCAATATATCAGAGCAAACAAATTTTTTTTAACAATGGCACTACAATACATTAAATTGATAATATCAATAAATGTCAATGGCTTAAACTCACCCATCAAAATGCACAGAGTGGGGGGATGGATCAGAAAACATAACCCAACCATATGCTGCTTGCAAGAATCACATCTGTCACAACAAGATAAACACAGACTTAAAATAAAAGGATGGAAAACTATCATACAGGCTAATGGACCACAAAAAAGGGCAGGAACAGCCATTCTCATCTCAGACACAATAGATTTTAAATTAAATAAAGTAATAATAGTTAGGGAAGGACATTACATAATTATTAGAGGATCAATCAGCCAAGAAGACTTAACAAATATTAACATCTATGCACCCAATGAGGGACCATCTAAATACATCAAACACTTACTGAAAGAATTTAAAAAATACATCAATAGTAATACAATAATAGTGGGAGACTTCAATATCCCACTCTTACACTTAGACAGATCAACAAAGCAGAGAATCAACAAAGATACAAGAGAATTGAATGAAGAGATTGACAGAGTAGACCTCTTGGACATTTTCAGAGTCCTTCACCCCAAAAAACTGGAATACACCTTCTTTTCAAATCCACATAACACATACTCAAGGAAAGACCACATGTTAGGCCACAAAGACATCATCAATAAATTCAAGAGCATCGAAATCATCCCAAGTATCTTCTCAGACCACAGTGCAGTAAAGCTAATACATAACAACAAACAGAAAATTATTAAAAGTCACAGAATTTGGAAACTAAACAACATACTCCTTAAGAACCACTGGGTCAGAGAGTCACTCAAGCAGGAAATTCAAATGTTCCTGGAAACAAATAAAAATGAAGACACAACCTATCAAAATATTTGGGACTCAGCTAAAGCAGTACTGAGAGGGAAACTTATAGCCATACAATCACATATTAAACAACAAGAAAAAGGTCAAACGAATGACCTTCTACACACCTCAAGGACTTAGAAGAAGAGGAACAAAGGAACCCTAAAGCAACCAGAAGGACAGAAATCACTAAAATTAGAGCAGAAATAAACAACATCGAAAATAAGAGAACCATACAAAAGATCAATGAAGCCAAATGTTGCTTCTTTGAAAGATTAAACAACATTGACAAACCCCTAGCCAGACTCACCAAACAAAAAAGAGAGAAGACTCAAATTAATAGAATTGTAAACGATGGAGGAGATATCACAACTGACACCACAGAAATCCAGAGAATCATGCGAAACTTCTATGAAGAACTATACGCCACCAAGCTAGAGAATCTGGAAGAAATGCAACAATTCCTAGAAACATATACCCTTCCAAAACTGAACCAAGAAGAACTAGAAAACTTAAATGCACCAATCACGGGCAAAGAAATTGAAACCGTTATTAAGAATCTCCCCAACAATAAAAGTCCTGGACCAGATGGCTTCACAAATGAATTCTAGAAAACTTTCAGGAAACAGTTAGTACCCATACTTCTTAAGTTTTTCCATAAGACTGAAGAAACAGGAATACTCCCTTCCACCTTCTATGAAGCCAACATTATCCTGATACCAAAAGCTGATAGGGACAGAAAAAAAGGAAAACTACAGACCAGTATCTCTGATGAACATAGATGCCAAAATATTAAACAAGATCTTGGCCAACCAGATACAGCAGCATATCAAAAAGATTGTTCATCATGACCAAGTGGGATTCATCCCAGGAATGCAAGGCTGGTTCAAAATCCATAAGTCAATCAATGCCATTTACCACAACAATAAAAGCAAAGCCAAAAACCACATGATTATCTCAATAGAAGCAGAGAAAGCCTTTGACAAAATCAACACCCATTTAGCTCAAAACCACAAAAAATGGGAATAGTAATCAGGCAAGAGAAAGAAATCAGAGGAATACAGATTGGAAGGGAAGAAGTCAAGCTCTCACTATTTGCAGATGATATGATAGTATACATAGAAAAACCTAAAGAATCCAGCAGAAAACTACTGGAAGTTATTAGGCAATACTTACAGGAAATATTGGTGAAACACTTTCCCACCTACACCTAAAGGACATCTTTGATGAAATAAACCCAATTGTAAGAAAGACTAAAGCAGAAACAAACCAATGGGACTACATCAAATTGAAAAGCTTTTGCACATCCAAAGAAACTATTAACAAACAAAGAGACCCCTCACAGAATGGGAGAAGATCTTCACATGCCAGACATCAGACAAGAAACTAATCACCAAAATATATAAAGAGCTCAGCAAACGTAGCACCAAAAAAGCAAATGACCCCATCCAATATTGGGCAGAGTATATGAAAAAACATTCACCTCATAGGAGATCCAAAAAGCTAACAAACATATGAAAAACTGCTCTAGGTCACTGATTGTCAGAGAAATGCAAATTAAGACAACACTAAGATACCACCTCACTCCTGTAAGAATGGCATACATCAAAAAGGACAGCAGCAACAAATGCTGGAGAGGCTTGGGGACAGAGGAACCCTTTTACATTGCTGGTGGGAATGTAAATTGGTATAGCCTCTGTGGAGAGCAGTCTGGAAAACTCTCAGAAGGCTAGACATGGACCTTCCATATGATCCAGTAATTCCTCTCCTTGAGTTATACCCCAAGGACTCCATAACACCCAACCAAAAAGAGGTGTGTACTCCTATGTTCACAGCAGCACAATTCATAATAGCTAAAACCTGGAAGGGAACCCAGGTGCTCAACAGCAGATGAGTGGATGAGAAAGCTGTGGTACATATACACAATGGAATATTATGCAGCTAGAGCAATTTTTCATATGTTTGTTAGCCTTTTGGATATCCTCTGAGGTGAATGTTTTGTTCATATCCTCTGCCCATTTTTGGATGGGGTCATTTGCTTTTTTGCTGAGCTCTTTATATATTTTGGTGATTAGTTTCTTGTCTGATGTCTGGCATGTGAAGATCTCCCATTCTGTGAGGGGTCTCTCTGTTTGTTTAATAGTTTCTTTGGATGTACAGAAGCTTTTCAATTTGATGTAGTCCCATTTGTTTCTGCTTTAGTCTTCCTTGCAATTGGGTTTGATTCATCAAAGATGTCCTTGAGGTGTAGGTGGGAAAGTGTTTTACCAATGTTTTCCTCTAAGTATTTGATTGTATCTGGTCTGATATCTAGGTTTTTGATCCATTTGGAGTTGATTTTTGTTTCTGGTGAGATAAAGTGGTTCAACTTCATTCTTCTGCATGTTTCAACCCAGTTTTCCCAGCACCATTTATTGAAGAGAGCCTCCTTTTTCCATTTAATCCTTTGGGCCCCCTTATCAAAGATTAGATGCCCATAGGTGTTGGGATTTACTTCTGGGCTTTCAATTCTGTTCCACTGGTCTGTATGTCTATTTTTGTTCCAGTACCATGCTGTTTTGTTGATGATGGCTTTATAATATAGTTTAAGGTCTGGGAGTGTGATGCCTCCATTCCTGTTTCTTTTCCTCAAGATGGTTTTGGCAATTCTAGGTGTTTTCTGGTTCCAGATAAATGATTGTAGTGTTTGTTCTATTCTCTTAAAGAAGGTTGGTGGAATTTTGATGGATATTGCATTAAATTTGTATATGGCTCTGGGGAGAATATTCATTTTGATGATATTTATTCTTCCAATCCATGAGCATGGGATATCTTTCCATTTCTTGGTATCAGTTTCTGTTTCCTTGAGTAGCGACTCATAGTTTTCAGCATACAAGTCTTTCACTTCTTTGGTCAACTTTATTCCTAGGTATTTGATTGATTTTGCTGAAACAGTAAATGGGAGTGATTTCTGGATGTCTTCTTCTTCAGATTTAGTGTTTGCATAAAGAAATGTGACTGATTTTTGTACATTGATTTTGTAGCCTGATACCTTGCTATATTGCCTAATAACTTCCAGTAATTTTCTACTGGATTCTTTAGGTCTTTCTATGTATACTATCATATCATCTGCAAATAGTGAGAGCTTGACTTCTTCCCTTCCAATCTGTATTCCTTTGATTTCTTTCTCTTGCCTGATTGCTATGGCAAGAACTTCCAATACTATGTTGAAGAGTAATGGTTACAGTGGACAGCTCTGTCTAGTCCCCAATCTGAGGGGGAATGCTTTCAGCTTCTGTCCATTGAGTATGATGTTGGCTGTAGGTTTGCTATATATAGACTCCACTATCTTGAGGAATTTCCCATCTATTCCCATTTTTTGTAGAGTTTTGAGCATGAACGGGTGTTGGATTTTGTCAAAGGCTTTCTCTGCATTTATTGAGATAATCATGTGGTTTTTGGCTTTGCTTTTATTGATGTGGTGAATGACATTGATTGACTTACGCATGTTGAACCAGCCTTGCATTCCAGGGATGAATCCCACTTGGTCATGATGAACAATCTTTTTTTTTTTTTTAATTTTTTATTTAAGAAAGGATTAGTGAACAAAAGCATAAGGTAGGAGGGGTACAACTCCACACAATTCCCAACACCCAATCCCCATAACCCACCCCTTCCCCTGATAGCTTTCCCATTCTCTATCCCTCTGGGAGCATGGGCCCAGGGTCGTTGAGGGTTGCAGAAGGTAGAAGGTCTGGCTTCTGTAATTGCTTCCCCGCTGAACATGGGCGTTGACTGGTCGGTCCATACCCCGAGTCTGCCTCTCTCTTTCCCTAGTAGGGTGTGACTCTGGGGAAGCTGAGCTCCAGGACACATTGGTGGGGTCTTCAATCCAGGGAAGCCTAGCCAGCATCCTGGTGGCATCTGGAACCTGGTGATTGAAAAGAGAGTTAACATATGAAGCCAAACAATTTGTTGAGCAATCATGGATCCCAAGCTTGGAATAGTGGAGAGGAAGTGTTAGGGAGGTACTCACTGTAAACTCTAGTGTAGTCCTGCTTTCAGGTATATATTTTGCAGTAGTTTATGGATACGTGTGCACATAAGCTCTCTCTCACAGAAACTGGTGTATATCTAGGTTATGGGACTTTGTTAGAAAGTGAACTACCTGAGATGAAATTAGAGTGTACTATTAAAGGAAAGGTCTCACCCGAGTAATGAAGCTGAAGGGTTGTCATTCCACACGTGAAGTCTCTGGATACATTCTGAGGTGAAGCATGTTGAGGTAGCAATCGTTGCTTTGGTTAGGTTGTGAACGGCAGATGCAATGTTATTTGGTTTGGATTGGGAGATGCATACGGGAAAGTGGGCCCTATCCAAGGGTTCCAGGACTGGGGGAAGTAGGGGCTCTATAGTGAAGATGTGAGGTTCCTGCTGTCTTAGGGTTCAAAAAGACAATAGTTAATATTATCATCACATTATTTGTTAATTGGGTTAACTTTGAAAAGTCCCTTTGTTATGGTTTGCTGGACAGTACCCAGTATCTTGTATATAGCTGTGCTATTGGAGGCTTCTAATCTACTTGGTCTAGGCTTTTGAGAGAGTCCACATATCAAATACATAGCCTATATATTAAAAAGATTCAGTTTGTCTTTTGAGAAACTTTGAGACATACAATTGATTTCCCCCTCTCATATTAATTAGCTACTGATTTATATGTCTACATTTTGCTAGGAGTGTACATAAACACCATTCCCACCAACAAAGGACTGTGACCCATCCCTCCCGCCCACTCCCACCCCCCACTGGCCCAGGAAGCTACATGCCTACCCCTCACCACTGGGTTTTTACTTTGGTGCCCTACTTACAATTTGATCAGGTCCTGCTTTTAGTTTCCCTTTCAGATCTTCTTAGTCAGCTTCTGTTGATGAGTGGGATCATCCCATACTCATCTTTATCTTTCTGACTTAGTTCACTTAACATAATTCCTTCTAACTCTGTCCAAGATGGGTCAGAGAAGGTGGGTTCATTGTTCTTGATAGCTGCATAGTATTCCATTGTGTATATATACCACAGCTTTCTCAGTCACTCATCTGTTGTTGGGCACCTGGGTTGCTTCCAGGTTTTAGCTATTATGAATTGTGCTGCTATGAACATAGGAGTACACACCTCTTTTTGGTTGGGTGTTATGGAGTCCTTGGGGTATAACCCCAGGAGAGGAATTATTGGGTCATATGGAAGGTCCATGTCTAGCCTTCTGAGAGTTTTCCAGACTGCTCTCCACAGAGGCTGTACCAATTTACATTCCCACCAGCAATGTAAAAGGGTTCCTCTGTCCCCACATCCTCTCTAGCATTTGTTGCTGCTGTCCTTTTTGATGTATGCCATTCTTACAGGAGTGAGGTGGTATCTTAGTGTTGTCTTGATTTGCATTTCTCTGATAATCAGTGACCTAGAGCAGTTTTTCATATGTTTGTTAGCCTTTTGGATCTCCTCTGTGGTGAATGTTTTGTCCATTTCCTCTGCCCATTTTTGGATGGAGTCATTTGCTTTTTTGCGGCTAAGTTTGCTGAGCTCTTTATATATTTTGGTGATTAGTTTCTTGTCTGATGTCTGGCATGTGAAGATCTTCTCCCATTCTGTGAGGGGTCTCTCTGTTTGTTTAATAGTTTCTTTGGATGTGCAGAAGCTTTTCAATTTGATGTAGTCCCGTTGGTTTGTTTCTGCTTTGGTCTTCCTTGCAATTGGGTTTGATTCATCAAAGATGTCCTTGAGGTGTATGTGGGAAAGTGTTTTACCAATGTTTTCCTCTAAGTATTTGATTGTTTCTGGTCTGACATCTAGGTCTTTGATCCATTTGGAGTTGATTTTTGTTTCTGGTGAGATCAAGTGGTTCAATTTCTTTCTTCTGCATGTTTCAACCCAGTTTTCCCAGCACCATTTATTGAAGAGATCCTCCTTTTTCCATTTAATCCTTTGGGCCCCCTTATCAAAGATTAGATGCCCATAGGTGTTGGGATTTACTTCTGGGCTTTCAATTCTGTTCCACTGGTCTGTATGCCTATTTTTGTTCCAGTACCATGCTGTTTTGATGATGATGGTTTTATAATATAGTTTAAGGTCTGGGAGTGTGATGCCTCCATTTCTGTTTCTTTTCCTTAAGATGGTTTTGGCAATTCTAGGTGTTTTCAGGTTCCAGATAAATGATTGTAGTGTTTGTTCTATTCTCTTAAAGAAGCCTGGTGGAACTTTGATGGGTATTGCATTAAATTTGTATATGGCTCTGGGGAGAATATTCATTTTGATGATATTTATTCTTCCAATCCATGAGCATGGGATATCTTTCCATTTCTTGGTATCAGTTTCTATCTCCTTGAGTAGCAACTCATAGTTTTCAGTATACAAGTCTTTCACTTCTTTGATCAACTTTATTCCTAGGTATTTGATTGATTTTGCTGAAACAGTAAATGGGAGTGATTTCTGGATGTCTTCTTCTTCTTCAGATTTAGTGTTTGCATAAAGAAATGCGACTGATTTTTGTACATTGATTTTGTAGCCTGATACCTTGCTATATTGCCTAATAACTTCCAGTAATTTTCTACTGGATTCTTTAGGTCTTTCTATGTATACTATCATATCATCTGCAAATAGTGAGAGCTTGACTTCTTCCCTTCCAATCTGTATTCCTTTGATTTCTTTCTCTTGCCTGATTGCTATGGCAAGAACTTCCAATACTATGTTGAAGAGTAATGGTGACAGTGGACAGCTCTGTCTAGTCCCCAATCTGAGGGGGAATGCTTTCAGCTTCTGTCCATTGAGTATGATGTTGGCTGTAGGTTTGCTATATATAGACTCCACTATCTTGAGGAATTTCCCATCTATTCCCATTTTTTGTAGAGTTTTGAGCATGAACGGGTGTTGGATTTTGTCAAAGGCTTTCTCTGCATTTATTGAGATAATCATGTGGTTTTTGGCTTTGCTTTTATTGATGTGGTGAATGACATTGATTGACTTACGCATGTTGAACCAGCCTTGCATTCCTGGGATGAATCCCACTTGGTCATGATGAACAATCTTTTTGATGTGTTGCTGTATCCGGTTGGCCAAGATCTTGTTTAATATTTTGGCATCTATGTTCGTCAGAGATATTGGTCTGTAGTTTTCCTTTTTTGTTGTGTCCGTATCTGATTTTGGTATCACGGTAATGTTCGCTTCATAGAAGGTGGAAGGGAGTGTTCCTGTTTCTTTGATCTTGTGGAAAAGCTTTATAAGTATAAGTATTAACTGTTTTCTGAAGGTTTTATAAAATTAGTTTGTGAAGCCATCTTTTCCAGGACTTTGTTGTTGGGGAGATTCTTAATGACTGTTTTTATTTCTTTGTCTGTGCCTGGTGCATTTAGCTTTTGTAGTTCTTCTTGATTCAGTATTGGGAGGGTATATATTTCTAGAAATTCCTCCATTTCTTCCAGATTCTCTAACTTGGTGTTGTATAGTTCTTCATAGAAGTTTCACATGATTTTCTGCATTTCTGTGGTGTCATTTGTGACATCTCCTCTATCGTTTAGAATTCTATTAATTTGAGTGTTCTCCCCCTTTTTTTTAGTGAGTCTGGCTAGGGGTTTGTCAATGTTGTTTAATTTTTCAAAGAAGCAGCATTTGGCTTCTTTGGCCTTTTGTATGGTTCTCTTAATTTTTGACGTTGTTTCTTTCTACTCTAATTTTAGTGATTTCCATCCTTCTGGTTGCTTTAGGGTTCCTTTGTTACTCTTCCTCTAAGTCCTTAAGGTATGCAGTAAGGTTGTTTATTTGAGTTTTTTTTTGTTGTTGTTCTCTAATATGTGATTGTATGGCTATAAGTTTCCCTCTCAGTACTGCTTTAGCTGTGTCCCAAATATTTTGATAGCTTGTGTCTTCATTTTCATTTGTTTCCATGAACATTTGAATTTGTTGCTTGAGTTTCTCTCTGACCTCTGATATCTTTAGTTCAGCTACTCCAGCTTTTAGTTCTCTAATTACCTCGAGGTAGCTTGTGTTTTCCTTGAGGGTCTCATCTGTTGCTTCCCTAATTCTGATAACCCTTTCCTCTATAGTCGTCTTTCTGTGATTATTAGGTTTATTGTTGCTTGCATACTTTTCTTATCTATGGTTACTTCTGAATGACTTGGATTTTCTTCTGGGCTCCTGTCCTGATTCATTGTGGTAGCAGTTTTATTTGCTCTTGATTTAACCATTTTCTTTTTATTGATGTGTTTTTTAATTTTTTTGTTCTGTCGCTCTTCAATTGTTGTGTTTTGTGTACAAGCCATGCTATGTTAAATACTCTTATGACAAATGTAGTCACCCAATCTCAGAAATTACAACAATAGTAACTTATATAAGGATTGATGCAGTTCGACAAATACCAGTTAGCCAAACAACACCTCCAGTCCAAGAAAATATAGCAACCAAATCCAAAGGAAAAAGAAAGAGAAAGGAAAAAAGTGAAAGCAAGAATAGACAATTATATAAATCTACTGTCCACTGTAAATTCTCGAGATAGCAAGAGGAGAAAGGGAACTAGAGAAGACACACACACACACACACACACACACACACACACACACAGTCCACTCTGAGTCAGATTTCTTTCCCCAAATAATTCACAAACAAGTATCAGTGAATTCAGAAAGCAAAAGAAAAAGGAAGAAGACAAGAACAAGAAAAAGTAAAGGAAAAAAGAGCAGTGAAAGGAAAGAGGTTTTTTTTTTTTTTTTTAATTAGCTAGGAGGAGGGAGATAGGAGATTGGAAGGAAGAGGTAGAGAGAAACAAGTTCCTTTCACACTGGATAGGACACCCAGTCACCTAGCAATGGAGAAAACAACAGTTAATTTTGGTCAACCTAAAGAAGGAGGGGGTAAAAGGGACACATGTATATAATAATAGTAATAACAAAATAGAATAGAGTAAAAAACTCTAGCAGTCAGTCTGCAGCTTGGGCCACTCTGGATCAGGCAGCCTAAGCAGCCAATTGCAAGAAGTATCCTAGAAAAGAAAAAATATAACCTCCAGGTAGTCTCCCAGGCAGGGGTGAGGCTCTGATTGGTCAGGTATTTTGCCACTCAAATAGAGCTACAGCCACTTAAAAAAAAGAGAAGGAAAACAAAAAGGGAAAAGGTTTGGAATGACACCCCTGGTGAGCCAGGAATCTTGGTAAAGAAAATACCTCAGCAGGGAGCCTGCTAGGAGCAGCTCTTCAGCCTCAGGTGGCTGGTTCTGGGGTGGGGGTGGAAGGGTGAGCTTCAGAAATAATCAATAGATTTCCTTTCTTTTACCCCCTGGCCTCCATTTTCTAACCCAAGAATGGTCTCACCCTTAGGACCCTTTATTCACCCTCCTGCTTACAGCCCAGTATCCTACCCTATCCAGAGAATCCCCGGTCACAAGCTTCTGCTTATTAGAGCTCACAACAGCCGCTGCTTGAAAGTCATCATCTTGGCTCTGCCCCAGTCAACCTCCATTTGATTTTTAAATCTCTAGACAAGTATGTATTCCTGAGGGCCTAGACACCAGCAGCATGGCTCACCGAAACAAGGAAATCAGCTTTGTTTCTTGGACATGCACACTTTGGGCCTTTCTCATATCTGAAGCACATTTTCTGTCATTTGTCCTTTTTCTTGAAGGATAATGCTCATTCAGAGTCAGATGGCAATATTGTCCTGAGAGTCTTATTATCCTGAGAGCCTGATTGTTTTCTTCATTTTATCCTGTAGCTCTCCTTTAATTCAAGCTGGCAGTATTTTTGCTAGTATAATCCTATATCTGTTTCCAACTTCTGAGATAAGTGATCTAATACATGAGTCATAATTGTAATAGCTACTAAATGATCGTCTAGCCACATTCTTTGTGTTTTCTCTTGAACATGTTCACATATTTTATTATATGGAGGATAGGCTTAGGATTTTTCCAAATCTTCAAGTTCTGGTTCCTTTTTGCTTAATAATTTCTTCTTTAATGAATCTTTCTTTCTTTTCCTTCTTTCTTTTCTTTCTTTCTTTCTATTTCTTTTTTTTCTTTTTTAAATTTTTTTAAAATATTTATTTTATTTATTTATTCCCTTTTGTTGCCCTTGTTGTTTTATTGTTGTAGTTATTATTGTTGTTGTCGTTGTTGGATAGGACAGAGAGAAATGGAGAGAGAAAGGGAAGACAGAGAGGAGGAGAGAAAGATAGACACCTGCAGACCTGCTTCACCGCCTGTGAAGCGACTCCCCTGCAGGTGGGGAGCCGGGGTTTGAACCGGGATCCTTATGCCGGTCCTTGTGCTTTGCGCCACCTGTGCTTAACCCGCTGCGCTACAGCCCGACTCCCTATTTCTTTCTTTTTTTTCTTTTTTTTTTTTTTTTTTTTTTACTGTAAATGGCAAGGAGAAAGTAGGCTGCAGTTTCAGTGCTATGCTTATAAATCTTTTCAAGTAAATGTTCAGTTTCATAATTTGAAATTTCTAGTTTTCATCAAACATGAGGATACAGTTTATCCAAGTTATATGCCATTTTTTTCACAAGGATAGAGTTTCTTTCAGTTTTCAGTAACATGTTTCTCATTATTTTTCTGAGTTCTTGCCAGAAACATTCTTAAATTCTTATCCCTATTTACAGCCTCTTCAAATCAATCTAGGCTTTTCCCAATATGCATCTCAAACTCTCTCAACCTCTACCCAGTTCCAATTTCACATTTTGAAGTATCTGTTATAGCATCACTCTAATTCTTGTAACCAAACCATATATATATATTTGCAATTCTGAAGCCACGATCAATATATTGGCAAAACTGGTTTCTTTTGAAGTCCCTCTTCTTGGATTGTAAATGGCCATCTTCTCAACTTGTGCTCACATGGTGTCTTTCCACTGTGTACATCTCCAGTGTCTCTCTGTGTGTTCAAATTTCTCTTGTAGTGACATCAGTCAAGTTTTATTTAGACCCACCTGATGGACTTCACTTTCACTTTAACTTATTCATTTATTTCAAGACCTTATCTCTAAATACAATCACATTCTGTAATACTGGGACTCAAGGTTTCCATGTAAATTTGGGGAGGGGTAAAGTTCACCTACAAAACTTGATAGTTTTACTTGTGTAAAATAACTGTTTTCTTTCTTGTACTATGAAGTATTCCTTCGACAGTCCCTCATGGAACCCTGTCTTCAGTTTTATGAAGGTGGGCACTGGCATGAGCTCACAGTCCGTACCAATAATCAAGGACCCACAGTCACCATAGTCATTTTTCCATCCCCAGAACTTAAGAAAGGTGAGACTCACAGGATGATAAGACTTCTGTGGTAAACCTACTATTATCGTGGTGAAGTTGGCTCTTGGAAGTTTCAAGGTAGACTGCAGGAATTATATTCACATGTTATTTGTCTAGATGAGGAAGATGGAGAAGATGGCCAGAAAACTCTTTAGCCATGCTGCTGGCATAATCAATCCACAGTCTGAGGCTAGGCTACCACATTAATTATTGTGTCAGAACTCTTTAAAAATATTATTAATTAATTAATTAATTAATGGATAGATAGAGAGAATTGAGAGGGGAGGGAGAGATAGAGAGGGGACGAGCCAGAGAAACACCTGCAGCCCTCCTTTACCACTCATGAGGCTTTCCCGCCTGCAGGTGGGAACCAGGGACTCAAACCTAGGTCCGTGTGCACTGTAATGTATGCGGTTAACCAGGTATGCTACCGCCTGGCCCCTGTCAGAACTCTTAAGTACCTTCACAGGAACTGCCTGTGTAAATCTGTATGCAGTCTGCTGAATTCAAGTACTAGTTTAATAGAATCTAGAGTATAGTCAGGATATTATAACCAAATAATAGTTTACATTTGTGATGCACTTAGAGCTTTCAAACTTTCCTATGTGAGAACATATCTCTCTCTCTCCTTATCTATCTATCTCTTTCTCTTACCAGAGCACTGCTCAGCTCTAGCTTATAATGGTAGAGGAGATTGAACCTAGTTCTTTGGAGCTTCAGGCATGAGAGTCTCTGTGTAACCATTATGCTATCTCCTCCAGTCTGAGAACATTTCTATGCTTATGTAATCATCTCAGCTAATTAGTGAGGTAAATGGAAGCTTAGGAGTACCCACGTTAAAAAACCATAAGATAACTAAGACAGAATTTACATATAGGGCATTGATTCCTAACATAACAGTTTTAACTTTATAACTAGAATGTAGCTTCTTCTGATATATCCTTCTGTTTAGCCAATAGTCAGGCTCTCTGATGTGATTTAGGGTTTTAAAAAACGTTCTGAACTCTTAAGAATTGAGTTACCAAATTCATTTTCTTCCATGCCCTCTCTTTCCTTCTAGAATTCATGTCTTCTCATACGGTATTTGGGTGGATTGTGGCTGGTTTGTTTGAGGGGGAAAAATATTAACAGGACTTAAAGGGCTTCTTTGTACTGGGACAAAAATTTACTTTATCTTCTTTCAACATGAATAAATCTCACTTTCTTTTGAGAACTATTAAAGAGGCTCCAAGTGGAGACATTGTGTCTATTGTGCAGAATTTGTCAAAAGCCAATAAACATTGCAAAAGTCTACTGAGTTGTGAAAATAGCTTCTTTTGTTCCTACAGAACATTGCTTGATGTTAAGTGTTAATTATAATAGGATTTGAGAACTGTTTTCTTGTCTGACTACTGTGGGTCTGATTACTGTAGAGCTGGGAGGGAAATTTTGTCAGAGATGTCTTTTCTTGACTCCTAATTTGTGATTTGGGCAGGAGAAGCTTGATGTTCAGAAGGAAACTCTAAAGGAGTTTTTCACAAAAGGGTTAGGAGCAGTCTGTGATTTGACTTCAGTGTACTTCTAGAAGAGGTAAACCCAGGACAGCAAGACAGGAAGACAGCAAGTAAGAAGTTAATGGCTTCCTATACAGTAGTCCCATCTAATCTATGGTTTTGCTTCCCTTTTTTAATTTTTATTTATAAAATGGAAATATTGACAATACTATAGGATAAGAGGGGTACATTTCCACACAATGCCCACCACCAGAACTCCATATCCAATAACCTCCCTTGATAGCTTTCCTGTTCTTTATCCCTCTGGGAACATGGATCCAGCATCATTATGGGATGCAGAAAGTGAAAGGTCTGGCTTCTGTAATTGCTTCCCCACTGAACATGGGCATTGACAGTTCGATCCATACTCCCAGTCTGCCTCTCTCTTTCCCTAGTGGGCCAGGGCTCTGGGGAAGCAAGGCTCCAGGACATATTGGTGGGGTTGTCTGCCCAGGGAAGTCAGGTTGGCATCATGGTAACATCTGGAACCTGGTGGTTAAAAAGCATTAAGATTTAAAGCAGAACAAATTGTTGATTAATCGTGAACCTAAAGGCAAAAATATTGCAGATGAAGATTTGGGGTCTCCATTTTGGAAAAAGCTAGTAGGTCTATTTTAGGTATATTCCAAGGGGCCCATGACTTAACTAGTTTTTGCCTGAGCATGACAGCTAATATGAAGGTGGACCCAGGTTACTGTCTGGGAAAGATGGTTTCATATTTGGAAAAAGGACTAGAAAGCTGTATGAGGGAAGAGAGTAGTTCCCAAATATGGGGAAAGTATATAAATATTGTTAACTGTAAATCACATCAGTTTGATCTGCAGCCCATAGTCAGCACAGGAGCCTATGTAACCTCTGCATCCCTGTAGGCCTGAGCTTGCGTTCTGTAGTACCTGCTAGGAACATTCTAGGCTGCACTAGTTTCAGGGCCCATCTTCCTCGGGTAGTAGTTAGAGTGTGTTGTCCAACTTCCCTGCAGAGAATGGAACATTCCCTACCATTGTTGATTCACATTGAGGACAGGGTCTATAGGGGCCCACAAAGGGGTTCATTATGTTGTTCCTGATGGAGATGACCAGTGACAATGGTGAGAAGGATCTGTTAGAGGTCTAAGCCCATTATATCTGCGTGGGAATCCCAGAGCTCTCTAACTAGGGACCCAGGTGATGGGATGGCTTGGTAGTGACTAAAGAGTCATCATTACAGTTTGCCAGTTTCTTGCCCTTATTCAGCTTTTGACCTCACCATAATTTATGTCCTTTTATGCGATTTACATATAGCTGTATCTTATAAAGTAACGCCACCAGTTACTTCTGTTCTCCCTAGTCTAAGCTTTTATGAGATTAAATATTTCAAAGAACAAGTCATTATTAGAAATGTATTAGCAGGGAGTCGGGCTGTAGTACAGCGGGCTAAGCGCAGGTGGCGCAAAGCACAAAGACCGGCATAAGGATCCCGGTTCGAACCCCGGCTCCCCACCTGCAGGGGAGTCGCTTCACAGGCGGTGAAGCAGGTCTGCAGGTGTCTATCTTTCTCTCCTCCTCTCTGTCTTCCCCTCCCTCTCTCCATTTCTCTCTGTCCTATCCAACAACAACAACAACAACAATAACTACAACAATAAAACAAGGGCAACAAAAGGGAAAAAATAAATATAAAAAAAAGTAAAAAAAAAAGAAATGTATTAACAATTTGAGCCTACTGTTAAAATTCAATCTGATTACCAATTTGAAGATTCTTTTCATTAAAAATCCTAATATGTTAAGCAGACATATTTATTAAAAATAATGTTAGAATAGTCCTGGAGCACATTGACCCCAGGAGAGTCTTTGCAACAGATTTCATTATGATTACTTAACAGCTAAAATAATTGTCTTTAAACTTAAATGGAGTCGCTAAATAATAGAGAGGGAATAATAGAAAAGGGTTAATCAGGGTCCTAGATGATTTTTGCACTGGGCTCATCCTGCACTTACCATTGCTGCTAAAAGGCAGGGAATTCAGAACCAAATAGTTTATTAAACTGTTCAAATTGTTAAAAATGATTAAAATCCAGTTAGGGGTTTTAATAAACACTATTACAAAATGCTAAATTTAATCAATGTTTCTAGCAATGTATGCTATCACCTTATGTTCCTCCCTCCCCTTTTCTTAAAATTACATACCCAGTGTAAAAAAAAAAAACACTTCAGGGGAAAATCAAAAGTCAACCATTTGAAAAGAAAGGGAGAGAAAAAAAAACACAAAGTTGTGTAGCAGATGCTGGTACTGCTTGAGGGGCTGCTGATACAGGCTGTATTGGCATTAAGTCCCCCAGTAAGGCATCAGGTGTCAGGATTCTTTCTCATAAACATCTAGAACCACATCTGTAAGGTGTCTATACCATTTTAATTGTTGACTTCCCAAAGAGCTGGTACTCATAGTCTATCAGCTGCCTCCAGAAAGCTGGGCCTGATGCAAGGCCTCTGGGCTTTCACACCTCCAGTAGGCACACTCTGTGCAACTTCATCAGGTAAGCAATGCAGAGAGTGGCCAAGTGACTCATGCCTGCAGCCTAGTGCACCAAGGTGACCTCATGCTTCCTACTCATGCTGTGGATCTTGTCAGCCATAGTGTCAAATTAAAATCCAATGGGATCAAGAAGCACCAGTCAGAGACACTTTTACATATTCAAATTCGGGCCTGTTGAAATTGGAACTCTCAATAGTAGCATTAAAAATGCAAATGATGCCCAGATCCTGGAGTAGGTGCCAGTTGGAGGCCACACTGCCTCTGCCCAGAAAGAGAAAGGAACTGATTTGAGCAATACCTCCTATGTCTCCCTCAGCAATCATCTGGGGGGCTATGAGAGTCCGTGGTACTGTGACCTCTGGAGCTCATGAAGACCGAAGCAATCACACTTGCATTCTTGGAAACAGGACCAGCGTATACAGAGTGGGTGGTGGCACAAAGGGTTAAGTGCACTCACAAGATCAGTATATTTTGTTTTCTCCCACCAAGGAATCCAAAATTAGAATCTCCTTCTCGTGAATGAGTCCGGTAGAGTCCTGGGTCTGGATCCTAGTAAGTAGTGTGCTGAACACAGTGAGTGCAAATCAGACTGGATGGGTCTGGCTCACCAATTTGAAGTTTTAAGTGCTTAGACTGAAGGAACATATACTCAGAGCTATGGTCTATGCATCAAAAGATTGAGACATTCAATCCATTTTGTCCCTCTCATATTAACTAGTGATTTATGAGATTATAAGCTAATAGGAGTGTATATAACACCATTCCCATCACTAAAGGTCTGTGTCCTCCCCCCCAGTGAAGCTGAACATCTACCTTTCCCCTCCCCCCAGAGATTTTTACTTTGGTGCCATACTCCAAACTCAGCAATAGTTATTTCTTTTGCCATAGAATGCTTTATTTGATTAAAACTTTATACAAAACTATGATCTAGAGAACAGATCCTTTTGTCCCCTGTACCTCATGTTCAGAAAATTTCTAGCCCTCTATTGGAAAATCTCTGATATAGTAGAAGGAGTACTTGGGTAATTGCCAATTTTCTTTTCTTCGTATATGTACTTACGTGATTTGTGAGTCACTAAGCTGTAAAATAGCACTATCTAGCCTTTCAAACTAAAAGGATTAGTGAGAAAGTACATTAGAAAAATTGAAGCAAATCCAAGGCATTTCTTTTACTGTTTTTCAGCATAGCCTGGATTCCGACCATGTCTAGAAAGTTGAAAGACCCTGCCCCCTACTGATAGGTTTGCATTATGTCATGTGGTTCTCTCCTGCAGGAATCACCAACTGTGAATTCCACTCTGGATGAACAGAGATTTTGCCACAGCTATTATAGTCAAGTTGTTGTCTTTGAACCCAGCTGGGGGCTGGATTGTATCAGGATAAACAGTTTTCCTACTACAGAATTAGTTGGGTATTAATCTTGATGTTCAATTAGCTTTTGTCCTTCATTCTCACACTACATTAAAGTGCTCCCAATGGGCTGATTCTGAGCTCACTTCTCCACTATTCCCATCTAGTGCTCGGTACTTTCAAGTTGGGAGTCTGTAATAACTCATTCTGTGATAGTTTAATGATATTAGTAGCGATATATTTTGTTTTTCAGATCATCAGATGGTTCAGGCCATTAGCAACTGCAGCACTGTCTGCACAACAGTTTTTGTTTCCTGCGAGCCCCATGGTGAAACCATAAGAAACATCATTGCGTGAGTCTTGAACATTTATTAATTTGACAGAGTTTGGACCTTATACATGCATTATATCATTACTCTGGGTAACTTTTTCATTGAGAGAGAGAAAGACATAGGGGGAGAGAGAGAGAGAGAGAGAGAGAAACACTACAGCTTCCTCTAATGTCATAGCACTTCCCATGTGGTGCCAGGATTTGAGTCTGAGCTGTGAACATGGCAAGACCCTTGTCCTACCTGGTGAGCTATCTTTCTGATCACTGACTTCTTTGTAAAATATTTCTCTCTCATTAGAAAAGTAATTAGTTGTTGTGCAGAACATGTGCCAGTAACTGTACTGTACTATAAGCCATAAACCCCCAATAAAATGATTTGAAAATCCAGGTGTTCAACATATTAACATTTTTTAGGGACTGGAGAATGCTCATTCTATAGAGTTCATGCCTTGCCATGTATGGAGTGTGAGTTTGGCTCTCAGCCCCAATGTACTGCGTGTAGATCAGGTGCTGTGGTGTTTCTCCCTCCCCTTTTCTGTCTCAGTTTCTATCTGAAAGAAAAAGAATGAGAAAGTTGGCATTATGTCTGTGTAATTGTATGAGGCCCTCATGCCACACACAGAAAAGGAACTTAAAAATGTAGATATACTCATACCTGTTAAACACACCCTGATCCTACCCTGGCTTCAATAAAACTTCATAAAAGCCTAAATCCAGAATTCAGGTCATAATTTTTCCAACAAATTTTCATAAAAGTTTGAATCAGAATACTTTTTGTCTTGATTACTGGGTTTTTTTATACCCCCTTAAATTAATTAATTTGTACCACCACTCGGCCCTTAGAATAAATTTCTTTTTTTTTTTTTTTTCTCCCTCTGGGAGCATGGACCCAGGGTCATTGAGGGTTGCAGAAGGTGGAAGGTCTGGCTTCTGTAATTGCTTCCCCGCTGAACATGGGCGTTGACTGGTCGGTCCATACTCCCAGTCTGCCTCTCTCTTTCCCTAGTAGGGTGGGGCTCTGGGGAAGCGGAGCTCCAGGACACATTGGTGGGGTCTTCAATCCAGGGAAGTCTGGCTGGCATCCTGATGGCATCTGGAACCTGGTGACTGAAAAGAGAGTTAACATACAAAGCCAAACAAATTGTTGAGCAATCCTGGACCCAAAGCTTGGAAAAGTGGAGAGGAAGTATTAGGGAGGTACTCACTGCAAACTCTAGTGTACTTCTGCTTTCTTACTTTGGTGCCATACTCCAAACTCAGTCAATTTCTGCTTTGCGTTTCTACTTCTTTTTTTTTTTTTTACATGCATAACATTCCCCAGATTCCCATTTAACAATACAACCCCCACTATGTCATTCATCATCTTTCATGGACCTGTATTCTACCCACCCACCCACCCACCCCAGAGTCTTTTACTTTGGTGTAATACTCCAATTCCATTTCAGGTTCGACTTGTGTTTTCTTTTCTAATCTTGTTTTTCAACTTCGGCCTGAGAGTGAGATCATCCCGTATTCATCCTTCTGTTTCTGACTTATTTCACTCAACATGATTTTTTCAAGGTCCATCCAAGATTGGCTGAAAACGGTGAAGTCACCATTTTTTACAGGTGAGTAGTATTCCATTGTGTATATATACCACAACTTGCTCAGCCACTCATCTGTTGTTGGACACCTGGGTTGCTTCCAGGTTTTGGCTATTACAAATTGTGCTGCCAAGAACATATGTGTACACAGATCTTTTTGGATGGATATGTTGGGTTCCTTAGGATATATCCCCAGGAGGGGAATTGCAGGGTCATAGGGTAGGTCCATTTCTAGCCTTCTGAGAGTTCTCCAGACTGTTCTCCACAGAGGTTGGACCAATTGACATTCCCACCAGCAGTGCAGGAGGGTTCCTTTGACCCCACAGCCTCTCCAGCATTTGCTGCTGTTACCTTTTCTGATGTATGACATTCTCACAGGAGTGAAGTGATATCTCATTGTTGTCTTGATTTGCATTTCTCTGACATTCAGAGACTTGGAGCATTTTTTCATGTGTTTCTCGGCCTTTTGGATCTCTTCTGTGGTGAATATTCTGTCCAAGTCCTTCCCCCATTTTTGGATGGGGTTATTTGTTGTCTTGTTGTTGAGTCTGGCAAGCTCTTTATATATGTTGGTTATTAAACTCTTATCTGATGTATGGCATGTAAAGATCTTCTCCCATTCTGTGAGGGGTCTCTTGATTTGGGTAGTGGTTTCTTTTGCTGTGAAGAAGCTTTTTAATTTGATGTAGTCCCATAGGTTTATACTTGCCTTAGTCTTCGTTGTAATTGGATTCGTTTCATTGAAAATGTCTTTAAAATTTATGTGGAAAAAAGTTCTGCCAATATTTTCCTCTAAGTATCTGATAGTTTCTGGTCTAACATCCAAGTCCTTGATCCACTTGGAATTTACTTTTGTATTTGGTGAAATACAGTGATTCAGTTTCATTCTTCTGCATGTTTCAACCCATTGTTTCCAACACCATTTGTTGAAGAGACTCTGCTTTCCCCATGTAATAGTCTGAGCCCCTTTGTCAAAGATTAGATGTCCATACGTGTGGGGCCTCATTTCTGGGCTCTCAATTCTATTCCACTGGTCAGTGTGTCTGTTCATGTTCCAGTACCAAGCGGTTTTGATGACAATGGCCCTATAATACAATTTGAGATCTGGCAGTGTGATGCCTCCGGTTCTGTTCTTTTTTCTCAAGATTGTTTTGGCAATTCTAGGTCTTTTCTGGTTCCAGATAAACATTTGTAGCATTTGTTCTATTCTCCTAAAAAATGTGCTTGGGATCTTGATGGGGATAGCATTAAATCTGTAGATGGCTCTGGGTAATAGATTCATTTTGATGATGTTAATTCTTCCAACCCATGAACATGGAATCTCTTTCCACTTCTTTGTGTCTTTTTCAATTTCTTTGAGTAGTGACTCATAATTTTCAGTATACAAGTCTTTCACTTCTTTGGTTAGGTTTACTCCTAGATATTTTATAGTTTTTGTTGCTATAGAAAAAGGAACTGATTTCTGGATTTCAATTTCTTCTAACTTAGTGTTTGCATAGAGGAATGCCACTGACTTTTGAATGTTAATTTTATAGCCTGACACATTACTGTATTGCCTGATGATTTCCAAAAGCTTCTTGCTGGATTCCTTAGGTTTTTCCATGTATACTATCATGTCATCTGCAAATAAGGAGAGTTTGACTTCTTCTCTTCCAATCTGTATGCCTTTAATTCCTTGCTCCTGCCTGATTGCTATGGCAATAACTTCCAACACTATGTTGAATAGTAATGGTGATAGTGGGCAGCCCTGTCTAGTACCTGATCTGAGGGGAAATGCTTCCAGTTTTTCACCATTGAGTATGATGTTGGCTATAGGTTTGCTATATATAGACTCCACTATCTTCAGGAATTTTCCATCTATTCCCATTTTTTGTAGTGTTTTGATCATAAAGGGATGTTGTATTTTGTCAGAGGCTTTCTCTGCATCTATTGATATGACCATGTGGTTTTTGGTCTTGCTTTTGTTGATGTGGTGGATCACATTGATTGATTTACGTATATTAAACCAACCTTGCATGCCTGGGATAAATCCCACTTGGTCATGATGAACATTTTTTTTGATATACTGCTGTATCCGGTTGGCTAGAATTTTGTTCAATATTTTCGCATCTATGTTCATCAGAGATATTGGTCTGTAGTTTTCTTTTTTGGTTGTGTCCCTGTCTGCTTTTGGTATCAGGGTGATGTTGGCTTCATAGAAGCTGGCAGGGAGTATTCCAGTGTCTTCAATCTTCTGGAAGACTTTTAAAAGTAGAGGTATTAGTTCTTCTTTGAAAGTTTTGTAGAATTCATTTGTAAAACCATCTGGTCCAAGACTTTTATTTTTGGGAAGATTTTTGATAACTGTTTCAATTTCATTAGCTGTGATGGGCCTGTTCATGTTATCCACTTCCTCTTTACTTAGTTTTGGAAGTTGGTAGGTATCTAGGAAATCATTCATTTCTTCCAGATTCTCTAGCTTGGTGGCATATAGTTTTTCATAGAAGCCTCGCATGATATGTTGAATTTCTGCAGTGTCTGTTGTGATTTCTCCTCTTTCATTTACTATCTGATTTATTTGGGTCTTCTCCCTTTTTTGTTTTGTGAGTCTGGCTAAAGGTTTGTCGATTTTATTTACTCTTTCGAAGAACCAACATTTACTTTCATTGATCTTTTGTATGGTTTTCCTATTCTCAATGTTATTTATTTCTGCCCTAACTTTAGTAATTTCTGTCCTTCTGGTTGCTGTAGGATTCCTTTGTTGTTCTTCTTCTAGGTCTTTAAGATGTGCAATCAGGCTGTTTATTTGTGCCTTTTCTTGTTTCCTAATGTGTGCTTGAATAGCTATGAACTTCCCTCTTAGGACTGCTTTAGCTGTGTCCCAAATATTTTGATAGCTTGTGTCTTCATTTTCATTGAACTCTCGAAACATTTTGATTTCTTCCTTGATTTCCTCTTTGACCCAGAAGTTGTTAAGAAGTGTACTGTTGAGCTTCCACATTTTGGCACTGTTACTAATCTTTTGTTTATTGTTAAGTGTTAGTTTAATTCCACTGTGGTCTGAGAAGATGCTTGGGATGATTTCAGTGCTCTTGAATAGGCTGATGCTGTCTTTGTGGCCTAACAAATGGTCTATCCTTGAGAATGATCCATGTGGATTTGAGTAAAATGTGTATTCCAGTTTTTTTGGATGAATGACTCTGAAAATGTCCAATAGTTCTAGTTTATCTATCTCTTCATTTAGCTCCCTTATGTCTTTACTGATTTTCTTCCTGGATGATCTGTCAAGTTGAGATAGTGGGGTGTTGAAGTCCCCTACTATGATTGTGTTACTGTTAATATATTGCTGTAGCTCTTTCAGTAGAAGTTTGATGTATTTAGATGGCTTCTCAATGGGTGCATAGATATTAATAATTGTTAAGTCCTCTTGATTGACTGATCCTCTGAGCATTAAGTAGTGTCCATTCCTATCTTTTTTAATCTTATCTATTATAAGTCTATCATGTCAGATATGAGAATAGCTGTTCCTGCCCTTTTTTTTGGGCCATTGGCTTGAATGATAGTTTTCCATCCTTTCACTTTAAGTCTGTGTTTGTCTTGTTGCGTTAGGTGAGTTTCCTGTAGACAACATATTGTTGGGTTGTGTTTTCTGATCCATCTTCCTACTCTGTGTCTTTTAATAGGTGAATTCAGGCCATTGACATTTATTGATATCAAAGATTGAAGATATTTTAACGCCATTCTTGTAGAGTTTTAGAGTGTTTTGATATATGTCCTATTTGTGGTGGTCTGACTATTTATAGGAGACCTTTCAGAACTTATTTCAGGGCAGGCTTGGTGATGGTTGCTTCCTTCAACTGTTGCTTGTCTGAGGTTTTGATGCTTCCATCTAGTCTGAATTACAATTTAGCAGGATATAGTATTCTTCGCTGAAAGCCTTTCTCATTGAGCACTCAATAGATATCTTGCCATTCTCTTCTGGCCTGTAGTGTTTGTATGGAGAAGTCTGCTGCTAATCTTATGGGTTTTCCTTTGTAGGTGACTCTTTGTTTTTCTCTTGCAGCCTTGAGGATCCTTTCTTTATCCTTATTCCTTTCCAATCTAAGTATGACATGTCTTGGTGTCTTTAGGTCTGGGTTAATTCTGTTTGGGACCCTCTGGGCTTCTTGAATCTTTATGTCTTTGGTGTTGTCTAGACTAGAGAAATTTTCAGCTATTATGGCCTGGAGAATGCTTTCTTCCTCCCCTTCTCTTTCTTCCTCTGGTATGCCAATAATGCGTATATTGTTTCTTTTGAAGTCATCCCATAGGACTCTGTTGTTGTTTTCAGCATCTCTTAATCTCTTTTTGAGATCTCTTACTTCTTTTTTAGTTGTCTCTAATTCATCCTCAATCTTGCTAATTCTGTCTTCAGCCTCATTGATTCTATTCTCTCTGCCCTCTACTGCTTTCTGGAGTTCATCTATTTTGTTGCCCTGCTCTGCTACTGTTTTAGCTTGTTCAGCTAGTTGCCTTCTTAGCTCAGCGATTTCAGCTTTCAGCTCTCTAATAACCATGAGATTATTATAATTTTCTTCCATATTCTCATTTGTTGTTCCTGCATTTCTGATTACAATTTTTTCAAATTCTTTACTCACTCCTGTTATTATTTCCTTGGCTAATGTTTGGATGTTGAACTCGTTGTTTTGTGCTTCACCCTCTGGAGGACTTTTAGCTGGATTCTTGTCCTGGTTCGAGTCTCCAATATTTTTTCTTGTTGTTTTAACCATTTTATATAAGTTAACAGTTTTTTCAATCCCTGAGTTGGAGTTCAGTGGTGTCAAAGCCTTTTTTTTTCCCCTGTAGGCTATGGGAGCCTGAGGGCTTTTAAACTATCAATAGGCTTCTTAGCTTAATCACTGACTCCTGACCAAGAGATAAAGCAGGGTGTGGCAGAGATAATCCAGTGGTTATGCAAAGAGACTTTCACAGCCCCTCAGCTATGCCACCGAGGTATAGGTCTTCTCCTGAGTTTCCCGGTTAGATCTCTGTACCCTGGTGTCCCTCCCTGTTGCTGCCCCAGATTCTGAGGGTAGTAGCAATGGAGACTCAGAGTTGCACTTGGTGAGTCTCTGGGGAGTCCTTTCCTCCCTTCAGCTGTCCCCTTGTTGGTGGAGCAGACTGGAGGTGGTGTCTCCACTGACAAACTGTTGAACTGTTAGCAGTCACTTAATCTCTCCTTAGGCCCCTCTCTCCTCTCTGTCACCAGCCACGCGTGTTTGTACTCACGGGTGATTTACTGGGTTTCTGTGGTCATTCTAGTCCTGTCTTGTTTCGGTCCGGGTGGTCTCCTTTGGTATTCCTAGTTGATCCGGGAGAGGAGAGGAGAGGAGAGAAAGCGATCTGCTGCTCGTAGCTCCGCCTCCCCTTAGAATAAATTTCATTGAATATTATTTACTAGCTACTTTGGTGTGCAAATCATACAGAAAAGTGTATGGCTTAGGTTCCTCGATTTATCCATCATTGCATTCCTACTCCATGGCACACAGAAATGAGTACTAAGCAGTTTTCACTCAATTTCTTTCTTCCTATGAGGAAGATGGTTAGAAACCAGGCAGTTCTATTAATTGTGATAGATATCATTATAGGGGAGAAATATATGGGAATGTGGAAACACATGCAAGGCTAAGAAACTGTGCTACCCTTATTTCTAAGAACTGTTATTATGTTTCTATAGGCTGTACTGTCCTCCAGACTCAGCTAAGAACCTCCTGGGTAAGTTTTTCATGCCAAGACAAGCTGTGGATCTGTTTCACTATATTCCACACTGTGAGCTTGTGCTTATCTTCAATCAATCAACAACTCCTACATGAATACAGGGTCTCTTAACAGAGTTTGAGGTGAGGTATCAGAAACTTCCAGGTTTGACATATTGCTACTTTGCAGACCCAGAGAGCATTACCAAAGAAACTAATCTTTGGGTCATAGAACTTAAATAACATGTTAGATCTATCTGAGGCAGATATATAATTTATGTTTATGGTTTTCCTCAATCTGATGTATATTTCCTGGTTTTGACTGCTCCTTGTTCCTAATCTAGACTGTTCCTTCCTTTATATGTTAGTCTGCAGTGTTATCTTTGTTCTTATTTTATAGTTTTGTTTCCTCTGTCTGATAGAGCATTTCTCAACAGCTTACAGTAATTTCATGTTGATTGGGGTCACTGTATTGCCCAGAAGTTTTACTTGATTTGTTTTTGGCTGATGATGTAGCCAAGGAACTAGAAACAAATCTATCTTTAAAAAAAAAAAAAAAAGCAAACAATTACAGAAGCTAGACCTTCCACCTTCTGCATCCCATAATGATCTTGGGTCCGTGCTCCCAGAGAGATAAAGAATAGGAAAGCCTACAGTGGAGGGGATGGAATACAGAACTCTAGTGGTGGGAAATGTGTCAAATTTTACCCCTCTTATCCTATGGTTTTGTTGATATTTTCTATTTTTATTCTATAAATTAATTTTTTAAAAAAGTTTATGAAAGTTGATGTTACGGGTGTGGTCACTTTCTCTGCTTACCTAGGAATTTCAACATGTAAGCAAACCTCTCTCTATTATTCTCCCCCCACCCTTCTCATAGTGTCTATGTATTCTCAGTTTTCTTGAATAAAGCTTAAAATTCCTGAAAACCCTACTTTTCTTCTCAATTCTTTGTTAAGTTTATGTATGATGAATCTACAACCCTGTGGGGAACAATCTTGGCCTATCTCCTCCAGTACAATGATTTTTTTCAAACATTATTAAATCACCATATTAAATTTTATCATTAAAAAAACAGAGGAAGCTGAAGTGGTTGCAGTTTAAATGTGATCTCAAAAGAGCTTTATTCCTTCAGGTTTTCAGGACTTTGAGGTTTCTGGAATACACTTTGAAGTGTTGTCAAACCTATGAGCAATAGCAACAATGAGTTCTCAACTGAGGAAAGAGCATTTATAATAGGTGAGACCCTATGGGGATATGCAAAGACACCGAATAGCTATAGTTGTGTTGTGGGGTGTGTAATCTTCAGAATCCTATAATGACTCCACATACTCTGTAAGAAACTGAAAATTGGAACTGGTATTCTCTAGTCTATGATGTCTTCAACTCTGGAGTTGTTCTTGTATACTTGGCCAATAATTAAGATTGTTTTGATCTTTTAACAGCTGGAGGACTTAAAATTTGACAAGGATTGTATAATTTACAAAAGGGATCAGGTCAACTAGTGTGTTTAATTATGAGTTGTAAATTCTGTCAGAGAAACCTCTTAGAAAAATGTATAAGACAGAGAAAAATTGCGAGTGAAGCGGGGGTGGGGGGAGAGATCTGTAACACTGCATCACTGCTTGTGAAGCCTCCCCCTACATGTGGCACTGGGAGCTTGAACCTGGGTCCTTGCATATGGTAACATGCACAAGTAACCATGTGTGCCACCACCTGGCCCCTAAAATATGGCTCTTAAGACTACCATATAAATATTATTTTAAAAAAACTACAAAAAATAATTTAAAATTATAATTCTATTTATTTATGATAGTGAGATAAGTTTTATATCAATTTCTTATTTATTTTATGTAGTGGGGTTATGAGGGCCCAATGCCATATGGTGGAGGGAGGTGGTGCTTGGATATGGTCAGTGAAGTGTGCTGGTATGTATTTTGGAAAGATGTGGAATCTTACTGCTAAGATAACCTTCTGGTAAAAAGACGTTTCTCCATGAAAAATAAAAGCATGTATTTTTTAAATATTTATTTTATTTATTTATTCCCTTTTGTTGCCCTTGTTGTTTTATTGTTGTAGTTATTATTGTTGTTGTCGTTGTTGGATAGGACAGAGAGAAATGGAGAGAGGAGGGGAAGACAGAGAGGAGGAGAGAAAGATAGACACCTGCAGACCTGCTTCACTGCCTGTGAAGCGACTCCCCTGCAGGTGGGGAGCCGGGGTTTGAACCGGGATCCGTATGCCGGTCCTTGTGCTTTGCACCACCTGCGCTTAACCCGCTGCGCTACAGCCCGACTCCCAAAAGCATGTATTTTTAAAAATGACTTTTTCCTTTCTTTTTTTGTTCCCTGTACCTGGAAATGGCAGTCCCAACTATGCTTATCTAAGTAGAAAATAAGAGTTATCTTTCTTACGCCTATATTCAACTTCCTGTAATGTAGATTACACCTGGGTATCTTCTGGGTAGTCCAAATTCAATATATTTAATGTTGAACTCATTAGACATTCTTTCTTAAAGGCTATTCTTTCTATATTCCAAATATTTTTTTAAACTTTATTTTATTTGATAAGGAAGAGAGAAATTGAGAGGGAAAGGAAATGGAGGGGAGAGAGAGAGAGAGAGAGAGAGAGAGAGAGAGACCTGAAGCACTGCTTCTCCACTCATGAAGCTTTCCCCCCTCAGGTGGGGACCAGGAGATTGAAGCCCAGTCCTTGTGTATGGTAACATACACACTTAACCAGATGTGCCACCACCTAGCCCCCCTCCATGTTCCCGATCTTAGTAAACACATCATTTTTTCTCTCCTGCTTAGTTCTGCTCCTCTTTCTACTTTTAACTTAGATATTCTAAGAATATCTAATGTATAAATATAGTATTGACTGTGGATAATCAATTATTGTTATATTCTTTAAGGAAGATGATTAGTGTTTCTGCCATTTTTATTATAAAACCCCCCAAACATACAAGAAAATCAAAACAATAGTATATTAGTCTCTCCCATCTATCCAGTTTTGCTTTCCATCGTTTCACTTACCTGTGGTGAACTACAGCCTGAAAGTATTACTCAATCCTCAAATTCCTAGAGCTTACCTCCCTATGTAATGATTAATGGAAATTCAATAAATTTTTGCAGACATGAACTCAAGTCAAATTTGTAAAAAAAGAAAAGATAAATATTCTGAAAAGGAGAGGGAGAGAGGAATTAGAGGACCACATTCACATAACTCTTATTGAAGTATATTGCTTAATGGTTTTACTACTTCCTGTTAATCTCTTACTGATCTAATGCACTTTATTGTGAGTACATATACAGAGGGAAAAACAGTACTATCTGTGATTTCAAGTAGCTACTGGAGGTATTGAGATGAACACCACCCCATGTATAAGGGGTTTACTATACAATGACAATAAGTATAGACAACACCAGGATTCAAGAAACACTAATATATTTTTTTCATATTTGCTTTATCTGTGTGTAAATTTCTTTGGTGATCCATGTGAAAGTAAGTTGCAGACATTATGACACTTCACATTTTAAATAATTTAGCACATATTTTCTAAGCATATGGATCTTTTTCTGCATAGTCATAATACTGTAAGTCCTGTTAAGAAAAGTAATGGTATTAATGGTGTCTCACTAACGCTCACTAATATCATCTAGTCCAGTGCTTTTTGAAGTGTGGCTTGTATATTGTCTGCTGGATCACAGGGAGATAGAGTGCTTGCACCAGCATGTTTGTCAGTACAACCAAAACGTCAGCCAAATTAAACAGTGCTTAGTCACAAAGTTCATTTGCACTTAATGAGCTTGGCTAAGTAACACTGCTCTGTATTTGAATTTGCCCAGCTCTCCCCTAAGTATAGTTTATGGCTAGTTCACATGCTACATTTGGTTATTGTGCCTCAGTGTTTCTTTTATTATTGAATAGTCTTCCTGATAGTTTTTGTGTGGTATGGACCATGGACTTTAGAGACAAGGCTTACCCCACAGAGTGAATCGTTCTGATGGACCAAAGTCTTGGTTTGCTTGGGGCTATCTTATATAGTTCTAGCATTTATCCTGTATCCTGGATATCTTTAAGTCCTGGGCAAACCAGTATGGTTTGTTTCCTTAGGTAAAGTTCAGCTCATCATTCTTGCTTGTGAATTTCCTGTAAACCACCTTTCATCACTCCCTTTGATTCTGGCACAATTCCTAGATCCACCATACATTTCTCTGTAACCTGTCCTAGAACCAGCCATTTGTAAGGAGCCATGGCTCCATTTAATGGCAAATGGCATTCAGAACCAGTATCTGGAAGCTGAATGCTAGAAACAAATCTGATATTCAAGTATAGTAACCAGTTGTCCTCATTTACTCTGAACCTAGAATGTTTAGTACTTAAACCTGGAGGGAAAAAAGCCTGGAGCATCCTAGGCAAGCCCCCAAAAGAAATTGGTCATCCCAGGGACTTCAGGTGTGGAATGACAACCCTTCAGCTTCATCACTCGGATGAGACCTTTCCTTTCATAGTATTCTCTAATTCCATTCCAGGTGTTCCACTCCCCAATAAAGTCCCCAAACCTAGATATAGTCCAGGTCCTCTGAGATAGAGCATAGGTTCACCTGTGCCCATAAACTAGGGGAAAAATATATACCTGAAAGCAGAAGTACACAGGAGCATGCAGAGAATACCCCCAACACTTCATCTGCGCTATTACAGTCTTTGGGTCCATGATTGTTCAACAATTTGTTTGCTTTGCATGTTAACTCTCTTTTCAGCCACCAGGTTCCGGATGCTGGCCAGACTGCCCTGGACAGACGACCCCATCAATGTGTACTGGAGCGCCACTTCCTCAGAGCCCCACCCTACTAGGGAAAGAGAGAGACAGACTGGGAGTATGGATCGACCAGTCAATGCCCATGTTCAGTGGGGAAGCAATTACAGAAGCCAGACCTTCCACCTTCTGCAACCCACAATGACCCTGGATCCATACTCCCAGAGAGATAGAGAATGGGGAGGCTATCAGGGGAGGGGGTGGGATGTGGAGACCGGGTTATGGGAATTGTGTGGAATTGTGCCTCTCTTATTCTATGGTTTTGTTAATGTCTCCTTTCTTAAATAAATAAATAAAAAAAAGAAATTGGTCATCATAAATCAGTCACATTAGTACATAGTGAAATTTAGGAAGAATAACTGAAATCAGAGTAGTGATATGGAGAGCACTAGAAGCAAACGTAGCTATAAAATCATAGGATAATTAGTAATTTCTTTCAATTTTTAATTAATTTATTTATAAAAAGGAAACACTGACAAAACCATAGGATAAGAGGAGTACAGCTTCGCACAATTCCCACCACCAGAACTCCGTATCCCATCCCCTCCCTTTATAGCTGTCTTATTCTTTAACCTTCTGGGAGTATGGACCCAAGGTCACTGTGGGATGCAGAAGATGGAAGGTCTGGCTTCTGTAATTGCTTCCCCGCTGAACATAGGAATTGACAGGTCGATCCATACTTCCAGTCTGCCTTTCTCTTTCCCTAGAGGGGCTGGGTTCTGGGGAATTGGAGCTCTAGGACACATTGGTGGGGTTGTCTGTCCAGGGAAGTCTGGTTGGCATCATGCTAGCATCTGGAACCTGGTGGCTGAAAAGAGAGTTAACATATAAAGCCAAACAAGTTGTTGACTAATCATAAACCTAAAGGCTGGAGTAGTACAGATGAAGAGTTGGGGGTATGTGTGTTTCCATTTTTTAGATAGCTAGTAGGCATATTTTAGTTATATTCTAAAGGGCATGTGGCCATAGTAGTTCCCCCCCCCCAGCCTGAAATCTGATATGCAGGTATATCCTAGTTATTATCTGGGTAATGATGTCATGGCTGGAAAAAGGACCAGAAAGCTGGGTCAGGGAATGGAGTAGCTCTCAAATATGGGAAAAGTGTATAAATATTGTTGGCTGTATCTTTCAGTTTTTTATTGATTTTAATATTGTTTTGCAGCATTTAAAAATAAGTATACAACTCACTGTATGCACCACCAAAGTTCTGTTACACCAAAGAGAACCTTCCACTTACCAACCTCCCCACCTTCATTCCCTTTAATAACCACCATAGTTTTTTTTTCAAGTTCATTTATTTTTTTAAACGTTTTTATGTATTATTTACTTATTTATTCCCTTTTGTTGCCCTTGTTGTTTAATTGTTGTAGTTGTTATTGTTATTGATGTCATCATTCTTAGATAGGACAGAGAGAAATGGAGAGAGGAGGCGAAGACAGAGAGGGGGAGAGAAAGAGAGACACCTGCAGACCTACTTCACTGCCTGTGAAGCGACTACCCTGGAGTTGGGGAGCTGGGGCTGGAACTGCAGGTCCTTGCGCTTTGTGCCATGTGCGCTTAACCTGCTGTGCTACCGCCCTACTCACTCAAGTTCATTTATTTTAATTATGTATATTTCACATCTAAATGAAACCATTTGGTAGTTATCTTTTCCTTTTTGCACGTTTTTTATCTCCTACTTTTTTTTCTTTCTTCTGAGAGTGAGAGACAACTGGCAAATGTGTGTGCTCTATTGTATGAGCCACCTGCTAGCCCCCTCTTTTACTTTTTATTTTATTTTACCTCTTTTACTTTTTAAAAGCATAACTCCAAGATCATCCAAAAGAGAGTTCTTTGGTACAGAATATAGGAATGTATATACATACTGCAGTATCTTTGATAATTTTCTTTTAGAGAAGGTTATTGGTCTTTTCTTTTTTCTTTTTCCCCCTTTTGTTGCCCTTGTTGTTTATCATCGTTGTTGTTATTATTGTTGTTGTTACTGCTGTCGTCGTTGTTGAATAGGACAGAGAGAAATACAGAGAGGAGGGGAAGACAGAGAGGGGTAAAGAAAGATAGACACTTGCAGACATGCTTCACTGCCTGTGAAGCGAACCCTCTGCAGGTGGGAAGCCAGGAGCTGGAACCGGGATCCTTATGCTGGCCCTTGCACTTCGCGCCATGTGAGCTTAACCGGTTTCACGCCCGCCCGGCTCCCAGTCTTTTCTTATACTTTAGGATGTAGGCAACCAGAAGAAGGTAAGCACTTAGATTTTCTTGACCTTTTCAATGAATCTAAAGAACTGTCTTTCATATAACTAAAATATGCCTACTATCTATCTACAAAATGGAGGAACCCCCCTACCCCCCAATGCTTCACCTGCACTATTCCAGCCTTTAGGTACATAATTGTCCAACAGTTTGTTTGGCTTTGTATATTAACTCTTCTCAGCCACCAGGTTTCAGTTGCTAACAGGATGCGACCAGACTTCCCTGGACAGACAACCCCACCAATGTGTCTTGGAGCTCCGATTCCCCAGAGCCCTTACCCACTAGGGAAAGAGAGAGACAGGATGGGAGTACCGATCCACCTGTCAGCGCCCATGTTCAGCGGAGAAGCAACTACAGAAGCCAGACCTTCAACCTTCTGCATCCCACAATGACCTTGGGTCCATACTCCCAGAGGGTTAAAGAGTAGGATAGCTATCAGGGGAGGGGTTGCTATACGGAGGTCTGGTGGTGGGAATTGTGAGAAGCTGTACTCCTCTTATCCTATGGTTTTGTCAGTGTTTCCTTTTTATAAATAAAAAATTTTTAAAAAGAACTGTCTTTCAAAGATATCACCTTAGTATAGCACTTTTCTCATATGCATATTTATTCTGCACTTTTTATAAACATTCAAGTCTGAGAGAAATGCTTCATTTTTTATGGAATTAGTTCTTCGTTTAAAAATTTTTGGTTTTATTATTATTAATTTTATTGAGAGGGTTATTGGTTTATAGTATACAGTTGATACTTGTGTACAATTTCTCAGTTTTCTGCAAAACACTCTCACCCCCATCCTAGGTCCCCCTCCACCATCATGCACCAGGACCTGAAAATACCCCACTCCCCAGTCTTTTACTTTGGTGCAGCACACCAAACCCAGTCAAATCATTTCTTTTTAATAAGCAAAACTGATGTTATACTGTTACCTTCTTGGTCTATTTGTTAAGAAGAGAATAGCGTGACCATTATTATATGCTTTCGTACTTAGATTTATTTACAATGGAAAAATATGAAGTAACTGAATGTATACACTAAAAACAATGCTAATATATTTCATTAAACAGAGTATAGTTAGCAAAACCATGTTTATATAAGGAAAGCCAGTTTCCATTAAAATATACTAATATGTCTTTTGCTTTATTCATTTAGCATGATTGCCTCCAGTTCCATCTAGTTTTTCCCTTAATGACACGTGTTATCTTTTTTTTTAATTGCAGAATAGTATTCCATTTCATGTATATCCTACAACTTTTTTTAATTTTAATTTTTTATATTTTTATATTACAGAATTACATGTCCACAGGGCTTTGAATCCACACCATTCCCACCACCAGAGTTCTGAATCTTCACTCTCCCTACTGCAATCCACCACAGTTCCCCTAAAGTTTTAGACATGGGCCAACCATGTTCTCTACAACTATCTGTCCACATTTATACAAAGATGCCCCTTCTTTTCCTGATTCAATCTTCTCTTTCCCTCTAAACCACTCATGACATCATAACTACCTCCATATATCTCTCTCCTTTTCCTTCTCTCTCTCTGGGTGCTGATGGAGCTGGAGTTCAGAGCCCTCTTATCTTCATCCTATAACTTCTCCCCCGCTGGGAGTATGGATCAAGGTTGTTTATGGGGAGCAGAAGGTAGGAGTTCTGGCTTCTGTAGCTGCTTCTCCGCTGAGCATGGGCATCAACAGGTCGATTCATACCCCCAGCCTGTTTCTATCTTTCCCTAGTGGACCAGGGCACTGGTGATACGAGGGTCCAGGACACATTGGTGGTCATCTGCCCAGAAAAGTTGGGGTGCAGTCATGGTAGCATCTGCAGCCTGGTGTGTCTGGAAGGTGGCATGACCTAAGTTGAGACAAGATATTTAGTGAACAGAAACCAGAAAGCAGGCTCAGAGCAGATGAAATTAGGGATTTTAGGGTAGAAGAAAGCTAGGGAAACCATTTTAGGAATGTTCCTGGGGGCATACAACTATAGTTTTGCTTTAGTTTGGTAGCTAGCCTGAGGTTGGATGAGAATATTGTCTGAGAGAATGTTGTCAGAGTGGAGAAAAGGGTTAGAAAGTTGGACTGGGGGAGTCGGGTTGTAACGCAGCGGGTTAAGCGCAGGTGGCGCAAAGCACAAGGACAGGCATAAGGGTCCCGGTTCAAACCCCGGCTCCCCACCTGCAGGGGAGTCGCTTCACAGGCAGTGAAGCAGGTCTGCAGGTGTCTATCTTTCTCTCCTCCTCTCTGTCTTCCCCTCCTCTCTCCATTTCTCTCTGTCCTATCCAACAACGACAACAACAGTAATAACTACAACAATAAAACAACAAGGGCAACAAAAGGGAATAAATAAATAAAATAAATATTTAAAAAAAAAAGAAAGTTGGATTGGGGAAGGGAGTGGCTCCCATTCTTTTTTTAAAAAAATTGTGGCTAAAACTACTATATCCATCCTTCTGCTCCAGGGCCCATATGTAAATGCATATTTATATTTAGTGCCAGATCCTATGTAACCTCTAAGTCCCTATTGGTCTGAGCTTATAGCTCATGGTCACATCTGTGGAGCATTGCAGGTTGCACTCATTTCAGGGCCAGTCTTTTTCAGGTGGCAGAGCAGGATACCCCCAGCCTCCCTACAGAAACTGGGTCTATCCCTACCGTCATTGCTTTATGGTAGAGTCAAGGTCCATGAGTGGGCCCACAAGACGCTATTCCTTATGGAAGTGACCAGTGGTAGTGGATAGAGGGACCCTTTAGAGGTCAAGGTCCATCATATGTTTATGGGAATCCAAGGATTTCCTAGCTAGGACTCCAGATGATCAGATGGTGTGATGTTGGCCAAACAGGCCATTATTAAGTGGACCATTCTCTTGCCCTTATCCAACTTTTGTAGTCCTTTCTTTGTCTGATAATCTTAGATTTTCTGTCAGTTGTTTAGGTGTTGAGTATCATTTGTTGAGCCCAACCAGAGTTAGGTTTTGGGGATATGTCTTCTTTGGGCCTTTCTGCTAGGCTGTCCTGCTAATTTGGTCTAAATCCAATCAATTACAGAATTTATGATGCTTTCTTTAAGCACTTCAATCATTATTAAGCACTTTGACTTTGAGTTATATGATTGCCCCTTGTTTATGGATATGTGTACACCTATATCCAGTACCCTAAACCCTAGCCTAATCTGGAATCTGTTACTTAGTTAAATGACGTTCCATCTAACTTGGATGTAGGTAGTCCCATGTGTTAGAAAAGGTCTCACTCGATTTGAAGAGTTCTGATGCTGACTTCTCAGGCTAGTATCTCAGGTTACAGTCTACAGTAAGATTTCAATAGCAGCATAATTCAGGGTGGAAGCACCAGTAGTGACTTGGTTGAAGTTGACTGGGATGGTATGGCAGTAAGGAATCATAGAAAAGGAATTTCAAGAAGTATGGGCATATCCTAGAGATACCAGGACTAGGAGAAAAGCAGGTCTTAAAGAGTATGCAAGGGGTTTCTTATAGTCTTAGAGTTAAAATACCAATAATTAATTATTTTAGCCATGTTAGTTGAGGGGTTTAGTATCTGTATTAGTATACTTGACTTCACTATGATTTGAATGCTTTTAGTGGCATCTGAACCTCTTTTTATTTTAAATACTTACAAGGCCAAAGGTCTTGACCAATCTGGCCTAAAGCTATAGTTGATTTAGATGTTTGCAAAGCTTTATTTTCAGATACATTTTTAAAGATCCATAAACAATTAATTCCTTTATCAGAGTTTGATTATTTTGAAAATATAAGATACATATTAGTAAGAGCTAGTATTTGTGCTTAGGGCTATGGTCTAGGCAGTTGGGGAACTTGAGAAATTAAATCTATCCACCCCTCCCACATGTCATATTGCTATTGATAGGACTAAATAATGATAGGACTAGAGTTTCACATCTTCCCCACCACTGAAAGTCTGTGCCCCACCCCCCAGGTAGCCACTATAGTTTTCCAATTTTAAATATGGATTGTGTTGTGTCTGATTGTTTATGTATGTGTATTCAGTTCTCTAAATTCCACATATGAGTGAGACCATTCTATAGTTTTCCTTTATCTCCTTGCTTATTACACTAAGTATAGTGTTCTCAAGTTTCATTCATTTTATCCCAAAGGATGTAAAATCATCTGTTTTTATTGCTGAGTAGAATTTTCCAACACTTATCTTCTCCTGTTTTGTTGATGAAGGCCATTCTCACAGGTGTGAGGTGGTATCTCAATGTGGTTTTAATGTGTATTTCTCTGGTGTATCGGGGAGAGTGAAGATCTGATTGCAGCTACTCCATAAACCACATCCGCTACAACTTCTTTACCAAATGTATATATTAATGGGCATTTAGGTTCATTTTATATTTTGGCGATTGTGAATAATGCAGCTATGAACTCTGCAAGGACTGCAAGTATTCTTTTTCCCATTTTATTGAAAGACTAATAGGTTACAGCCTAGTCGTCTATATATGGGCACAATTTTCCAGCTCCATGTGCCAGGTGTTTACAAAATACTCTCACCTTCAACCTATGACCTCAAGCTCCCCCTCTTCTCGGATTCTTATACTGGTCCTTGTGCTATGCTTAACCCACTGAGCTACTGCCTGACCACCAAAGCCAAGGCTTATTAGGCCTCTTATGTAAGACTCAGCTCCATCCAAAGTGTCCTTAACATCATTTAACTCTGTTTTGAGTGTGTGTGTGTGTGTGTGTGTGTGTGTGTGTGTGTGTGTGTGTGTGTGTTTGTGTGTGTTTTGTAGCTCTTTGGAATATCACTTCTAAGATTTTGAATTTGTGTCTGTATATGATGGCTATAGTCTTGAATTGTCTTCATAAAAAAAACCTTTCTGAATTCAAACTCATACATTTTTTCCAAATCTTTGTGAGCTTCAAGAGTTGATTCCCCTTCCCCAGTGATTTGGCTAAGCAGGATTTCTGCTGTTCCATCAGCATGCGAAACTGTGCCTATATTTTTTATATGTCGTGATGTGGGTAAGGAGTCTTTCATATTAACTTGGGTAGGCTTAGACAGAATAGGTTCTTTCTGCCTTGTTTTAGTCTGTACTATGGAATCTGCCAGTTTTCTGCTTCAGTCTGGGCAAGCCACACTAAAGTCTCTTCCTTTGGTGTAATACACCAACTCAGTCCAGGTTATGCTTAGTGTTTTCTCTTCTGATCTTATTTTTCAGCTTCTGCCTGTGAGATCATCCCATATTCATCCTTATGTTTCTGACTTTTTTTCTTTTTTTATATTAGTTTATTGGGGGATTACTGGTTTCTTGGTACATGGGTTTAATTTCTTTTTTTTAAAATTTTTTTCTGTTTCTGACTTATTTTACTTAACATGATTTCTTTAAGCTGCATCTAAGATGGGCTGAAAACAGTGAAGTCACGATTTTTAATAGTAGAGTAGTACTCCATTGTGTATATATAACATACTTGCTCAGCCACTCATCTGTTGTTGGACACCTGGGTTGCTTCCAGGTTTTGGCTATTACAAATTGTGCTGCTATGAAAATAGGTTTACACAAATCTTTTTGGGTAGGTGTATTGGGTTCCTTAGGATAGATTCCCAGGAGAAGAATTGTAGGGTCACAGGGTAGGTCCATTTCTAGCTTTCTGAGAGTTCTTCAAACTACTCTCTACAGGGGTTGGACCAATTTACATTCCCACCAACAGTGCAGGAGGGTTCCTTTGTCCCCACAACCTCTCCAGCATTTGTTGCTGCTACTTTTTCTGATGTATGCCATTCTCACAGGAGTGAAGTGATATCTTATTGTTGTCTTTATTTGCATTTCTCTGACAGTCAATGACTTGGAGAAATTTTTTCATATGTTTCTTGACCTTTTGGACTGCTTCTGTGGTAAATATTCTGTCCATGTCCTCTCCCCATTTTTGGATGGGGTTATTTGTTTTCTTGTTGTTGAGTTTGGCAAGCTCTTTATATATTTTGGTTATTAACCTCTGGTCTGATGTATGGCATGTAATGATCTTCTCCCATTCTATGAGGGGTCTTGTGGTTTGGGTATTGGTTTCTTTTGCTGTGCAGAAGCCTTTTAATTTTATGTAGTCCCATTGGTTTATTCTTGCCTTAGTCTTCTTTGTAGTTGGATTCCTTTCATTGACAATGTCCTTAAAATTTATGTGGAAAAGAGTTCTGCCAATATTTTCCTTTAAGTATCTCATAGTTTTTGGTCTAATGCTGGGGCTCATGTAGCGTGGTTCCAGCCAGGAGGCAAGTCACCGATCTTCCCTCACTAGCTCAAGGGCTCAGTGATTCAGAAAGGAAGACTCGGGGAGCATTCTGGTACAAACACTTGTTTTATTTGGTGGTGGGCTTGGGTTTATATAGAGATTTAAACAAAGAACATTTTTCAAATATGTCAGAAATTACAGGTTTCTTAAAGGTCAGCTTGCCCCTATGGTAGGGGGCTCGTATGACAAGAATTGATGCGATACATAAAGGTCAAGACAATTATTCTCCATGATGCAGGCAAGTTAATTATCCACAGGCATTTGAGAGAAGCATAGGGGTTAAACCAGTAAGGTGAGATACAGAGAAGAAAAGCAAGGCTTCATGTAAATCATAGATATCAAAGGACATAAGGAAATAGGAGTTTTGGGGTTTCTCTGTCTGGTGTTTGAGGTGTATGACAGAGTGTGTTCTCCTTTGTGATCAAAAGGTGAAGTGGATGTGTGAACTTTGAGTGACTATGTGAACTGTGAGTGAACCTTAAAGCAGGCAGCCATGTGGCCTGCTAGCAGGGAGAAACTAAGAGTGAGAGGCCTGTAGGATTTCTGTGAGCTTGAGATGCTAACAAGGAGAAACTGAGCCTGGGAGACTTTTCCTCTTGGCTCATCTCCATGCAGAGAGAGGCTAACAAGTGGGGTATCTTTCCAGACCTCCCTCCGAGGATGGGAGAGCTTCCCTAAACTCTACCAAGATTTCACATAGTCCTACAGTCTAACATCCAAATATCCAAGTCTTTGATCCACTTGGAATTAACTTTTGTGTTTGGTGAAATATACTGGTTCAGTTTTATTCTTATGAAGGTTTCAACCCATTTTTTTTCAACACCATTTGTTGAAGAGATTCATCTTTTCCCATTTAATAGTCTGGGCACCTTTGTCAAAGATTATATATCCTTAAGTATGGGGGCTTACTTCTGGGCTGTCATTCTATTCCACTGGTCAGTGTGTCTATTCATATTCCAGTACCAAACAGTTTTGATTACAATGGCCCTATGATACAATTTGAGATCTGGGATGCCTCCAATTCTGTTCTTTCTTCTCAAGATTGTTTTGGCAATTCTAGATCTTTTCTGGTTCCAGATAAACATTTGTAGCATTTGTTCTATTCTCCTAAAAATGTGGTTGGGGCCTTGATGGGGATTGCATTAATTTTGTATATAGCTCTGGGTAGTATGTTCATTTTAATGATGTTAATTTTTCCAACCCATGAATATGGAATATCTTCCCACGTCTTTGTATGTTTTTCTATTTCTTTGAGTAATGACTCATAATTTTCAGTATACAAGTCTTTCATTTCTTTGGTTAGGTTTATTCCTAGATATTTTATTATTTTTGTTGCTATAGTAAAAGGGATTAATTTTTGGATTTCTTCTTCTGGTAACTTAGTGTTTGCATAGAGGAATCATTGATTTTTGTATGTTAATTTTGTATCCTGACACCTTACTATATTTTGAAGTATTTTTCATTGATCCTAGTGTGCAACAAATATTAAGAACCATAGCATTACAGTATTTTATGATTTGTGAGCAGAAAAGGAGAATAGAATAGATAGCAGTTTGCTGGAATTTAAGTCTTCCAACCACTTACCTTCAATATTATATTGCCAATTTGTAAATTTTTAGGGTCAATAGGGCAGAGAGATGGCATGATGGTTATATAAAAGACTTCCAGGCCAGAGACTCTTAAGACCCAGGCTTAATCCCCAGCTCTTCTATAAGCCCGAATTTAGCAGTGCTTTTATTAAAAAAAATATGTAGGGTCTCATTGCCATTTGTATTTCAGAATTGCATGCCCATAAAGTGAATTGTGAACCAACTGATATTCCCTTAAAGTTCATTAATCAATGCAAAAGGAAAGTTGTGTTATAATACAATTCTAATATATTTAAATATTGGATATATCCAATGTATCATTTAAAATTCTTCCAGCAGCTGATTCAATTCTATCATAATATGTATTTCCACATTATATTTTTTTCTACTCAAAAGAGACTAGTGGGTGGCAGTGCCAACATCCACCCACAAAGTTCCACTGTGGAGGAAAATGTCAATTCCATTCCTGATTCTTAGGGATCATCAAGGTACATTGAGGGAAAAGACCCTTGCTTTGAAGATCTAAAAAGCAATTTACATATTTAAAATGGCTTTTAAATAGAATTTACTGATCATCTTTACTTGACAGTAGTTAAAAAAAATACCTGAGAAGAGAGGGCTATTAGCAGACTATAAAATTTGAGGACATAAGGGCCATACACTCACTCTGTCTAGTGTCTAGCTCAGTGTCTTCAGTATAGCAGTTAGTTAGAGAAGCGATATCATATAGTGGCCAAGAGAACTAGCTTTGGAATTAAGGTGATTTGGTCTTTAATCTTGGTTCCATCACTTACATGCTCTGTGACCTGGCTAAGTACTTAACCTAACATTTAGCCAAGCCAAACCCCTCCTCTCCTCTCCTCTCCTCTCCTCTCCTCTCCTCTCCTCTCCTCTCCTCTCCTCTCCTCTCCTCTTCCTTCACTTCCCTTCCCTTCCCTTCCCTTCCCTCCCCTCCCCTCCCCTCCCCTCCCCTCCCCTCCCCTCCCCTCCCCTCCCCTCCCCTCCCCTCCCCTCCCCTCCCCTCCCCTTCTCTTCTCTTCTCTTCTCTTCCTTTCTCTTCTCTTCTCTCTCTCTCTTCTCTCTTTCTTTTCTCTCTCTCTCTCTCTCTCTCTCCCTCTCCCCTCCCCATCACTCTGTGTGTGTGTATATAAGTAGGCTAATGCCAGTATCTACCATATTGTGCTGTAATCAATTCAAGGAAACATTATATGTAAAACACTTTGCAGGGGTCCAGGTGGTGGCACACTGGGTTAAGTGCACATAGTAGGAAGTGTAAGCCCCCAGCTACCCACCTACAAGGGGGTCACTTCACAAGCAATGAAGCAGGTTTGCAGATGTCTCTCTTTCTCTCTCCCCTCTCTATCTTCCCCTCTCCTTTCAATTTCTCTCTGTCTTATTAAAAAATCCAAACAATGGCCACAGGAGCAGTGGATTCATAGTGCAGGCACTGAGTCCCAGCAATAACACAGGGGGCAAATAAATAAATAAACAAATAAATAAATCACTTTACCTGGAATATACATACCATGGTTAAGTGAACATTATTTTATTTTTTAGAGATAGAGTCAGAGAGAAAGATAGAGACAGAGATAACATCACTAAAGTTTCCTTCAGTGCTATAGGGACCAGGCTTGAACATGGGTCACAAATAGGGCAAAGAAGTACCGTATCACTCTGGTGGTGGGAACCTTGTGGAATTGTACCCCTGTCATCTTAAAATCTTGTTAATCATTATTAAATCACTAATAAAAATATTAAAAAGAAGCACAATATCTAAGTGAGCTGCTTCTACTTCCTAGTTAAAGTTATTAATAAAAGTCTGATTATTCATTGACAGAACAAATGAATATCATAGCCTATTTCCACTACCTGCTCTTGAGATTAGCAAAATAGTTTTATCAATTTGTGTTCTGTAAGTTCTTAATAGCTAATTTCAGGCAAATATGACCTAATACACATCAAAAAGGGTTTATTTCCTGTTGGTGTGTGCTGGGAAATTGTGCAGATGCAGTCACATCTGCCATGTTGACCCCTCAGTCTATTGCTAGTTCCCGCGAGAGTTGGGACAGTCTCGGAGCACCTGTTCCACCATGTTGTGCCCTCAGGGCATTGTCTATTTCCCCACCATAGTTGAAGTGCTTTGGTTACTCCTCCCCATTCCCATTCTCACGAGAGTTATTATCCTACCCTGGAGTGCTATGGTTACTCCTCCCCCTTCCCATTCTCATGAGAGCTATTCCCATAAAAGCCCTTCTTCTTCTGCACCTCACTCTCTTGCCGGCTTCTTCACTTCGGTGTTTAGATGCAGGAAAGGTTACTGCGTGAGGCAGCCATTTTTGCTACCTCCACGCGGCCCAACCTGCTTCTCTCTCAACTCTGAGGTGCCAGCGCAAATAAACATTTGTGTTCCCTCTTCGCTCTGGATCTCCTCTATCTCTTCTCCGCGGCGCAGCCTGACACCTGGTGCCCAGTGTGTCCCGCACTCACGCCCCGCTGGGTGGCCCGGACTGAGGTCCAGAAAAGTCGCCCAGACACAGGTAAGTGGCAGCCGCCTGACCCTGCAGCCCCGCGTTTCCCTCCACCATGGGATTTTTTTCTGCTTTACGAGGAGATGTCCCAGACATTATATCCTTCTCTCATGGGACAGGCTCTCGATCTCAGAGATGCTTTAATTGGAGCTACACCATGGGTTCTCTTGGCTATATTTGCAACTTTCAGGATATGTACAAGGAATCCTGCCAAAAGGTTAATAGACGTTGAGGCTGAGATACAAGAGTTAAAGGATATGTTCTCGGTGCTTAATCCCTCTAAATCTTCTGCAGCTTCCACTTCCGTGACTCCTCCCCCCACTGATACCTCATCATTAAGAGACCTTGAGGCTGAGATACAAGAGTTAAAGGATATGTTCTCGGTGCTTAAACACCCTAAGCCTTCTGCAGTCTGCCCCGAGAGTTCTGCTCCAGCAGACACGTGTTCAGTTTCTCCTGCGGCAGCTTCCACTTCCATGATTCCTCCCCCCACTGATACCTCATCATTAAGAGACCTTGAGGCTGAGATACAAAAGTTAAAAGAGATGTTCTCAGTGCTTAACCACCATAATTCATCTACAGTTTGCCCCAAGAGTTCTCTTCCAGCAGCTCCAAGAGCTGCTACCCTAGCAGCTCCCACTTCCGTGACTCCTTCCCCCACGTCATCAAACCAAGTCCACACCTTCCCGGTAAATGTGGCCCCCAATAGACAAAACCCTCAGGTGTGGCATCCATACTCCTCCAAAGAACTCATGCCCCATGGACCAAGTCCATTTTACGAAACTTTTTCCAGCACCTTAATACCCCCCAAGACTGGAAAGACTTAACTCGTGCTGTGCTCCCAGAGCCCCTCTACCTGCAATGGGAGGCATGCTTTCATGATGAATGCTCTAGACAATCGCAGGAAAATAGTAACAAACAGTTAGAATGGAATTTTGATGCATTGTTTGGAGTGGGAGAGTTTGAAACTGGAACTCAGCAGGCAGAAGCCAATTTTCCAACTGGTTATTTTGAACAGGTACGCATCTGCGCAACACGAGCATGGGAAAGGTTAACCCCATCCACAGGAGAGGCCTCAATCCCCATTAACTCCTTTCACCAAAAAACTGATGAATCCTTAACGGACTTCATTTCCAAGGTGTGGTCAACCTTAGAAAGATTTATAATCCTGAAGTCCATTCTCTCCTCCTGCATTCCATTGTCTGGGATGGCATGATTCCTGAATTCCGTCAGGCATGCCTTAGTCTTAAACACCAACACCCAGATAATTGGCAACACAGGAACTTAGATCAGGCTCTTATGAGGCACCCATTATGACACAGGCTTATACAGTTACCCCACGTAATCAAAACGGGGCCTGCTTTCAGTGTGGTCGCCAAGGGCATTGGCATAACCAATGTCCAGATAAGCTGCTACCATGCCTCCAGCCAGGGCAACCACGCCTCCAGTCAGGGCAACCACGCCTCCAGTCAGGGCAACCATGCCTCCAGTTAGGGCAACCACGACTCCAGTCAGGGAGCCAGAGGCCAGGAACACCTTGTCCTAGATGTCAGAAAGGTTTTCATTGGAAGAGAGATTGTTGGTCCAAATTTCATAAAGATGGCACGCCTCTCAATGGTACAAATTCGGGGCCTGAAATTTTGTGGACCACTCCTGTTTTAGAATGAGGTCACCCTACTATGACAGTACGGATTGGCAATATTCCTTTTAAATTTTTGATTGACACAGGGGCAGAAAAGATGATTTTAAGGCAAGCAGAGGTTCCCCCAAATTGGTAACTCCTCCCAGGACCCCGTATACATGGAGTTGGAGGGATGACCCAAGCCTTTCTCACAAGAGATTCGCTCATGTGGGAAGACCCTGAAGGGACTACCAGATACTTCCGCCCTTTGGTAGCTGATATTAGCACCAACCTACTGGGCAGGGATCTTCTGGAATGTCTTGATGTTAGGATATCCACAGATGCCTCTGCAGAGTGTAACACCTACTCCTGCAAGACTAGATCTAATCAGCACCCCCAATACTAACTGCCACTGTTCGTAACCAAACTCCCTGTTTAAACTGGCTTTCTAATGAGCCTGTCTGGGTGGAACAGTGGCCTTTGCCCAGGGATAAGCTAGAAATTTTAAAAGAGCTCATCCGAGAGCAGTCGTCCTTGGGACACATTCGTCATTCTCGAAGCCCCTGGAATACTCCTGTCTTTGTGATTAAAAAGTGCTCAGGAAAATGGCGCCTTCTCCAAGATCTCCGTGCGGTAAATAAAACCATGCAGGTCTGGGGCTCCCCCCAAAGGGGTTTGCCTCTTGCTTCTGCAATTCCCATGGGAATTCCAATCATAGCCATTGATATACAAGATTGTTTTTTCTCTATTCCCTTGCATCCGCAAGATTGTAAACATTTTGCCTTCTCTGTTCCTTCTATTAATAATGCTAGTCCTGCCAATAGATTTGAATGGGTGGTGCTGCCCCAGGGCATGGCCAATAGTCCTACAATTTGTCAAGAGGCTGTTAAATCTGCCCTTTTCCCATATATTCATAAGGGCCTTAATGTTTTTCACTACATGGATGACATCTTAATATGGGAAGAATTAGATACAGATCTCTGTGCCCTATGTGATTTTCTCATTCCTGCCTTAAAGAAAAGCACCTTAATGTAGCTCCTGAGAAGATACAGCTAATTCCTCCAATATCTTTCTTAGGTTCAGAGATTTCTCTAACTCAAATCTGTCCCTTAAAACCTAGCATTACTTTTCCTTCTAACTTCACTCTTGCTTCTTTACAAAGTTTTCTTGGAAATTTAAATTGGCTTAGGCAGTATCTTTATCTGCCTACTAGCTGCCTCCAACCACTGTTTGACCTATTAAAGGAAACAAACAGCCCTCCTCAAAATGTAGGTTTACTCCCGAGGCCTCCTTGGTACTGGAAAGGGTTAACCAGGCCCTCCAGGATATGCAACTTGTTCGATTCTCCCCCTCCTCTTCAGTAAACCTTCTAATCTTTAACTCTACCCCCACAGTAGTGGGGGCATTTTGGCATAACCATGGGGTTCTCGAGTGGCTTCACACGCCAGTAGGCGGCGCTCCAACACTCCTCACTGAGATAGATGCATTAGCATTAGTGATTTGCCAAGGAAGAAATAGGTCTGTGCAGGTCTTAGGGAAAGAACTGGATTTCATTATTCTTCCCTTTTCTCTCACAGATACAGAGTGGCTCATACGCCATCATTCCCGTTTTGCCATAAGCTTCGTAGGGTTTCCAGGATAAATAGATAACCATTTTCCTTCTAATAAATTGATAGCTTCTTTACCTCTTTTGCCCCTACTAGCACCTAAACTTTTCTCTCAAGATCCCATCCCTTCTGCTCCTACAGTCTTCACTGATGGTGGAAAAAAGGGAGCTGCTGCCCTTATATATTACCCAGACAAACAATCCCCTAAACCTCTCTTTACTGAGCTTCCTGAGAATTCCCCTCAGTACAAAGAACGTTATGCTGTTTTCCTTGCATTAAAAGCTGTACCAGAATCCTTCAACCTTTTTTCTGACAGTGTGTATACTGTTAACTTACTTCCATGGCTTGCTCGTTCTTATGTGAAAATTGATGACAACCCACTTTCCCCTCTCGATTCAAATCACCTCTATGCTCTGTTCTCGAACCCAACCACTGTATATTCAACACCTTCGTTCCCACAGCCATCTTCCTGGTTCCCTGTATGAAGGGAATGTTGCAGCTGACCGCCTTGCCTCCACAGGAACTCTCCTAGTCTCTGTCTCTGATCCTGCTGACTTTCATTCCCTAACCCATGTTAATCTTAAAGGTGTTCGAGCTCAATTTCCTGATGTTCCTTTACCACAGTTGAAACATAGTCTTGCTACATGTTCTTCCTGTGCAAGTCTCATAAAAACAACTGCTATTCAAACTCTTGGGGTTAACCCCCGAGGCTTAAAAGCCAATGCTCTTTGGCAAATCGATGTCTCCCACAAACCACACTTTGGTAAACAAAAATATGTGTTTGTCTCAATTGATACCTTTTCTAAATTTATGTGGGCAACAGCTCAGCCGGGAGAAAGCTCTAAAAATCTTATAAGCCATATGCTCTCCTGTTTTTCTGTGATGGGCTTACCTATTCAAGTGAAAACTGACAATGGACATGCGTTTACCAGCAAACAATTTAAAGATTTTTGTTCCCTCTGGAACATTACTCATACCACAGGCATTCCCTATAATCCACAGGGACAAGGCATTGTCGAGAGGGCCCATCAAACCCTTAAGGCTCAATTAAATAAAGATAAAGGAGGAATGTACCCCCCAATATCCAGCTAGCAAAAGCCTTAACTACATTAAATTTCTTTAATATTTACAATAACTCAGACTTACCTCCTATTATTCTTCACTGGCAAACACCATCTACTCTTCCAGCTATTAAGGTCAAATGGAAAGACCCACTCGATAAAATTTGGAAAGGGCTTGACCCTCTATTGACCATGGCAAGGGGTTTTGCATGCATTTTCCCACAGAATTATCTGTCTGGGTTCCTGCCTGCCATGTCAGACAATATCCACATGATGGCACTGCTATCCCTGAAAAACAAGAAATACTACAAGAGCACTAGATGCAGGATACATCCCAGGATCCATAATACGACACGGCGGAATCTGGATAATCTGGCTCACAGAGCCCTCTCTCTTACCCCTTCTCTGGATGTCTTATGTTATGACTGGCCAGTTGTGATTTGTGAGTGAGTATGTTGAATGACCAAAAATTTTTGTATGACCCATCTGCTCAGAGTACTCTAAAAGGTAATTGACTTTATATAAAAATGCTGGACCCAGCCAAAGTTTTTGGAGACGTCCAGAAACATTCCAAAACATTTTTTTCTCTCTTTTGATTTTTATATATGTCTTGGTATATATGTAAAGTGCTTAGTCTTAAACTGTGTGAGTAAAGACGGATATAAATTTGTTTTTAAAATGATATGTTTTTATAACAAAAGTTTCTCCTCCTGTGCGTTATAACTAAATGTTTATAGGTATGTTTCAAGTTTGGGAAACATTAACTTAACGGTTAAAAGTGTAACCTTGAAGCTACATTACTACCAGGCAAGGTAAAATTAATTTGCTAAAAGTAACTAACTATTTAAGGTAAAGTCTAAATATTTAAAGTGACAATATATCCCCAAAACTAAAATGCAAATTCTCCATACAGGGCGCTTTTGGAGGGCCCCCAAAAGTGCCCTGTAAACTATCTTGTGGAAATTAATCCACAACAGATCTGGCATCAATCTGGCACTGTAAATGTTAAAACCATTGTCACTAACATGCGTTAACTCTCTAAGTAACCTGAGTCTGTTTATAGTCCAAAGTAAAAATGGTTAAAAATCAATATATATTTTAACTATAATTGGTCTAAAGATCCTGCTGTAGAGACTGCTACAGGAGCTCACATTAGATGACCTTTTAACAAAATTATAAAGATACTTAAACCAATTATAATTGAATCATCAATTATAGTAAACTTCTAACTTGTTAAAAGCTTTTTTTTCATAAGTAATTGACTACAACTATGTCAGAGCCTTCACATGAAGAAGCATCTGCTCATATGGTAAGGTATAAAACTATAAGAAGTTCCTCCATATACAACCTATGTGAATTAACAACATTCTCATATTCTTGTACACTTAACTGGTGTATCTTGTCTTGCCACCATAGGCCTGTCTTTGTCAGCCAACAATTTAAAGATGTTTCCCTTTATAACATTACCCATGCCACAAACATCCTTTACTACCCCCAAAGACAAATAGCTGTTCCCCTGGACATCACATCCACTGACTGCTTCCCTTAGACTTGAGATATGATCCCACCTCTTCATACCAATGGATAAATCCCCCCTTCCTTACCTGGCTACCCTCAGTTGTGGTACCCTTGCTTGTTTTACTACTTCTGCTCACAGTAGGTCCTGTAATTCTTAACAAGCTCATGGCCTTTTTGCAGCAACAGATTGATGCCATAAAGATGCAACCTATACAAGCTCACTATCATAGGCTGGACATGGCAGAATATGGAGTTGCTGCAGAGGATTTGCCCCCCTCCATCAGAACGTCCACCATGTAGAGGGCTGGCTATCCAATGATGGGTAAGGGGAAACTAGCGTTATCCAGTCAAGCTAAGACAAGGCACCTGGTACTACTGGGCAAAAAATGACCAGGTGTTCCAATGACGGGTAAGACAGAAGGCTGATCCCCAACCTAAGACAGGCACAGTCTACCCTGCCACAAAATAAGTTCTGCCAAACATCAAAACATGCACCCTTATATATGTATAAGGAAGGGGGCATGTGGGGAGTCATATGTGCCCTCCATCTGGACCCCTGCACACTCTGACATCACCAACTAGATGGCGCAACTACAGTGGCACACCCCTGAAACCCTAGATGTCACCTGATGTGATCTGAAGGTTGCTATTGGCATGGCCATAGAGTCTTTGTTAAAGATAAGTTCCTGCTTCCCTACACCTTAGAGTCTTTGTTAAAAGATAAGTTCTTTTTCCCCATGAATCACCAAGGACCTTCCAGATAACGGCTGATTACCATGACAAATAAAATAATAATAATAATTAACAAATAGGAAAGATACATCCCCCAATACTCAGTTGGCTAAGTCACCAGACCTCTTTTTCTATAAAAAATTCAAATCAGATGCCCTGCTAACCACGAGAAGCAGATTGTGTTTCTTTCACAGGAATCCCAAAAAAAACCCCAAAAACATCTGGACCCCTGCACACTCTGACATCACCAACTAGATGGCACAACTACGGTGGCACACCCCCAAAACCCTAGATGTCACCTGACGTGATCTGAAGAACTTGATTCACAGATTCCAAGGACAGAACTTTTTTACTGCCTGTCTGCCCTTTCTACTTCTGCTTTGCCTGTCACGTTTTGGCAGTTCCAGCTCACTGTCTACAGAGAAGCAGAATCCCAGCGGCTGACCTTCCTCATGCAGTGTTTCACCCTCTGCCATTTCTCCCCCTAGTCGTCTACTTTGGACTAAGACTTCTATTGGACTTGCTGGTATACCCTTTGGACACTGTAGACAATTTTACAACAGCTTCCTTCCCTTCACGTTGCTGGTTTTTCATAGACTGACCCTGAGTAGTTCATAGACTTTACAGACTGTTGCCTTGAGGACTATACAATGCCAAATGGCCCCTCTGCTTGGCGGGCCATGCCCTCCTGCCTACAGGTCCTGCACTTTGAGGCAGGAAATGCCCCCTCATTACGAACCTGCTCCACTCTAAATTTCCTATACTGTGGCCATTAGATAAAAGGAAAGGAGATGCTGGGAAATTGTGCAGATGCAGTCACATCTGCCATGTTGACCCCTCAGTCTATTGCTAGTTCCCGTGAGAGTTGGGACAGTCTCGGAGCACCTGTTCCACCATGTTGTGTCCTCAGGGCACTGTCTATTTCCCCGCCATAGTTGAAGTGCTTTGGTTACTCCTCCCCATTCCCATTCTAACGAGAGTTATTATCCTACCCTGGAGGGCTATGGTTACTCCTCCCCCTTCCCATTCTCACGAGAGCTATTCCCATAAAAGCCCTTCTTCTTCTGCACCTCGCTCTCTTGCTGGCTTCTTCACTTCGGTGTTTAGACACAGGAAAGGTTACTGCGTGAGGCGGACATTTTTGCTACCTCCACGTGGCCCAACCTGTTCCTCTCTCACCCAACTCTGAGGTGCCAGCACAAATAAAGATTTGTGTTCCCTCTTCACTCCGGATCTCCTTTCTCTCTTCTCCGCGGCGCAGCCTGACAGGTGTGGGTGTTTGTCAGCATTTATGTTATATCCAAATATTATAGCTTCTTGCAAAATGTTTAAATGCAGCTCATAGAAAACTGAAGCATAGAAAGCAGATAAGGAAGGCTATCCCTCTCATTCTGACACCCTGAAAATTTTATTTCTAAAATTACCCATTTGTCAAATTCCTTTGTACTACTGTAAGAAATGCTAATTTCTTAAGTTATGTTCTCTAAAAATAACCATGCTGAGGCTTCATAAATTAAGAGCTTTGATACAGAAGTGATGGAGTTCCCTTCTTAGTAGATTAGGTCAAGGTAATAAACTGCCTAGAACATCTACTGCCTAGAACATCTACATCTTTGACCTTTTACAAGGAAAGTTGTTTTAGGAACAGGTTAAAAAACTTAACTAAACTTACTATAATGCTACATGGGAGCGTGGATTATATTTTATTTTCACTTAACATTATTTTACATTCTGGTCCCATCTGCACAATGCACATAATTGCCATCATTAATAGTTGTATAACATTCCATTGTATCAAGCAGATGACAGGTCTTAGGACTGGGCTCATTCTTCTGAGCAGATATAAAAGACCTGCTTGCTGTCTCTTAGCACCAAAGGTCTATTTTAGTTTCTGGAAGTGGTGATTAGCTCGAACGTGGGATTGTGTGGGATTCCTGAGTCATCATCACACAGTTTGAGTGTTTTTTTAACATGACTCTGCCCACCACTCCAGAGAGAGCAACCCAGGCTTCATGGACCTGGAAGAGGCACTTCATGGGCATATAGAGGTGGAAGTATGAACCTCCTGACAGCCACCACTCTCAGTTTTGACTGTCTCCCTGCCAATTTTAGGAGGATCCTGACTCTCTGTGTGTGTGTGTCTCTGTCTCTCTCTTTGGGGCAGGATAACAACAGAAACATTATTTTTAAAAGAAAAGGCAAAGGGAGTGGGAGGGTATGTGATTCTGCTAAAGGTCTAAGTCATAATTCAGAGGTGCTATGGCTATAGATCTTTCAGGAATATCTGTAAAAAATGAAATGGGAAGTCTAGTTAGCATCATGGTAGCATCTGGAACCTGGTGGCTGAAAAGACAGTTAACATATAAAGCCAAACAAATTGTTGACTAACCATGAACCTAAAGGCTAGAATAGTGCAGATGAAGCATTTGTGGGGGGAGGTCTCCATTTTGTAAATACCTAGTAGGAATATTTTAGTTATATTCCAAAAAGCCTGTGGCAATACTAGTTTTTTTTTCCTCGAGCCTGAAATCTGATATGCAGGTAGATCAAAGTTACCCACTAATGTGTCCTGGAGCCCCACTTCCCTAGAGCCCTGCCCCACTAGGGAAAGAGAGAGACAGGATGGGAGTATGGATCAACCTGTCAATGCCCATGTTTAGCAGGGAAGCAATTACAGAAGTCAGACCTTCCACCTTTTGCATCCCACAATGACCTTGGGATACTCCCAGAGGGTTAAAGAATAGGAAAGCTATTGTGGGAGGGGATGGGATATGGAGTTCTGGTGGTGGGAACTGTGTGGAGTTGTACCCCTCTTATCCTATGGTTTTGTAAGTGTTTCCTTTTTACAAATAAAAAATTTAAAAAATGAAGTGGGAGTATGGGCATGGTTTACAGTTCTGGAAACCTGAGCAATAGTTCTCCTCTCCACCCTTTTCTGTCAGAAATCCAAGTTTTGTCCATTCAATAGAGGGTTTGAGGGTTTACAGGGGTGAGTGACAAAGCAGTCTAAGCATGACTCCCACCCCACTCATGGCCAATACCATTTCATAATTAGGAATGCTAGTTCATAGTATTCTTCTGAGAAGAGTGGCATTTTGATCTGTGTACTTGATTAAGTCTTGACAGTAGCAGCTGCCTTAAAAATGAGGGTTTTATCCAAAGGAAACAAAAACATCTATCCAAAAAGATTATATTCACAGCAGCACAATTTCTAATAACCCAAAGTTGGACACAACCTAGATGCCCAACAACAGAAGAGTGGCTGAGAAATTTGTGATATATATGATGATATGCTACTCAATTGTCAAAAATTAAGTCATCTACTTTTCCTTATCTTGAACAGAACTTGAAAGCATCATGTTAAGTGAGATCGATGAATAAAAGAAGGACAAATATTGGATGATCTCACTTATAGGTGGAACTTAAGAAAGGATAGAAAAAGAAAGCACAAAGTGAAATGTGGACTGGGTGAGGTTCATTGCACCAAATCCAAAGACTCTGGGCAAAGAGAGGAAGGAGTAGAGAGGGTATTGGATCCTGGTGAATGATGATAGAAAAAGACCTAAGTTGGGGGTGAGAGTGTTTTGGAGACACCTGTCACAGGAAGATGAACAGTTGTGCCTATGTGAAAATAAATGTACTGTAAACCATTAACACCCAAATAAAATGATAAAAAATTAATGATATTAATAGGTTACTAGGAATGAAGGGTAATATTCAGAACACAACTGGGTGTCTATGGGGATGGCTCAGCAGGTAGAGTGTGAACCCTGCATGTATGAAGCTCAGAGTTCAGTCCCTGGCATAACATATGAGAGTGTGGCGCTTGTCTCTCTCAAAACAAATAAGCAAATCTCTAAAATATAGATATAAAAGAAAACATTACTGGCATAATACCCTCAGACCTCCAGGAATTTATAACTATGTCAGTGACTGCTGGTTTATGTGTTTCAAAACTAAATGATTACTGGTTTTCTTTAACATTTACTGTGTACTAACTCTATGACCCATATTCTACAGATCATACTGGATATAAACCCTACTTCTTCTAAACCCTACTGGTAGTGTACTGCTGGTAGACAGAAACAACATACAAGAAAGAGTAGTGACCAGATTTCAATAGTTGGAAACCATTTAGAGTAGATAAATTCCTTCATCTATGCATATTGAATTCTCCAAATTTGCAAAACAAAATGGACAAGTGCCCAGTACCACATAAGATCTGTTGAACGGTGGGCCAGGTTCATAAGCTTGAAGCGTATCTGATAGAAGATGAGTTCTAAGTGTCCTAAAGGAGGAAGGCAAATACCTTGACAATGAAAGAAACCCAAGCTGAAGTAAAATTTGCCTGATGTTGGATGGCAACTTCAAGAGTATCCCAGGAATCTTCCAGTGGAGGGGATGGGATATGGCATACTGGTGGTGGGAGCTGTTTGAATTTGAATTGTGTCCCTCTTATCCCACAATCTTGTCTATCAGTATTAAATCAGAGAAACAGAGAGTGTGTTGTATGCTTTACATTGGGTTGTTCTAGCTCTCCCCCTGCCAAGAAAATTGGTTCAGTCCTTCTAGTATCGTGGGCCCGCTTGTCCCCGCCCCAAGGAACCCTAAGAGAGTTCCAGAGTGCCAGAGTTGGAGAGTTTGAGAGTGCTTGGTGCCGCCGCGGGGGAAAGAGGCAACAGAGTTCTGTTTGGTGATTAGTTTGGGTTAGTTTATGAATCGTTGTTCCTGAATAAAGAAATACAGCTTCCCGGCCCAGCCGTGTGTCCTTGAGTCTCTGTTACCTGCCCGTGAAGCTAGCCCGGCCAGCTAGAGCCACCGAATTTTAACAACAAATGGCGCCCACGTGGACCTGACCTGCCCATCTCTCAGATAAGTGAAGACAATTTGGCTACCTATGTACTATGGCCTTCTCTTCTGCTTGTGAAGAGATCTCCAAAGGCCTCTGCTCTTTCTTCACGAGACTGTTTTGCTGTTTCTGGAACATTTATCTCTGGACCACTATGTGGTTTCCATGTGCTTGGGCGCACTCAGAACAGCCAGAGGAGTCAGGAAGAGTCAGCGGGCAAGAGGCAAGGCGCAGAGCTGCCTTTTCCACCTGGTGGAACAGCCAGCCAGCCGGCTGCACCCAGACAACCCCACGCACCGCGCCTGCAGCCCCGCAGCCCGCAGGAGGCTGACGCCAGCATGCAGGAGCCTGATGCCAACACACTAGAGCCTGATGCCAACATACAGGAGCCTGATGCCAACACACAGGAGCCCGAGGCCAGCCCACAGGAGCCAGCTCTCCACCGCGTGGTGCAGGGCACTGGACGCGGGATCTCTCCATGCTGCTCGGCCACTGCGAACAGGGCAGCAGATATGACAGTGCCATGGAACAGGGCAGCAGATATGACAGGGCAATGGAACAGGGCAGCAGACATGGCAGGGCCATGGGGCAGGGCCGCGGCAGCCTATCATGGCTGCCACCCCTGGGCACCTCGGCCCGCGCCTTCTACAAGGCTGGCCCGCCCGTCCTTGTGCTATGAATTCTGGACAGATCCCGAACCTCCCGGGCTCCCTGCCGAAACTGGACATCCTGGCAGAGATCCTCAGCTCCGGTCTGAAGGCAGACAAGCTGGAGTACACAGAGATTTGTACAGAGATCGCAACCTGCAATTCCTAGAAGTGAAGCTGCCCAAGAGACCACCACTGGACAACGCACCCCCCCAACAACTAAGACAGTACACATCTAAATTCGTGTTTAAAATGACATGTCTTCGTAACAAAGGTTTCTCTCCTTGTGCATTAATGACCATGTTTATGTGTATGTTTAAAGTTTGGTAAACAGTAACTTTAAGGCTAAATTCTTACTAGACAAAGTTAAATGAAAAAGGTTTTCAACGTAATTCTCATAAAGATAAAATTAACTTACATTTAAAGTCTGAGGTAAAAATTAGTTAACAATCAATATATTTTAACTAAGTTGGTCTAAAGACCTGCGCACACCTAGGGTGTGTCTCCATCTTGAATGGATATAACAAAAGGTTAAATAGACTTGTTGATATGTAAAACTCTCGATTACCTTTTCTATTAAAAATGGTAGATTGCACAGTGGCTATGCTAATTATTCTCATGCCTGAGGTTTCCTTTCCTGCGCACACCTAGGGTGTGTCTCCATCTTGAATGAGTGTAACAAAAGGTTAAAAAGACGTTGTTGATATGTAAAAGTCTCAAATTCCTTCTCTATTAGAAATTTTAGATTGTGCTGTGGTTATGCTAATAACAAGTTTTGTTTCATAGTAAGTAAATTGCAGCCAGCTGCCTTTGGGACTCTAGGCCGGTCCCCAACCCCATGCAAATGCCTGTCGAGGCAAGTACACCCCCCAAAGGCAAAAAATGTTTTTTTTAAGCTGATAAAGTTTTGCCCACAGAGGCAAAAAGATGGCCCCCTCAGGCCTTCCCTTGGCAGCACACTGGTTCTTGTTACTTGCTTACATGCTTCTCCATGTTTGTGCCAGTTTCTTTTTTTAAAAATGCCTGTACGATATAGGTTTCTGTTCACCCCACACCCTTGATACTGTAGTCATTTAGTTAAAAAGAAAAGGGGGAATTGTTATATGCTTTACATTGGGTTGTTCTAGCTCTCCCCCTGCCAAGAAAATTGGTTCAGTCCTGCTAGTTTCGTGGGCCCACTTGTCCCCACCCCAAGGAACCCCGAGAGAGTTCTAGAGTTGCAGAGTTCGAGAGTGCTTGGTGCTGCTGTGGGGGAAAGAGGCAGCAGAGTTCTGTTTGGTGATTAGTTTGGTTTAGTTTATAAATCGTTGTTCCTGAATAAAGAAATACAGCTTCCCTACCCAGCCGTATGTCTCCGGTCATCTCTGTTACCTGCCCGTGAAGCTAGCCCGGCCAGCTGGAGCCTCCGAATTTTAACAACGAGAGAGAGAGAGAGAGAGAGAGAGAGAGAGAGACTAAAAAATAAGAAAACACAAAGCAGAACCTGGACTGAGCTTGGTGTATTGCACCAAAGTAAAAGACTCTGGGGTGGGGGGAGGTTTCAGGTCCTGGAACATGATGGCAGAGGAGGACCTAGAGGGGGTTAAATTGTTATGTGTAAAACTGGGAAATGTTACACATGTACAAAGTATTGTATTTTACTATTGACTTAAAACCATTAGTGCCCCCAATAAAGAAAAAAATGTGTTCCAGGTGCAATCTGAAACTCTCCCCTATACACATAGGGCCAGGACAGACTGAAGATAAAGGCTAAAGGCAAACCAATTCATATTCTTAGTTGGCAGATTTTGGAAGCAAGGGTACTTACTTGTGGTTTTTTATTTTGATTGGCCGCAAGAGTAAGGGTTTTTTGCCCTTATTTTGCAAATCTTAAAAGTTTATTTGAATGTCATTACTATATTTAAGTGTGTACAGCATCTAGATAAACTCAGCAAATCATGTATTATCTGAGGTATATGTCCTTGTATAGCTTCTGGGAGCAGGGAAGGCAATAGAACACACATTGTTTTTTGTTTGTTTGTTAAAATATTTATTTATGGGAGTCCAGCGGTAGTGCAGCGGGTTAAGCACACATGGCACAAAGCAAAAGGACTGGTGTAAGGATCCCAGTTCGAGCCCCTGGCTCTCCACTTGCAGGGGAGTCTCTTTACAGGCGGTGAAGCAGGTCTGCAGATGTCTATATTTCTCTCCCCCTCTCTGTCTTCCCCTTCTCTCTCCATTTCTCTCTGTCCTATCTAACCACAACAACATCAACAATAACAATAATGACTACAACAACAATGAAAAACAAGGGCAACAAAAATGGAAAATAAATAAATATAAAAAAACAACAAAAAAGAAAAACTATTTAAAAAATATTTATTCCCATTTGTTGCCCTTGCTGTTTTATTGCTGTAGTCATTTTTTATGTCGTTGTTATTGGATCAGACAGAGAGAAATGGAGAGGGGAGGACAGAGAGGGGAAGAGAAAGATAGACACCTGCAGACCTGCTTCACCGCTTATGAAGCGATTCCCCTGCAGGTGGGGAGCCAGGGGCTGGAACCAGGATCCTTAGAACACACATTCTAAGAACAGGGTCCAGCTCACAGGTCAGTAGTGGCTTATATTACTCAGAACTATATTTAATCTTCCTTGGTGGCTGGGTTGCCTCAGTAGGACATTTATTTGTAAGAACTCCTTGATGTACTTAGGATTCTCAAAGAAAGAAGATAGGGGTTTGAAGAGCAGTGATTGATAGGATTACAGTTCCCCTAGATTGTCTTTACTTTTTGATCTTTAGAATTAAGACATCTTTCTTTCAGGTATTCTTTAAAAAAGTTATACCTCTCAGAAGGGGACTGTAGTTGTCTAATGACCTAAGTTCTTCTTCTTCTAATAATAATAGTAGTAGTAGCTAGCATTTAATGAGCTACTTATTGTGCTTTAGTTACTATGCTCAGCATTTTTATGTGGATTGTCTCCTTTGATCCTTCCCCAAAGCCTGTAGATACTTTGTTTTCTATCTTCACTGGAGGAAATTGTCAGTTTACTTAGTTTGCTGAGAGTTTTGAAAAGCATAGTAACTACTCACAACAACAAAATTAAGAGTCACTTTTAAAGAGAAATTTTCTTTAAATAAAGGTATGCTAGTTGTGTTTGGGGAATAATCTCTAGTTTTTTGTAATTGATAGATCCTATGTAGGAAAATATGTTGATGCCCAGGAACATACTCATTATACAGAGAAAGTTGTGACAATATATAGAGATTCAGTTTTGCCTATAATTTTATTTTTTACCAGAGCACTGTTCAGCTCTGGCTTATGGTGGTGCGGGGGATTGAACCTGGGACTTTGGAGCATCAGGTGTGAGAGTCTCTTTGCATCACCATTATGCTATCTACCCCTGCCCCAAAACTCAGTTTTGTTATAGGTTGTTTTAACGTGACTTCACCACCCTGCCCACATTCATAGTTAACAAAACTGCCACTTATTTTAAATATACTTCCTAGTCCCTTTTGGCAGGCACTGCACTCCTTTTTAAACTAAGGGACCTCGCTTTTTGAACTATGTCTCTTGTTTGATAAAAAACTTCTTCAGGACCAGCAAAATAGCTCACCTAGACGGTTATTGTTATTATTTATTTATTATTTATTATTTTTATATTATTAAATTTTATTTTATTATTATTTGTTTTAATTTTTGTTTTATTATTATTGTTTCAGAGAAACTGAAAGGGGAGGGGGATATAGAGAGGGAGAGAAACAGAGAGACACCTGCAGCCCTGCCTAATCACTCATGAAGCTTTCCCCCAGTAGGGGACGACGAGGGGCTTGAACCTGGGTCCTTGCACATTGTAATGTGTGCACTTAACCAGGTGCACCATCACCTATCCCCAATTTAGTATTTTTGGACAAGAAAGAAAAGAGTACTGCCAGAGACATGCAGAAGGTCTTGGTTTTTTACCAGCATCCTGTATGTCATCAACAGCGCAGTCTTGAGCAAATTACTTAACCTCCCCATACGCCAAGATTCTCATTTGTCTAACAGCAAGTGCTAAAACTAAGGCTATAATTTTCTTCTCAGCTCAATGACTAATACTATGAACCTCAGAATCCTGTCGAAGCTCCACACAGTGCATGGGGTGGTTCCCTGGAGATAAGATCATATGCAATATTTAATAGCAAATGATGTGACTTTAGATAGTGCCAGACATTCCAGATGGGGTTTGTGAGGCTGATCTTTTCCTGTAAGATTATCATCACTCAGAATTATGTGCCAGTTGTTTTACACTGCCAATGATACTACATTGGGTAGGAATTTAGGGCATTAATTATGAAGCTGTGGCTTAGTTTGAAAACCAGTTTTTCCACTTCCTAGTGTAACAAGTGGTTTACCCTCTCTGAATATCAGTTTCTGCATCTGTAAAATGGTGATAATAAAACCGACTTTATACCATTGTTAAGATGAAAGAGAGTAATGTATTTACCCTAGTCACTGGCAAAAAGCTCATTCTTCTGTATCTATAACTACTACTGATGTGTTTACTGCTATCAACATAATTCTTTTGACATGGGCACGACTAAGTGCCAGAATTTCCCCCACTAAATATAGGTTTCTGTTTTTGGATGGAGTTTGAGAAAAATATAAGCAAATTTTTCTGACCTAAAGTAGCTCTAGAGTCAGGTGAATTTCCCATTCTGCTTCTTATGAGCTGTGGGATTTTGGGCAAGTTCTTTCACTTCTCAGACCCTTGATCTCCTCATCTGTGTACTACAGTCAGTACAGAAAGTGGCTATCTCCAAGGGCTGTTGTGAATATGGTAATAAGTGTGAAGAACTTAGTGCTATATTTGACATCAGGAGATATTCAATAAAAGATGGCTGTTTTACAGATGGTGAAAGTCACAGTCATAGTAACAGTGAATAACTGCTACTACTGCCATTTGGGAGTGGGGGAATATTAAGTACATTCAAACTCCTACAGTCTTTGTGTGTGCAACCAAAGTATTAGGAGAGGAAGTACTTGCCTTTTTTTAAAATTTTATCAGATAGAGACAGAGAGAAATTGAGAGAGGAGGTGGAGGTAGGGAGAGAGACAGAAAGACACCTGCAGCTCTACTTCACCATTTGTGAAGCTTTCTCCCTGCAGGTGGGAATACTTGCCATTCTTGAAGGGACAGCAAAACAATTGTTGCCAGGCTTCATAGGGAATGAGTGGGAATCTAAACCTGAATTGTTTTTGGAGGTGTGGCTGAAAAAGTTTCAGGCAAGCATAAGTCTCAGTAGAAAAGTTCCAGTTATTTCTTCATCAATCCCCTCACACTCAGGAGCCCTGTGGGAAAATTGTCATTCTAGGTGGATGGGAGGTGGTGCACTCAAGTAAGTGCATATGTCACCATGCACCATGCTTCAGGTTCGAGTCCCTACTCCCTACCTGCAGGGCGGATGATTTGTGAGTGGTGAAGCAGGTTTGCAGGTGTCTGTCTCTCCATCGCCCCCTCCCACTCAATTTCCTCTCTGTCCTGTCAAGTAAAACTTTAAAAAATAGGGAACAAAAGAAGACTTGAAAAATGTTATTCCAAACTGGACCTTTATTTTTAAGGCTCAATCTCAGTTGGTTGCTCCATGGTATGTTCACAGGCATCATCAGATGTATCAAGGGTAACGAAAGTCTTTTCTTCTTTTCCAAGGTTGTCTTCATTCTCAAATGGATGCAACCTAACTTTTCTTGAGCCTCTTGGTGGGTGTAAGATTCATGTGATGGCTAGAATGTAGATGTATAGAAACAATGGGAGTTTTGGGAGGTGTGATGTAAGAGTGGGTGGCATTGTGGGGAACTATAGATATTAGCAAATAAAAAGAAATCGAGTAGTCTGGCTAGTTGTGGAGATGGACCCACTTATGGAGGATTATTAGATGTTATTTTGATTTTCCTCCAGGTGTCTCTTTAGCAACCTGCTAAAGGCCTAATTAGAGAAAGAAAGTAGCCAGTCACTGCAAGCAAATCTAAATGCCAGGTTTTCTCTCCTTCCCAGGCCACCTCAGGTTAGGAAGGTGTTGGCTGCTTTCCAGTGGGTTGTAAACTTCATCCCATAGAGGTCCCCACCCTCTGCCCTGACCCCATACTTGCTCTCACTCTTTAATTAAGGACTACTAACCACAGGGTCCAAAGATTTCTTCACATGGATTTTCTTGTGCCAGCTCTTCAGTTTCCCAGGTATCCATTCTCCTTCTCAACTCAGATTCTGAGATTATAGAAATGAAAGGTTGATTTCAACGTTCAAAAGAGACTTAGGGGTAAGTTCTGCCATCTAGAAAAAAAACCTCTCCTCCATACATACAAGGCAGATCATTCTACTTAACTTTCACCCTAACCTTTTATCCCCAGAACACTGTCTCCTCCTCTGTGGCCATGGTCAAGTTCAGACCTCTCCAGGGTGGCTTGAACAGTCAGACCCCTTAAAGCCGACATTATAATAGGGGACATTATAATATTGACATCCAAGAATCTTGGTAGTTGAGGCCCTAAGGAACACTGAGATGGACTATTAACAACAAGGGACCTTCAAGTTTCCACAGCTTCCCCCCTTTCAATAACTTATATTGGAAAGATGGTTTTATATATATAAAAGAAAATTTCCAGTAAAATAAAAATTCAAGGAAGATCACAGGACAGTTTCCTTCTTAAAATCACCTAGTTCCTCATCCCCTTGAGGAAGCCACTACTAATATTTTGATGATTTTCTTCTGGATGTTTTATGTATACCAATAAATTGTACATGTTATATTATGATTGGCTATTTTCTCTAAAAAATCATATATCACACAGTTGTGAAAAACTTTCTCTCTAGATAGAGATGGAGTGGGAGAGAGAGAAAGAGATAGAGAGAAAGAGAGTGAGAGAGACAGAGAGAGTGAGAGCACGAGAGAGAGAGACTCCACAACACCAAAGCTTCCTTCAATGTGGCTGTGTGGATACATTCTTATTTAGTCATCCTTCACTGTTGAGTATTTGGGTTGTTTTTAAATTTCAGGTGTTCACACAGTGCTATGATTGAACAATCATGAACATCCTTTTTCAGTAGTTGTATAGTTATATTTGGATCCACTTGGAGTAATGGCTTCATTGGCTCCAAGGGTTTACATAATTATAATTTTTTGAACATGTATATATTCAAGACAACTAATATACTTAGAGTAAAGACTGTAGCAGTTTGTATACTCATCATTAGAAACTATAACCTTTAAGATCATGTCCTATAGTCATCCAATGATCTTGTGTTAGCTAGTGCTGACTCATCATACTGGGATACCAGGAACTGGTCACTAAGCACTGTCTCCCTTTACATTTTTCACCATCAGTCACATCTGAGAGAGATTTCAGGCTCCAAATAGGAATGCTGTGAGGCTGTGAGAGGGAAAGCTTGTTTACCTTTCTTTCTGTGAATAACCAACTTATCTAGAATTACCTTCAAAAAGATGACTAACGGCATGTGGGGCTGGGGTCTGCAAGATATTACTCCGACCGTGGTGAACCTCATTGGTATTATGAGTTTGTCGGCGCCCAGAACATTCACCTTCCTCCATGGGCTCATCTAAAGCAAACGTTACTGACATTTTCTTTTTAGGTCTTAATCGTACACCTTCTTTCTGTATAGAAAGAAGATGGAGAATAAAAGTTAGTTGGTAGCCAATTACAGGGACTTGTCCCTGTACAATAAGATTTACCAACAATAGCTTTTTACCTGTAGGATTGACTTTAGGGGTCTAGCTTCCACTGGACATTGTCCTAGATGCTGTCTTTTATCCTTGGACATTCCAAATCTGGTGCAGAAGCTGGGGAAGACAAAAGGAACAAGGTAATTGTAAAAATAAACATACTTTAAATTCTCCAATAGAATGCAGCTATTACCCCCATCACTGTCAAATATCTTTGGACAATGAAAAGGATAACAGAGAGAGAGGACATTAGGTCTTTTATTTGATTTTTTTTTAAGTTTTTATTATCTTTATTTATTTGTTGGGTAGAGACAGCCAGAAATCAAGAGGGGCAGGGGAGATAGAGAGGAAGAGAGACAGAGAGACACTGGCAGCTCTGCTTCACCACTTGTGAAATTTTCCCTGAGCAGGTGGGGACCAGGGGCTGGAACCCGGGTCCTTGTGTATTGTAACTTGTGCACTTAACCAAGTGTGCCACCACTTGGCCCTGATTTGGGTCTTTTACATCTTCAAGTCTTACTCACTTCTTTTCATTTCCTGTTTTATTCCATCTTTTCTTACTATTTAAAGCATCAGAAACTGGAGGCAGAAAATATGAATATTTATAGAATATTTATCCTGAGAATATTGCCAATAAGTTCTTTAAGGACCTCATGCCCTCATTTTCCCCTCCATGTGGCAAACCAGCATGTACAACTTCTATTTTGGAGAAACTTTAATGTCAATAGGTCAATTTAACTATGCAGCTCATCTTATTAACATGACTACTTTTGTTGTGTTGAGGGAAGGAATGTACTTAACAATGTTCATGGCCATTTCCTAAATTCTGTTTGGGCCAACTAGTCTTGAGAAATTTGCTTAACACTGCATAGAATTCAAGCATTTCCCAGAATTCCTTGCTTATGTTAGCAATGGGTTTCTGCATTTGTTCTTATCAGCTTAGTACCTGTCTGATGAGCATCTTTCCCCATATCGTCTGATTCTTTTGGAGAGTGAGATGCTCGAGGTGAATGACTGTTGTCGGGTACAAAGATCTTCATATTTATTCCCAATTGCAATTAAAAGCCAACGCAGACCTTCAATTATGGTCTGCTGGCTTCTCCTTTGAAGGTTTGTGATGGCTGAACAGGGTTCCTGAGACCAAAAAAAAAAAAAAAAATAGAGAAGAGTAACTTCATTCCAGGAACCTAGGACCCTTGAGATCTATAGTTTTACTCATTTTCACCCAAGGAACAGAGATACATATAAGCTCTGCTATGCCTACAGGGCCTTGAGACATACTAGGAGATTCTCAGCTTTCACTCCTGAGAAGGTAGGTGAATGATGCAAAAGCTAAAGTCCTTTAATAAACGGAGGTGGTGTAATACCTTAGATGTGTAACTGTAAATTCCTGAACTTAAGTTTTCTTATTCACAAAGTCAGAATATTAAACTCACAATATTATAGTGAATTTGAAGACTTAATAAAGATATGAAATTGCTAGAAGATTATGTATTGAATATCACCACTGAGTCACCTATCAATGCTGTAGATGTTGTTTGATGGGGAGAAACTCTCCCCCAGACCCAAACTATGGAACTGACTTATGGAACAGACTAAAGGCTGTGGACCCTAAAGGGGAAAGAAGAAGTGATACTTACCACTCGACATAGTAACTTGTTCTCGTTCACTAGCCTTTCCAGGTGTAGATATTCAATAATATTACAGGGCAAGAGGGCACCTTTTTTATCTTGCTTGTTTGCCAGGCTAGAGAAGGGAATAAGTGAGAAAGAAAATGAGAGAGAGGGAGAGAGGGAGAGAGAGGGAGAGAGATAGAGAGAGAGAAGAGAAGAGGAGAGGAGAAGAGAAAAGAAGAGGAGAGAAGAGAAGAGAAGAGAAGAGAAGAGAAGAGAAGAGAAGAGAAGAGAAGAGAAGAGAAGTGGAGGGAAGAGAAGAGAAGAGAAGGAATAAAACATCAAAAGGCCAAAGGCAAGAGAGAGAAAGAGAAAAAAACAATTTTCAGGAGTTGGGCGGTAGTGCACTGGGTTAAGCGCACATGCCACAAAGCGCAAGGACTGGTGTAAGGATCCCAGTTCGAGCCCCCGGTTCCCCACCTGCAGGGGAGTTGCTTCACAAGTGGTGAAGCAGGTCTGCAGGTGTCTATCTTTCGCTTACTCTCTCTGTCCTCCCCTCCTCTCTCCATTTCTTTCTGTCCTATCCAACAACAATGGCTTCAATAACAACAATTATAACTACGACAAGGGCAACAAAAGGGAATAAATAAATAAATATTTTCTAAAAATTCTGACCAACTATTTCATAGTCAGATATACCCAATGAGATGAGAAACTTCTATTCATCTCTGAATGGAGGAAAGGAAAGCACAAATAATTTAAGAGTTAGATAATTTTCAGGCCCTATTATCACTTTATCCACTGTACACCATCGAACTTAAATTGCTTACTGTGATATGAACAGCTTTGGATGTTCCCTCCCAAACTGCAGTCATGCTTGAGTTGGAGGTATTAATGAGCAAGATAGGGAGTATGGGAGGGGTAAGGATTTCCAGAACTTCAGAATCAACCACCCTGGAATAAATACTAATTACAAAGCTCTTGAATCTTCCATGGAAGGAGACATTGGCATTGATTATATTAAATTAGGATCATTTTCTGTCATTGCCTCAGGGTCAGAGACTGAAGCCAGACTAGAGAAGAAAATTCATTGAGGCAGTCTTTAAGAAGAGTTGAGGGATGAGAATGGGAGATACAGATATTATTCTCCATTTCCTTTTGATGCATACTTTCAAAATTACCTTTGCTACAGTTAGACATATGCCAACATGACAGTATGTAGTAGAAAATGGCTCTTAAGAACGGGCCCTAGAGGATTGGGGGTACTCCCACTTCTCTAGCAGGATTTGACAAAGGGATCACCTAGTCCTTCCTCTACTTCACTTCTGAAAGTACAAAATGGAAAGGGGAAAATTGGCACAAAGGCAGAGTCTTACAGTAAGATGGGTTTCCCTGTTATTCTTTTATCAGACAGCAGATGTGTTAATGTAGTCTTTGCTTCCCGCATGCGTCCTAAGTCGCAGGAGTCCAGGACAAAAATAAGCCCATGTGTCTGTGCATAATAATTTGGCCAGCTTTCTCGGCCCTTCTGGTCTCCATTCAGGTCATAGATAGAAACTTCATATTTGTCTAGCAGGAGTGTAGTCAGTCCAGATCTCATGCAATTGTTCAGCCTACTGGGTAGTACTACGCACATGGGAAGAAAGAAGAAGCAACCACAAAGCAGGGGAATATAGTTAGAGCTAATATTTTTTTCAGCAGTAATCTTAACCTTAACTAGAGCTCTGAGGAATCCTAAAACATTCTGCCCTTCTTACATTCACATATTCATCGTCCAGTATTGACTAAAGCCTATGCTGCCATGGGTTGCTGCTCAAGTAGACTGCAGGAAATGGGTTGGTCTATGTGAAAGCTTTATATTATTTTCAAAGTTAGAGCATAACATCTTGCTTAACTTTTTTCTTGTTACCTGAACCCTGACTAATTCCTTCAATAGTGCAGTATATTGTTGGTGAACCCTAGAAGTCATGAGGAGTTGTTATCTAACAGTTTACATTTCTATAATTTCCCCTAATAACCTATAAATTACCTGAGGACAGGTGCAGTGTCTAACTCATTTCTGTATTCCCAGTGGCATGTGTCATACAGAACTGTCTGGAAATCATGTGTTTCAGAGCTACATGGGTGTGGACTGAGAGCCAAAATCAGAATAAGCTGGGGATATTTACCTAGTGGGTTTCTTAACATCTCTATTTTTCAGGCCCTCTCCAGATCAAAATATATGAGCTTTAAACCCTGTGGAAATAGATGAAAAATATTCCCAGTTTATTCTGATTTTGGCTCTTAGTCCTCGCTCTACTCAAGATTACTTGTGGAGGTTTTTCAACCTATTACAATAGCCCTCATTTTTTGAGGGTTTAATCCCATAGATCTGGAATGTGTTTCCAAAAATTTTCAAGGCAATTGTAATGCATAGATGGATTTGAGAGGTACTGTTCTGAGGATCCTCCTTTAGGGAATTTGCCTCTGCTCATGCTTGAATTTCCTTCCCTAAGTAACTAATCCAGGCAAAACAGTAACAATAATGAACAATGTTATCGATAACAATGACCTCTCCTAAAATATTTATAACTAGTATTTACAGATGTCCACACAAGTTACTATTTGTAGATTGGAATTCATTCCTAGAGAAGTATCTGTTCTTGACAGTTATACATGTTTGTAGGAGCAGGAGGTGAGCTATTTCATTTTGGGTGCAGAGAACTCTACTAGATTTGGAGGTCCAGCATGAACAGAGATGGCCTGAAATATTATTCAGAATGAAATATTAGTGACACTTTGCTTCCTAGACATTAAAACGTCTCTCTGAATGAAGTCACAATAATAACCTCACCAGTTTATGAATCACGCCTATATTATTCGCCAAGCACAAGGAAAGTTATGCAATAACAAATCAGGCTCTATCCTCTAGAAATTATAATGGAAGTCAGACACTATTTTCTCACAGACAAAATAACATATGGCTAATTATAGGTGAGTACTTCCCAAAGTTGGCTGGTCATCAGAAATATCAGTGGTTTCTTCAAATATAGATTCCCAGGCTATACCCAGACTCCATGGGACTCCAAGGGTGGGGCTGAGTTGGGGCTCTGAAAACTATTCCCACTGTGACCAGTAATCTTGAGATTTGTTCTAGTTCCTTGATTTGCCTGATGTCTACTTGTCTACTACTTCACCTAGCAAGAGTTAGGAAAGGGTCGGGGAGATAGCATGTTTATGCAAAAGATTTTCATGCCCCAGGCTCCAATGTCTCAGGTTCAGTTCCTAGCACCACCATAAGTTAGAGCTGTGCAGTGTTCTGGTCTTTCTGTATCTTTCTCTCTCACACTAAAATATTAAAAAATAGAAGAGGTAAAGCATCAAGTTTGCTGCCATTAATTTAAAGTGGGAAATTGGGCTGAATCACTAGCTAGAATATGGTACTTGTAGTTGCAACCCTTGAAGGTGAGAAGAGAGATGTTGTAATGAGGCAATATGTAGCCTGAGAATGGTAGAAGGGCGACTTTATTCCACAACTATTTTTGAGTACCTCCTTGAAAGTACTCAAAGTACACATACTAAAGATACAAAGATGAATTGATCCATTCATTCTCAAGGGGTTTACAGTTTAGGGAATGGACTTGCAATGATATTGTGGTAGGTGAATGATGGAGGGAGGCACAGAATAGAGGGGGGAGCTGAGGAAGGAGGTACACTGACCATTAGAAAAAGCTTTCCTAACCTAGATATACACCAGTTTCTGTGAGAGAGAGCTTATGTGCACACGTATCCATAAACTACTGCAAAATATATACCTGAAAGCAGGACTACACTAGAGTTTGCAGTGAGTACCTCCCTAACACTTCCTCTCCACTATTCCAAGCTTGGGATCCATGATTGCTCAACAAATTGTTTGGCTTCATATGTTAACTCTCTTTTCAATCACCAGGTTCCAGATGCCACCAGGATGCTGGCTAGGCTTCCCTGGATTGAAGACCCCACCAATGTGTCCTGGAGCTCAGTTTCCCCAGAGTCACACCCTACTAGGGAAAGAGAGAGGCAGACTGGGGGTATGGACCGACCAGTCAACGCCCATGTTCAGCGGGGAAGCAATTACAGAAGCCAGACCTTCTACCTTCTGCATCCCTCAACGACCCTGGGTCCATGCTCCCAGAGGGATAGAGAATGGGAAAGCTATCAGGGGAGGGGGTGGGTTATGGGGATTGGGTGGTGGGAATTGTGTGGAGTTGTACCCCTCCTACCTTATGCTTTTGTTCACTAATCCTTTCTTAAATAAAAAATTAAAAAAAAAAAAAAAGAAAAAGCTTTCCTAAAGTCAGGCTTAGGGTGCCACTCAATGTATTTGGCTCGGCATGCAGATAATGGAGGGGGTGAAGTGCTAGGTAGTAGAATAGCAACTACCAAAAAAATGTGTGCATGTGAACTAGAGAGGTATGATGACAGATGACTGACAAATTATCTAGTTTGGCCCTTGGGGCAATATGCATGAATTTGGGCATGGGTTTGAACAGGGAAGTAGCACGATAAAACTTTTCCATGGAGTCCTTCCATCAATTGTGTGGACTAGATAGGTGGGGAGCAGAAATCCAGAGATGACTAAAACAGCCATCAGATTGTTTGTGTGATTCAAGATAATATATTTGAGTGTCATGTAGGTTATTGGGAGAGCAGTCAGACAACCTTCTTGCTATACCTTTCTGGGGGTGCCAGATTATATAAAACTCGGTCACATTATCATACCCCTTCTTTGACTTAATAAACATTGATGGAAGGCATCCTATGCCAGTCACTGTGCTGAAATCTTTGGCTAGCAGTTAACTGGGTCTTCACAATAAGAATAATATCTGACTAAAATGCAGTGTAACTGCTTCTTGAAATGTCAAGCAGTTAATGGTATTATTATTCTAGAGATCTGGTGTTAAACTGACGAGTCTCTAAACTGACAGCAATTCTCAAGCTTTTAGCTTCTATATTAACTTCTGAAAGGAGTTTTATGTTATTAAACATCATAATCACACACTAGTTTCTCTTTTCTAGACCAAATTCCACTGTAATTGTGTTCTGCAACTACACAGTATTCCAAAAATGCTGTCCTTCATAATTGACTGCAGTGCTTTGCATAGTTTAAGTTCATTCATGCTGACATTGTGAGAAAACCTCCAATTAGGCACACATAAAGGGAGGTGACAGATATTATATAAATAGACTGGTAACACCTAAGGAGAGGGTGTGTGTGTGTGTGCGCGCGTGTGTGTGTACGTGTGTGTGTGTGTTGAGAAGTGTTTATCTTCGTAAGAGGAAAACTGAGGGTCACCATGTAAAACTAGGTAGAAATTCTAACACTGTTGGTTCATTAGTCCCTAGGGCCCCTGGAAAACCTAAACCAATGACTAATGCTCAGTTCCTTACATCTTTGAAAAGCCTCTACAAGAACAGTTTTGCCAGAGTTGTCCAAGCCGATAATAATGATGGTCACATTTCTGAAATGGAAAATATAAATGAATCAAAGCCTTGTAAGTACTGTTAATTCTTAGACTAAAAAAAGAGTTCTATTTTGCATTAATGTTTGGGGCTCTACCTGAAGAAGTTTCAATGCATGTATCCAAAAAGTTAGTGCTGAGGTGATAGCAGGTGGTATAGTAACCTTTTCCCAAATCCTCCAGGAATGCTTTCCTCCCAGATTTGTTTGCCTTGTAGAATCATTTACCTTTCCCCAATCTTGTCCCTACTGTTGCAAGTAATATTTAACTACACACACACACACACACACACACACACACACACACACACACACACACACACACACACACACATGGAACTACAGACTGATATGTTGGAGAAAAATGTAGACTAGATTCTACAGAAATAACTGCAATCTTACCTTCGTGTCTCTGCTGTTTTTAGCCGAGACCAGCAGGAGCTGAGTAGTCGGAACATGATTTAGCATACTTAAATATTTAGGGAAGCAAGTAAATCAGAAACCAGCCCCATTATTAATACTGATACTCAGTCAGCTTGTGAGTAAAACAGTGCAGATAAAGAGAAATTGTGGAATTGTCAGAAGTTCGTTAGTTCGTTCTATTCAAACTTGTCTATGAAAGGCACAGAAGGAAGGATTGATTATTCTCAAATCCAGAAGCCGATTCCTGAAAAATAGTAGGATTTATTAGAAACAGCCTACTTAGCATCAGATGTGATCTACTGCTACAGCCACAGTTCTCCATGAGAATACCTACATGGGCATTTGCTTCTATTTATGTAACATTGCACTATAACATTATTGAAGTTTCAGGTGTGCATCATTAAAAATCAACATATGTGTATATTCAACTTTGGGGAAAGGGTGCTGAATTGGAGAAGAGCCAGTTTAGACTGTAAGAAAGACTGATTGTAACACTTGTTGTAAGTAATATGTACTAAATAGGATTGATTTTTTTTACTGCTTCTACTTCATAAATGTGAGTGTTGGTGAGATGCTAATAGAGATTACATGTAATTCCTAGATCTGGGAAGGAAACTAGAGCTTATTATAATAGATGCTCCACTCTTAAATATCTCCAGGATACTGCATAAGTTTCTCAGGTAATATCAAATGTTCAACCATATTTGAAAGTGATTGCCTAAATAAAAATAGTAAGGTATACAAACACTTAAAGATTGATCCATGTTGTGATATGTATCAATTGTTTATTTTTCATGGCTGAATAATATTCTATTGTGGGGATATATGACATTTTGTTCCTACTCATTAGATTATGAACATTTAGATTATTATAGACTTTTGGTTATTAGTAATGCTGCCATAAATATTTGTGTGTATTTTTTAGGTTTCTGTGGGAACATGTTTTCAATTATCTTGAATATATAAAGACCAAGAAATGTAATTGTTGGGTCATGAGATATTTCAATTTTGAGGACATGTCAGACTGTCTTCCAAAGTGGCTACAATATTTTACTTTCTACATGGTGCTGAAGGGTTTCAATTTCTCCACATTTTCAACACCTTTCCTTTTGTTTTTAGTCCTCTTTGTCGGTACAAAATGTTATCTAACTATGGTTTTAATTTATTTTCCTAATGACTAAAGCCCAGATCTGGGGTGTGTGTGTCTGGTTAGGTTACAATGGTCTTTGAGTGAGACTCCACTAGGCTTTGCTTTTGCTTAGTAATCTGACTAGCACAGTACATAAGCCAGTATACCAGTGGATAATTTAGCAGGGTTCTGCAGACTCATTGCCATTCCCATTTCCACACAGAGCCTCAGATTTCATAGATTTTCTTAGGGCAAAGCTCATTTCCTATGAAACAATTCAGTTTCTCAGAAGGACCTTCTGAAGAATGACTCTGGATTATGCCAGACAAAAGGGAAACCTTGTTTATGGCCTGTGATAGACAGCCTTATTCCAGCTTTGCTCAAAACTGGTAAGACCTGGAGCATAAAACACAAAAGCCTAATTCTCCTGACTTCTTAATAGTTATCTCCTTTTGAGACAAGACCTATAGCAGCTTTATGTCTATTTCTTTTTTTATTATTATTTCTTCATTGGGGGATTAATAGTTTAGAGTCAACAGTAAAATACAATAGTTTGTACATGTATAACATTTCCAAATAACAATACTACCCCCAGTAGGCCCTCCATTGCCATCATGTTCCAGGACCTGAACCCCCCTCCCTGACTCCAGAGTCTTTTACTTTGGTGCAGTCATCTATTTGTTAATAGATAGAAGGGTTTTTTTTTTGTTGTTGTTATTTAGCTTGATCTCAGACTCTGTATTTAAAAAATAAATAAATAAATAAATAAATAGAAACGGTCAAACTGGCATCACATTCTCAAATAAGAACTTCTCATAAGAAAGGATAAATAACTGGTGAGGCAAATAAACTAGAGATTATTTTCTATTTAATTTCCAGTGCCTCTACTGATTACTTCAATGAAAGAAACCAAATTAAGCCTACTATTTTCAGATTTCTTGTTTGTAGAGTAGAGATAATGATATATTTTGACTTACCATGAGGTGGCTAATTACTCATCTGATTAGAATACGATTCTTTTCAAGTGAAAGATATGTGTTCTGTAGAGTTATAGGAAGTTGTACTGAGCTCTCTGGCTTTCTTTCCAGGTTAATACAGCTCAGCTGCCTTCTCATCAGCGGGTATGGCAATGTCCTAACAATGGTAGCTGAGGTTCTCATATATCCATGGCAACAAATGCTTAGTTCATAATTACTTAACACTACCCTACCTTGTACCAGTATATCTACTTATCAAATGAACTTTTACTTAAAATGACCTTGTAAAAATTTACAGTGTATTAATATGAATTTTACTTTGTGCCAGTACTGATTTAATTATTTTTAAATTTATTTTTAAAATATTTTATTAATGAGAAAGATGGTAAGAGAGGGAGAAAGAACCAGACATCACTCTGGTATATATACTGCTGGGTATTGAACTCAGGACTTCATGCTTGAGAGTCCAATGCTTTATCCACTGCACCATCTTCTGGACTACATATTTAATTATACATATAAATTCATTTAATTATTCTTGTAACATGACAAATATCAGGGATTATCATGACTTTTAAGAGATAAGGTTAAAAAAAAAGGTTATGCAACCTGCTAAAAAATATCCAGCTAGTAAATGGTAAAGCCAGACTTCAAATCTGAATAGTCTGCTTTCTGGGTCTTTATTAGATTGAGGGTCCCACAGGGTGTGCATGTAAGATGACCTTAGGTACCAAAGAAACAGTCTCTGCTCTGGGTCTTTCCATCTCTTCTCATCAAAATGTATATGGTAATTATCATTTTGTAGTGAACTTTTAAAAATAAACTTTATTTTGAATTTTTGAATTTTATTTTCGTATCTATCTATACATATATAGATATATGAGAGGATAGAACAGAGAATTCCCATACAAATTGTACTCAATTTCCCCACTGTTACTAGAATCTTATGCTATTATGGTACATTTGTTACAGTTACAGATCTATTACTAATATATTACTATTAACTCCAATTTATACAGTCACACCTTGGCACTCCTTGACTTTGAAAATCGTTGAATTTGGTTTCAGGGCATTTTGATGAGAAAAAAATGTCTCAGTACTTGACATTTGCTTGGCTCTTCTACTTGCTAAAGCCTTTGAGTCAAGATGCAGCCTCACATCCTGTCTCTCCAGATGAAACAAAGACCAATGTATTAGTCTCACAGTAGCTCACACTCAAAGTAGAACCCCACATATGATGCTATTTCTTTTTTATTTCAAGTTTTTTCTTTATGTCTTATAATCATCTTGAGTTTGAAGAAGTCTAGTGGTGTTACTCAGCAGAAACCACAGTGGGTTAGACAAAAAGAGATAATAGCTAAGTATGAGCATGGTAGCTATCTAGTCTAGCTGCTAAGTAAAATATGCCCAGAATAACCTTCTCTATGCTGGTGAAAATTAAGGAGGCTATTAAAAGGGCCACTGTTGCTGGAGATGTGAAGTCTGTAACTAAGTGAAGATCATAGACATTGGAAAAAGTGGAGAAATTGTACTAATGAAGTATTAATGGGTATTAATGAAGAGACATCACTATGTGATAGTAATTCTGAGGTAATAGTTGTGAGAAAGCTACACAATTGTATGCCAGTTTATTAAAAGATTGTTCTTGGGAGTTGGGCAGTAGCCCAGTGGGTTAAGCACAGGTGGCGCAAAATGCAAGGACCAGGTAAGGATCTCAGTTTGAACCACTGGCTCCCCACTGGCAGGGGAGTCCTTTCACAAGTGATGAAGCAGGTCTGCATGTGTCTTTCTCTCCCCTTCTCTGTCTTCCCCTCTTCTCTCCATTTCTCTCTGTCCTATCCAACAACGGCATCGATAATAACTACAATAAAACAAGGGCAACAAAAGGGAATAAATAATAAATAAATAAATAAATAAATATTTTTAAAAGATTGTTCTGGAAGTAGTCAGAGCAATGAAGTGTTTAAAACTAGTTATGGATGGTTTGATAAACTTAAAGACAGAACTGGCATTTATAATGGGTGAAGAGGCAGCCTGTGGCAACAATGAAGCCTCCAACACTTGTTGTGTTTAAGGACTATGTGTACTCTGAAAGTTTTATTCTTCACTTGCAACAAGACTGGTTTATTTTAGAATAAAATGCCTGACAACCTACATCACTCAAGAGAAGGCATTGCCAGGGCACAACTTTATAAAGGACAGGCTAACTCTGTTGTCAATGTGGAGCCACTAGGTGGAATTTTAAATTAAAACTCTGGTGAGACCTTTCCTAGCTCATAGAACTCCTTAACTCTATTTCAGGTGGTGCACTTCACAAAACCTCAAAACCTAGATATAGACCAGGGCCCATGAGATAGGGCATATGTCCACATATCCATAAGCTAGGGGGAAAATATATACCTTAAAGTAAAAGTAATTTACTTTAAGTAAATTTTCACAGTAATTTTCTTTGGGTCAATAAATGAAGCACGTAGAAAGACCTAAAAAGACACCATAAAGTACCTAACGAAATAGTTTCTACTAAGACCTAGATACTCTCCTCACCTACCTCCTATTACATGTCCTTCAATTATTCCAACGCTAACCTTGTCAAAGTAAGGACTACAAACGCTGAGTAAGGGCAAGAGACTGGCATACTTTAATGATGACTCTTTAGACACTACCAGACCATCCCATCACCTGGGTCCCTAGTCAGGGAGTCCTGGGATTTCCACGCAGACATAATGGGCCTAGACCTCTAACAGTTCCCTCTCGCTACTGCCACTGGTCATCTCCATCAGGAACAACATAATGGACCCCTTTGTGGGCCCCTATAGACCTTGCCCTCAATGCGGATCAACAATGGCAGGGAATGTTCCATTCTCTGAAGGAAAGTTGGACAACACACTCTATCTACTACCCAAGGAAGATGGGTCCTGACATTAGTGTAGCCTGGATTGTTCCTAGCCATGACCACAGAATGTGAGCTCAGACCTACATGGATGCAGATATTACATAGGCTCCTGTGTTGAATATGGGCCCCAGATCAAACCGGTGGGGTTTACACTTAACAATACATACTTTCCCCATATTTGCGAGCTACTCTCTTCCCTGATGTACCTTTATAGCCCCTTTTCCAATTATGACCCTATTCCCCCAGACAATAACTTAGGTCACCTGCATATTAGATGTCAGGCACAGGCAAAAACTGGATGGGTCATGGGCCCCTTAGAATATACCTAAAATAGACCTACTAGATTTTTCCAAAACAGAGACCCCAAATCTTCATCTGCAATATTCTTGGCTTTAGGTTCATTATTAATCAACACTTTATTCTACTTTATATCTTAACTATTTTTCAGCCACCAGGTTCCAGATGCTACCATGATGCCAGCCTCACTTTCCTGGGCAGAAGACACCACCAATCTGTATTGGAGCCTCATCTCCCCAAATCTCTGCCCCACTAGGGAAAGAGAGAGACAGACTGGGAGTATGGATGGACCTGTCAATGTCCATGTTCAGCAGAGAAGCAATTACAGAAGCCAGACCTTCCACCTTCTGCACCCCACAATGATCCTGGGTACATACTCCCAGAAGGATAAGGAATAGGAAATCTATCAAGGGAAGATATTGGATATGGAGCTCTGGGGTGGGCATTGTGTGGAATTGTACCCTTCTTATCCTATAGTCTTATCAATATTTCCATTTTATAAATAAAAATTAAAGTTAACCCTCTATTAGTCTATCACAGTGAGAACCACTGAGCTTTCAAGAGAGGAAATGCAATAAAAAGCAAGTTAAGTGTAATGTGGAGGACCAACAGTAAAGTTCTGGTAAAAAAAACAGTTCTTGATGGAATGAATGAGCAAAGTATTTGGTCCCAGTGTTATGCAAAAAGATGCATGAGACTCCCAGGTTTAGTTCTTAGCATTATCATAAGCCAGAGCTGAGCAGTGCTCTGGAAATAAATAAATAAATAAATAAGTAAATAAATAAATAAAGTTTATTTTAAAATTAAAGAAAAAGTTGCAGGGCAAAGAACTGCCTCTGTGTCTCTCTTCTTAAATGCATTTTTTATTTTGTATTAATGGTTTATTATAAGATTATCAGATTACAGTGTATAGTTCCACACTACACCCACCGCCAAAGTTCAATATCCCTACACTCCAACCTCCCAAAGATAACCACAATAGTTCTCATTTGTTTTACAAACAGTTTGCTTGCTTCTGTTTTGGAATTTTTTTTTTTGGCAAGTTCATGTAAATCTGATCTCTAGATTCCACATTAGTAACACCATCTGGTAGTTGTCTTTCATATCTTTACTTATTTTGCTAAGCTTAACCACCTCCAGATCCATCCATTTTGTCCCAAAGGACACATTATTCTTATTAGATTGCAGAATAGTATTCCACGTAATATATATCCCATAACTTCTTTAGCCCTTCATCTGTTGATGGACATTTAGGCTGCTTTGACTCTTTGGATATTGTGAATAATATAGCTATGAACATAAAGGTGCATATTTCCCTTAGAATTAATGCTTGAGTGTCCACCGGATAAATGTCTAAGTGGTATTGCTGGGTCATAAGGTAATTCCATTTTTATTTGTTTAATGACAATCCATGCAGTTTTCCAAAGGGACTGTACCAATTTGTATTTCTACCAGCAGTGAAACAGAGTTGCCTTTTCTCCACACCTATCCTTTCCTGGTTTGTTGATATAAGCCCTTCTCTCAGGTATGAGATGATATCTCAGCATAGTTCTAATTTGCATTTCTCTGATGATAAGTGAAGTGGAGCATTTCTTCATGTGTCTGTGGCCCATGTGTATCTCTTTAGAAAACTATCTGCTTAGTTCTTTGGCCCACTTTAAAAAAAAAAAAATTGATAAAAAGGAACCACTGACAAAAACCATAGGATAATAGGGGTACAACTCCACACAATTCCCACCACAAGAACTCTGTATCCCATGCCCTCCCCTGATAGTTTTCCCATTCTTTATCCCTCTGGGAGCATGGACCAAGGGACATTATGGGGTGCAGAAGGTGGAAGGTTTGGCTTCTGTAATTGTTTCCCTGCTGAACATGGGCATTGACGGGTCAATCCATACTCCCAAACTGTCTCTCTTTCTTTGGTGGGGCAGGGCTCTGGGGAAGCGGGGCTCCAGGACACATTGGTGGGGTCGTCTACCCAGGGAAGTCCGGTTGGCATCACGGTAGCATATGGAACCTGGTGGCTGAAAGAAGAGTTAACATATAAAGCCAAACAAATTGTTGACTAATTATGAACCTAAAGGCTGGAATAGTGACACAATTTTTTATTGGGTTACTATTGCTTCTTTTGTAGATCTATCTACAAGAGTCTTTTCCTTTTCTTTTTTTGTTTAAAATTTTTTATTAGTGAACTAAAATGATTGTAGGATAACAGGGTGATGATTCAACACAATTCTCACCAACAGTTCTGTATCCCATCCCTTCCGTAGGAAGCTCCCAATTTTTTTTTACCTCTCTGGGAGTATGGACCAAAATTCCTCATGGGGTGCAGAAGGTGGGAGGTCTGACTTCTGTATTTACTTCTCTGGTGAACATGGACATTGGTGGGTCAATCCATACCCCTAGCCTGTCTCTGTCTTTCCCTAGTAGGATAGAGTTCTGGGAAGGTGAGGTTCTAGGACACAGTGGTTAGATCATCTGCCAAGGGAAGTCTGAAGTTGGCTTTGGTTCGTCAACATTGAACTATATGGCTCTATTCTGCTCTTCCCTTTCCTGTGTCTGGTTTTCCCTGTTGTTGTTGTATTCCTGGTTCAACTCTAATACTGATCATCTCAATAAAGTTGGGTTTCATTTGCCCCTTCTTGTCATGTTGGACTCCTCTCAGAAATGCTTATAGGGGAAGGTTGGTAGTGGCAAATTCCTTCAATTTCTAAATATTTGAAAAGAGTGTTATTTCTCACTCACATTTGAAGGATAATTTAGCATGATACAGAATTTGTGAATGGCAATTCTTACCTTTTAATACTTTTAATGTGCCATTCCACTCCCTCCTTGTCTCTAGAGTTTGTGATGAGAAATCTAATGAAAGCCTTGTGATTCTACCTTTATATGTGATTTTCTTCCTTTTCCTGGCAGCCTGCAGTATTTTTACCTTGCCTCTGGTTTTGGATAGTTTTTACAATAATGTGTCTTGGTGTGTGTTGTTTTAGATTCAAAAATTTAGGTATGTGTTCACCTTCTTGGATTTCTTTTTTTTTACACTTTATTTATTTATTTACCCTTTTGTTGCCCTTGTTGTTTAACATTGTTGTGGTTATTGATGTCATTGTTGTTGGATAGGACAGAGAGAAATGGAGAGAGGAGGGGAAAACAGAGAGGAAAGAGAAAGATAGACACCTGCAGACCTGCTTCACCGCTTGTGAAGCGACTCCCCTGCAGGTGGGGAGCCAGGGGGCTTGAACCGGGATCCTTAAGCTATTCCTTGAGCTTTGCGCCACGTGCGCTTAACCCACTGCACCAGCGCCTGACTCCCTCCTTCTTGGATTTATATATTTTGAACATTGCTCAGGTATGGAAAATTCTCTGTTAAAATTTCTTTGAATGTGTTCTCTCTCTCTCTCTCTCTCTTTCTCTCTCCCCTCTCCCTCTCTCTCCTCTCCCTCTCCCACTCCCTCTCTCCTTTCCCTCTTCCTCTCCCTTTCCCTCTCTCCTCTCCTTCTCCATCTCCCTCTCCCTCTCCCTCCTTCCCTCCCTCCCTCCCTATCTCTCTCTCTCCCCCCTCTCGCTCTTCTTCCTCAGGGATACAATAATTTAGATATTTGTCTTTCTGATTAAGTCTGATATTTCATGGAGAAGTGCTTCATTTTTCCTAAACCTTTCCTCTACAAAAGTTTTAAATTCGTGTGGTTCGGGAGGTGGTGTAGCGGATAAAGCATTGGATTCTCAAGCATGAGGTCTTGAGTTCATCCCCAGCAGCACATGTACCAGAGTGATGTCTGGTTCTTTCTCTCTCTCCTCCTATACTTCTCACTAATAAGTAAATAAAATCTTAAAAAAAAGAAAATCAATAAAAAAGTTTTAAATTTGTATAGTGGATGTGTCTTCTAGTGTTGATGTTTTCTTTTCCACCTGATTAAGTTTACTTCTGAGGCCTCTTACCTCAACCTGAACTGCATTTAATGTGCCCTTTAAGCCCTGCAGTTCTCTTTGAATTTTTTTCTGTACTTTGTAATTCTTTGGGGAAATTATCACTGAGTTCTTGAATCTTAAATTTGGTTTCTTGAATTTATTTAATAGTGAGATTTTTGAACTATATCTCTGTCATTTTTTCTAGATCATAATCTGTTTGGTCATTTGGGGTTTCTGTCATTGTTGTCTGTGTATTTCTAAGTTTCTGCATTTTGTTTTTTTATTTTGCCAGCAGGAGTCACTGTGGATAAGGTGTTTAATTTCCTTTTTAATATATCTTGGTAGGGGAGGATGGATTTTATCCTGAGTCACCTGGCTGGTTCAGTGACTTTGATGTTAACATAGGGTCTCCCTGCTGCTGCTCCATGCTATATGGGGCACTAGTATCAGAAACTCAAGAAGTCACAGTTGTAAACTAGTGAGTTTTAAGTGTTCTTTTAAAAAAGTTTTTGTTGTTGTTTAAACTCTGTCCAGGAATTGGTGTGCCTCAGCTGTCAATATCCCAATTTGTTGCCAGTAGTCTCTGAGTAATCCTATTGGTCCTGGGAATGGCTCCCTCACCCCCCTTTCTTTCCACAAGCCACACCTGTGCTTGGTGAGTTTCTGAAGGAATCCTGGTAGTAGTTTGTTGAGTTCTCAGGTGATTTTCATTACGTTTCCTAGCTGACTGGAAAGAGCATAGCGACTCTGCTCTTACTCCATAGTAATGCCTCTGGAAGTCTCCTGATTATTAGGTTGAACATACAGAACATTTCACAGTCTATTAACATTGGCATTTAAATCTTTGGGATGTTTTCAGCCATCAGCTTTCTAGTCCTATCCTCAACTCTGACACCATCTCCTCAGACAATACTTTCAGTCCACCTGTATGTTAGTTATTGGGCTCAGACATAAATTAGCAAAGTCAAGGGCCCCTTAGAATATACCTAAAATAGACTTCCTAGCTTCTTTCAACATGAAGATCCCAAATATCATCTGCTATATAATTACCTTTAGTTTCCTGATTACTAAACAGTCTGTTCTGCTTTATATCTTAATGCTTTTTCAGCCACCAAGTTGCAGATGCTACCATGATGCCAACTTGACTTCCCTGGCAGTTGAACTCACCTATAAGTGCTGGAATCCCACCTTTCTAGAGCCTTACCCCACTAGGGAAAAATAGAAACAGGCTGGGAGTGTGGATAAAACTGCCAATGTTCATGTCTAGCAGAGAAGCAATTACAGAAGCCAGACCTCCCACATTCTGTGCCCCATAAAGATCTTTGGTTCATACTCCCAGATGGATAAAGAGTAGGAAATTTTCCAATGAAGGGGAGGGTGTTGGTATACTTCTGGATTCTGCTTGTGAAACCTTCTGTTTTATCATCACATTGGGTTCGCTTGTGTTGCTTGCTATGTGTTCTGTTTTCATGTCCACTATTGGCTGGGCACCCCCCTGCCTCCGGGATATTGGTTTGGTCTCCCCCCCAACCCACCCCTGCCTCTGGGACATTTGGTTTAGTCATCGCTGGTTCGCGCTTCTTTCTTCTTTTTTTTAAAAATAATTTATTTCTTTATTGGCGAATTAATGTTTTACATTCAACAGTAAATACAATAGTTTGTACATGCATAACATTCCCCAGATTCCCATTTAACAATACAACCCCCACTATGTCATTCATCATCTTTCATGGACCTGTATTCTCCCCACCCACCCACCCACCCCAGAGTCTTTTACTTTGGTGTAATACTCCAATTCCATTTCAGGTTCGACTTGTGTTTTCTTTTCTAATCTTGTTTTTCAACTTCGGCCTGAGAGTGAGATCATCCCATATTCATCCTTCTGTTTCTGACTTATTTCACTCAACATGATTTTTTCAAGGTCCATCCAAGATCGGCTGAAAACGGTGAAGTCACCATTTTTTACAGGTGAGTAGTATTCCATTGTGTATATATACCACAACTTGCTCAGCCACTCATCTGTTGTTGGACACCTGGGTTGCTTCCAGGTTTTGGCTATTACAAATTGTGCTGCCAAGAACATATGTGTACACAGATCTTTTTGGATGGATATGTTGGGTTCCTTAGGATATATCCCCAGGAGGGGAATTGCAGGGTCATAGGGTAGGTCCATTTCTAGCCTTCTGAGAGTTCTCCAGACTGTTCTCCACAGACGTTGGACCAATTGACATTCCCACCAGCAGTGCAGGAGGGTTCCTTTGACCCCACAGCCTCTCCAGCATTTGCTGCTGTTACCTTTTCTGATGTATGACATTCTCACAGGAGTGAAGTGATATCTCATTGTTGTCTTGATTTGCATTTCTCTGACAATCAGAGACTTGGAGCATTTTTTCATGTGTTTCTCGGCCTTTTGGATCTCTTCTGTGGTGAATATTCTGTCCAAGTTCTCCCCCCATTTTTGGATGGGGTTATTTATTGTCTTGTTGTTGAGTCTGGCAAGCTCTTTATATATATTGGTTATTAAACTCTTATCTGATGTATGGCATGTAAAGATCTTCTCCCATTCTGTGAGCGGTCTCTTGGTTTGGGTAGTGGTTTCTTTTGCTGTGAAGAAGCTTTTTAATTTGATGTAGTCCCATAGGTTTATACTTGCCTTAGTCTTCTTTGTAATTGGATTTGTTTCATTGAAAATGTCTTTGAAATTAATGCGGAAAAAAGTTCTGCCAATATTTTCCTCTAAGTATCTGATAGTTTGTGGTCTGACATCCAAGTCCTTGATCCACTTGGAATTTACTTTTGTATTTGGTGAAATACAGTGATTCAGTTTCATTCTTCTGCATGTTTCAATCCGTTGTTTCCAACACCATTTGTTGAAGAGACTCTGCTTTCCCCATGTAATAGTCTGGGCCCCTTTGTCAAAGATTAGATGTCCATACTTGTGGGGCCTCATTTCTGGGCTCTCAGTTCTATTCCACTGTTCAGTGTGTCTGTTCATGTTCCAGTAATAAGCAGTTTTGATGACAAAGGCCCTATAATACAGTTTGAGATCTGGGAGTGTGATGCCTCCGGTTCTGTTCTTTTTTCTCAAGATTGTTTTGGCAATTCTAGGTCTTTTCTGGTTCCAGATAAACATTTGTAGCATTTTTTCTATTCTCCTAAAAAATGTGCTTGGGATCTTGATGGGGATAGCATTAAATTTGTAGATGGCTCTGGGTAATATATTCATTTTGATGATGTTAATTCTTCCAACCCATGAACATGGAATATCTTTCCACTTCTTTGTGTCTTTTTCAATTTCTTTGAGTAGTGACTCATAATTTTCAGTATACAAGTCTTTCACTTCTTTGGTTAGGTTTACTCCTAGATATTTTATTGTTTTTGTTGCTATAGAAAAAGGAACTGATTTCTGGATTTCAATTTCTTCTAACTTAGTGTTTGCATAGAGGAATGCCACTGACTTTTGAATGTTAATTTTATAGCCTGACACATTACTGTATTACCTGATGATTTCCAAAAGCTTCTTGCTGGATTCCTTAGGTTTTTCCATGTATACTATCATGTCATCTGCAAATAAGGAGAGTTTGACTTCTTCTCTTCCAATCTGTATGCCTTTAATTCCTTGCTCCTGCCTGATTGCTATGGCAAGAACTTCCAACACTACACTATGTTGAATAGTAATGGTGATAGTGGGCAGCCATGTCTAGTACCTGATCTGAGGGGAAATGCTTCCAGTTTTTCACCATTGAGTATGATGTTGGCTGTAGGTTTGCTATATATAGACTCCACTATCTTCAGGAATTTTCCATCTATTCCCATTTTTTGTAGTGTTTTGATCATAAAGGGATGTTGTATTTTGTCAAAGGCTTTCTCTGCATCTATTGATATGACCATGTGGTTTTTGGTCTTGCTTTTGTTGATGTGGTGGATCACATTGATTGATTTACGTATATTAAATCAACCTTGCATGTCTGGGATAAACCCCACTTGGTCATGATGAACAATATTTTTGATATACTGTTGTATCCGGTTGGCTAGAATTTTGTTCAATATTTTCACATCTATGTTCATTAGAGATATTGGTCTGTAGTTTTCTTTTTTGGTTGTGTCTCTGTCTGCTTTTGGTATCAGGGTGATGTTGGCTTCATAGAAGCTGGCAGGGAGTATTCCAGTGTCTTCAATCTTCTGTAAGACTTTTAAAAGTAGAGGTATTAGTTCTTCTTTGAAAGTTTTGTAGAATTCATTTGTAAAACCATCTGGTCCAGTACTTTTATTTTTGGGAAGATTTTTGATAACTGTTCAATTTCACTAACTGTGATGGGCCTGTTCATGTTATCCACTTCCTCTTTACTTAGTTTTCGAAGTTGGTAGGTATCTAGGAAATCATTCATTTCTTCCAGGTTCTCTAGCTTGGTGGCATATAGTTGTTCATAGAAGCCTCGCATGATATGTTGAATTTCTGCAGTGTCTGTTGTGATATCTCCTCTTTCATTTACTATCCGTTTTATTTGGGTCTTCTCCCTTTTTTGTTTTGTGAGTCTGGCTAAAGTTTTGTCGATTTTGTTTACTCTTTCGAAGAACCAACATTTACTTTCATTGATCTTTTGTATGGTTTTCCTATTCTCAATGTTATTTATTTCTGCCCTAACTTTAGTGATTTCTGTCCTTCTGGTTGCTTTAGGATTCCTTTGTTGTTCTTCTTCTAGGTCTTAAAGATGTGCAATCAGGCTGTTTATTTGTGCCTTTTCTTGTTTCCTAATGTGTGCTTGTATAGCTATGAACTTCCCTCTTAGGACTGCTTTAGCTGTGTCCCAAATATTTTGATAGCTTGTGTCTTCATTTTCATTGAACTCTCGAAACATTTTGATTTCCTCTTTGACCCAGAAGTTGTTAAGAAGTGTACTGTTGAGCTTCCACATTTTGGCACTGTTACTAATCTTTTGTTGATTGTTAAGTGTTAGTTTAATTCCACTGTGGTCTGAGAAGATGCTTGGGATGATTTCAGTGCTCTTGAATTGGCTGATGCTGTCTTTGTGGCCTAACATATGGTCTATCCTTGAGAATGATCCATGTGGATTTGAGTAAAATGTGTATTCCAGTTTCTTGGGATGAATGACTCTGAAAATGTCCAATAGTTCTAGTTTATCTATCTCTTCATTTAACTCCCTTATGTCTTTACTGATTTTCTTCCTGGATGATCTGTCAAGTTGAGATAGTGGGGTGTTGAAGTCCCCTACTATGATTGTGTTACTGTTAATAAATTGCTGTAGCTCTTTCAGTAGAAGTTTGATGTATTTGGATGGCTTCTCATTGGATGCATAGATATTAATAATTGTTGAGTCCTCTTGATTGACTGATCCTCTGAGCATTAAGTAGTGTCCATTCCTATCTTTTTAAATCTTATCTATTTTAAAGTCTATCATGTCAGATATGAGAATAGCTGTTCCTGCCCTTTTTTTTGGGCCATTGGCTTGAATGATAGTTTTCCATCCTTTCACTTTAAGTCTGTGTTTGTCTTGTTGAGTTAGGTGAGTTTCCTGTAGACAACATATTGTTGGGTTGTGTTTTATGATACATCTTCCTACTCTGTGTCTTTTAATAGGTGAATTCAGGCCATTGACATTTATTGATATAAAAGATTGAAGATATTTTAACGCCATTCTTGTAGAGTTTTAGAGTGTTTTGATATATGTCCTATTTGTGGTGGTCTGGTTGTTTATAGGAGACCTTTCAGAACTTCTTTCAGGGCAGGCTTGGTGATGGTTGCTTCCTTCAACTGTTGCTTGTCTGAGAAGGTTTTGATGCTTCCATCTAGTCTGAATGACAATCTAGCAGGATATAGTATTCTTGGTTGAAAGCCTTTCTCATTGAGCACTCGATAGATATCTTGCCATTCTCTTCTGGCCTGTAGTGTTTGTATGGAGAAGTCTGCTGCTAATCTTATGGGTTTTCCTTTGTAGGTGACTCTTTGTTTTTCTCTTGCAGCCTTGAGGGTCCTTTCTTTATCCTTACTCCTTTCCATTCTAAGTATGACATGTCTTGGTGTCTTTAGGTCTGGGTTAATTCTGTTTGGGACCCTCTGGGCTTCTTGAATCTTTATGTTTTTGGTGTTGTCTAGACTAGAGAAATTTTCAGCTATTATGGCCTGGAGAATGCTTTCTTCCTCTCCTTCTCTTTCTTCCTCTGGTATGCCAATAATGCGTATATTGTTTCTTTTGAAGTCATCCCATAGGACTCTGTTGTTGTTTTCAGCATCTCAATCTCTTTTTGAGATCTCTTACTTCTTTTTTAGTTGTCTCTAATTCATCCTCAATCTTGCTAATTCTGTCTTCAGCCTCATAGATTCTATTCTCTCTGCCCTCTACTGCTTTCTGGAGTTCATCTATTTTGTTGCCCTGCTCTGATACTGTTTTAGCTTGTTCAGCTAGTTGCCTTCTTAGCTCAGCGATTTCAGCTTTCAGCTCTCTAATAACCATGAGATTATTAGAATTTTCTTCCATATTCTCATTTGTTGTTCCTGCATTTCTGATTACAATTTTTTCAAATTCTTTACTCACTCCTGTTATTATTTCCTTAGCTAATGTTTGGATGTTGAACTCGTTGTTTTGTGCTTCACCCTCTGGAGGACTTTTAGCTGGACTCTTGTCCTGGTTCGAGTCTCCAATATTTTTTCTTGTTGTTTTAACCATTTTATATATTATGTTATGAGTTCCCTTTATCAGTACTTTTCAAATTATTGATCACTATTGCCTGGATTGACTTGTGTCTAAGTAATTTCGCTTCTTTCTTCTCCCTGCCCCCTATCGTACGCATTTTCTTTGTTCCTGACTCTTCCGCCAGAGGAGAGAGATGGAGGACAGAATTGGGTTGTGATTAGATTAGATTAGATTAGATTAGATTAGTTTGTTGAATTACATCCCCGCTCGTGAATAAAGATTGAACTGCGTTCTTAGCTCAGCCATGAGTCTCTGTTTGTCTCTGTCTCCCACCCACAAAACCAGCCAGGTAAAGAACGACAGGAGGGGATATGTTACAATGGTGGTGGAAAATATGTAGAATTGTAACCCTCTTATCCCACAATTTTGTTGATCATTATTAAATCAACAATAAAAATAACAATAAAAATGCTTTATTCAGTCCAATAGTTCGGACTGAATTTTAACAGTGGGCTCAAATTATTAATACATTTCTTTTTTTTTAATACATTTCTAACAATGATTTGTTCTTTGAAATCTTGACACTTCTAAAAACTTATACCAGGGGGCACAGAAGTAACCAGTGGCTTACTTTATAAAATACAGCTATATATAAACAACATCAAAGGACATAAATTATGGTGAGGTCTTATATGATACAGCAAATCCTAACAATGGGATTTTCAAAGTTAACCAAATTGCCAAATAATTTGATTATAGCAATAACTATCTATTGCCTTCTTTAACCCTAAGACAGCAGGAACCTCCCACTTCCTCTATAAAACCCATATCTCCCCCAGTCCTGGAACCTCTAGGGTGGGGCTCAGTTTCCTGCATGTTTCTCTCAATTCATAACAACTGATACTGTATCTGCTGATCCCAACCTAATTAATGCAATGAGAACCACCTCAGACTGTGCCCAGAGATGTCAGGCATGGAATGTCAACCCTTCAGCCTCATTACTCGGGTGAGACCTTTTTTTCATAGGACTCTCTAATTCCACTGCAGATGGTTCACTTCCTAAAAAAGTCCCAAAATCTAGATATAGACCAGGTCCCATGAGATAGGGCAGATGTACACATGTATCCATAAATTAGGGCAAAATATATACCTTAAAACAAAAGTGCACAATAGTTTGCAATGAGTCAGTAAATGAAGCAAGCAAGTAGAAAGACCTAAAAAGGCACGATAAAGTACCAAATGATATAGTTTCTACTTAGACCTAGATACCCTCCTCACCTACTTCCTACTATACCTCCCTCACTCGCTCCAAAGCTAACCTTATCAAAGTAAGGACTACAAAAGTTGAATAAGTGGAATAAACTGGCATACTTTAATGATGACTCTTTAGTCACTATCAGGCCACCCCATCAGCTGGGGCCGCAGTTGGGGAGTCCTAGGATTCCCACACAGACATGATGGGCCTAGATCTCAAATAGATTCCTCTCTCCATTGTTACTGGTCACCTCCATCAGGAACAATATAATGGACCCCTTTGTGGGCCCCATAGGACCTTGCCCTCAATGTGGATCAACAATGTTAGAGAATGTTCCATCCGAAGGGAGGTTGAATAACATACTCTATCAGCTGAGGGAAATGGGTCCTGATATTGGGCAACTCGGAACGTTCCTACTCATGGCCACAGAATGTAAGTTTGGACCTACAGGGATGTAGAAGTTACATAGGCTCCTATGATGAATATGATGGGGTTTATAGTAAACAATATTTATACCCTTTTCCTATATTTGGGAGCTACTCTCTTCCCTAATCCAGCTTTCTGGTCCTTTTTCCAGCCATGACGTCACCTCCCCAGACAATAACTTGGGTCCACCCACATGTCAGATGTCAGGCTCAGGCAAAAATTAGTAAAGTCATGGGCCTCTAGGAATATAACTAAAATAGACCTACTAGATATTTCCAAAATGGAGACCCCAAATCTTCAGCTTCAATATTCTCGGCTTTAGGTTCATGATTAATCAACAATTTGTTTAACTTTATATGTTAACTCTCTTTTCGGCCACCAGGTTCCAGATGCTACCATGATGCCAACCAGACTTCCCTGGGAAGATGACCCCACCAGTGTGTCCTGGAGTCCCGTTTCCCCAGAGCTCTGCCCCACTAGGGAAAGAGACAGGATGGGAGTATGGATTGACCCTTCAATGCCCATGTTTGATGGGGAAGCTATTACAGAAGCCAGGCCTTCCACTTTCCCCACTCCATAATGACCCTGGGTCCATACTCCCAGAGGGTTAAAGAATAGGAAAGCTATCAGGAGAGGAGATGGGATATGGAGTTCTGGTGGTGGGAATTGCGTGGAGTTTTACCCCTCTTATCTTATGGTCTTGTCAGTGTTTCCATTTTATACATACAAATTTTAAAAAAGCTTCTAATGATACAAATATTCTTTCCCTTTTTTCTTTTTCCCACTGGTTCTTGAGTCTCTCTTCATTACTTCCCAGTTACTTTTACAGAGGGTAAAAGTTCATCTCCCTTCTAGGTCCTTAAGCAACAAGTAGGAAAATAGTAAATGGAGGGCTGACTCTTTCTACTTCACTGCTTCCATGTGAGTAAGGCCCCAATAACATTTTTCCCAACAGGATGAATTGGACTGTATCAGGCTACTGACTGTCATTTAAAGATCACAGATTCTCTGTGGGGAGTCCTCTATACCACTTTCTCCTTTCCTGGTAAATATTCCCTTTCCTTATCTTTTCAGGTGTAGGAATGCTAGCAGTCCTATGTCTTTCTGGTTTTCCTACACTCTGCCTACTCCTTTGTAGGTAGTCCTTTTGTTAAATGCTCTGCTAATTATGCACATTTTTCTGTGCCATCTGGTTCCTGCTGGGTTTTAATTTTCAAAGGTTTACGGTATAATACAATAAGCTTGATATAAAATAAGACTAAATAGTGTTTAATCTTTCTGTTTCTTACTATTCTAGACTCTTGCAGTACTTCCAGATAATCATTATGAACCACGGTCTTCAGAGTATTATAGAGGCATAATGAGTGCCAGTTCATGGGATATTAACATTAGTTAGCATTTATTAGTTATTTACTCTTTGTTTGCACCATGCTAAATAGTCTATATGCATTAATCTACTTAGCCTCCATAACAACCCTATGAAGCAAACAAGGACTTTAATATTTTTATAGGCGAGGAAGCTTAGATTCAGGGAAGTTAAACAACTTGCCAGATATTTCACAGTTAAAATAGCTTAGCTGGGATTTAAAGTCAGGTATGCCTGAAACCATAATTTATCTAATTTCAAAATATAATCTACAGACCAAAAGTATCTAGGAGCTAATAAGAAACAGATGATATTAGGTTTTACTTCATACATCCTGAATAATCAGAATTTGCATCTTAACAAGATCCATAGGGTGGTCTGGGAGGTGGTACAGTGGATAAAGTATAGAATTCTCAAGTATGAGGTCCTGAGTTCAGTCCCTGGCAGCACATGTACCAGAGTGATGTCTGACTCTTTCTCTCTCTCCTCCTATATTTATCATAAATAAATAAATAAATAAATAAAATCTTAAAAAGAAAAAAAAAGATCCACAGCAAACCTATATGCACAGGAAGTTAGAGAAACACTTAGGTAAATCACATTGCTTTATAGTCTATAACTACTGACTATTGTAGAAAGTTCTATTTGATTGGTGATGGGTCAAAACAACATTTACACTACCCAACAGTAATTATATGTGGTGATAGACAAGTTATCTTGATATAGGAATTATTCCACAGTGTATTTGTTCATCAAAACATTACATTGTACACCTTTAATATATATTCATATATACACTTTTTTTGTTTTGTCCATTGGACTTCAGTAAATTTCAATGAAAGAAAGAACATTTATGACTTTGTTTTTAACATGACATCATATGGCCTTCTGGCTTGAATCTACAAAAGCTAGTGCTGTCCTTTTCAAGACAAGGTATTTGAGAGTCAATCACAAACTTAACATGGTGAGAGATGGCAGGAAGAAGCTGGACCTGTTACTCCTTTTGGAAAGTAGAACTTGGACAGATGAGGCTGCCAGAAATATTTTATGGCTGAACTTAAAATATTTTTATTAGTTATTTAATATTGATTTACAGAGGTATGAGATAACTAATATAATTCCACACTATTCCCACCAACAGAGTTCTGTGTATCCATTCCTTCCCTTGGAAAGTGCAGTAGTTCTCCCAAGGTCACAGATATGGGTTGACTATTATTTCTATAACTATTTGTATTTATATATACATTTCTCTATTTTTTTCTAGGGTTCTGCCTTCTCTTACTTTCTAAATCACACCAACACCTATTTCTACTTCTGAATGTCCTTTCTTTTTTCTTCTTCTCTCCCTAGGTACTGGTGGAATTGGAATTTAGAGCCCTAATGGAGTCAATATACAGCAAACCTGTAGTCAACATCATACTCAATGGTGAGAAGCCGAAAACATTCCCATTCACATCAGGTACTAGACATGGCAGCCCACTATTACCATTACTATTCAACATAGTATTAGATGTTCTTGCCATAACAGTCAGGCAAGAGCAAGGAATTAAATGAATATAGAGTGGAAGAAAAGAAGTCAAACTGTCACTATTTGCAGATTATATGATAATATATATAAAACAAACCTAAAGAATCCAGAAGGAAGCTCTTGGAATATATAAGGCAACATAGTAAGGTGTCAGGCTACAAAATTAACATACAAAAGTTATTTTATGCCAACACTAAATCAGAAGAAGAAATGCAGAAATCAGTCTAGTCTTATAGCAACGAAAACAATAAAATAGGAATAAACCTAGCATAAGAAGTGAAAGACTTATATAATGAAAACTGGAAGTTACTATTCAAAGAAATGGAAAAAGATACTAAGTGGAAATACAACCCATATTCATGGACTGGGAGAATTAACATAATCAAAATAAGTATTCTACCCAAAGTCATATAAAAATTTAATGCAATATCCATCAAGGTCCCACAAATATTTTAAGGGAATAGAACAAAAGCTACAAAAGTTTATCTGGAACCAGAAAACACCTAGAATCACCAAAATAATCTTCAGAAAAAAGAACAGAACTGGAGGCATCACACTCCCATATCTCAAACTATATTACATGGGGCATTGCTCTCAAAACTGCCTGGTACTAGAACAAAAATAGACACAATGACAAATAGAGTAGAATTAAGAGCCCAAATATAATCCCCCATACCTATGGACATCTACTTTTTTACAAGGAAGCCCAAACTCTTAAATGGAAGAAGGAGAGTGTCTTTAACAAATGGAGTTGGTTTTAACTTTGGTGCCCTACTCCAAATTCAGTCAAATACTGCTTTGAGTTTCCCTTTCTGCTCTTCTTTCTCAACTTCTGTTTATGAGTGGGATCATCCCATACTCATCTTTATCTTTCTGACCTAGCTCACTTAACATAATTCCTTCTAGCTCTATCCAAGATGAGTTAGAGAAGGTGGGTTCATTGTTCTTCATAGCTGTGTAGTATTCCATTGTGTATATATACCACACCTTTCTCAGCCACTCATCTGTTGTTGGGCACTTGGTTTGCTTCCAGGTTTTAGCTATTATGAATTGTGCTGCTATGAACATAGGTGTACACATATCTTTTTGGTTAGGTGTTAGGGAGTCCTTGGGGTGTATCCCTAGGAGAGAGGCACCACTGGGTCATATGGAAGGTCCATGTCTAGCCTTGTGAGAGTTCTCCAGACTGCTCTCCATAGAGGCTGGACCAATTTACATTCCCACCAGCAGTGCAGAAGTGTTCCTTTGTCCCCATAGCCTCTCCAGCATTTGTTGCTGCTGTTATTTTTGATGTATGCCATTCTCACAGGAGTGAGGTTGTTGTCTCAATGTTGCCTTTATTTGCATTTCTCTGACAATCAGCAACCTGGAGCAATTTTTCATGTGTTTGTTAGCCTTTTGGATCTCTTCTGTAGTGAATGTTCTGTTCATATCCTCTGCCCCCTCTTTTTGGATGCGTCATTTGATTTTTTGTTGCTAAGTTTGCTGAGCTCTTTGTATAGTTTGGTTATTAGTCTCTTGTCTGATGTATGGTATATGAAGATCTTCTCACATTCTGAAACAAACAAACAAACAAAAGAGTATAGCCATAGGCCCTCTGGAATATAACTTGTGGTGACACAATATGCCGGTGACCATGGACGGAAACCCCAACACAGTGCTGATGTCAGCCTTGGTGACAGAAGGCTGACAGGGTATGCAGTGATCTATGCAGGCACATGGTGGACTGTAGGTAGATCCAGACTGTACTGGTGTGCAAAGCATTGTGGGTTTGAAAAGAATGTGTATTCCAGTTTTGGGGAGTGAAGAGCTCTGAAAATGTCCAAGAGGTCTAGTCTGTCCATCTCTTCATTAAATTCTCTTGTTTCTTTGTTGATACTGTGTTTTGTTGATCTGTCTAAGTGTGAGAGTGGGGTGTTAAAGTTTCCCACTATTATTGTATTACTATTGATATATTTTTGAAGTTCTTTGAGGAGGTGTTTGATGTATTTAGATGGTCCCTCACTGGGTGCATAGATGTTAATAATTGTTATATCTTCTTGGCTGATTGATCCTTTAATCATTATGTAATGACCTTGCCTATCTTTTATTACTTTATTTAGCTTAAAATCTATTGTTTCAGAGATGAGAATGGCTGTTCCTGCCCTTTTTTGTGGTCCATTAGCCTGTAGGATAGTTTTCCATCCTTTCATTTTAAGTCTGTGTTTATCTTGTTGGGTCAAGTGGGATTTTTGCAAGCAGCATATGGTTGGGTTATGTTCTCTGATCCATCCTCCCACCCTGTGCCTTTTGATGGGTGAGTTTAAGCCATTGACATTTATTGATATTATGGATTTAATGTATTGTAGTGCCATTGTTAAAAAAATGTGTTTGCTCTGATATATTGCAAGTATTATAGTGATGTTCTTGTTTATAAGAGGTCTTTTAGAACCTCTTTCAGGGCTGGTTTGGTGATAGTTGCTTCCTTTAACTGTTGTTTGTCTGAGAAGGTTTGATGACTCCATCTAGTTTGTATGAAAGTCTAGCGATATATTGTCTTTGGTTGAAACCCTTTTTCATTCAGGGTTCGATAGATATCTTGCCATTCTCCTCTGGCCTTTAGAGTTTGGGTAGAGAAGTCTGCTGATAGTCTTATAGGTTTTCCCCTGTATGTGATTTTTTGTTTTTCTCTTGCAGCCTTTTGGATCCTTTCTTTATCCTTACTTCTTTTCATTGTGACTATGATGTGTCTTGGTGTCTTCAGGTCTGGGCTGATTCTGTTTGGGAATGTATGAGCCTCTTGGATCTTAATGTCCTTTCTGTTGTTCAGGTCTGGGAAGTTTTCTTCTATAATTTCCTCTAGAATTCTTGCTTCCCCTTCCTCTCTTTCTTCCTCTGCCAGGCCAATTATACGAATGTTACTTCTTTTGAAATCATCCCATATGTCTCTGTTGTTGTTTTCAGTGTCTCTCAATCTCTTTTTGAGCTCTTTTGCCTCTTTCTTAGTTTTCTCTAGCTCATCCTCTGTCTGGCTAATTCTGTTTTCTGCTTCTGCTAGTCTGCTTTCCCTTCCCTCAGCTGCTTTCTTCAGTTCAGCTATTTCAGCTTTCAGTTCTCTAATTGCCTCAAGGTAGCTAGTATTTTCCTTGAGGGTCTCATCTGTTGTTTCCCTATATCTGCTATTCCTTTTCTCCAAAGTTGTTTTCATTTCTGTTATTAATAAATTTATTATTGCTTGCATGATTTTCCTATCTATGGTTACTTCTGGCTGATTTGTAGTTTCTTCTGGTCTCTTGTCTTCATTCATTGTAGTATCAGTTTTATTTGCTCTTGATCTACCCATTTTTAATGTGTTTTGTATTTTTATGTTCTGTTGTTCCTCAGTTGCTTTGTTTTATGTACAAGCCACACTATACTAAATACCTTTATGACAAATGCAATCACCACCCTCAGAAATTACAATAGTAACTAAAGCAATGAAGTAACTGAAGCAGTTTAACCAATACCAGTTAGTCCTATAATGTCTCCAGTTCAAGAAAAAATAGCAACCAAATCTAAATGAAAAAGAAAGAGAAAGGAAAAAGGTATAGCAGGAATAGACAATTATGCAAATCTACTGTCCGCTGTAGATTCTAGGGGTAGCAAGAGGGGAAGGGGAAGTAGATCAGAGACACACACAAAAATAGTCTGCTCTGAGTCAGACTTCTTCCCTGGAATAGTTCACAAATAAGTATCAGTGAATTCAGAAGGCAGAGGGAGGAGGAAGGGAGAAAGGAAGATGGGGAAAAAATAGAGAAAAGAAAAAAGAAGGAAACAGAAAAAAAGCAGTGAAAGGGGAGTTTTATATATATATATATTTTTTTTTTTTTTAATTGGCTTGGAGGTGGGAGAAGGGCGATAATGTATAGAGGAGGTATGAAAAGTGAAACAAATTTCTCTCACAGTGGGTGATAATTCTTGTCGTCTAGCAATGGAAAGTATACTAACAGTTAATTTTGATCACCTAAGGGGGGGAAGGGATATGCGTGTATATATAATAGTATTTGTAAAATAGAACAGAGTAAAATGCCCAAGCAGTGGGTCTACAACTTGAACAGCTCCCTGTTAGCCTATGTACATTTAGTCTAGACAACTGATTGAGAAAGAAAACACAATACAAAACAAACGTGGAAAAAAAGAAAAAAAATTCAAGCAGGCTGGGTGAGGCTTGCTTGATCAGCTAATTGTCACTTGAATGGGTCTAAGTCCCTTACTCAGAGGAACAAAAGAAATAGCCTAGAAATTTGGAAGCAGGGTTTAATGGCACCACGGTGGGCCAGGAATCTTAGTAAAGAAAGGAGCTCCACAGGGAGCCTGCTAGCAGCAGCTCCCTACCCCTGGGGTCTGGTTATGGGGAGAGGGGGGCTGAGAGAAATAATCAAGAAATTTCCTTTCTTTTTGCTCTAATTTTTAACCCAAATTGAATTATAATCACCTCCCTGGTCTACCTTTAGGATGCCTCCTTGCTTGTTCTGCTGAAGGCCAGGATTTCAAGGCTTTCTAGCAGTTGATGTCAGAGCCCAAGGGTGCTGCTACATTCCAGTCACCATCTTGGTTCTGCCTCCAAGAATCCTTTTACATGTGCCACAGCAGCTGTACCTCCCAACCCTTTTTAAAAGTGAATTTACAACAATAACTAAAATATGCCTACTAGCTATCTACAAAATGGAGACACCCCCAACTCTTCATCTGCACTATTCCAGCCCTTAGGTTCATGATTAGTCAACAATTTTTTTGGCTTTATATATTAACTCTTTTTTCAGCCACTAGGTTCCAGATGCTATTATGATGCCAACGAGACTTCCCTGGACAGAAAACCCCACCAATGTGTTCTGGAGCTCTGATTCCCCAGAACCCTGCCCCACTAGGGAAAGAGAGAGACAGGATGGGAGTATGGATCAACTTGTCTATGCCCATGTTCAGCGGGGAAGCAATTACAGAAGCCAGACCTACCACATTCTGCATCCCACAATGACCTTGGGTTCATACTTCCAGAGGGTTGAATAATAGGAAAGCTATCAAGGGAGGGTATGAGATACGGAGTTCTGGTGGTGGAGTTGTACCCATCTTATCCTATGGTTTTGTCAGTGTTTCCTTTTTGTAAATAATTTTTAAAAATGGAGTTGTGAAAATTGGGTTGAAACATGCAGAAGAGTGAAACTGAACCACTAAATTTCACCACACACAAAAGTAAATTCAGACTTCCGGGAGGCCTGGCCATGGAATAGCTGGGATCAAATAGTCTCTCCTCCCAAAACAACAAATAAATACAACAGACCCAACTGAAGTCATAATCTACAGATGGAAGTTCTGCAACTTCAGGTGGGTGCTTGTGTGCGGTTGGAGTGAAAAGAGGCACAGGCTGAAGAACAGCAAAGTCAAATCAGAGCTCTGGGTATCATGGGCACTGAGCTGCGCCATTTTGGTGATTTCACTTTAAGCTCAGCAAGCAACTAACACTGTTCCTAGTGCCAGAAGAAAAGAGACAGGGGCTTAAAACCTCTCTATATTTGACTCAGGGGTGTTTTAGCCTTCTGAATCAATGCAAGGACACAACATAAAACAAGGTATTTGTGACCACAAAACAGCCCAAAGCAACCACCACCCACCACTCTATCCCACTCACCACAGATAATACAAACAAGAGAAACTGTTGGAAGGAGAAACAGCCCAGGCGCAAAGTGCTAGCCTACCAAACAAGAGAAGCCTAGAGATCACAATAGCACCACCTGCAGGCCATCAATAACTAGCACAAAAAAATGCACGGAGAAACAACTAAATAGACAACTATGCCATTTCAGACAGACATCAATTAAACAGAGGAAATTCAAAGAATTATAGATTTAGAGAAACTCTTAGAGACAGACTACTCATAATGAGACAGCTCATTATGAGGACTCTCCAAAAATTTAAGCAAGAATTAAAAGAGCATGTTACTTGATGCCAACCGGACTTCCCTGGACAGACAACCCCACCAATGTGTCCTGGAGTCCCATTTCCCCAGAGCTCCACCCCACTAGGGAAAGAGAGATACAGGCTGGGTGTATGGATTGGCCTGTCAACGCCCATGTTCAGCAGGGAAGCATTTACAGAAGCAAGACCTTCCTTCCACCTTCTGCACCCTATAATGACCATGGGTCCATACTCCCAGAGGGATAAAGAGTAGGAAAGCTATCAGGGGAGAGGGTTGGATACAGAGTTTTGTTGGTGGGCATTGTGTGGAGTTGTATCCCTCTTATCCAATGGTTTTTGTCAATGTTTCCTTTTTAAAAATTAAAAATTAAAAAAATAGCATGTTAGGGTGGTAGTAGATAGCACAATGGTTATGCAAAAAACTCTCATGCCTGAGGCTCCATGAAATCGCAGGTTCAATCCCCTGAACCACCATAAGCCAGAGCTGAGCAGTGCTCTGGTAAAAAAAAAAAATGTTACTATGGAATTAAAACACACAAGAGGGGAACTTATAACAGAGTTCACTAAGAATCTTCAAATCTTGAAAGAAGAACCCCAGGGAATAAATGACACTCTAACTGCAATCTGTGCCCAGGTTGCTTAGGAAGTAGACTCACACATTCAGAAGAAATAATCTCCAATCTAGAAGATTCAAATATGAGGGAAAGGAAGGGTTCAGAAAGACTGATGAAACTCTCTGTGAAACTGCAGATTCCATTAAAAGATCAAATACAAGAGTGATAGGTATATCTGAGTAGGAGGACAAGGCCAAAGGCCCAGAGTTCATTTTCAGAACAATTTTAGCTGAGAACTTCTCTCACTTAGGAAACCATCAGAACATTCTCATTCAAGAGGCAGAATGATCACCCAGATTTATAAATACAAAAAGACCAACACAAAGGCACATTATTATAAAACTATCAAAAGTCACTGAAAATTTTGCTGCCTGTTAGGGAAAGGAAAGAAGTTACATACAAAGGCAGAGCTATGATACTTTCATCAGATTTTCTTCACAAATTCTAAAGGCAAGGAAAGAGTAGAATGGCATATTCATAGTTCTAAAGGAAAGGGAATTCCAGCCACAAATATTATATACTGCAAAATTATTCTTAAAATATTAGGGAGAAATAAAGGTTTTCTCAAATATTCAAGAACTAAAGGAATTTGCCACAATCAACCCTACTTTACAAGAACTGCTCAACCGAGTCCCACAAGAAAGGAGGAGGCAAAGGAATACACATTCCAAACACCAAGTTGCAGATGCTACCATGATGCCAACCTGACTCCCCCAGACATATGACCTCACCAATGTACCCCGGAACCCCAACTCTCCAGAGTCCAAAGTCCGGCCCCAGTACGGAAAGCTAGGTACAGGCTGGGAGAATGGATCAACCTGTCAATGCCCATGTCCATCAGAGAAGCAATTAGAGAAACCAGACCTCCCATCTTCTACACCCCATAATGACCATGATCCTAGAGAGATAAAGAATAGGAAATCTTCCCATAGAGGGGATGGAATATGGAATCCTAGTGGTGGGAAATGTGTGGAATCTCATCCATCATTCTATGGTTTTGTTGATATTTTCTATTTTATAAATAAATTATATTTAAAAAAAATTAAATTCAAATGGATCATGAAGTTGGATGTTAGATCATAAACTATCAAATTCCTAGAGTAAAATATCAGTGGAATTCTTTTTCATCTAAATTTTATAGGCAACTTCATTGATACAAATCCAATTGCAAAGAAGACTAAAACAAATATAAGCAAATAGGACTACATCAATTTGAAATGCAGAAGAAACCACCACCCAAAGAAACTCCTTGCAGAATAGGAGATCTTTACATGCCATACATCAAACTTTATATGGTTTAAGAGATGTTTGAATCTGTATATATTTGGCTAGACATCAAGAAAACTGGTTCACTGGGCAAGTTTTAAAGTGATGTACTTCCTCTCTGTTCTAACATAGTAGCTTTGCACCTTATTGCTTAGTCATTGCACTTCCTCCCACATGGTTTTTTCCTGGCCCCTTTTGATATGTGCTATAAGAAAGTGTATCAAGTCAGCCAAGATAGCTCATTTGGTAGTGTGATACTTTGTCATATGTATAACACACCTTCTAGGTCACAACACCCACACCTGTGGATGAAGGAAGCTTTTGTGCTGTGGTCTCTCTCTCTCTCTCTTTCTATCACACACACACACACACACACACACACACACACACACACACATACACACAAACACAAAAAAAAATACACACAGACACCAGAAAAGGTACCACCAACAAATGCTGGAGAGGTTGGGAGGACAAAAGAAACCTCCTGCACTGATGGTGGGAATATAAATTGGTCCAACCCCTGTGCAGAACAGTCTGGAGAACTCTCAGAAGGATAGAAGTGGACCTACCCTATGACCCTGCAATTCCTCTCCTGGGGATATATCAAACACATCCATCCAAAAAGGTTTGTACAGAAGGCGGGGCTACGGAGCAGCAGCAGCTGTGTTTCTCTCCTCTCCTCTCCTGGGTCAACTAGGGACACCAAAGGAGATCATCTGGGACCACAACAAGATAGGACTAGAACGACTTTAGGAAGCCACCAAATCACCGGTAGGTGCAAATATGTGAGGCTTGTGGACAGAGTGGAGCCTAGGGAGAGATTAGGTGGCTGGTAACAGTCTGGCACTTTACCAGTTGAGACACCATCTCCAGTTTGTTTCACCAACAAAAAGACGGCTGAAGGGAGGAGAGGACTCCCCTAAGACTCACCAAGTGCAACTATGAATCTCCATTGCTACTTCCCTCAGAAGCTGGAGCAGCAGAGGGGATGCCCTGTGCTGACATGAGGGACAGAGAACTAATCAGGAAACTCAGATGATCTATAACTCAGTGGCCTAGCAGTGGGGCTGTGAAAGTCTCTTTGAATAACCACAGGATTATCTCTGCCCCACTCTGCTTTATCTCTTGGTCATCAATAAGTGATTAAGCTAAGAAGCCGACATAGTTTAAAAGCCCTCAGGCTCCCATAGCCTACAAGGGAAGAAAAAGAACAAAAGAGGCTTTAACAGCCACTGTGCTCCAACTCAGGGATTATAACAACTGTCAATTTCCACAACTGTGAACTGTTTATCTTACTTAGACACAAGTCAATCCAGGCAAGAGTGATCAGTAATTTGAAAAGTAGTGAGAGGGACCTAATAACATACTACAGAGAATGCTTAAACCAAGAAGAAGAAATATTGGAGAAATGAACAAGGACAAGAGTCCCGCTAAAAGCCCCCAAAGGTTGAAGCACAAAATAATGAGGTCAAAATCCAAACACTAGTAAAGGAAATAATTACAGGAGTGAGTAAAGAGTTTGAAAGAATTGTCATCAGAAATGCAGAAACAACAAATGAGACTTTGGAAGAAAACACTAATTATCTCAAGGTTACTATAGATCTGAAAGCTGAAATAGCTGCAGTAAGAACACAGCTAGCTGAACAAGCTAAAACAGTATTAGAACAGGGTAACAAAATAGATGAACTCCAGAAAACAGTACAGGGGAGAGAGAATAGAATCAATGAGGCTGAAGACAGAATTAGCAAGATCGAGGACTAATTAGAGACAACTAAAAAGGAAGTAAGAAATCTCAAAAAGAGATTAGGAGAGACTGAAAACAATGACAGAGACCTAGGAGATGACTTTAAAAGAAATAATATATGCATTATTGGCTTCCCAGAGTAAGAAAGAGAGGGAGAGGAAGAAAGCATTCTTCAGGACATAAGAGCTGAGAACTTCTCTAGTCTAGACAACATAAAAAACATAAAGGTTCGGGAGTCGGGCTGTAGCGCAGCGGGTTAAGCACAGGTGGCGCTAAGCACAAGGACCCGCATAAGGATCCTGGTTCAAGCCCTGGCTCCCCACCTGCAGGGGTGTCACTTCACAAGCGGTGAAACAGGTCTGCAGATGTCTATCTTTCTCTCCCTCTCTCTGTCTTCCCCCTCCCCTCTCCATTTCTCTCTGTCCTATCCAACAACAATGACAACAATAATAACTACAACAACAAAAGATCAAGGGCAACAAAAGGGAATAAATAAATAAAAATAAAATATAAAAATATTTTTTTAAAAAGTTTTAAAAAAAACATAAAGGTTCAAGAAGCCTAGAGGGTCTCAAAAAGAACTAACCCAGACTTAAAGACACCAAGACACATCATATTTAGAATGTGAAGGAATAAGGATAAAGAAAGGATCTTGAAGGCTGCAAGAGAAAAAGTCACGTACAGAGGACAACCTATAAGATTAGCAGTAAACTTCTCCACACAAAAAAATACAGGCCAAAAGAGAATGGCAAGATATCTATCTAGTGCTCAGTGAGAAAGGCTTTCAAGCAAGACTACTGTATCCTGCTAGACTGCAATTCATACTAGATGGAGGCATAAAAACCTTCTCATACAAGCAATGGTTGAAGGAATCAACTATCATCAAGCCTTCCTTGAAAAAAGTTCTTAAAGATCTCCCATAAAGAGTCAGACTACCATAAATATGCCATATATCAGAACCCTCTAAAAATCTACAAGAATGGCATTAAAATATCTTCAATCTATGATATCAATAAATTTCAATGGTTTGAATTCACCTATTAAAAAGCACAGAGTAGGAAGATGGATCAGAAAACACAACCCAACAATATGTTCTCTACAAGAAACCCACCTAACTCAACAAGAAAACATAGACTCAAAGTGAAAGGATGGAAAATTATCATAAAAGCCAATGGCCAACAAAAAAAGGGCAGGAACAGCTAATTGCATATCCGACACAGTAGACATTAAAATAAAGAAAATTTAAAAAGATGGGTATGGACATTACTTAATGCTCAGAGGATCAGTCAACCAAGAGGAATTAACAATTATTAACATCTATGCACCCAATGAGAAGCCATCTAAATACATCAAACTTCTACTGAAAGAGCTACAGCAATATATTAACAGCAACACAGTCATAGTAGGGGACTTTAACACCCCACTCTCTCAACTTGACAGATCATCCAGGCAGAAAATCAATAAAGAATCGAGGGAGCTAATTGAGGAGATAGATAAACTAGAACTATTGGACATTTTCAAAGTCATTCATCCAAAAAAACTGGAATACACATTTTACTCATGTCCACATGCATCATTCTCAAGGATAGAACATATGTTAGGCCACAGAGACAGCATCAGCAAATTCAAGAGCATTGAAATCATCCTAAGCATCTTCTCAGACCACAGTGGAATTAAACTAAGATTTCACACTCAACAACAGATTAGTAATAGTCCCAAAATGTGGAAGCTCAACAGTACACTATTTAAGAAGTACTGGGTCTTTCTGACTTAGTGCACTTAACATAATTCCTTCTAGCTCTGTCCAAGATGGGTCAGATAAGGTGGGTTCATTGTTCTTAATAGCTGCATAGTATGGAATGATCCCACTCATCAACAGAAGTTGAGAAAGAATAACAGAAAGGGAAACTAAAACAGGATCTGATTAAATTGAGAGTAGGGCAATAAAGTAAAAACCCTGTGGTGAGGGGCAGGGTGGACATTCAGCTTCCCGGGCGGTGGGGGTGGGGGTGTAGGTGGGATGGGACACAGTCTTTTGGTGGTGGGAATGATGTTTATGTACACTCCTATTAAAGTGTAGTCATATAATCCACTATTCAATTAATATGAGAGGGGAAAATTGATCATATGTCTAGAACTTTTAAAAACACAGACTGAGTCTTTTTAATACATAGGCTGAGTCTTTGATATGTTGACTCTCTCAAAAGCCTAGACCAGGGTGAACAGAAGCAACCGGTAGCACAGCTATATACAAGGTGTTGGGTATTATACAACAAACCCTAACAAAGGGACTTTTTAAAACCCAGTTACCAATAATGTGATGATAACAGTAACTATCCATTGTCTTCTTGAACCCTAAGACAACAGGAACCTCACATTTCCAGAATAGAGCCTATATTTCCCCCAGTCTGGAACCTTAGGGTGGGGCCCACTTTCCTGCATGCTTCTCTCAATTCATATCAAATAATATTGCATACGCGGACTGCAACCTAATCAAAACAACGAGTGCCACCCCGGCATGTTTCACTGCAGACTGTGTCCAGAGACTTCAGGTGTGGAATGACAACCCTTCAGCTTCATCACTTGAGTGAGACCTTTCCTTTCATAGTATTCTCTAATTCCATTCCAGGTGGTCCACTCCCCAATAAAGTCCCCAAACCTAGATATAGTCCAGGTCCCCTGAGATAGAGCATAGGTTCACATGTGCCCATAAACTAGGGAAAAATATATACCTGAAAGCAGAAGTACACAAGAGCATGCAGGGAATACCCCCAACACTTCATCTGCACTATTCCAGTCTTTAGGTCCATGATTGTTCAACAATTTGTTTGGTTTTGTATGTTAACTCTCTTTTCAGCCACCAGGTTCTGGATATCAGCATGATGCCAACCAGACTTCTCTGGACTGAGGACCCCATCAATGTGTACTGGAGCTCTGCTTCCCCAGAGCCCCACCCTGCTAGGGAAACAGAGAGGCAGACTGGGAGTATGGATCGACCAGTCAACGCCTATGTTCAGTGGGGAAGCAATTACAGAAGCCAGACCTTCCACCTTCTGCAACCCACAACGACCCTGGGTCCATGCTCCCAGAGGGATAATGGGAAAGCTATCAGGGGAGGGGATGGGATATGGAGACTGGGTGGTGGGAATTGTGTGGAGTTGTACCCCTCCTATACTACGGTTTTGTTAATGTCTCCTTTCTTAAATATATATACGTACTGGGTCAAAGAGGAAATAAAGGAAGAAATCAAAATGTTTTGAGAGTTCAATGAAAATGAAGACACAAGCTATCAAAATATTTGGGATACAACTAAGGCAGAACTGAGAGGGAAGTTCATAGCCACACTAGCACACATTAGGAAATAAGAAAAAGCACAAAATAAATAGCCTGATTGCATACCTTAAAGACCTAGAAGAAGAAGAATAAAGGAACCCTAAAGCAACCAGAAGGACAGAAATCACTAAAGTTAGGGCAGAAATCAATAACATTGAAAATAAGAAAACCATGCAAAAGATCAATGAAAGTAAATGTTGTTTCTTCGAAAAAGTGAACAAAATCAACAAACCTTTAGCCAGATTCACAAAACAAAAAAGAGAGAAGACCCAAAAAAATCAGATCATAAATGAAGGAGTAGCTATCACAACAGACACCAGAGGAATTCAGTATATCATGCGAGGCTTCTATGAACAACTATATGCCACCAAGCTAGAGAACCTGGAAGAAATGGACGATTTCCTAGATACCTACAAACTTCCAAAATTAAATAAAGAGGAATTAGATAATATGAACAGGCCCATCACAGTTAATGAAATTGTAATAGTTATCAAAAACCTTCTCAAGAATAAAAGTCCTGAACCAGATGGTTATACAAATGAATTCTACAAAACCTTCAAAGAAGAACTAATACCTCTACTTCTAAAAGTCTTCCAGAAGATTGAAGACACTGGAATACTCCCAGCTTCTATGAAGCCAACATCACTTTGATACCAAAAGCAGACAGGGACACAACCAAAAATGAAAACTATAGACCAATATCTCTGATGAACATAGATGCTAAAATACTGAACAAAATTCTTGCCAACCGGACACAGCAGTATATTAAAAAGATTGTTCATCATGACCAAGTGGGGTTTATCTCAGGGATGCAAGGTTGTTTTAATATACGTAAATCAATCAACATGATCCACCACATCAATGAAAGCAAGACCAAAAACCACATGGTCATAGCAATAGATGCAGAGGAAAAAAGTAGAATCACACATGCAGAAGAAAGAATTTCCAGTCTAGAAGATACAATTACCCCACTCTTTCAATTAGAAGATGGGGGAGAGGAAAGGTTTAGAAAAAATGAAGTCACTCTGTGCAATTTCAGACTCCATGAAAAGGTCGAATGTAAGAGTGACAGGAATATTTGAGAATGAAGACCAGGTTAAAGGACCAAAGATAATTTTCAGAGAAATTTTAGCTAAGTATTTCCCTCGCCTAGGCAATCCTTAGAACATACTTATTCAGGAGGCAAACTGATCACCCAGGTCCGTAAAACCAAAGAAACCAACAGCAAAGCCCATTATAATAAAACTATCAAAACTCAATGACAAAGAAAAAATTTTGCAGGCTGCTAGGGAAAGGGCAAGAACTTACATGCAAGGAAGAGCTATTAGGCTTTTATTAGATTTCTCTTCACAAACCCTAGAGCCAAGGAGAGAATGGAATGCCATGTTTAAAGTTCTAAAGGAGAGGCAATTCCAGCCACATAACTTGTATACTGCAAAATGATCCTTCAGATATGAGGGAGAAATAAAGGTTTTCTCAAATGTCCAAGAACTAAAGGAATTTGCCACAGTCAAATCCACCTTACAAGAAATAATGAAAGGAGTCCTACAAGAAAGGAGGAAGCAAAGGAATACACATTCCTTTAGGTGAACATCAGTACAATATAAATAAGAACACACTAAAAATAGGAAAGAATAACAAAGCAAATAGGGGAGGAAATTAAAGGACAAAGCAGTTTTATCAAATGTTTTATCAAATTAAAAAGATTTTTCTAGGGAGTCGGGCTGTAGCGCAGCGGGTTAAGCGCAGGTGGCGCAAAGCACAACGACCGGCATAAGGATCCCGGTTCGAACTCCGGCTCCCCACCTGCAGGGGAGTCGCTTCACAGGCGGTGAAGCAGGTCTGCAGGTGTCTATCTTTCTCTCCTCCTCTCTGTCTTCCCCTCCTCTCTCCATTTCTCTCTGTCCTATCCAGCAATGACGACAACAACAATAATAATAACTACAACAATAAAACAACAAGGGCAACAAAAGGGAATAAATAAATAAAATAAAATAAAACAAAAAGATTTTTCTAGATTCACAATGCTAGTTGTTACACTTATGGTAACCACAAAACAAAACATGGAACAGAGATTTATAGATAGTACAAGAAAATTAGTGAGGAAATCAGGAACTCATCACAGAAACTCATCCACACTAAATGACAAATAGAAAAAAATAGGGCAAATAATCATCAATTTAAGACAAACTCAAAACAAAATCAGAATGGATGTAAATAAACCACATATATCAATAATCACCCTAAATGTGAATGGCCTAAATTCACCTGTCAAGAGATGCAGAGTATCAAAATGGATTAAAGAACAAGACCCATCAATTATATGTTTTCTTTTTTATAGTATTTTTTCATTATTTATTTATAAAAAGGAGACACTGACAAAACCATAGGATAAGAGTAGTACAACTCCACACAATTCCCATCACCAGAACTCCATATCCCATCCCCTCCCTTGATAGCTTTTCTATTCTTTTTAAAAAATATTTATTTATTTATTCCCTTTTGTTGCCCTTATTGTTTTATTGTTGTAGTTATTATTGATGTCATTATTGTTGTATAGGACAGAGAGAAATCGAGAGGAGGGGAAGACAGAGCGGGAGAGAGAAAGATAGACACCTGCAGGCCTGCTCCACCGCCTGTGAAGCAACTCCCCTGCAGGTGGGGAGCCGGGGGCTCGAACTGGAATCCTTTCCTATTCATTAACCCTCTGGGAGTATGGGCCTAAAGTCATTATGGGATGCAGAAGGTGGAAGGTCTGACTTCTGTAATTGCTTCCCCGCTGAACATGGGCATTGACAGGTCGATCCATACTCCTAGCCTGCTTCTCTCTTTCCCTAGTGAGGCAGGGCTCTGGTGAATCGGAGTTCCAGGGCACATTGGTGGGGTTTTCTGTCCAGGGAAGAAGTCTGGTTGTCATCATGCTAGCATCTGGAACCTGGTGGCTGAAAAGAGAGTTAACATATAAAGCCAAACAAATTGTTGACTAATCATGAACTTAAAGGCTGGAATAGTGCAGAAGAAGAGTTGGGAGGTCCCTCATTTTGTAGATAGCTAGTAGGTATATCTTCGTTATATTTTAAAGGGCCTGTGGCTATACTAGGCTTTTTGTTTGTTTGTTTGTTTTCTCTGAGCCTGAAATATGATATGCAGGTGGGTTCAAGTTATTGTCTGGGGAGATGATATCACGGCTGGAAAAAGGACCAAAAAGCTGTATCAGGGAAGAGAGTAGCTCCCAAATATGGGAAAAGTATATAAATATCAGTAACTGTAAACCCCATCAATTTGATGTGATCTGGGGTTCATATTCAGATTAAGAGCCTATGTGACCTCTGCATACCTGTAGATCTCAGCTCACATTCTGTGGTCATAAGTAGGAACTTTCCAAGTTGCCCCAATATCAGGACCCATCTTCCTCAGGTGTAGCATAGAGTACACTGCTCAGCCTCCCTTCAGAGGATGGAACATTCTCTACTGTTGTTGATCTGAGCCTAGACTTCTAACAGATCCCTCTCTCCACTGTCACTGATTATCTCCATCAGGAATAACATAGTGGACCCCTTTTTGGGCCTCTACAGAACCTTTCCCTCTGTGGGTCAACAGTGGTAGGGACTGCCCTATTCTCCCAAGGGAGGTTGGGTCAACATACTCTGTCACTTGGGGAATACTGGTCCTGCAATGAGTGCAGCCTAGAATGTTCCCATCTATGACCACAGAATGTGAGTTCAGACCTACAGGGATGCAGAGGTTACACAGTTTCCTGTGCTGAATATGGGTCCCAGATCAAACTGATGAGGTTTCCAGTTACTGATATTTATATACTTTTCCCATATTTGGGAGCTTCTCTCTGCCCTGATCTAGCTTTCTAGTTCTGTTTCCAACGCTGATACCACCTTCCCAGCCAATGCGTTTAGCCTGCTTGCATGCTAGCTCTCTGGCTCAGGTAAAAACTAGTAAAGTCATGGGAGGGGGTGGGTTAAGGAGATTGGGTGGTGGGAATTGTGTGGAGTTGTACCCCTCCTACCTTATGGTTTTGTTCGTTAATCCTTTCTTAAATAAAAAATTAAAAAAAAAACTAGTAAAGTCATGGGCCCCTTGGAATATACCTAAAATAGACCTACTAACCTTTTCCAGAATGGAAACACCAAATCTCATTTGTTATATTCTTGTCTTTAGGTTCCAGATTATTAAACACTTTGTTCTTCTTTATATCTTAATGCTTTTTCAGACACCAAGTTACAGCTGCTACTATTACACCAACATGACTTCCCTGGGCAGAAAACATCACGAATGTACCCTGGAACCCCACCTCTCCAAAGCCCTGCCACACTAGGGAAAGATAGAAACTGTCTGTGAGTATGGATTTACCTGCCAAGGCCCATGTTCAGTGGAGAAGCAATTACAGAAGCTAGACCTTCCATCTTCTGCACCCCATAATGATTCTGGGTTCATACTACCAGAAAGATAAAGAATAGGAAAGCTTCCAGTGGAGAGGGTGGGATATGGAATGCTGTTGGTGGGAAATGTGTGGAATTTTACCCCTCTTATTCTATGGTTTTGTCAATATTTTCAATTTTTCATTTTATAAATAAATTTAATTTAATTTTAAAAAGGAGCCAGAAAGTAGGAATAGAGCAGGTGAGAATAGGGTTTTGGAGGGTGGTAAGAAGCTAGGAATTCTATTTTAGGTGTGTTCCTAGGGACCCTTGACTTTAGTAAATTTTGCCTAAGCTTGATAGTTAACACAGAGGTGGGCTAAAAATATAGTCTGGGAAGATGTAGTCAAAGTTGAGAATAGAACTAGAAAGCTGGATTAAGGCAGAGTATCTCCCAAACTTGAAGAAATATATAAATACAATTAACTTTTTACCATATCAATCTGACCCAGGGGCCAGGCATATTCATATTTAGTGCAGGAGCCTATATAACCTCCAACTGCTGTCAGTCTTAACTTGCAGTCCATGGTCACATCTGGGAACATTCTAGACTGCACTCATTTCAGGACCAGTCTTCCTCCAGTGGTAAAGTAAGCTGGGACAGACCCTACCATTGCTGCTTTTTGGAAAGTGGGACAGCCTCCTTTTGGAAAGTGGGACAGACCCTACCATTGCTGCTTTGTAGTGAGGGCTTACTATCACATTCCTGATGTAAGTTACCAGTGATGGTGGTGAAAGGTGTCTGTTAGAGTTCTAGACCCAATGTATCTATGGGGGAATCATAGGATACCCTGACTTGGGCCCCAGGTGATGGTGTGGTCTGGTAGTGACTAAAGAGGCCATCATTAAGTGAGCCAGTCTTGTCCTTTGTAGTCCTAGAAGAAGAACATTTTAAGAGAGCGAGAGAGAGAGAGAGACCTACATCCTTTTTTGCTTTAGTTTTGCTGGTAAGGATGAGCAATTCATCCCATCCCAGCAAAGTAGGATGAGTTTGTCACACTATTTGAGACCCACCTTGAAACTGAGTATCTAAAGTAGCCCCATGAAGTTCTGCACCATGTGGTGCTGCTGAAGTACATTATGTTACTTGGAAAGTCCCAATCAACCAACTAGCCAACCACCCACCAACCAAACAACCAACCAACCAATGGTATGCAGCAAGTGTTCTCAGATAAAGTTGACCTCCCTTGTGAAACAGAAAAGAGGAAGAATCAGACTGCTGACCCAGTCACTAGCACAGGTGCAGACCAAGATGGAACTGCTTCAAAGGCAACAACCTTTAGATGTTGATCTAGCTCTGAATCCACCCTTGAGGAGGGAGGTGGCAATTGCAAAAACCTTAACAACCAGCACAAGAACAAGTCAAGTCTTTTTCCAAGCCTTCACTTTGGTGGCTTATACTTGGCTGCTCCAAATATAGATTCCTTTTCACTAAATTCCAGCAGCAGAAGGAGATTAGCACAGGCTCTGTTTTATTTATATTACTATCAGGAGGCAGATGTTTTTGTTTGCTCTGAGGTTTAGAATTATGCAAATTAACACTTGAAAACAAATTCTCAGTGAGGTGGGGGAGGATTGCTTGTAAGAATCTAGGCAAATCTCAGAGCTATATAGGATAGAGAAAGGGAAAGATAGACACCTAAAGAACTACTTCACCACTCATGAAGTGGACTCCCTGCAGGTGGGGAGGGGGACAGAGGGAACCTAGGTCCTTGTCATTGGTAAAATGTGCACTTAATTAGGTATGCCACTGTCAGGCCCCCATGCATAGTTTGTTTGTTTTCTAATTTTATTCCTAACGGTTCACTCAGCTCCACGGCAGTCTATTTAAAACTTGGCGTTCTTCAGAACTCTCCAATGAAACACCTGAAAGTCCATCCTAAAGTCCTTAGTGGGGTCTCATTTACAGGTGGAGAAATCAAGGCATATATGCTTTCAGTGTCCATGGGCAGACAGTGAGTCTTGACTACCCCCGCCCCCACCCCCCATACACACACCCTAAGTTTTCAGACTTTCCCTCTGGTACCTACAACTGTATCTAGTAAAGAAACTGGGGCTCAATTCCCTCCCGTCACCCCTCACCCCTTCCCCACTCACCTGCCTCCACTGTCATTGTTATCTGGAGGACAATAGGACCTAGCCATATTCAACCCTGAGGCTGACACCTGCCTGCCTGCCTGCCTGCCTGCTGGCTGTGTGGGTTGAGCAAGTGTGAGAAAGATCTAGTTGGGAGCACGAGGCAGGAGTGGGCGTCTGCGGTTCTTGGGGAAAAAGGAAAGCTGCACCCTCCCTCGGGGTCCAGTGGCTGAGGTGTCAAGTGCTTCTGAAGACGCACTCACTCTCCTTTGTTTTGGTGGCGCTTCTGGATTCCAAGCATCCTTTGGCCACTGCTTGCAAAGCTCAGGTGTTAGTGTCTCCAGTTGTCCCTCCCACTTCACCCGCCTCCGCCTGCCTGGCGTCTCTGGGCCCAGCGCCGCAGATCTCTCAGAGCTGGAGCTGCGGACCAGGCAGGAGCCCAGCAGCAGAAGGCGGCACCCAAGAGTCTGGCGACATTTGCCCCTCTGGCTGGACACTCTGCAGGTCGTGCTTCTCACTAGCAAAGTTTCTTAGTGGAAAAGAAGCCCCTTTACTTTTTTCTTGATCCTGTAGCGTGGCGCCCTCTCTCTGAAGGCTGCTTTCGGGAACTTGGCTGTGGCATTGCTTCAATGCTGGGTCTGGCTGATTTAGGCGGCGAAGTTTGAGGGGATCCGAGTAGCAACCCGGAGCCTCCCCACCCCCCGCCGCCCCCTCCGGCTCAGCGCCTGTCCGTTTGGGCGAGCTAATAACTACAGCCTAACATTACCGAAGTGGAACCAAGAATCCACGTGGGCACAGCAAAGTATGCGCCCCCTCTTTTGCTCTGGCTCTGTCAGTTGGTTCTCCAGTGATTTGACAGGACCTAGCCCTCAGGACTTGTAGCCAGGAAGTGCTGAGTGTCAGCATCTAGATAGAGTGGCTACCCTATAGCCTGGTCTTTGAAAAGGAAAGACACCACGGACACAGCTGTTCCTGTGGCTCTTCACGCGCCAGGAATTGGAGTCCAGGCCGGATGCTTGTTTTTGCCTTATTCAGGTTTCACAGCACTTGTGCTGAATGCAGTCCTGGGTTAATCCAGAGTTTGCTACTGGGCTACTGACCCTGACTCCGACAATATCACTAGAGAATACAAGTTTGCAGCTCCATCCGTCTTCATTCTGGAATCGGACTTGGCATCTCTTCACGAACACTTGGACTACAGTAGCTACGGGATTCTTGTCAGGGGCGAGGGTGGGGAGGAGTGGTGCACTGACGTACCTCAACAATGGACCGAGTTTATGAAATTCCCGAGGAGCCAAATGTGAATCCCATTTCATCTCTGGGGGAAGATGTCATCCGTGGGTCCAACCCCCGATTTACCTTCCCATTCAGCATCCTCTTTTCCACCTTTTTGTACTGTGGGGAGGCTATATCTGCTTTGTACATGGTTAGAATCTACCGCAAGAATAGTGAAACCTACTGGATGACATACACTCTTTCCTTCTTTATGTTTTCATCTATTATGATCCAGTTGACCCTCATTTTTGTTCACAGAGATCTGGCCAAAGACAAGCCTCTGTCATTATTTATGCATCTAATCCTCTTGGGACCTGTTATCAGGTGAGTAACTTTTTAATCTCTTTCCTTTCCCTTCCCCATCTCTATGGTTTTTTTTTTTTTCATATAAAGATGAAACTGACTTCTAGAAGACTCACACTGTGCCTGTATACTAACTGATTCTTTCATTCCCTTCCACTCATGGCTCTTCTGCCTATCTTCCCCCCAAATATCTCAAATTTTGAGTGCCACAATACATGTAACATTTACCTATGTTCCACAACTATGTGTTGTACAACTGATATGATGTTTGCTATCTGGTTTTGGGTTGTGAAGTTTGTTATGGGACCAAGTCGTATGGTGCACTGAGGCCATAGCTTTAGCGGATATTATATGTTTCCTTGCACCTCTCTGCAATGAATGCACATGTTGGGGGGGGAGGAATATAGTCCAGCTCTCTGTGAATTCTGTAGCACAGTGTCATAGTAATGAAGTGTTTCCACTCAGACTGCCTTGATGTGATGAGAATATGCCTTATCCTAGGGAGAAAGGCATCTGTGTCAGCAGTCACATCTGGATACTGTGGGCTGTTCAAGGTAGGAAGATGTTGCAAAACTTATGAAGTCAGGAAGAAGGAATGGACAAAGCTTGCATTGATTACGAGAGGCAGAAACCTGCAGTCAGCTGAGGAATATGGGTCAGAGTGTTGATGTGATTGCAATGGGATGCTGTTTCACTCTTAGAGAACTAAACACAGTCTAAAGCTGATTAAGAATAGAATTCTCCCCATGAAATTTTTTATGAATATATATTAGATTCAATTAGAGAAGATATGGATTATTGATGGCCTGGAACTCAAAAGACCTGGCTCCTCTCCTTCTGTCATTTACTCATTGCCTGGCCTTGGTGAAACTTCTTTTTTTCTCTCTCAATCTCTCTCTTTCTCTCTTTCTCCCCCCTAGTTCCTCCCCCTCCCTTTCTCTCCCTTCTTCTCTGCCCTTCCCTCCCTCTTTCTGAGATAGACAGAGTTAGAGTATGTGTGCCAGGACCTTGCACATGCATGCTTCAGTTGCTCTTGCCCCTTTTTTTATTAGTGTTTTAATATTGACTTACACAATTCTGAGATAACATGGGTATAATTCCACACTTCTCCCACCTCCAGAGTTCTATATCCCTATTCTTTCCATTGGAAACTGCAGCGGTTCTCTCAAGGTCAAAGAAATGGGTTGACTATTATAACTATATATACACCCATTTCTTTCCTGCAGTCCTGCCTTCTTTTCCTTTCTAAGTCACACATACACCTCTTACTATTTCTGAATGTTCTTCCTTTATACCTCCTTTCTCTCTGGGTCCTGACAGAATTGGGTTCCAGAGCCCTCTAGTCACCTTTCCTTAACATTTCTACCCCTCTGGGAGTATGGACCAAAATTCTTAATAGGGTGCAGAAGATAGGAGTTCTGACTTCTGTAATTGTACATACCCCCATACCCCCATAGATACCCCCATACCCCCAGCTTGTTTTATCTTTCTCTAGTGAGGTAGGGCTATGGGGAGGTGAGGTTCTGGGACACACACATTGGTGAGGTTGTCTGACTGGGCCATTTTTAATTGAGACAGAAAGAAGAGGAGATAGCACGGCACTGGAGAATTCTCTTGCTATAGTAATCCTCTCTGGTGCTAGGGTTCAGCATGACTATCATCAGTGAGCTACCTTTCTAACCCTTTGGTGAAATTGCTGAAGATGTCTTAGGCCTCAGTTCCTTAATCTGTAAAATAAGTGAGTTGAGTTAGATCATGAATCTCAAACTCAACAATTTTTAGACGCTTTTTAGGATTCCATATAGAATATCATGTTTTCAAAAATTTGGCAGGAAATTAAAATACTGTAAGGTCCAAACTACATCTGTTGGCCAGATTTTAATCATCTAGATGCAGTCTCTTAAAAATTGTTAGTGATTTACAAGATTATAAGATAACAGAGGTATAGTTAGACACCACTCCCACCACCACCTATATGCAACCTTGAGAAGAGGATATCTAAGATCCTTCCGGTTCTTTATTTTTTATTATTTATTTTCATTTTTGTTGCCCTTGTTGTTTTTTATTGTCATTGTAGTTATTATTGTTGCTGTTGTTGGTGTCAATGTTGTTGGATAGAACAGAGAAAAATGGAGAGAGGAGGGGAAGACAGAGAGGGGGAGAGAAAGATAGACACCTGCAGACCTGCTTCCCCACCTGTGAAGCGACTCCCCTGCAGGTGGGGAGGCAGGGCTCCAACTGGGATCCTTATCCTGGTCCTTGCGCTTTGCGCCACCTGTGTTTAACCCACTGCGGTACGGCCAACCCCCAGACCCTTCTAGTTCTTTTTTTTTTTTTTTCCCTTCTAGTTCTTAATCTTTGAAATTCAACTATGACAGTTTAGAGTCAAGTCATTTAGAGATGTCTCTAGAGGAGTAATGGAACCATTTTTCCTCTATTTTAAAATGTGAAGTGCAGTTTACTATTGAACATTGCAAGTTTGAACTACTGTGGTCTACTTATACTGGAACTTTTAAAATTCTCAGCTTCTTCATTGGACTTAACCAACTGAACTGTGGGTTGAATGAAATCTTAGATGTAGACTAGCACATATGGGGGGCCAACTATAATTTTTACTCAGACTTTCCACTTCTGGAGGACAGATTGGAAGGGGGCTGGATGTGGGTGACCCTACATCCCACTAATCAACATCAACTTGATTAACCCCCATTAATCACAGGTTAATTGTATTGTGTAAACATGTCACTCTCAAAATGCAAATTTCAGGACTCTCCCAGTTTCCAGTTTTAACTTCCCTGTATGCTTTATAGTTTCCAAGTCATCTTGATTTAGAGCCTCCAGATGAAATATTGAGTACTATGTTATATTTCTAGTAATTTAGCTTCTACTGTAAATGACTAGGAAAACTTCATGTTATTTTGATTATGTTTATTGATGTTTTCACAATTCTTTACAGTAGCTAAATTACTAAATTTAAATTACTAAGTTCTTTACAGAAGCTAAATTACTAAATATTTAGGTAGGCAGGATCTTTTTTATTATATTTTTTGTCAAGCTATTTTTATTTGTGCTTAATAAGGGTTTGCAAGACTGTCAGATTATAGGGTATAGTTTCATACCACACCCACCACCAATGATAACCTCCCAATGATAACCACCATAGTTCTCATAAATCTTAGAGACAGTTTGTTTACTTCTGGATTGTTGTTTTGCAACTTCATTTGTTCCCTAGATTCCATGTATGAGTGAAACCATCCAGTAGTTGTCTTTCACCTTTTTACTTATTCTGCTAAACATAATCACCTCCAGTTCTGTCCATTTTGTTCCAAAGGACACAATGCCATCTTTCTTGATTGCAGAGTAGTATTTCATGGAGTATACATCCTGTAACTTCTTTATCCAGTGATCTGCCAATGGGTATTTAGGCTGCTTCTGGATATTGTGAATAGTGCAGCTATGAATTTGTGTTTTCATGTTCTTTGAATAAATGTTAAGTGTTGTATTGCTGGAACATAAGACATTTCCATTTTTAAGGACTATCCATACAGTTTTCCAAATTCCTATCAACAGAGTAATAGAGTCCTTTTTTTTCCTCTACAACCTCCCCAACACTTGTCATTTCCTGTTTTGTTGATGTAGGCCATTTTCACCAGTGTGAGCTAGAACTCCGTGGAGTTTTAATTTAGGTAGATAGCAACTTGATTAGTGCTGTGTACCTACATAGGTATTTGGAGGATCTGGCTTTCTAACATGAAATGAAAACATACTTTTGTCAATGAAAATGAACTTTAATTTACTGAAGTTTACAATGATGGCAAACACACTTACATAAACCAGTAAACAGCATTAAGAATAGAAACATAAGCATAATGTTTCATGTCATCACCCCCTCCAATATTTTATTCAGCGATAGCATTGATGAGTTTGGGTTAAAAATCTAAAACATCTTATTAGAAAAGTACTTACACACTATTCCTAAATAGAAAGAGAATGTCTTTTCCTTTTCTCTTCAGTCCTTACATTAATCTGTCTGGGGTTTTAAAGTTCATTTCTAGAAAGTGGATGTTTCAAATTACACTGTCACATAAGGGCACTAATTTCGGGGGTGTTTCATAGAGAATGACACATCAGTCTTATTATCCAAGACATAGAGAACATTAAAATCTCTGATTTTGACTTTGATCTATTTTTCTGTAAAATTGTATTGCTGTTATTCTCTTTTCTCATCATTTCTCACTGTGCGTTGTTTGCTTCCTTTACACTCTTTGATTTACTCAGCAAATATTTTAGCAAATACTTACTATGTGATAAAGCAGTGGGCAAGATAAATCTAGTTGTTATCCACAGTCTATCCAGGTCATCATCATACTCACCACAGATATATATATATATATATATATATATATATATATATATATATATATATATTCAGTTCAAAGTACCATACCATGAGGCAGAAAACTGAAAAAAAGAATACTTTACCTCAGGAATTGCATGGATTGTGAAGACCAGGACCTTTTGGAGTGTTCATCATCCCCTCTCAACACACTATTTGTTTTAGTATCTTTGTGTTTGAAATACCTTTCTACCATAGGTCTGCTTTCAAGGACACAAATTCAGAACCTTAAATCCTATAAGAAACAGTTCTGAAATGATTTCCTTAGGCCAGTCACTTTATAAGCAAATATGGATTTAGATTCAAGTAACTTGTAAAAAACATTGCCCTTTCGTTCACGAGACATGGGTAGGACAGAATTAGCACAATTTACCATAGTCTTCCAGAGTCATGTATCCCCTTACTATAGCCTATATTCTCAGGACAGTGTTAAGTTCTGGTGATGCTTTACTTCTGCAGATGTTTGGAGGCCATGATTAAGTACCTTACACTGTGGAAGAAAGAGGGGCAAGAGGAGCCCTATGTGAGCCTCACCCGAAAGAAGATGCTAATAAATGGCGAGGAGGTGCTGATAGAATGGGAGGTGGGCCACTCCATCCGGACGTTGGCTATGCACCGCAATGCCTACAAACGTATGTCACAGATCCAAGCCTTCCTGGGCTCTGTGCCCCAGTTGACCTATCAGCTCTATGTGACCCTGATCTCTGCAGAGGTTCCCCTGGGTAGAGGTGAGTGGTCCCAGAAGAGGGGTGGAATCTATTTAAATTAAGGGTCTTAAAAAGCTATAGACTTGAGATGCCCAAATACACTGGTCACTATTTCCATGTGACTATTTAAATTAAAATAAAATAAAATGGGAAATTTACTTCATCAGACATATTAATCACATTTCAAATGCTCAATACTCACATGAGGGTATAGCCTACTATATTGGACAGCACAGGTAGTACACAGAACTTTGCATCATCTCAGAAAATTCTATTGGACAGGATTGGAAAGTAGTCAAAGAACTTTAGGAGACAGACATCTCAGGTCTGCCAGATTACTTGTGTGGAAATAAGCTAATTGAACTGAAAATGCCACTGATAAACCATTTCTGGGCCCACTAAGAGCTGATAATACCAGCAGTCAATACGACATTTTCCTAGCCCAGAGTGTTCTTACTATACTGAGATGTTTGGGGGTTTGTTTGTCCTTATTTTAGTTAGGGATAGACATCTTAAATGAAAGCTTCCCCCAAATTACTAACTGTGAGAAAATATATTCCTAGATCAAAGCTCCTTTTTAAAAATGCCTTTCTTCCTCAAACCTAAATCAGTGTGGGGAATTATAATTACATATATAATTATTCTAAGCATCCTAGTCAGTTCTGATTAACCACATTTGGTTAATCATTTGAAATTAGCTTCATCTGCTTGGGTAGGAGCTAGTACAGCTTTGAACTGTCTCATTATTAGCTAGTGATCCTGTCTCACAAAATCCTATGTCTGTAATAAACCTAAGAAGAAAATTTTTTTATTTTTTTTATTTCTTCAAAAACAATGGTTAATCCAGTTCTGTTGGTTTTGAGACTTTTTCATAGAAATTCAGTTGACAGTAGTTTAAGAAGAAAAACTCTGGAATTGATGGCCTTCCTGAGAGTTTTGAAGGTTAGCAAGTCATCCAACTGACATCTATTTATACATTATAGCAAAAATAATCCATAATCAAATTGATTACTCTATATCTAATCATATATGAACATATAGTTTCCAGAAATATATGCAAAATATTACCTCTGGGAGTATAAATAAGTTAGTAGATTTTCACTTTATGCTCTTCTCTGTGTTTTAATAATTTTGGTTATTATTTTATCATAAAATATAAGTTATGATAAATATTAAAAACTGTACAGAAAAAAGTATGCATTATCTTATTTTCCAGAGGTAAGTTCTGTTTAACTATACAGAATGTAGCCTTCCTGAATTCTTTTTCATATGTGGTTATAAATGCTCATACAACATAAATATACATATATATTTACCATAATGGCTGTATTAGACATATGTTGAGCAATATGTCATTTCCAAAAGTATTAAAATATATATATATATACACTCACATATGTACATATTATGATAAATATATACTATACATATCTCACGAATTGGAGCATTCTTTATTTCCTTAATTGGTCAGATCAGTGCTTGTTTCTAATTTTTCTATGCAAATTTTTTATTTACAAATTATGTTTCAATTAACATCTTTTAAATATCTTTGTACTAGAATGAAATTTCATAGGATGAGTTATTAGCGGTAGAACTGCTAAGTGATATGCATGTTTATCATTTTATTTATAAAGCCAAATGACCCTCCCAAAGTGTAGCATGAGATTATATTTTCATCAACAGTAGATTAATGAACATATTTTTTATTTATTTTATTTTTAAATTTCTTTATTGGGGAATTAATGTTTTACATTCGACAGTAAATGCAATAGTTTGTACATGCATAGCATTTCTCAGTTTTCCATATAAGGATACAACCTCCACTGGATCCTCTGTCATCCTTCTTAGACCTGTATTTGCCCCCACCCACCCACCCCAAAATCTTTTACTCTGGTGTAATATGCCAATTCCAGTTCAGGTTCTACTTGTGTTTTTTTTCTCTTCTGATCTTGTAATGAACTTTTTTTTTTTTGCCTACAGGGTTATCGCTGAGGCTCGGTGCCACTGCTCCTGGAGGCCATTTTTTCCCCTTTGTTGTTTATCGTTGTTATTATTATTGTTGTCTTTGATGTTGGATAGGACAGAGAGAAATCAAGAGAGGAGGGGAAGACAGAGAATGGGAGAGAAAGATAGACACCTGCTTCTCTGCTTGTGAGGCCACCCCCCACTGAAGGTAGGGAGCCGGGGGGCTCAAATCGGTATCATTTTGCCCATCCTTGCGCTTCACGCAGTGCGCACTTAACACGCTGCTACTGCCCAACCACCAATGAACATGTTCTTAAATATTATTTAACTGGGAATGGGGAGACAGCATAATGGTTATGCAAAAGGCTTTCATGCCCGAGACTCCAAGGTTGTCCAAGGTTTAATCCTTAGCACCACTGTATATCAGAGCTAACCAATGCTGACCTCTCTCCTCTTTCTGTGTCTTTCTCATTAAAACAAAATAAATAAAATTTAAAATATATAATTATGAAATAGATGATGATTTTAATAATTTGTGTTTTGAGTGAAGCTGAGTATCTTTTTATATTTGGTGACTGTTTTTTACATTGCTTATTTAGATGTTTTACTTACTTTTTTCTAGTGGGTTGTTTAACATTTTATTATTAATTTGTAGGAGTCATTTTTTTCTTTTAGTGACTCATCATTTCTTTGCTGTGGATAAGTGTATGCCCATATTTCTACAATACATTTTGGGATATAGGAAATGATGGTGATAATGACAGGAGCTAGCAGGTATTATGTATGCCCTGGGTAATTTACATGTAATCATTTTATTTCATCTTCACAACAACCCTATGAGGTAATTATTATCATTACCCCCATTTTACAAATGAGTAAACAGAGAGGTTAAGCAAAAATCTCCAAAGTCCCATAAATAGTAGGTGGCAAAGATTAGGTTGGAATCCAAGGTGTCTGCCTTTGGAGTCCAAGTTTGCAACTATTAACATGCACAAAAAACTGAAAAGCCTTTTCAGGTCTTCACTGATTTCTCCTATTGAAAGTTTCTGGAAATACTATTTTTTAAAAAGTTTTATAAATATAGTTTAGGCCTGGTTTTGCTTCTTTTCACCCATTGTTCTATTTAAACTATAATTTTCCAGAGATGTTTATTTAAAATATATATATATATATCTTTATGAAGAGGAGGGACAGAGAGAGAGACCACACCATATCTCAGTCACCTAGGATCTAACCCAGGGCCTCAGGCATGAAAATTATCACATTACCCACTGACTCACTTCCCTGTCTGCCTATTCATCTGTCATCTCCTCTTCATTTTTGAGTTACTTTTTCCAGTGGAGACTATCTGGGTCAATACAAACTCACTAGCAGTGTTATTATGTTATATGGCATGAGCTTGTTTGTTGGAAGGATAAATGGTATTTATCCAGTTCTTGGGAGCATCCTGGTTTCTTCCTTTTATTATACTTCTATTAATACATGACTTCTAATTTAAAGGGAGCTAACATCACACTTTGGTAGATGTGTATATGAGAGAGAGAGAGAGAGAGAGAGAGAGAGAGAGAAAGAAAGAAAGAAAGAAAGAAAGAAAGAAAGAAAAAGAGAGAAACAGATTTCAGATCATTGCTCAGCTCTGGCTTATGGTGCTGTGGTCAGAGCCTCAGGCATGAAAGTTTTCACATAACTATTATGCTTTCTTCCCTGTCCTGTTAAACTCCAGAAATTTCTTTACTTAAACCCTTTTTCTGTTTTTATTGATTTAATAATGACCAACAAGACTGAAAGATAAGAGGGACCCAATTCCAAGCATCAGAGTTCCATATCCCGTCCCCTTCATTGGAAACTTTCCTATTCTTCATCCCTCTGAGAGTATGGTAAACCTGTTTTGTTTTGTTTTTGTTTTTTATAAAAAGGAAACATTGACAAAACCATAGGATAAGAGGGGTACAACTCCACACAGTTCCCACCATTAGAACTCCACATCTCATCCCCTCCCCTGATAGCTTTCTTATTCTTTATCCCTCTGAGAGTATGGACCCAGGATTATTATGGGATACAAACTCTGGTAAAGCTTAAGGAACAGTATATGAGTAACCCTTTATGCTTCATCTAGGTGTACTGATTGTTAACATTTGCTGCACATGCTTTCTTTCTCTCTCTTGGTTAATTGTACGCATATCCCCACAAAGAGCCATTTTTTAAAAAAATTATTTATAAAATGGAAATACTGACAAGACCATAAAATAAGAGGGGTACAATTCCACACAACTTCCACCACCAGAACTCCCTATCCAATCCCTTTCCTTGATAGCTTTCCTATTCTTTATCCCTCTGGGAAGAGAGCCAACTGTCCATTTGTAAATTACAGACATCATGATAACTCACTTCTAGATACATCAGCCTGTGTCTCCTAAGAGCAAGGGCATTATCCTACCAACTTATAAAATTCAAGACATGCAACATCAATCATAAATTATTTAATATACTTACACTCACAATTTCTCCTCCTATGCCCATACATGTGTTCTTACTAAGCTTTTTTTTCTAACTTATTTAGTTGTTGAAAAAAGTCATGATGCATTTATCTATGCTTTTCTATGCAAAAAAAAATGTGCCTGACTTTTCCCATAACCCAATAGAACTCAAGGAAAGTGAATTGCATTTGGGACTCATGTCTCTTTATTCTGCTTTAATTTACAATCATCCTCTTTGCCTTTTTCTGTCTCACATGACATGACCTTTTCTTTCTCTCTTTCTTCTTTTTAACAACCACTTTACTACAAGTGTAGGGATTTAAAAAGCATTCCAAAGCACTGGAGTAATGAATTCACATTGCTGATGATTAATGCAAGCAACTGTAAAATATCTTTGTGAATTGGGAAACTGGATTACATAGCTATCTAGTGATTTTTCAAGCTCCTAAGCAGATGAACCATGAACATCTAATTGAAGGTATTTTATGCAGCCTCTCTAAAGTCAGAATACTCATTATGCCACAAACATTTACTGAATATCTAGTATATTTCAGGCAGCAATGAACTGTAAATTCAATAATGAACAAAATAGACTTGGTTCCTTCTGTCCTCATGGATTTTACAGTATACATTTTGGCATGTGGTAGAAACACACACAAACAAAATCAATTTCCTGAAGAAGAAACATCTATTACCAAAGTTATTCTCTATGAGTCTCCTAGACTGGGTTAATTCAGAGAGGATTCTTTCTGCCATCCTTAACCATGTTTCATCAGCAGCCTGTTTCATGGAATAAATTATGTTTTATGCCTCTATATGTGCTCTCCTTAGGTTGATAATATTCTATTGCTAGTTCTGAGATATACTTTTTATTTAGTTGTTATTATTATTCAAGTATAACAGTTATGTTCACATGGAAAATTTGGAAAATTGATAAAATGTAAAAATACATTAAAAACTTGTTTAAGTCCTACACAAAATATTTAGTTGATTTTTTCATCTCTTTCTGTACATGCTATTCATTTTCATAGCTGTGTTTATATGTGAATTTTTTATTGGAGGCTTAATGGTTACAGTCAACAGTAAAATATAGTCATTTGTACATGTGTAACATTTCTCAGTTTTCCACTTAACAATTCAACCCCCTCTAGGTCCTCCTCTGTCATTATGTTTCAGGCCCTGAGCTCTCCACCCCACCCAAAAACCTTTTACTTTGGTGCAATACACTAGTGAATTCTTTTTTGTCATCACTAGGGCTTTACCACTCAAGACAGACTTTGTTCATTTGAACAAAGTTTTTTGTTTGTTTGTTGTTTTTCTATTTCGAAAAATGGAGACAGAGAGAGGGAAGGAAAGACATCAGAGCACCAAAGCTTTCTCCAGTGTTTTGAGGGCTGATCTCAAACCTGGGTTGCATGCATAGCAAAGCAGATTCACTATCCAAATTATCTATTTTGCTCACCCATGTGAGTTTGTTCTTAACTGAGACTCTTGAATCTTAACTCTCATCTTTCTGGACCTCTGGACCAGAGGATAAACTTCACAACCAATACTGACTGACTGCATATTTTGCCTTTTTTTCTCATAGCTGTGTTAATGATCTTTTCCCTGATATCTGTGACCTATGGAGCTACCCTCTGCAATATGTTGGCTATCCAGATCAAGTATGATGAATACAAGATTCGTCTTGGGCCACTAGAAGTCCTCTGCATCACCATCTGGCGGACATTGGAGATAACTTCCCGCCTCATGATTCTGGTGCTATTCTCAGCCACCTTGAAACTGAAGGCTGTTCCCTTCTTATTGGTCAACTTTCTGATCATCCTCTTTGAGCCTTGGGTTAAGTTCTGGAGGAGTGGTGCCCAGATGCCTAATAACATTGAGAAAAATTTCAGCCGTTTTGGCACCCTGGTAGTACTCATTTCTATAACTGTCCTCTATGCTGGTATCAACTTCTCTTGCTGGTCAGCCTTGCAGTTGAAGTTGGCAGACAGGGACCTTGTTGACAAAGGTCAGAACTGGGGACATATGGGCCTGCACTATTGTGTGAGACTGATAGAGAATGTGATCATGGTCTTGGTTTTTAACTTCTTTGGAGTTAAAGTGTTACTGAATTACTGTCATTCATTGATTGCCTTGCAACTGATTATTGCTTATCTGATTTCTATTGGCTTCATGCTCCTTTTCTTCCAGTACTTGCATCCATTGCGCTCACTTTTTACCCACAATGTAGTGGATTACCTCCACTGTGTCTGCTGCCACCGACACCCTCAAAACAGGATTGAGAATTCACAGCCATCAATAGAAACTGAAGCAAGACAAAACATTGTCTGATTCTATATTCTGGGTATTTGAAGATGTGTTGAGGGTTGCCAAAAGTAACTGTGAAATTAAAGAAGAAGAGGAAGCTCATGGATGAGAATACATCAGAGATGTTTTCTGGTAAGCTTGTCAGAAGAAAGAGCAACACCCAAATATGTTTTTTTTTCATTTGATCAATATTTGTTGCTACATTTGGACACCAGAGTAGGTGCCATATACTCAGAAGGGTCATAAATACCATCTCCCACCTAAGTCAGTTGTCTGCTTTGCAGGACAACTTACCTCCACATTCTTTAGGCTTTCTGTGACCTTCTAACCTTATTTATTTGCTAGAGATATTACTGAGGTTTTCTAGGACTGAGCTGAAAGTTCAGAATTCCACCAGAATATATCCTGATATGAAAGCAAAGAATGTGGCAGTTTGTTAACTAAATCAGTGTGACTTATGAGGAACCTGTAAGTATAAATGTGGCTGGAGTCCTTTAATTCTAGTGAGAAACAGATTAAGAAGGAAAAATACTGCTATTAAAAGAGCTGCTCTCTAAATAAACATATTCTTCATTGGGATTTTGCTAGTGATCATTCATTAAGGACCTCTCTTTTCAGTGACCATTCATAGGCACACTCTGAGGAGAAACAGAGTGCAAGATTCCTTTAGAACATAAGCCAGAAAGATTCTCTTTTTCAGGCACCTATGTGGGCCTCCAGATAGTTCAGTGGAGCGGTTAAATAAAATATCTCACCTGTGCCTCATTATCAGGGATTCTCTCCAATCCAGCTTTTGGCGTTTTACTATTTTATGTGGACCTCAGAGAAGCTGAACTGTAATTGATAGTGTTTGTAACCTATGAAAGAAATAAAAAGTTGCTTGTACCACCTACTGCCTTGAATATTTTTATTTGCTTTTGAGGGGGACAGAGAAGATAATAATATCTGAGCTATCACTTTCATGTTGTACAGAGTTGGGATAGTGGCTAACTCTCCAAAGTAAGAGCAGAGGAAGAAAACTAAATCATATTAAACTGCTGTCAGTACTGATTTTTACATAAAGTATTTTATTGTTCTAATAAGGAACATATGCTTACAAACCCTCTGATCACACCCCCACTGGAAAAAAAATGCAGTTCTCCCTTTTTCATGTATCTCAATTCTTAGATTGCACATCAATAGGGTATTTTGATGGGAATGTCTGGATGCCTCTAAGTGCACATGTTACAATGTTCAAGGACCAGGGTGCAATCTCTGTGTCCCCACCTGCAAGGGGGGAAACTTCACAGATGGTGAAACAGTTCTTTCTATCTCTCCCTCTGTCTATATATAAAGATATAGATATGTATATATATATATATATATATATATATATAGATAGATCCCTTCCCTCACAATGTATGTCCCTATCCAAAATAAATAAAAATAAAATATTTTTAAAAGAAAGAATTGAACCTCCTATGGCAATTGTCGATTGGAGTATTATATCTCAACATTCCCCTAACTGGTGTCTAGCAATCATAGACCATAAAAGTAAGAACTCCTAGTTAGAGAACATCAAGATTCTACAAGGAATTGTAGGCAATCTAACCTTAGATATCTCTTCCTCATCCATAGTAAGATCATACTAAGAATTTAACTTTAACCATTTTCCTTCCTATTCAGTATCAGGACATCATGCTGAAGGAGTAACTTGACTGTAAGCCATAACTGTCCTGTTTTCCTGGCATGCCAATCATGGTTTTACCATTTTCTACCTCACTTTAGGACTAAAATGACTAACTAGTTAATATGCGAGAGAGTGACTTATTTTGAAGAAAACATCACTTTTTTTTCTTTGTTGGGGAGTTAATGGTTTGCAGTCAATAGTAAAATACAGTAGTTTGTACATATGTAACATTTCTCAGTTTTTCCATATATCTATCTAACCCCCCCCCCAGGTCCTCCTCTGCCAAACTATTCCAAAACCTGAACACTCCCCCTCAACCCAGAGTCTTTTACTTTGCTGCAGTACACAAAATCCAGTCCAAGTTCTGCTTTGTGTTTTCCCTTCTGTTCTTATTTTTCAACTTCTGTCTATGAGAACATCCTTTTTAACTCAACTCTTTCATTCAGTCTTTTATTTTGAAGAGATTAAAGTGGTTATAAAAAATCCACACTGTTTTCTCCTGTATTATTCAAGGTGAATTTGACAGAAGTAATTTGTCAAATATCCAGAAGGGCATATATCCATTTGGAATTCAATCAGGAATTTCTGGCAAATGTTTAATCTGCCCTCATTAGAAGCAAAAGCAATACAGAACTGTCATTCACGTCATATCATATCATTAAAACCATGTGAATCAGCTAATTAAGGAGCAGGTGCCATGGGAACATAGAAACACACATTGAGCCAGATAGGCCAATTAGAGTTAGAGTGAAGATACAAAGCAAATTAAAATGTACCTTACTACTAGTTGGATCAGGCATATTTTTCTCCATAGATCCTCCCTAGCTTCAATGACTTAATAGTTTGAGAATGCATGGATTTTAGGGCAAAGGGTGGCAAACGCTAGAAGAAGGGCAAAGGGTGTGGAGCAGCTTCCAACCTGAAAAACCTGCTGTGAAGAAGAGCCTCTAATGACATACTATGAAAATAAACAATCAGGGGAGTCGGGCTGTAGCGCAGCGGGTTAAGCGCAGGTGGCTCAAAGCACAAGGACTGACATAAGGATCCCGGTTCGAACCCCGGCTCCCCTGCAGGGGAGTCGCTTCACAGGCGGTGAAGCAGGTCTGCAGCTGTCTGTCTTTCTCTCCTCCTCTCTGTCTTCCCCTCCTCTCTCCATTTCTCTCTGTCCTATCCAACAACGACAACAATAATAACTACAACAATAAAACAAGGGCAACAAATAGGAATAAATAAATAAAATAAATATTAAAAAAAAGAAAATAAACAATCAGAACTTTATATAGATGGTGGCCTTTCTGTTCTACAATAATATCCCAGATACATAGGAGGAGTCATAGAATGCAGTGGTTGGACAGAGGAAGTGCCCCTTACTGTAATCAAATGTTTTTTTAATTCAGTACTTTCACTTTAAGCTCTGAAATCTTAAATCAACACAGAGTACTTGTCCAGGGGTAGGGCTTGGTGGCAGAGGAAGCATAAAAGGGGCCAGAAAGTAGGATTTTGGAAAAGGAAGCAGAAGTGAGGAGTTGGGGAGGAAGAGACCACTGTAACTACAGTTGACTTCATGTCACTGAAAATTCTGTAAGTTAAAATAAGTAAATAAAACCAGAAAACACCTGGAATTGCCAAAACCATCTTGAGGAAAAGAAACAGAAATGGAGGCATCACAATCCCAGATCTCAAACTATATTATAAGGCCATCATCATCAAAACAGCCTGGTACTGGAACAAAAATGGGCACAGACCAGTGGAACAGAATTGAAAGCCCAGATATAAACCACACCTATGGACATCTAATTTTTTATAAGGGGGCCCAAATGGAAGAAGGAGGCTCTCTACAATAAATGGTGCTGGGAAAACTGGGTTGTAACATGCAGAAGAACGAAATTGAACCACCTTATCTCACCAGAAACAAAAATCAACTTCAAATGGATCAAAGACCTGGATGTCAGACTGGAAACTATCAAATACTTTGAGGAAAACACTGGTGAAACACTTTCCCACCTAAACCTCAAGGACATCTTTGATTAAACAAACCCAATTGCAAGGAAGACTAAAGCAGAAACAAACCAATGAGACTAAATCAAATTTAAAAGCTTCTGCACAGCCAAAGAAACTATCACACAAACAAAGAGACCCCTCACAGAATGGGAGAAGATATTCACATGCCATACATCAGACAAGAGACTAATCACCAAAATATACAAAGATCTCAGCAAACTTAGCAACAAAAAAGCAAATGACCCCATCCAAAAATGGACAGAGGATATGAACAAGACATTCACTTCAGAGGAGATCCAAAAGGCTAACAAACATATGAAAAACTGTTCCAGGTTGCTGATTGTCAGAGAAATGCAAATAAAGACAACATTGAGATACCACCTCACTCTTGTGAGAATGGCATACATCAAAAAGGACAGCAACAACAAATGTTGGAGAGGCATGTTGTGGGGACAGAGGAACCCTTCTGCACTGCTGGTGGGAATGTAAATTAGTCCAGCCTCTGTGGAGAGCAGTCTGGAGAACTCTCACAAGGCTAGACATAGACCTTCCATATGACCCAGTAATTCCTCTCCTGGGGATATACCCCAAGGATTCCATAATGCCCAACCAAAAAGATATGTGTACATCTATGTTCATAGCAGCACAATTCATAATAGCTAAAACCTGGAAGGAACCCAGGTGCCCAACAACAGATGAGTGGCTGAGAAAGCTGTGGTACATATACACAATGGAATACTATGCAGCTATTAAGAACAGTGACTCCAACTTATCTGACCCATCTTGGACAGAGCTAGAAGGAATTATGTTAAGTCAGCTAAGCCAGAAAGATAAAGATGAGTATGGGACGTGCCCACTCATCAACAGAAGTTGAGAAAGAAGAACAGAAAGGGAAACTAAAAGCAGGATCTGATTAAATCGAGAGCAGGGCATCAATGTAAAAACCCGGTGGTGAAGGGGAGGGTAGCCATTGGCGCTTCCTGGTGTGGCAGGGGGTGGGGGGTCGGGGGTGGGACACAGTCTTTTGGTGGTGGGAATGGTGTTTATGTACATTCCTATTAAAGTGTAAACATATAAACCACTAATTAATATGAGATGGGAAAAATTGATCATATGTCTATAACTTCTTAAAACACAGACTGAGTCTTTCTAATACATAGGCTGTCCTTGATATGTTGACTCTCTCAAAAGCCTAGACCAGGGAGAACAGAAGCAACCAGTAGCACAGCTATATACAAGATGCTGGGTATTATACCCCAACCCCTAACAAAGGGTCTTTCCAAAGTTAACCCAATCACCAAATAATATGATGATAACAATAACTATCCATTGTCTTCTTGAAGCCTAAGATAACAGGAACCTCACATTTCCACTATAGAGCCTATATTTCCCCCAGTCTGGAACCTTAGGGTGGGGCCCACTTTCCTGCATGCTTCTCTCAATTCATATCAAATAATATTGCATCCGCAGATCACAACCTAATCAACGCAACGAGTGCCACCCCAACATGCTTCACTTCAGACTGTGACCAGAGACTTCAGGTGTGGAATGACAACCCTTCAGCTTCATCACTCAGGTGAGACCTTTCCTTTCATAGTATTCTCTAATTCCATTCCAGGTGGCCCACTCCCCAATAAAGTCCCCAAACCTAGATATAGTCCAGGTCCCCTGAGATAGAGCATAGGTTCACATGTGCTCATAAACTAGGGAAAATATATATACCTGAAAGCAGAAGTACACAAGAGCATGCAGGGAATACGCCCTACACTTCATCTGTACTATTCTAGTCTTTAGGTCCGTGATTGTTCAACAGTTTGTTTGGCTTTGTATATTAACTCTTTTTTCAGCCACCAGGTTCCGGATGCCAGCATGATGCTAACCAGACTTCCCTGGACAGAAAATCCCATCAATGTGTACTGGAGCTCCACTTCCCCAGAGTCCCACCCTACTAGGGAAAGAGAGAGGCAGACTGGGAGTATGCATCGACCAGTCAACACCCATGTTGAGCAGGGAAGCAATTACAGAAGCCAGACCTTCCACCCTCTGCAACCCACAATGACCCTCGATCCATACTCCCAGAGACACAGAGAATGGGAAGGCTATCAGGGAAGGGGATGGGATATGGAGACTGGGTTGTGGGAATTGTGCGGAACTGCACCCCTCTTATTCTATGGTTTTGTTAATGTCTCCTTTCTTAAACAACAAAAAGAACAATCTAAAAAAATAAGTAAATAAGCTTGTTAAGGAAATGTAGTGAATAAACTAACTGCTGACAATTTCATTTGCTCCACAAATGTTTAGCAGACTACGTATACAAAAATATGAGTCACTGTAGAGGAATTAATAGTTGATGTTTATATACATTTTATATATGTCTGGCACACTGTGTTTTATATGCATAATTTCATTCATTCCTCAAAACAACTCATTTTTTGTTGCCACCAGGGTTTTTGCTGTGGCTTTATGCCTGCACAATTCCATCTCTCCCAGTGAATTCTTTTTTCTTTAAATAAAATATGAAAGAGAGGGAGAGAGACAGAGAAAGAAACAGAAATGTCACAGCACTGCTCCATTACTCTTTAAACTTCCCTTTTGCGTGGTGCTCCCATGTGGTAGCAAAGATCTAGGGCCTGTGTGAACTCATGTCCTTGTGCACGGTAAAGTAGGCACTCTACTATGTGAATTATTTCCCAGACTCCACAAAATGACTTTTTTACTTTATTTATTTTATTTTATTTTATTTTTTACCAGAGTGCTGTTCAGCCCCAGCTTATGGTGGTATGGGGGATTGAATCTGGGACTTTGGAGCCTCAGGCATGAAAGTCTGTTTGCATAACCATTATGCTATCTACTCTCCACCCTAAAACAACTTTTTAAAAAATATATTACTTTTTAAAAATTTCTTTACTGGGGAATGTTTTACATTCGACAGTAAATACAATAGTTTGTACGTGCATAACATTTCCCAGTTTTCCATATAACAATACAACCCCCACTAGATCCTCTGTAAAAATATATTACTTTTGTTTATTAGATAGAGACCATCAGAATTCAAGAGGGAAGGGGGAGAGAGAGAGAGAGAGAGAGAGAGAGAGAGAGGAAGAGAAAAGGAGAGACACCTGCTGATCTCCTTCACTACTTATGAAGCGTTCCCCCGAAGGTGGGGACTGGAGGCTTGAACTCAGTTCCTTGGTCACTGTAATTTGTGTGCTTAACCAGGTGCACCACCACCTGGCCCCCAAAACAACTTTTTAAAATATTTATTTATTTTCTCTTTTGTTGTCTTTGTTGTTTTTTATTGTTGCTGTAGTTATTGTTGTTGTTGTTGATGTCGTCGTTAGATAGGACAGAGAGAAATGGAGAGAGGAGGGGAGGACAGAGAGGGGGAGAGAAAGATAGACACCTGCAGACCTGCTTCACTGCATGTGAAGCGACTCCCCTGCAGGTGGGGAGCTGGGGGCTCAAACTGGGATTGTTACTCCATTCTTTTCGTTTTGAGCCACATGCGTTCAACCAGCTGCGCTACCACCTGACTCCCCCAAAACAACTTTTATGAGGTAATTACTGTTTATTTTTCTTTGTATACATAAAGATTGCAAGGCACAGAAAAGTGAAGTGACTTGTCCAAGAATCTAAGCAAGAATTTAAAGAGTATTTTACTTTGGAATTAAGACACACAAAAGAGGAACTCAGAACAGAATTTGATTAGAAGCTACAAAGCTTTAAAGAAGAACTTCAAGCAGAATTCACTAAGCAGTTAGGAAGCATGAAAGGAAAAATTCAAACAGAACTGCAAGGACTGAAAGATACCTTTAGTGCAGTTCAAACTCAGGTAGAAGGTTTAGGAAGTAGACTCACACATGCAGAAAAAAGAATTTCCAATCTAGAAGATACAATTAGCCCAACTTTCAATTCAAAGATGAGGGAGAAGAAAGGTTTAGAAAGAATGAAGCTGTTCTCTTTGAAATTGTAGACTCCATCAAAAGGTTGAATGTAAGAGTGATTGAAATATCTGAGGATACTGGGGCCCTAGTCGAGGAGTCCTGAGATTCCCAAACACACATGATGGGCCTAAACCTCGAATAAATCCCTCCCTCCATTGTTACAAATCATTTATGTCAGGAACAACACAATAGACCCCTTTGTAGGCCCCCATAGGACCTTGCCCTCAACTTGGATCAGCAATGGTAGAGAATGTTCCATCCTCCGAAGGGAGGCTGGACAATATACTCTATGCTACACCTGAGGAAGATGGGTCCTGATATTGGGGCAGCTTGGAATGTTCCTACTCATGACCACAGAATGTGAGCTCAGATCTACAGGAAAGCAGAGGTCACATAGGCTCTTAAGCTGAATATGGTCCCCAGATCACATCAAACTGATGGGGTTTACAATCAACAATATTTATACATCTTCCCCACATTTGAGAGCTACTCTCATCCCTGATCCATCTTTCTTGTCCTTTTTCTACCCATGACATCATCTCCCCAGACAATAATTAGGATCCATCTACATATCAGATTTCAGGCTCAGGCAAAAAACAAAGAAAAACTAGTATAGCCACAGGCCCTTTGAAATATAACTAAAATATGCCTACTAGCTATCTACAAAATGACCCCTCAACTCTTCATCTGCACTATTTCAGCCTTTAAGTTCATGATTGGTCAACAATGTTTGGCTTTATATGTTAATTCTCTTTTCAACCATCAGGTTCCAGATGCTAGTGAGATGCCAACCAGACTTCCCTGGACAGACAACCTCACCAATGTGTCCTGAAGCTCCGCTTCCCCAGAGCCCTTCTCCACTAGCGAAAGAGAGAGACAGGCTGGGAGTATGGATCAACCTGTCAATGCCCATGTTTAGCTAGCGGGGAAGAAATTACAGAAGCCAGACCTTCAACCTTCTGCCTCCCACAATGACCTTGGGTCCATACTCCTAGAGGGATAAAGAATAGGAAAGCTATCAAGGGAGGGGATGGGATACAGAGTTCTGATGGTGAGAATTGTGTGGAGTTCTACCCCTCTTATCTTATGGTTTAGTCAGTGTTTCCTTTTTATAAATAAAAAATAAAAAAAGAAATATCTGAAGATGACAATTATGTCAAAGGACCAGAGATAATTTTTCAGAGAAATTTAGCTGAGTATTTCCCTCACCTAGGCAATCCTCAGAACATACTTATTCAAGAGGCAAACTGATCACCCAGGTCTGTAAAACCAAAGCAACCAACATCAAAGTCCATTATGATAAAACTATCAAAACTCAATGACAAAGAAAAAAATTTGCAGGTGCTAGGGAAAGGAAAGAACTTACATACAAGGAAGAGCTATTAGGCTTTCGTTAGATTTCTTTTCACAAACCCTAGATCCAAGGAGAGAGTGGAATGACATGCTCAAAGTTCTAAAGGAGAGGGAATTCCAGCCACATAACTTGTATCCTGCAAAATTATCCTTCAGATATGAGGGAGAAATAAGGTTTTCTCAAATATCCAAGAACTAAAGGAATTTGCCACAATCAGACCCACCTTATAAGAAATAATGAATGGAGCCCTACAAGAAAGGGGGAAGTAGAGGAATACACATTCTAAGCTAAGTGAATAGCAGAAGACTAGAAATAAGTACACACTATAAAATTGGCTGCACATTGATGACCAGACGGTCAAGGTGATTAACCAGTACCAGACAGTGAAGCCCACTGCTGACCACACAGCCTACCTCCTGTATTACTGCTGAGTGGAACTGCTATAATCGCCATACTGCTTCTAGAACTCTCACTGACTTCCTCTCTTTAGTAGTTCTTGAGAGAAAATATTTCTCCTTTTTGCAAAAATGGGCTAGAATGGAGATGCCTTGGGGTTTGTGTACAATATAGTTTGTGTTAACTTCTAACTTCCAAATCAAAATCTTTTGGCTGGAAGCACAAGAAAAATCAGAGAGGAATTCACCACAGAAACTCATCCTTACAAAATGTTAGATAGAAACAAATGGGCAAAGATTAATCAATTTAAAATAAACTCAAAACAAAAATCTGAATGAACATAAGTAAACCACATAAATCAATAATCACCCTAAAAGTGAATGGCCTAAACTCACCTGTCAAAAGACTCAAAGTGGGTCAAAAAACAGGATCCATCTATTACGTATCTTCAAAAAACACACATCCAAAGAAAAGACAAAAAGAAACTGAATATAAGATGCTAGCGCAAGATGTTCCAAGCTAATAACTCACAAAAAAGGGCAGGGACAGCTATTATGTTCTCTGATAAAATAGACTGTCAGGCAAAGAAAATAATCAGAGACAGAGACAGACATTATATAATGGTTAAGGAATTAATCCAACAGAAAGATAGAACCATCATAAATATATATGTTTCTGCAGGTCCTCTGGTTCCACCACCTCACCAGCCGTTGGGCAACGGAGGTCAGAGCAGCCTCCTGGGAGTCCTGGGGTAGCTCCGCATGTCGAGGGCAAGTGCTCAGAGAGACAAGTAGTCAGCTCTGGATGAACCTCAGTGTGGCAACTGATTTATTGGGGGGAAAGGCAGGCAAATATACCCATTGCTCGGGAGGAAGGTTGAAGTAATTATTAACCCAAAATACAGAGCAACACAATGCAGTCACATTTTGACCTACAGACTATTTGATCACAAATAAAAGGTCACCATACAAGGTTTGATCACAAGCTTCACAATGCATATTTTTCCAGAGGTAGATTGCAGGCACTTTAGGCAGGGGGGGAAGGGAAGCAGCTGAGCAATCAGAATGTTTGTTGGCAGTTTTTAAGTTAGTCATACACAGTAATTTATGGTCTTTGTTTAAAAATGGAGAAAGGGTGGCATATGTAGAGAGGCACCCATGTCTGTGGGTCCAAGTCATAAAGAAGGCATCATAAATTCTCTAGTTGAGTGGGCTTAGATCAAATTAGCTGGACAGCCTCGCAGAAAGGCCCAAAGAAGACATATCCCAAAAACTTAGTTCTGGTTGAGTTCAACAAATGATACTCAATGCTTAAACAATTGGGAGAAAGTCTAAGGTCATCATATAAAAATGAGGATTACAAAAGTTGGATAAATGCAGGAGACTGGCCCACATAACAATGGCCCTTTTGGTCAATATCACACCATCTTATCATCTGGGGCCCTAGTTAGGGAACCCGTGGATTCCCACACAATTATGATGGGCATACACCTATAATGGATCCCTCTCTCCACCACCACTGGTCACTTCCAACAGGAACAGCATCTTTGAGACCTCCCAGGACCTTGCCTTCACCATAAAGCAGTGATGGTAGGGATATGCCCTGCCAGCTGAGGAAGACTGGTACTGAAATAAGTGCAGCCTGAAATGTTCCCAGCTGTGACCATGAGCTGTAAGCTCAGACCAATAGGGACATAGAGGTTACACAGGATCTGGTGCTGAATATAAATATATAAGCCCTGGATCAGGTGGATGGAGGTAAATAGTTAATTTTACTCACAGAATTTTTTTCAAGAGTCGGAGCTATTCATTGCCCTAATCCAACTTTCTAGCCCTTCTCTCTACTCTGACACTATTCTCTCAGACAATATTCTTTTATTTTATTTTATAAAATGGAAATATTCACAAGACCATAGGATAAGAAGGGCACAATTCCACACAATTCCCACTACCAGAAGTCCATATCCTTGATAGCTTTCCTAATTTTTATCCCTCCGGAAGTATGGACCCAGGATCATTATGGGGTGCAGAAGGTGGAAGGTCTGGCTTCTGTAATTGTTTCCATGGGACATTGACAGGTTTATCCATACTCCCATCCTGTCTCTCTCTTTCCCTAATAGGGATAGGGACATGGGGTTCCAGGACACATTGGTGGGGTCATCTGCCCAGCTAAGTAAGGTTGGCATCATGATAGCATTGGAGCCTGGTGGCTGAAAAAGAGTTAAGATATAAAGCAGAACAAATTGTTGACTAATCTTGAACCTAAAGACAAGAATATTGTATATGAAGATTTGGGGGTCTCCATTTTGGAAAAAGCTAGTAGATCTATTTTAGGTATATTCCAAGAGGCCCCTGACCCTACCAGTTTTTGCCTGAACTTGACATCTAATATGCAGGTGACCTAAGTTATTGTCTGGGGAGTTTATGTCATAGTTGGAAAAAGGACTAGAAAGCTGGATTAGGGAAGAGAGTAAATCCCAAATATGGGAAAAGTCAGACAATATTCTTATCCAACTTCAGGCTAGCTATCAAAACTACAGTTGTGTGCCCCAAGGAGCAAGCCTAGAATGGACTTCCTAGCTTTCTTCTACCCTAAAATCCCTAATCTCATTTTCTTTGTATCTACTTTTGGTTCCTGTTCATTAACGATTTTGTCTCAACTTTTGTCCTACCACCTTCCAGACACCAAATTACAGATGGTACCATAATTCCATCCTGACTTCTCTGGGCAAATGACCTCACCAGTGTGAACTGGAACTTCACCTCTTCAGAGCTGTGGCCCACTAGGGAAAGACAGAAACAGGGTGGGGGTATGGATCAACCTGCCAACGCCATGTCCAGCAGAGAAGCAATTACAGAAGCCAGAACTCCTACCTTTTGCATCCCCAAAATAACCTTGATTCATACTTTCAGTGGGGGAGAAGTGATAGGAGAAAGATAAGAGGGCTCAGAACTCCAGTTCCATCAGCACCCAGAGAGAGAGAAGGAAAAGGAGAGGAATATATGGAGATAGTAATGTTGCCATGAGTAGCTTGGAGGGGAAGAGAGGATTGGATCAGGAAGAAAAAGGGGGGAATTATGTATAAATGTAGACAGATAGTTGTAGAGATGATGGTTGGCCCATGTCTACAACCTTGGGGATCTGTGGTGGCTTGCAGTAGGGAGACTGAAGATTCCGAACTCTGGTGGTGGGAATGGCTTGTATTTAAACCTCTGCTGACATGTAATTCCATAATAAATAAATAAATATTTATTGTAAACCATTGAGCATACCAATGAAAATATCACAGCATATTAAAAAAACTAGGATGGAGACCTAATGTGTATTCACATAAAGGTTTATGCTAGAAATTGGGGGTAAGATGAGAGGAAGGGTGATAAAAAAGACTTCTTTTCTTTTTGTCATAGCTGGGGCTTCACTACTCCAAGCCAAAACTTTTATCAGGTAGACACAGAGACAGAAGAATGGGAAAGACCCCCACAGCACTGAGGCTTACTCCACTGCAGTGGGGTCAGGTTCAAACCTGGTTCTTGAACATGACATGGCAGGAGCATTATCTAGACAAGCTATTTTGTAACCCAGATCCCTAACTATGTGTTACATAGATGTTGAAATACTAATAAAATTATACCAATTATCAGGTATAAGAGGTAAACAAACAGTCCCAAGGTTCTCTTTCCTTCTTTTCTTCTTTCCTTCCTCTCTTCCTTCCTTCATTTTTTTTGTTTCAGCATTTTGTCTCCTGAATGTCTTAAAATGTACACCATCTAGACCCTAGTCATAAGCATAAAACTGGAGGAAGCAATTACCTTTCATATTTATATTAATACTCCCCCCTAGAAACAACTGATCAGACCAGGACAGAATTGAGACCCATTCTCTTATATTTATTTTTACCAGTACTGCTCTCACTTCCACTGACAAATTGGTGCCTAGTTCTAGAGCTGCTCAGGGGATGGGCATGGTGGGCAATCAGGTCACTACTCCCAGCTGTCAGAGTACTTGAGTGCCTCAGTGAACCATCAGTGCTCATTCTGTTAACCTCTTATACTCGAACCTCATAATATTGTGGTCCTTAGCATTACTTAATTGACTACTTCCTGAGGTAAGGGTGAGGTGTGTGGCTGTAGGGTAGAATGCATATTAAGACATTCCAGTTAAACCTCATCATATTCTGTTTCTGAGAAATCCTTAAGTACAAAGTCAACTAGCTCTGTATCTTCCAAAAATTTTACCTACCCAAGGTGGGGGGTGGGGGTTTATTCTCTGAAACTTTTGCTATTGGGTTTTATTACCATATTCAGGGGGGACCCACATGCCCATTACCTTACTATACCTTTCCTCATGAAGGACTGCCACTATTGGTCATACACTTTAGTCCTTAGAGCCTTTTGGTTGCAAAATGAAAGTAAATTATGAGCCCTGGCAACAAAGCATACACTATATAAAGCTGGAAAATAGCAAGACCCATATGGCATATGAAAATGAAATCATAGCTACCATGTGAATAACTCTATATAACATTCAAGGCATACAGTATCATTCTAACCCACATACTTTGTTAGTACAAACCTCTGGGCTATCCAGGTGAATTTGTTTTACTTTTCCCATTTTATTAGCGATTTAATAATGGTTTAGTAGATTATAAGATTACAGGATATAATTCCATACCACACCTACCACCAAAGTTCTGTGGCCACCATAGTTCTCACAAAGTTTTTGAGACGATTCGAAACAAAACCTTCCTGGTAGTTGTACTTAACCTACTAATTTTACTAAGCACAATGAATCCCTATTCCATTCAGTTTGTCCCAAAGGACACAGTATTATCTTTTTCAAATTGCAGAGTAGTATTCTCTTGGCTATGTATTCCATAACTCCTTTACCCAGTTGTCCTTATTGACACTGTTCTAACCTTTACTGCAATATAACCAATTATTAAGTTTGTATTTTGGGTCAAGAAAACCCACATGCATGCCTCTATGTGTTATATAGATGTTGAAATACTAATAAAATGACACTAATTATCAGGTATAAGAGATAAACAGACACTCCCAAACACTAGTGGTATGAATGCAAATTATTGGTACACATTTGGAAGAAAATTTGTCAAAATGAAATGAGAATACTTTTTGTCTCAGATTTTTAAACAATTATTTATTTATTTATTATTGAAGACAGAGATAAATTGAGACAGGAGGGGAAGTTAGAGAGGGCAAGAGACAGAGAGAATGGAGAAGTTTCCTGCTGTCTTACAGTTTAAGAAAGTAATAGATACTTATTGTTATAACTAAGTTATTTGGAAATTTGTTTGATTTTGAAAATTCCATTCTTAGTATTTTCTGTATCATACAGAAATAATTTATAATTTATGTCATTTAATAATTTATGTCATTTAATGTTTTTTATGTAAAGCTGTATCTTATACAGTGATGCACCCAGTTGTTTCTGGTATAAAATTATAGGTGATTTAATACTTCAAAGAAAAAGTAATTATTTTAAGTGTACTCACAATTTAAGCCCACTGTTAAAATTCAGTCAGGTTATTAATTTGAAGCCTTATACTGCACCTGCTGACCTCAACTTAATCAATACAACAAGTACCACCTCGACATGTTTCACTTCGGATTGTGTCCAGAGACGCCAGGCCTGGGATGTCAATCCTTCAGCACCATTACTCTGGTGAGATCCTTCCTAAATCATAGGACTCCTTTACTCCATTTTGGGTGGTACACTTATTTTTTTTATAATTTATTTTCCCTTTCGTTGCCCTTGTTTTTTATTGTTGTTGCAGTTATTACTGTTGTTGTTGTTAATGTTGTCATTGTTGGATAGGACAGAGAGAAATGGAGAAGAGAAAGAGAGATACCTGCAGACCTAGTTTGCAGTGAATCAATAAGTGCAGCAAGAAAGACCTAAAAAAAAAAAAAACCACCGTAAAGTACTTAATCAAATAGTTTTACTTAGACCTATATACCCTCCTCACCTACTTCCTATTTCACTTCCCTCAATCACTTCAAGGCTAACCTTGTGAGACAAAGTAAGGACTACAAAAGGTGGATAATAACAAGAGACCAGCATACTTTAATGATGGCTCTTTTTGGTTACTAGCAGGCCAGCCCATCATCCAGGGCCCTACTAGTCAGGGAATTCTGGGATTCCCACACAGACATGATGGACCCAGATTTCTAACAGATCCCTTTCTCCACTGCCACTGGTCATCTCCATCAGGAACAACATAGTGGACCCCTTTGTGGGACCCTACAGGACCTTGCTCTCATTTGTGGATCAACAATGGTAAGCACTGTTCCATTCTTTGAAGGGAGGTTGGGCAACATATTCTACCACTCAAGAAAGATGGGTCCTGAAATTATTGCCACCTAGAATGTTTCTAGCTATGACCAAAGAATGTGACCTCAGACCTATAGGGATACAGAGGTTACAAGGTTCCTGTGCTGAATATGGGCTGCAGATAAAATTGATGGGCTTTACAGTTAACAATGTTTATATACTTTTCCCATATTTGGGAGCTACTCTCTGCCCTGGTGTGCTGCACACAGCCATGGTTTCTGAAGACGTCCATAAAATGTCCAAAATATTTGTTTTTTTCCTCTTTTGATTTTTTAAGTCTTGGTATAAATGTGAAACATTTAGTCTTAAGTTGTGTGAGTAAAGATAGCTCAACTAAGACAGTACAGATCTAAATTTGTGTTTAAATGATATGTCTTCGTAACAAAAGTTTTTCTCTTCCTGTGTGTTATAGACTACGTGCTACGTGTGTGTTTCAAGTTCGGCAAACATTAACTTTACAGTTAAAAGTGTAACATTAAAGCTACATTCTTACCAGGTAAAGTTAAATAAAAGAGTTTTCAACATAATTCTCATAAAGGTAAAATTAATTTGTGTTTTAAGTCTAAGGTAAAAAAATAGTTAAAAATCAATATATATTTTAACTAAATTTGGTCTGAAGATCCTGCTGTACAGAGACTGCTACACGAGGTCACATAAGATGACCTTTAAACAAAATTATAAAGATACTTAAACCAATTATAATCATCAAGTTATCAATTATAGTAAACTTCCAACTTGTTAAAAGTTTTTTTTTCTTCACAAGTAATTGACTACAACAATGTCAAAACCTTCACATGAAGAAGCATCTGCTCATATGGTAAGATATTAAGCTATATAAGAAGTTCCCCCATATACAACTTATGTAAATTAACAACAACATTCACATATTTTTCTACACTCAACTGGTGTATCTCATTTTGACACTATAGGTCTGCCTTTGTCAGCCAACAATTTAAAGATTTTTTCCCTTTATAATGTCACCCATACCACAGACATCCCTTACAACCCCCAAAGACAAACGGTTGTTGAGAAGGCCCGCCAAATGCCTAGGCCTAATAAAGTAAAGAAAAAAGGGGGATACATTCCCCCAATATTCAGTTGGCTAAGGCACCAATTACATTAAACCTCTTTTAATATCTATAAAAATTTGAACCAGATGCCCTGCTAACCATGGGAAGCAGATTTGTTTGTGTTTCCTTCACAGGAATCCCTGGAAAATCATCTGGACCCCTGCACACTTTGACATCGCCCACTAGATGGCATGACTACAGTGCCCCCCCAACCCATGATGTGACCTGACATGATCTGAAGAACCTGATTCACAGACTCCAAGGACAGAACTTTCTTACTGCCTTTCTCTCACCCACTGCTGTCTGCCCTTCTTGCTTCTGCTTTGCTTGTCACGTTTTGGCGATTCCAGCTCACTCTCTACAGAAAAGCAGAATTCTGGTGGCTGACCTTCCCCATCTAGATAGACGTGCAGCGTTTCATCCCCTGGCATTTCTTCCCCTGGTCGTCAGCATTGGACTGACGCTTCTATCGGACTTGCTGGTACACCTCTTGGACACTTTACACCACTTTACAACAGCTTCCCTTTATGCTGCTGGGTTTCTCAAAGACTGACCACAGCAGTCCATGGACTTTGCAGGTTGCTGCCTTGGGACTTTATAGGCCACACCCCTTCACCTGCAAGCCCTTGCACCAGAGACAGGAACCCCCCCCCCTCGTTACTAGACCCTGCCCCCAGAGGCAGAAGACACCCCTAGAGGCAGGAAATGCCCCTTTAGCCTGCTAGGCCCTGCCCTTTGAGGCAGGAAATGCCCCTTTGCCCACCAGGCCTCCCCTTGGCATCACACTGGCTCTTCTTGCTGCTCTCCTACTTGTCCCTTCTTGTCTTGTTCCAATTCTTTTGAAAATGCCTGCATGATATCATTCAGGTTTATGCCCAAAAGGTTTCTGTTCACCCCTACACTATTATTCCTCTGTCAGAGATGGAGTCTTTTACAGACATTGACCCATTTAAACGTGACAATTAGATAGATAAGGGAAAGATGTAGAAATATTGTGAAGAGATGGTGAAACCTGGCAGAGCTTAACCTATGAGATGAGTCCCTCCAGGTAAGCCTCTCTCTCTATACAGAGGGGTTGAGCAAAAGGGGGGACACATAAATCTCACAAGGTTGGCGGCTATGTAAGTCTTCCCTCCCCCACAAAAACATCCTACATCTTTCCACTGGAGCCTGGCATTCCTTAAAAACATTAAGCCTGCTCCACTCTAAATTTCCTATACTATGGCCATTAGATAAAAGGAAAGAAGGAGGTGTTGGGAAATTGTGCAGATGTGGTTGAACATTGGCAGGGCCCACAAACCACTATATTTCTATGCAAGCATTATTTACAGATCCCCACCACATTATCCCCTCGGGGTATAGCTAATTCAGTTAAAACCATTGCAACAGTTCCTAAGGACGCTTCCACCTTCCCAGCATGTCTTTTGCCTCTCTCCACCCCCTTTCCTAGCCAATCCCATCCCGACTTGCCACTTCCAGAATTCTCCTATAAAAGTTGCTCCTGTTTGCCCTCTCTCCTCTTTCCCCCTCTCTTCCCCTTCTCTTTTCTCTTCTGCATCCCGACCTGGAGAAGGGCTGGTGGGCATAGCGAGAGGTGACCATTTTGTTAGCTCCACGTGGCCTAAACCCGCTGTGCCCGCACCCAACTTTGGGGTGTCCGCGTGAATAAAGATTTGCGTTCCAGCTCCACCATGAGTTCCTGGTCTCTTCTCTCTCCTGTGTGCAAGCCGACACTAGTGCAGCTTTCTAGTCCTATTTCTAACTCTGATATTATCTCCCCAGACAATACCTTTGGTCCACCTCCATGTTAGTTGTTGGGCTCAGGCAAAATTAGTAAAGTCATGGGCCCTTTGGAGTGTACTACCAAAAATAGACACACTAGCTTTTTCCATAATGGAGACCCCAAATATTCTGCTATATTCTTGCCTTTAGGTTCCTGATTATTAAACAATTTGTTCTGCTTTCTATATTAATGCTTTTCAGCTACCAAGTTGCAGATGCTACCATGACACCAACCTGACTTCCCTGGGCAGATAACATCACTAATGTGTCCTAGAACCCAACTTCCGTAGTGCCCTGCCCCATTAGGGAAAGATAGAGCCAAGCTGGGAGTATGGATCGGCCTACTAATGCCCATTTTTAGAAGAGAAGCAATTACAGAAGCCAGACCTTCCACCTTCTGTACTGCATAATGATGCTAGGTCCATACTTCCAGAGGGATAAAGAATAGGAAAGCTTTCAAGGGAGGGGATGGGGGATACAGAGTTCAGGTGGTGGGAATTGTGTGGAACTGTACCCTCTTATCCTCTGGTCTCGTCGATATTTTTATTTTATAAATAATTTTTTTAAAAAGGGTGAGAAGACATAAGTGAAGAACAAAATGCTTTGGATGAGTCTATGAAGAATTATTTAAAGTTTGGAAACCACTGTATTATAGAAAGAATAATGCTCTCATTCTCCTAAAATCTCCACATCCTAATCCTTGGGATTTTAGGAATATGTTAATAGATAACTAGGGGGTGCTAAAGGGGATGTTGAGATTGCTAATTAGATGTCCTTGAAATGCAGAAATTACCCTGACTTATTTGAATGTGCTTGTTATAATCATCCTTGTAAGAGAAAAAAATGAGAACCTGGAGCTAGTTATTTTTGAGTTGTGAGCAATCCACGGTCTCTGAAAACAACTGTATTATCAACAATAAACCACAACAAAAGCCTCACTGTAGCACAGCTGGCTTTGCTGTAATAATACAAAAATTTATCTAACAACTGGTTAAAGCAGTGGACAAAATAGTGAGAAAAATTAGGAAAAATATTCTGGTTGGATGTGTGAGACAGAATAGACACCATGGTCTCTTAAATTCAGGCATCAGAGAACATCCTAAGGGAATCAACATGTTGACTTGCTGCCACAGACTCAACTCTGTGGCAGAAAGAAAATCATTTGAGGATTGACCACTGAATTATGAGGAGCCAGTGCAACCAAAACCTTCCACCCACCCTTTACAGAGAGGTGACTAGGTCTAAGAATAGCAGAATATCTTTATTAAATTGTTGTCAATGCGTACATACATAGTGGAGTTGAGGTTCTGTCCTATTAAATCCATAGGAAAGAGAATTGCATGACAGTAATTGCAATTAGACCAATAAAAGTTGAGGCAAAACATGGAACCCTTTTCTTTCTGTGCACCCCTATACCCCTCTATCAACACCAAAAGTTACTCTAGTTTCTAATTTCTCCATTTCACTCCCTTGCTGTCCATCATATCATATAAAGATGGAACTAAGATGGAACTTTCGGAAAGCAAACTGGCGTCTGTTCAGTGATCTTACCAACAAATCTATTCCTGCAATTCCAATTAACTCTATCCGCCCTGAAGATTCCTACAGGTGCTTCCGCCAAGCCATCTTCAAAGCAGCTTCCCAAGCCATTCCTGGTGGGAGACGTGCTAACTATACTCCTTGTCTTGATGCTGTACGCGAGCAACTACTAAAGCAGTATGATGAGTCGGGCGACCCAGATGTGGCTGACCATCTCATTGCCTCCCTGGATGCAGCACGCCAAGCCCGCTGGCAATAACTCACGGAAAGTCTGAACTTCACCCACTCAAGTAGGAAGGCCTGGAAGCTTCTTCACAGACTGGCTGCCGGTAGCCAACCCCCTCCCGTCTCCCATCCTCCTGTATCTCCAAACTCAGTGGCCAGTCACCTAACTCAAGGTGGACATGCTAAGATCGACCCAGTCTGGAAAAGAGAAATTTCCCATGAGTGGTCATCCCACTTCCGGTTATCTGGTCCATCTCCAAAACTCTCTCCCTTTACACTGTCTGAACTGGAAGACGCTTTGAAGAGGGTTAAACCAGGAACAGCTGCTGGCTATGATAACATCACCCCAGAACTCATTCTTAACCTGGGTCCCGCGGCAAAGAAGTGGCTCGCTTCATTCCTGTCCCACATCTTGGAATCTGAGTCTATGCCCAAAGTTTGGCGTCATGCGAAGATTATAGCGGTTTTGAAACCAAAGAAAGACCCAACACTGGCCGCCCAGCTATAGACCAATTTCTCTCCTCTCCATGTGTTACAGACTCCTTGAGAGGCTGCTACTGTCACGTATTTCTCATCTTACAGAGAAATGCCTATCACCCGCCCAAACTGGTTTCCGCCCAGGAAGATCTACCTGCGAACAAGCCCTGGCCCTCTCAACTTACATTGAAAATGAATTCCAGAAGAATTTAAAGATGGGTGCTGTCTTTGTTGATCTCACAGCAGCCTATGACACGGTCTGGCACCATGGTCTCCTAGTCAAGATCTCAAGATGCCTGCCTCCATGGGTGGCCAACACTATATCGTTTCTTCTCCAAAACAGAAGATTCTGGGTGCATCTGGGTGACAAGTCTAGCAGATGGAGACCTGTCTCAAGTGGCCTCCCCCAGGGCTCTGTTCTGACTCCTACGCTATTTAATATTTACATCAATGACCTCCCAGAAACTTCTTCAAAGAAGTTCATCTATGCCTATGACATCTGCTGTGCAACTCAGACATCCAAGTTCGACATCCTCGAGGAAACACTCACAAAAGACATGTCTCTGATATCTGATTACTATAAAAAATGGCGACTAATCCCTAGCACTGCAAAAACGGTATCATCTGTTTTCCATCTACACCATGCCTCGGCCTTGCGTGAGCTTAATGTGCAGCTCGACGGTACGAGAATCCGGCATGAAGCCCAGCCAGTCTATCTTGGCATTACTCTCGATCGCACTCTGTCATTTCACAAACATCTCATAAAAACTGCAGCAAAGGTGGGCACGAGGAATAAAATCATTGCTAGACTGGCCAGCTCCTCATGGGGCGTGCTTCCATACTACGATCATCATCTCTGGCATTATGCTATTCCACTGCAGAATACTGTGCCCCAGTATGGTTCCGTAGCCCCCATGTCCACTTGGTCGATTCCAAATTATATTACTCCATGAGGATAATTTCTGGAACCATCCGTTCCACCCCGGCTCTATGGCTGCCAGTTCTTAGCAACATCACCCCGCCAGATATTCGTCGGGATGCGGCATCATCTAAGTTCATTTCCCACGTCTACGCTCGACCAGACCTGCCAATATACGCGTATATCTTCGCCCACCCTGTCCAACGCTTGACGTCTCGTCACCCAATCTAGGCCCCTACGCCTACACTGAACTTCTCTGTTCCAGTCTCTTGGAAACAGAGTTGGCAGTCAGCTGAGGTAAAGAACAAACACCTCATCACAGACCCCTGCAAGCGTCAACCCGGCTTTGACCTAGCACGTTATGATTGGGCCCTCCTCAATCGCTATCGAACAGGCTATGGCCGGTGCGCCGCTATGTTCCATTGCTGGGGAGCCAGAGACGACCCGAATTGCCCCTGCGGCTACAGACAGACTATGACCCACATAGTCAATGACTGCCACCTCTCCAGATTCAAAGGAGGTCTCGAAACTTTACATCAGGCTCAACCTGACTCTGTTGACTGGCTACGGAAGAAGGGCAAACGCTAGAAGAATATCATATAAACAAGATAATTTCAACACTGCCACCACAGCACCACCTGCAGGTAAACAACAGAAGCTAACCAAAATGCCTTAGCAAGGACAAGCTCCAGGCAGCCTGTGTAAAATTAACACTGAATCTAGGTGTTAGTCCTGAATCCCAGGACTCCCTGAATAGGGTCCTGGGTGCTATAGGGTGGCTTGGTAGTGACCAAAGAGCCATCACTGAAGTATGTTTTCTCATATTTGGGAGCTACTCTTTTCCCTGATCCTGCTTTCTAGTCCTTTTTCCAACTATGACACCATCTACCCAGGCAATATTTTGGGTCCACCTGCATGTGAGTTGTCAGGCTCAGGCAAAAACTAGTAAAGTTATGTGCCATTAAATAGACCTAAAATAGATCTATTAGCTATTCCCAAAGTGGAGACCCCAGATCTCATGGGCAATATTCTTGCCTTTAGGTTTCTGATTATTTAACAATTTGTTCTGTTTTATATCTTAATGCCTTTTCAGCCACCAGGTTCCAGATGCTATCATGATGCCAACTTGACCTCCCTGGTCAGATGACCCCACCAATATGTCCTGGAGCTCTGCCTCCCCAGAGTCCTGCCCTACTAGGGAAATAGAGAGACAGGCTGGAAGTCTGGGTTGACCTGCCAATGCCCATGTTCAGTGGGGAAGCAATTATAGGAGCCAACCTTCTGTACCCCATAAAGATCCTGGGCCCAAGCTCCCAGAGGGTTAAAGACTAGGAAAGCTTTTAATGGAGGGGACGGGATATGGAGTTCAGGTGGTGAAAATTGTGTAAAATTGTACCCCTGTTATCCTATGGTTTTGTCAATATTTCTATTTTATAAATAAATTTAAAAACTTAATGCTGAATCCCTTAAAGAGACTAGATTTTTTTTAAAAGAAATGATTAATTAACAAAACCATAGGGTAGGAGGGGTACAATTCCATACAATTCCCACCACCCAATCTCCATTCCCCACCCCCTCCCCTGATAGCTTTCCCATTCTCTATCCCTCTGGGAGCATGGACCCAGGGTCATTGTGGGTTGCAGAAGGTATAAGGTCTGGCTTCTGTAATTGCTTCCCCGCTGAACATGGGCGTTGACTGGTCGGTCCATACTCCCAGTCTGCCTCTCTCTTTCCCTAGTAGGGTGTGTCTCTGGGGAAGCTGAGCTCCAGGACACATTGGTGGGGTCTTCAGTCTAGGGAAGCCTGGCCGGCATCTTGATGACATCTGGAACCTGGTGACTGAAAAGAGACTTAACATACGAAGCCAAACAAATTGTTGAGCAATCATGGACCCAAAGCTTGGAATAGTGGAGAGGAAATGTTAGGGGGGTACTCACTGCAAACTCTAGAGCACTTCTGCTTTCAGGCATATATTTTGCAGTAGTTTACGGATACATGTGAACATATGCTCTCTCTCACAGAAAGTGGTGTATATCTAGGTTTTGGGACTTTGTTAGAAAGTGAGCCACCTGAGATGAAATTAGAGTATACTATGAAAGGAAAGGTCTCACCCGAGTAATGAAGTTGAAGGGTTGTCATTCCACACGTGAAGAAAGAGACTAGATTTTTAAGAGACAGTAATAAAGCAGTAGAACAGAAGGACTTATCAGACAAAAAATTTAGGAGAGGTATCAAAGCAATAACTAAAAAAATTGAAGATTTTGATCTCCCTTCCTCTCTCAGTATTAAATAAATAAATCTTCAAAAATTTAAAAGAAATTACAAATTCTCAGTTAACATTCAGCAGAAAGTTCAATAAAGTATTGTTACAGAAGTACAAGAAGTGCTTAACCAAAGCAACTGAAGGGTCTAAACAGAAATGTTGGGTTTAAAGAACAAGATGAGTGAAATTCAAGGTAACCTTGAAAATGTAACAAGTATACTCAGTCTTGCAAACAACAGAATATAACTATTAAAAGATAAAGTGTCCATAGTCTCTAAAATGGAAGAAGACCAAGAAACAATGCTTACAAGTAAAAAAAGAAGGAAAGAAAAGAAAGTAACATCTCAATGAGAAATATGAGTCCATTAAAAAACTAAATATAAGGAGGGAAGCTTCACAAGTGGTGAAGTGGGCCTGCAGGTATCTATCTTTCTCTCCCCCTCTTTTCCTTCCCTTCTTCTTTCAATTTCTCTCTGTCATATTCAATAAAAAATGAAAAAAACTAAATATAAGGGTAATTCCTTTTTTCTTATTATTCTCTTTAATTGAGATATAATATTATATTAGTTTTAGCTGGGCAACATAATGATTGCATTTTTGTATATATTGTGAAATGGTCATCACAGTAAATCTAGATAAACACATATAATGACAGTGTTATCACTTTGAAGGAATTTTTGCAAATGAAATTAAAATACCACATTAGCTGACTTTAACATAGTGAGATAATTCAAATGCCCCTGGTCTAATTATATGACTGTGTTAAAAGAAGAGTTTGCGAGTTTGTTATATAAGGGGAAGGGGAGATACACTCCATTGTGGCTAGAGAAAAGAAAGACATCCAGGTTGTGAACTGTAGGAACTTTTTAAAAGTTTCTTTTTTAAATCCTTTATTTATTATTGGATAGAAACAGAGAGAAATTGAGAGGGGAGGTGGAGATAGGGATAGAGATACACTTGCAGGCCTGTTTTACCACTCCTGAAGCTGTCCCCCCTGCAGGTGGGGACCAGGGGTTGAACCTGGGTCCTTTACATGGTAATATTTCCACTTAACTAGGTATCCCTGAACTGTAGGAACTTCATGGCAAAGAACTGTATCCCTAGTCAACAGCTTGCAGGATAACTGAGAAAACAGAGTCCTTGATTCCACAATCTCAAGGAAATTAATTCTGCCTACAAGAGGACCGAGAGGTGAGAATTGCAGTCTCAGCAGGCTCTTTGATATCAGTTCATAGGCCTGACCTATAGAAACTGTGAGATAATGAATTTGTCTGGTTTTAAACGTCTAAGCTTGTGGACATTTGCACCATAGCAACATAAAGTTGATGCAGTCCACAGTCATTATCCCTGCAGTTTCTCTCTTGACCCTAAGGAAGAAGCTATGTGGCCTTAACTCAGCCACTGAGTAACTTCCTTCATCAGTTTTCAGATCAGCAAATGACAAGCTTCCCCTCCATTTCCAGCTCACTTATCTAGAATGTTTACCTTCCAGGAACAAGATTTCGAACAATGTTAAATAATAACAACCACACATAAAGCTTCAAACTGTGCTGAGAACAAAATCATTTGCACAGCTATTGGCTAAAGGAATAAACAAGCAAAGAGGAATAGCAAAGAGTATCTTCTGACTTCAAGGGAACCTATTAGTATTAATTTAAAAAGTGATAATGGAAAGATGGAAGGCTTCATAGTTCAAGTTAGGAAATTGGAGGCAGTAACAGTTATTATTGAAGTAAAGGAGAGAAAAGAATAGAGAGCATACTAAAGGAATAATAGTTGGAATTTTTTCACATCTCAAGGACAATCAAAACACAGAGAGAGAACACCCAAATTCTTGAATGAAAACTGGCCTACACCAATACACACCATTATAAAATTATCAAGTCAAGTACAGTGACTATGCTTATAAAATTTAGATGGAAAAGAGTTTGGGAGGTTGGGCGGTAGCACACTGGGTTGAGTGCACATAACACAAAGCGCAAGAACCCAGGTTTGAGCCCCCAGTTTCCCACCTGCAGTGGGGTGACTTCACAAGCAGTGAAGCAGGTCTGGAGGTGTTTATCATTCTCTCCCCCCACCCCGTTTTCCTCTCCTCTCTTAATTTCTCTCTGTCCTATCCAATAAAATGGAAAAAAATGGCCACCAGGAACAGCGGATTCACAGTGCTGGCACGGAGCCCAAGCTATAACCCTGGATGCACACACACCACACACACACACACACACACATACACACACACACACAGAGAGAGTTTTGCTAGAAGAGAGAAAGCTATAGTCAAATCACTCAAGCATGAGGTCCAGAGTTCGATCCCCGGCAGCACATGTACCAGAGTGATGTCTGGTTCTTTCTCTCTCCTCCTATCTTTCTCATTAATAAGTGTTAAGCGCATGTGGCACAAGGACTGGCATAAGGATCCCAGTTCAAGCCTCTGGATCCCCACCTGCAGGGGAGCCGCTTCACAAGCCACTTCACAGGTGTCTCTCTTTCTCTCCTCCTCTGTCTTCCCCTCTGTTCTCCACTTCTCTCTGTCCTATTTAACAACGACGACATCGACAACAATAATAACTACAACAACAGAAAACAACAAGGGCAACAAAAAGGGAAAAATAAATACAAATAAATATTTTAGAAAAAAAGAAATTAACTCAAAGGTAGTGGTGCCTTTGGTAGAACAAACATGCTACAATGCACAAGCACTTAGGTTCAAACCTCTGCTCCCCCACATGCAAGGGAAATCTTCATGAGTGTTGAATCAGCATTTCAATATTATTTATAATATCCCAGAGCTAGAAATAGTATCAGTGCTCATCAACAGATGAATGGATAAAGAAGAGATGATACATAAAATACAATAATATTATGCTATTAATAGATGAAATCCTGACATTTGAAAGAATATGGTTGAACCTAAAGGGTATTATGCTTAAAAAAATGAGTCAGAAAAAGACAAATACAATATGATTTAACTCACATGTGGTGCATAAAGAACCAAACCAAATGAACTAAACAAAATAAACATTTAAATAAGTAAACAAAGTAGGACAATTCATGCACAATACAGTAAAGAAGAAGCATGAAGCCTCTTTCTCTAATAACTTTCCATTCTATTGTGAGGCTAATGGTTTACAATATAGCTATTAACACATAAGTACACCCCCCTCATAGAACCATGATAAGTGTCTGCAAAACATTCTCTCCTCCAACTTAAGTCCCTTTACATGACCCTCAGTGCCCCTGTATCCTAAACCTTTCCTTCCTTTCCCAGAGTCCTTTACTTTATTGCAATGCTCCACACCTGGTCCATGTTTCACATTATGTTTTTCACTACTTGCCTTGGTTCTTAAAAATAGATATATAGACATAGAGATACAAAGAAAGAAAGAGACCAGAGAACTTTTCAGCTCTCGCTTATGGTGGTGCCAGAAACTGAACTTGGCACCTTGGAATCTCGGGAATGAAAGTCTTTTGCATAACCATTATGCTATCTTCCCAGCCCCACTGTCCTTGCCTCTTAATTTACACTCATGTGTGAGGTCATCTGGTATTCCTCATTCTTCTCTTTCTGACTTATCTTACTCAAAAAGATACCTTCAATATCTGCCCAAGATATAGCAAAGGAGATGAATTCATCATTTTCAGCAGTCTCATAGTATTCCATTGTGTATATATACCATAACTTACTTTTTTTATTTTCCCTTTTGTTGCCCTTGTTTTTTATTGTTGTTGTAGTTATTATTGTTGTTGTTATTGATGTCGTCGTTGTTAAATAGGACAGAGAGAAATGGAGAGAGGAGGAGAAGACAGAGAGGGGGAGGGAGAGAGAGAGAGAGAGACACCTGCAGACCTGCTTCATGGCCTGTGAAGCGACTCCCCTGAAGGTGGGGCGCCGGGGGCTCAAAATGGGATCCTTAATGTCAGGTCCTTGCCGCTTTGCGTCACAACGTGCGCTTAACCCACTGTGCTACTGCCCGATTCCCATACCATGACTTTCTTAGTCACTCATCTATTGTTGGGTATATGGAATGCCTCCAAGTTTGAGCTATAATAAATCATGTTGCGATGAACAAAGGTGTGCATATGCCTTCTCTTCTGGGACTATATCCACAGGAAACAAAGACACCTATCCAAAGAACCCTCTCTCTAATATCTACCCAAACCAGCCTATAATTTTTAAGGATTAAAAAAAATATTTTATTTATTAATGAGAAAGAGGAGTAGACAAAGAAAGAACCAGGCATCACTCTGGTACATGTGCTGCTGGGGATTAAGCTCGGGACTTCATGCTTGAAGAGTCCAGTGCTTTATCCACTGAGCCATCTCCCAGACCACAAGCCTATGATTTTTTTTTCCTCCAGGGTTATTGCTGGGCTCGGTGCCTGCACCATGAATCCACCGCTCCTGGAGGCCATTTTTCCCCCTTTTTGTTGCCCTAGTTGCTGCAGCCTCGTTGCGGTTATTATTATTGCCATTGTTGATGCTGCTTTGTTGTTGGATAGGACAGAGAGAAATGGAGAGAGGAGGGGAAGACAGAGAGAGAGGGGGAGAGAAAGATAGACACCTGCAGACCTGCTTCACCGCCTGTGAGGCGACTCCCCTGCAGGTGGGGAGCCGGGGGCTCGAACCGGGATCCTTACGCCCGTCCCTGCGCTTTGCGCCACGTGCGCTTAACCCACTGCGCCACCGCCCAACCCCCAAGCCTATGATTTTTATGGCCCCACATATGTTTATGAACTTGACTCCAAACCCAATTCTAGTTCCTTTCCTCCTCACTGTCTCTCTCTTTTCTCCTACCCTTGTCTCGCCCTCTCCTTCACTTTCCTGTATCCCTCCCTTTCTTATATCCCTCCCTCCCATTTACCTTCCTTCCCCTTGCTTCTCAAAACACTGGTCATTTATTGGTGTTGTTCCTACTATAGGAACGAGACTACACTCACTCTCTCTGAGCCAGACTTCATATTCCTACCTCTACTCCATGCAATTCCAATTGCTTCAATTGATATACAAAAAAGAGCCTCATTCCTGAGGTTTTGAGTTTCCATAACAACCCTAGGACTATTGATGACTCTATGTTGATCTACTTTTTTCCATTTTTTATTTGTAATTAACAGTGAGTTACAAGATTGTAAAATTACAATGTATAGTTCTATACCACACCCACCACCAAAGTTCCACCATAGTTTTCACAAGTCTTTGAAACTGTTTGCTTCTGTTTTTTTAAAAATTCATGTGTATTAATTCTCTATTCCCACATATGAGTGAAATCATCCAGTAATTGTCTTTATCTCTTTACTTATTTCACTAAGCATAATCACCTCCAATCCTATCCATTTTATCCCAAAGGACACAATACCATCTTTCTAATGCAAAGCAGTATCCCATGAAGTACATATTCCATAACTTCTTTAGCTAGTCATCTGTCAGTGGACATTTTGGCTGCTTTCACACTTTGGTTATTATAAACAATACAGCTATGAATATAGGGATGCATATATCCTTTGAAATTAGTGTTTCAGTGTCCTTTGGATAAATGTCTAAGAGTGGTATGCTGGATCATAAGGTACTTCCATTTTTATTTGTTTAAGGACTTTTCACAACATCTTTTAAAGGGGCTGTGCCAGTTTATACATTTCCACCAGCAGTGTAGCAAAATCCATTTTTTTAAAGAAAGGAGACATTAACAAAACCATAGGATAAGAGGGGTACAGTTCCACACAATTCCCACCACCGATCTCCATATCCCATCCCCTTCCCTGATAGCTTTTCCATTCTCTATCCCTCTGGGAGTATGGACCCAGGGTCATTGTGGGTTGCAGAAGGTGGAAGGTCTGGCTTCTGTAATTGCTTTCCCGCTCAACATGGGCGTTGACTGGTTGATCCATACTCCCAGTCTGCCTCTATCTTTCCCTAGTAGGGTGGGTCTCTGGGGAAGTGGAGCTCCAGTACACATTGGTGGGGTCGTCTGTCCAGGGAAGTCTGGTTAGCATCATGCTGGCATCCACAACCTGGTGGCTGAAAAGAGAGTTAACATACAAAGCCAAATAAATTGTTGAACAAAGATGGACCTAAAGAGTGGAATAGTGCAGATGAAGTGTTGGGGGGTATTCCCTGCAGGCTCTTGTGTACTTCTGCTTTTAGGTATATATTTTTCCCTGGTTTATGGACACGTGTGAACATATGCTCTATCTCATGGGACCTGGACTATATCTAGGTTTGGGGACTTTATTGGGGAGTGGGCCACCTGGAATGGAATTAGAGAATACTATGAAAGGAAAGGTCTCACCTGAGTGATGAAGCTGAAGGGTTGTCATTCCACACCTGAAGTCTCTGGACACAGTCTGAAATGAAGCATGCTGAGGTGGCACTCGTGTTGATTGCGTTGTGATCCGCGGATGCAATATTATTTGATTTGAATTAGAGAAGCATGCAGGAAAGTGGGCCCCACCCTGAGGTTCCAGGACCGGGGGAAATATAGGCTCTATAGTAGAAATGTGAGGTTCCTGCTGTCTTAGGGTTCAAGAAGACAATGGATAGTTATTGTTATCATCACATTATTTGGTGATTGGGTTAACTTTGAAAAGACCCTGTGTTAGGGTTTGCTATATACAAAATGCACAGCATCTTGTATATAGCTGTGTTACCAGTTGCTTCTGTTCTCCCTGGTCTAGGCTTTTGAGAGAGTCAACGTATCAGAGACAGCCTATGTACTAAAAAGACTCAGTCTGAGTTTTAAGAAGTTCTAGACATATGACCAATTTTCCCCCTCTCATATTAATTAAATAGTGGTTTATATGACTACACTTTAATAGAAGTGTACATAAACACCATTCCCACCACCAAAAGACTGTGTCCCATCACAACCACCACCACCACCACCACCACCCCGCACCACTCCCCCCTCACCGTGCCGGGAAGCTCAATGGCTACCCTCCCTTTCACCACAGGGTTTTTACTTTGGTGCCCTGCTCTCAATTTAATCAGATCCTGCTTTTAGTTTCCCTCTCTGTTCTTCTTTTTCAACTTCTGTTGATGAATGGGGACATCCCATACTCATCTTTATCTTTCTGGCTTAGCTGACTTAACATAATTCCTTCTAGCTCTGTCCAAGATGGGTCAGATAAGGTGGAGTCATTGTTCTTAATAGCTGCATAGTATTCCGTTGTATATATATACCACAGCTTTCTCAGCCACTCATCTGTTGTTGGGCACCTGGGTTCTTTCCAGGTTTTAGCTATTGAATTTGCTGCAATGAACATAGATGTACACATATCTTTTTGGTTGGGCATTATGGAATCCTTGGGGTATATCCCCAGGAGAGGAATTACTGGGTCAGAATCCATTTTTTCTCCACAGCTTTGCCAATGCCTGTTATTTCTTGATTTGTTGATTACACCTCCCCCCCTTTTTTTTACAGTTGAAGAAATAGATATTCAGTAATGCTAAATCACATCCATCTAAGAATGTAGAGCTAGAAAGTGGTGGCACTAGATTTTGAATCCAAGGTGTTTGATTACAATATCACATTTCAAATCGTATGATAAGTTGCTGAAAGTGTGCCAATGGTCCAGATCTAGGTAATGCTATTGACTATGGCCTTGGATGGAAGCCATTTACTCATGGTTGAGATGGTTCTGACCTGCTCTGGGATGGAGTCATATTTTAGAGGCATCCAGTTATCCTATAGTCCTGCTCAGTTATAGACTAATACCTCCAAGTTTGGGCTAGAATCCAATTTGTTGGTCTCCAAAGCAGTGGGCAGTGAGTTCTAAGTGCCCCCCTTATACAATGTGGAGGCAGGGCTTGTGATAAACAAAAACACTCTTCAGAGCTCAAATGAATCCAAAGCAATGATAAGTTAATTTGAAAAGAGACTCACAATCTAAAAGCAGGAAAATGTGTGGCACAATGTAATTAAAGAGGCTGCCCCATCTGACATGGTTTAATTCTTTTCAGATATGTATTGTTATAGATGTTAATTTTATTCTGTTTCTTTAGAAATCTACTTATTCACTTGTCATCGTTTAGATGCAATGATTCAATGCTTTAGTCCAGGAGTTAGCAAAGGCTAAGTAAGAACCAGTAGAGATCTAGGCAGTACATATGTTAGATTCTGCAGACCATATAGTCTCTGTCACAACTACTCGACTCTTTCGTTGTATCACAAAAGCAGCCATAAATAATTTAGAAATAAGAATGACTAAGTTCCAGTTCCGCTTTATTATGGACACTGAGAAGTAAATGTCATGTCATTTTTCATATGTCAAGCAATACCTTTTACTATGATCTATTCTACCACTTAAAATGTGAAAATAAAACAAAGCAAAACAAAGTATTCTTAGCTTGCTGGGTGTATAAAACAAGTGGCGAGCCACATTTGGCTCATGGGTGTTAGCTTGTTGACCATTCTCATTAGTATGTCTCAACATGCTAACTCACTTTGAAAGTAAGTTTGATGCTTGCAGAATTGCTCTCATTTAAAACACAAACAGATAAATAAAAAATAGTCAACAGTGTAACAGTATTTCCTATACCTAATCTATGGTTTCACATATGTTTCACATATGTGTTTCACATATGTGTTTCACATACTGTTTCACATATGTTTCACATCACTTTAGTCTTTGTTTTTTTCCTTCCTCTATGCTGCTTGGTTGGGGCTAAATATCTTCCTGTTTCTACATGCCTTATTGACATATGACAAAGCCAACAAGTTCTTTTACACAAGAGAAATCCTAGGGGTAAATATCACAGTTGTAATGTGGGAATTCCCCCCCTCCCCGCCCCCTCGGCACCTCCCCTCCTTATCTCTGGTTCTCACTCCTTGAGAACAAGTACTTGATTTCTTCTAGGCCCAGGATTAAAATATAGGGTGCCTAGTAAAAATTAAATTCTAGAAAAGCACTATTTTATTTTGCTATATTTCAAATATTGCATGGGAATATAGGTATACTAAACTTATTTTTTAGTCTGAAATTCTAATTTGTCTGGCTGTTCTGTATCTGACAACCTGACTAAGGAAAATTTCCTGGATCCAGTAGTGAAAACACACAATAAAGGAAAATGTGTTGCAGTAGTTTTTAAACTTACTTCTGTGGAGACTCAATAGTTCCAACCATACTGGTTGTGAGGGAAAGGTTAACTGGACAGACTCTTGCTCCTTCTCCAACCAAAGCAGTCTTTTCCTGACTTAGAAACTCCTTATAGTTCTAAGGAATTTGGTTAAAAGCAAAGATGAAATAGGGAGTAAGGGTGAGGTGGAGTAAGAGGGGAGGGGAGGTAAGTGGTCTGTTTTGTGTGATAGCACAGGAAATTTGATGTGGGGGTATGGTGAGTGGCACACACACAAGCACACATATGTGCGTGTGTTTGTGAAACTATACTAAAATTTTATAGTACTGTAAGCCAATGTGAAATTAATAAAAATTAAACGTTAAAAAAGATTTGAAAATCTTTGTTGTGGACTGACATTACAGGAAAATACCTGTCTATCCACCTAAAGGGACACTGGGGAGGTCTTTAGAGTGGGTGGTGTGATATAAGTAAAAACCTGCAGAAAGGCAGGGTTAGGTTAGAGTAAGTGATGGAGAATTTTGAGGAAGTGGAACATTTAAAACAGAAGAGGGAGTCAGGAAATGACTCACCTAGTAGAATTCACACTTTACCATGCAGGAGGACCTGCATGGGATATATGCAAATGGAATTCTTCATGAATAGTGAAGCATTACTGTGGTTTCTATCCTCCTTCTCTGTGTGTGCATCTTTCACTTTCTCTGTCTTTCACCATCTTTTAACTCTGAAAAAGCAAATAAAAGGGAAAAAATAGAGTCTGACAGCAGCAGTAGAGTCATACAAACACAGAATCAGAGAAGACCTGGAGGCAAAAATAGAAAAAAAATAATGAAAAGAAAAATTAGAAAAAGAAGAAAAAAGACAAGCTAGGAGGGGTGAGGAGTAATTAGGATACACTGTTATAGAGGTGACTGGTTAGAAGCCAGAGGTGATAATGGTTCTTACAGGCTCATCAATCTGGTGATGATGTGAGTAGAAAAGCAAATTTGACTGCTAACTCTAGCTCACTACTACCAGGTACAGGATGCAGTTATATCACTTTAATCTTGGTGGTGCATCTTTTTTACATTAGCTTTCAGCAGAAACCCACACAATGTACATATTTAAAGACAGCTTCCTCTTTTTAAAAACACTCCTTTTCTCTTCATAATCAAAGAATTCATGTTGTGATCACAACTAATTTGAATGTTCTGTTCATGGTTTATTTTACCCTGCTGTTTTCCACTTCAAGTGATGGTCCTTGATTCATCTTTGAAAATTATGACTCCAAAGGAAGTGTTAATGCGTTTTAAAAATAGCTTTTTATAAAGAGAATGATATAATAAATATGATTTGTTATTAAGAGGTGAATTGCTTCATTACCAAAATGTCAGCCACAGCAGCAAAATGAATCATGCTGCTTTCCTATGGATATTTCATTTTTAAAAGTCTTTCTCTATAGAATAATTTAATTATAAATAATGTTGCTCTCAATGAGATCAAAAGTATAAAAGTGTATAAATAAAAGGTGAAAATTGCCCTCTGTCTCACTCCCTGGAGAGAAATGTTCTTAGTCATTTGATGTGTGTGTGTGTGGCTGTGTGTGTGTGTGTGTGTATGTGACTGTTTACATATAGACACAGTTATGTATGTTCACAAATCAGACACAAAAGTTTTGTTTTAGAGGTAGCTATTATCTTTGTTCACTATTAAATATTTTTTGTGTATATTATAATTTGATATTTTGGTTTATCATTTTATAAATGGACTTTAAAAACACTGAGGACAGTTTTCTGTTTTACACTCTAACTCTCAAAAGAAAGAGTTATACATTTTTCCTCACACTTACTCTGTCTCAGATATCTTTCCATGTAAATGCATAGTCAATAGTATACCGGAACCTGGTCATAGTAGCTTACTATAGACAGTTGGACACATCATCTCCCACTTAATAGTGGTCTATAACAGCACATTATTATCTTGAAATCTATCATTGTATTTTTATATCACATAAGTTGAAAGCCTAGAAATCAAGATCTTCTCTGCATCTGAAAGCTGTGGCGTCAACTCTCATCCTCTTACAATAGACTGTAGTACTGATATATCATGACTTATTCAATAAGTCTATACGGTATTTATAAAATAATGCCCCCTTTCAGAAAATCTAGAGAAATAATTCACCATTAAACACAACAATTAGAAGAGGAAGGAATTTAAGTTTATATCCAAGGAGAAATTAATGACACCAGCAGTTCAATTAGAACATCAGTTTATATTGAGTTGAACAAAAATTGGAATATTTCAATGTGCTGAAATGGGAAAAATAGATTTGGTCTAAAAAGAATTTATCCATACAGATAGTTCCTCACAAAATATGTTACTGTGAAATTATAGTATTATATTTTCAATTCATTTGCCATTTTCAGTTCTAAGAAACCTCTGTAACTCAAATAAGCAAGTTGTGGGAACCAATGTAAAAAGGCAGAAGCTAGGAGTCGGGTGGTAGTGTAGCAGGTTAAGCGCACATGGCGCAAAGCGCAAGGACTGGTGTAAGAATCTTGGTTCGAGCCCCAACTCTCCACCTGCAGGGGAGTCTCTTCACAGGCAGTGAAGCCGGTCTGTGGGTGTCTGTCTTTCCTGCCTCTCTGTCTTCGTCTCCTTTCTCCATTTCTTTCTGTCCTATCTAACAACTACATCAACAACAACAACAATAGTAACTACGACAATAAAAAAACAACAAGGGCAACAAAAGGGAAAATAAATAAATTTAAAAAAAACTGGGACCTTGGAACCTCAGGCATGAGAGTCCCTTTGCATAATCATTATTCTCTTTTCCTCCACCCACTGTTCTTTCTTTTGGGGATGTTTCTTTAGTTCCAGAGTAACAGGGACCAGATCAGGCTCTTCCCCCAAAATAACAAATATATGCAACTACCAAACATAACAAAATACACCAACTACAGCTGAGACATCACAGAAACACCACAGCCTTAGATGGGTGCTTTCATGAGTGGTTGGGGTAAGAATGGGCATGGGACTGAAGTCAGGAATACTGAGCTCCAGCAGGGCATGGCTCCATTTTTCCTCTATACTCAATAGCAATCAAGGCAACATAGTGCTGGCAGTGAGAGAATGAAACTTATGACCTCAGGGGCATTAGCCTACTGAATTACAGGTAAGGATACACTAAAAAAAGCAGGGAGCATTTGTAACCAAAATAAATCTGGTTTGTTGCCAAAATATTTGAGGCAGCTGATAATGGCTAACCAATAAAGTTAACCCTGCTTCCATAAACACAGCTGAAGCCCAGCAACAAACACCTGAGGCTTGGTTTCAGATTGAAATCATACAGAGAAACCATGTATTCACACTGAATGAAGCACAATACAGTTAAAGGAAACAACAAAAAAACATAATCTCAACCCCCTCACCAGGTAACATAAACAAAAGCAAGTCCAGAGCCCATATCAATTTCATCACCTGCTGAGCAGCAATAATCAGTACAACAAATGTATAAATGGAAATACTGCAGAAACAAACTCCCAAACATGCCAAGTCAGAAAGATAGAAAGGAAACAGAAAAAATCCAAGAAAATACAGACATATAGGGACTATCAAAGAAAGACTACAGAAAGCTCAATATGCAGACTCTCTAAGAATCTAAGCATAGTGTGGAGAAACATATTCAAGATTTCAAAATATATTTCACTAATAAGTTAGGAAACACAAAAGAACTTCAAACAAATTTCTCTAGGAAACTAGAAAACATGGAAAAAGAACTTCAGTCAGAGTTCACTAAGCAGCTAGGAAGCATGAAAGAAAAAAAAATTCAAACAGAATTGAAGGGAGTAAAAAAACATTTTGAGTGTAGTACAAGGTCAGGTAGAAGGCTTATGATATAGACTCACTCATGCATTGAGAAGATTCAATTCATCTAGAAGATACAGTTAACCCACTCTTTGAATTTGAAGATGAGAGAGGGGAAAGGTTTAGAAATAATGAAGCAATTCTCTGTAAAATTGTAGACTCCATCAAAAGGTCGAATGCAAAAGTGATAGGAATTCATGAGGAAAAGGATGGGACTAAAGATGGGACAGAGACCCAAGGAAATTTTAGCTGAGAATTTTCCTTCCTTATGTAGGAAATCCTCAAAACATTTTCATTCAAAAGACAGAGCATACATTCAGGCACATGAATGCAAAATGACTAACACTAAGCACAACATTATCAAAACTCAATGACAAGGAAAATTTTTGCAGGCTGGTAGGGAAAGAAGTATAAAGATACCATAACAAAGGGACTTTTCAAAGTTAACCCAATTACCAAATAATGTGATGATAACATTAACTATCGATTGTCTTTTTGAACCCTAAGACAGCAGGAACCTCACATCTCCACTATAGAGCCCCTACTTCCCCCAGTCCTGGAACCCTTGGATAGGGCCCACTTTCCTGTATGCATCTCCCAATCCAAACCAAATAATATTGCATCCGCCGATCACAACCTAACCAACACAACGATTGCCACCTCAACATGCTTCACCTCAGACTGTGTCCAGAGACTTCACGTGTGGAATGACAACCCTTCAGCTTCATTACTCGGGTGAGACCTTTCCTTTTATAGTACACTCTAATTTCATCTCAGGTAGTTCACTTTCTAACAAAGTCCCATAACCTAGATATACACCAGTTTCTGTGAGAGAGAGCTTATGTGCACACATATCCATAAAATACTGCAAAATATATACCTGAAAGCAGAAGTACACTAGAGTTTGCAGTGAGTATCCCCCTAACACTTCCTCTCCACTATTCCAAGCTTGGGATCCATGATTGCTCAACAAATTGTTTGGCTTCATATGTTAACTCTCTTTTCAATCACCAGGTTCCAGATGCCACCAGGATGCTGGCCAGGCTTCCCTGGATTGAAGACCCCACCAATGTGTCCTGGAGCTCCGCTTCCCCAGAGGCACACCTTACTAGGGAAAGAGAGAGGCAGACTGGGAGTATGGACCGACCAGTCAACGCCCATGTTCAGCGGGGAAGCAATTACAGAAGCCAGACCTTCTACCTTCTGCAACCCTCAACGACCCTGGGTCCATGTTCCCAGAGGGCTAGAGAATGGGAAAGCTATCATGGGAGGGGGTGGGTTATGGGGATTGGGTGGTGGGAATTGTGTGGAGTTGTACCCCTCCTACCTTATGTTTTTGTTCATTAATCCTTTCTTAATAAAAATTTTTTTTAAAAAAAGAAGTATAAAGATACAAAGGTAGATTTATCAGGCTTTCAGCAGACATTTCTTCATAAACTTTAGAGGCAAAGAGAGTGGAATGACATATTCAAATTACTAGAGAGAGAAAATTCTAGCCACATATTTTGTAACCTGCAAAATATTTCCCAAATATGAGGGGAAAATAAAGGTCTCAAATATCTAAAAGCTAAAGGAATTTGCCATCATCAACCTCACCTTACAAGAATTACTGATAGCTGTTCCATAAGAAAAAGAGAAGCAAAAGGAATACACGTTCTAAGTGGGGGTGAACAGCAATACACTAGAACAAAGAACACAATAAAAAAAAGGAAAGAACAATAAAAACAGAAAGGGGAGAAAAATGGACAAAGTGGTTCTATCAAATGTTAGTTAATCACGACCAATTTTAAAAAAGACTTTTTAAGATACACTATGTTAGTTATTACACTTATAGTAACCACAATACAAAAAAACAAAACAGATTTACAGAAAGTAAAAGAGAAATCAGTGATGAACTCATCACAGAAACCCATCCATACAAAATGACAGATAGAAACAAATGGGAAAATAATCAGTAGCCTAAAACAATTTTAAAACAAAAATCAGAATAAATGTAAGTAAACCGTACATACCTATAATTACCCTAAATGAATGGCCTAAATTCACCTGTCAAAAGACTCAGAGTAGCTAACTGGATTAAAGAACACAACAGAAACTTAAGTTAAGAAGATGGAACAAGATGTTCCAATAATGCAGGGAAAAGGGCAGGAACAGTAATTCTGTTCTCAGATGAAATACACTTTCACGTAAAGAAGGTAAATAGAGCTAGAGAAGGATATTACATAATTTTCAAAAGATCAATTGAAAAAGAAGACAAAAATTATAAATATATATGCTCCAAATTTAGGCACACCCAAATATATAAAACATGTACTCATTAAACTTATGGGAGAAATTGACAAACACAGTAATTGTAGCAGATACACCACTCTAAGAAAGACTGATTATCTGAACAAAAATCAATAGGGAAATAGCAGTTTTAAATGAAACTATAGATGAAATGTATCTAACAGATATATATATATATATATATATAACTTTACATCCTAAGGAAATGAATACACATTATTCTCAAGTATACATGAATCATTCACAAGGATTGACCATATGTTGGTCAATAAAGACAGCCTAAACAAATGTGTGAATATTAAAATCATAAAACATCTCAGATCATGATGATATGATGCTAGAAATCAACCACAAAGAGAAAAGAAGGGGCTGGGTGGTAGCACAGTGAGTTAATTGTACATGGCACAAAGACCAAGGACCAGTGTAAGGATTCTGGTTTGAGTACCTCCAGGTGGGTTGCTTTGTAAGTGACAAAGCAGGTCGGCAGGTTTCTATCTTTCTCTCCACTTCTCTAGCTTCCCCTCTTCTCTCAGTTTCTCTCTGTCCTATCCAACAACAACAGCAATAACAACATCAATAACAACAAAGCATCAAAATGGAGAAAATGGCCTCAAGGAGCAGTGGTTTCATAGTATAAGCACCAAGCCCCAGTGATAAGCCTTGATATCAGTGGAATTCAAGAAACTATTATCAGACCTTATGGGGCACAGCAAAAGAAATCTTGAGAGGGAAGTTCATAGCAATACAAGCCACTTTAATAAAAAGGAGAAATCACTAATAAACCATATAACAACCCAACTGAACCAATTAGAAATAGAGCAACAAAAACATCCAAAAGTTAGCAGGAGACAGAAGATAGTAAAAATTAGAGCAGAAATCAATGAAGTAGAAAACAGTAAGACCATTAAGAAGATTACTGAGATCAAGAGCTGGTTATTTGAAAGGGAAAAAAAAAATAGATAAACCACTAGTTACACTCACTAATACAAAAAGAAAGAGAGCTATAGTAAAATTAGTCAGAAATGAGAGTGGAATATTACAAGAGACGAGGCAGAGATACAAAGGATTGTGTGAGACTATTATGGACATCTACATGGAAATAAAATTGACAACATAGAGAAATAAATGCATTCTTAGAGTCATACAACTGCCAACCTTGACACAAGAGGGTACAGAAAAATTTAACAGGTGGTTCACTTCCCAACAAAGTCCCAAAACCTAGATATAGACCAGTTCCCATGAGATAGGGCATATGTTCACATGTATCCACAAATTAGGGAAAAATATATACCTGAAAGCAAAAGTGAACCATATTATGTATAGAGTCAGTATATGCAGCAAGCAAGTAGAAAGACCTAAAAAGACACCATAAAGTTCATAATGAAATAGTTTCTACTTAGACTTAGATATCTTCCTCACCTACTTCCAATTATACTTTCCTCACTCACTCCAAAGTTAACCTTATAAAAGCAAGGTCTGAAAAAGCTAAATAAGGGGAAGAGACTGGCAAACTGTAATGATGACTCTTTTTTAAAATTTTTTATTTATAAAAAGGAAACATTGACAAAGTCATAGGATAAGAAGGGTACAACTTCGCACAATTCCACCACCAGAACTCTGCGTCTCATCCCCTCCCCTGAAAGCTTTCCTATTATTTAACTCTCTGGGAGTATGGACACAAGGTCATTGTGGATGCAGAAGGTTGAAGGTCTGGGTTCTGTAATTGCTTCCCCGCTGAACATGGGCGTTGACTGGTCGATCCATACTCCCAGTCTGTCTTTCTCTTTCTCTAGTGGAGAAGGGCTCTGGGGAAGCGGAGATCCAGGACATATTGGTGGGGTTGTCTGTCCAGGGAAGTCTGGTAGGCATCATGCTAGCATCTGGAACCTGGTGGTTGACAAAAGATTTAACATACAAAGCCAAACAAATTGTTGACCAGTCATGTGTTGATATGCTTCTAAAAACCCCTTCTGTTTCATTTGGTTTAAATCCCCCCTGCTTAACACTGCATTCTATTTACATAACCACTGTATTCTATTTACATAACCTCTGTTAACAAGCACCACTCTCCCTCCAGGGCATTAGTGGTTCAGTGGCAGAATTCTCACCTGCTCCACCCCCTCTCCTTGTCATACCCTGATTTTCACCAGTCACTTTTCTCTCCACCCTCTCTGTGTCGCATCCTGTTCCCACCCTACTGGACTAGTATATTTATAAGGACAAGATTGTAGTTTTTAGTTTAGCTTAGCTTGGTATAGATTGTGCTGCGTCCTGCATGAATAAAGAGATACTGCGTACAACCCAGCCATGAGTCCCAGGTCGTCTGTTACCCGCCCGTGAAGCCAGCCCGTTGAAAACAACAGTCATGGACCTAACAGCTGGAATAGTGCAGATCAAGAGTTGGGGGGTCCTTCATTTTGTGGATAGCTAGTAGGCATATTTTAGTTAAATTTCATAGGGCCTGTGGCTATACTAGGTTTTTTTTTTTTTCCTTTTTCTTTTTGTCCCTGAGCCTGAAATTTGATATGCCAGTGGATCCAAGTTATTGTCTGGTGAGATAATGTCATAGCTGGAAAAAGTACCAGAAAGCTGGATCAGGGAAGAGAATAGCTCCCTAATATGGGAAAGGGGTATAAATACTGTTGACTGTAAACCCCATTGATTTGATATGATCTGGGGCCCATAATTAGCATAGGAGCCTATGTGACCTCTGCATGCAGTAGATCTGAGCTCACATTCTGTGGTCATGAGTAGGAACATTCCATGCTGCCCCAATATTGACCCATCTTTCTCAGGTGTAGCATAGAGTATGTCATCCATCCTACCTTCCGAGGATGGAACATTCTCTATCATTGTTGATCCAGGTTGAAGGCAAGGTCCTATGAGGGTCCACAATGACTCTTTAGTCACTATCAGGCCACCCCATTAGCTGGGGGCCTAGTAGGGAAGTCCTGAGATTCCCAAATAGACATGACGGGCCTAGACGTTGAATAGATCTCTCTCTCCATTGTTACTGGTCATTTTTATCAGGAACAACACAATAGAACCCTTTGTGGGCCCCCATAGGACCTTGCCCTCAACTTGGACCAACAACGGTAGAGAATGTTCCATCCTCCGAAGGTAAGTTGGACAACATACTCTACCTTCCACCTGAGGAAGATGGGTCCTGATATTGGGGCAGCTTGGAACATTCCTAATCATGACTACAGAACATGAGCTCAGCTCTACAGAGATGCAGAGGTCACATAGGCTCCTGTGCTGAATACGGGCCCCAGGTCAGATCAAATTGATGGGGTTACAGTCAATAATATTTATACACCTTTCCCATATTTGGGAGCTATTCTCTTCCCTGCTTTCTGGTCCTTTTTCCAGCCATGACATCATCTCCCCAGACAATAACTTTGATTCACCTGCATATCAGATGTCAGGCTCAGGGAAAAAAAAAACAAAAAAATACCCAAAACTAGTATAGTCATGGGCTCATTGGAATATAACTAAAATAGGTCTGCTAGCTACTTCCAAAATTGTGACCCCCCCAACTCTTCATATGAACTTTTCCAGCCTGTAGGTTCATAATTAGTCAACATTTTTTGGCTCTGTATGTTAACTCTTTTTTCAGCCACCAGGTTCCAGATGCTAACATGATGCCAACTAGACTTCCCTGGGCAGAGGACTCCACTAATGTATCCTGGAGCCCACTTCCCCAGAACCCCGCCCCACTAGGGAGAGACAGACAGGCTGGGAGTATGGATCAACCTGCCACCACCTATGTTCGTCATAGGGAAGCAATTACAGAAGCCAGACCTTCCACCTTCTGTACCCCATAATGACCCTGGGTCCATACTCCCAGAGGGATAAAGAATAGGAAAGCTATCAGGGGAGGGGATGGGATATGGAGTTCTGGTGGTGGGAATTGTGTGGAGTTGTACCCTTCCTATATTATTTTTTAAAATTTTTTAAATATTTATTTCCTTTTGTTACCCTCATTTTCTATTGTTGTAGCTATTATTGTTGTTGTTATTATTGTTGGATAGGGCAGAGAGAAATGGAGAGAGGAGGGGAAGACAGAGAGGGGGAGAGAAAGATAGACACCTGCAGACCTGCTTCACCGACTGTGAAGCAACTCCCCTGCAGGTGGGGAGTGGGGAAGCTCCAACTGGGATCCTTACGAAGGTCCTTGCGCTTTGCACCATGTGCACTTAACCGGCTGCACTACTGCCCTACTCCCATCCTATGTTTTTTGTTAGTGTTTCCTTTTTTTTGTTTGTTTCCGTTTTATTTATTTATTTATTTATTTATTTATTTATTTTTTATTTAAGAAAGTATTAATTAACAAAACCATAGGGTAAGAGGGGTACAATTCCACACAATTCCCACCACCCATTCTCCATATCCCACCCCCTCCCCTGATAGCTTTCCCATTCTCTATCCCTCTGGGAGCATGGACCCAGGGTCATTGTGGGTTGCAGAAGGTAGAAGGTCTGGCTTCTGTAATTGCTTCCCCGCTGAACATGGGCATTGACTGGTGGGTCCATACTCCCAGTCTGCCTCTCTCTTTCCCTAGTAGGGTGGGTCTCTGGGGAAGCGGAGCTCCAGGACACATTGGTGGGGTCTTCAGTCCAGGGAAGCCTGGCCGGCATAGTGTTTCCTTTTTTATAAATAAAAATTTAAAAAGAGGAGTTACAATGCTTCAATTCACTCATCACCAGCAAAATGCACATTAAAATCACATTGAGATACCACCTCCCACTGTGAGTATGACCTCCATCAATAAATCAGGAGAAAATAAGTGTTGGAAAGAATGTGGACAGAAAGTAACTCTATGGGGGCCAGGTGGTGGCACACCTGGTTGAGTGTACACGACACAGTGTGCAAAGACCCGGGTTCAAGCCTCTGGTTCCCACCTGCAGGGGGAAAGCTTCATGAGTGGTAAAGCAGGGCTGCAAAGTGTCTCTCTGTATCACCCCTTTCCATCTCTCCCTCCCTTTTCAATTTCTCACTGTCTCTATCCAACAAATAAATAAAGATTTTTTTTTTTAAAAAGGAACTCTATTACACGGCTGGTGAAAATGGAAACTGGTTTAACAAGTATGGAGAACAATATGGAGAATATTCAAACAAATACAAATGGAAATACCTTATGATCCAGCACTTCTACTCCTAGGTATTTATCCAAAAGAGATAATACCACTAATTCAAAGGGATATATGTATTCCTATGTTCATAGCTGCATTATTCACAATGGCCAAAACATGGAAACAAACAAAATGCCCTTCAACAGATGTCTGGATAAAAAGTTATGGGACATATACTCAATGGAGTGTTAGCAATAAAAAAGATGACATTGTGTCCTTTGGAATAAGTGGATGGAACTGAAGAATTATGTTTAGTAAGTTAATTAAGGAGGTAAAGGACAACTACAGAATGGGTTCACTCATATGTGAAATATAATGAATTGAACATAGAAACATGAAACAAACATACAAAAAAAAAAGGGTCTCCTCACTATTGATCAACCTGTCAAGTCCATATCCAGCAGGGAAGCAATTACAGAAGTATTAAATATATTTAATACTTCAAGTTCTCTAACTGCCTATATCATACCTCTGAATATATATATATTCTTTTTTATTTATTTTCTTTTTCTTTTATTTTTATTTATTGTTAAATATAGAAAGGGAGAAATTGAGAGAGGAGATAGAAAGGAAAAGAGACAGAGACACCTGTAGCACTGCTTCACCACTCATGAAACTTTTCCCCCTGCAGGTTGGGACCAGAGACTTGATTGAACCTACATTTTTGCACACTGTAATGTATTCACTTAACCAAGTGGTCACCTGAGTATACATATACTCTTTAGCCTAAGTATTAAATGTTTCATATTTGTAAAATGATCAAATTCTGACACTGGACTTAAATAGTTTAGGCAGTTCTCTCTCTATCTTTCTCTCTCTCTCTCCCTCTCTCTCTCTTCATAAATATATATTGTCCATTTTTTCCTATGGTACTACCCCCTATTCCTTTCTAAGGAAGCAGTCGACTACTTTTTTTTTTTTACAGCCATTTTTTCCCACCTTATTGAACAGGACAGAGTGAAATTGAGAGAGGATGGGAGATAGAGAGGCAAAGAGACACTTTACAGGTAAAGTACAAGAACAAGTGCATTCTAAAGGTCAGCAGTTACTTAAACTAATTGATGGTTGTACTACAGAACTGCAAGTCAGCATTAACAGGTTTGTTGGTCTTTTAGATCTTTTTGGTGAATATTCTATTCATATCCTCTCCCCATTTTTAGATGGGGTCATTTGTTTTCTTGTTGCTGAGTTTGGTGAGCTCTTTATATTTGGCAAACCGTCAATTCCAAAAATGATAACACACCCTGAAATCTGTTCATGAACAATGAGGGAAGAAGCCTATGCACACATACGGTGATCAGAAAAAGAATTCATGGAGGCTGTGAGGACAGAGGAACCCTTCCACACTGCTGGTGGGAATGTAAATTGGTCCAGCCTCTAGCAGTCTGGAGAACTCTCACCAGGCTAGACATAGATCTTCCATATGGCCCAGTAATTCCTCTCCTGGGGATATACCCCAAGGATTCCATAATGCCCAATCAAAAAGATATATGTATACCTATGTTCATAGCAGCACAATTCATAATAGCTAAAACCTGGAAGGAACCCAGGTGCCCAACAACAGATGAGTGGCTGAGAAAGCTGTGGTATATATATACACAATGGAATACTATGCAGCTATTAAGAACAATGAGCCCACCTTCTCTGACCCATCTTGGACAGAGCTAGAAGGAATGTTGTTAAGTGAACTAAGTCAGAAAGATAAAGATGAGTATGGGATGATCCTACTCATCAACAGAAGTTGAGAAAGAAGAACAGAAAGGGAAACTAAAAGCAGGATCTGATTAAATTGAGAGTAGGGCACCAAAGTAAAAACCCTGTGGTAAGGGGAAAGGTGGACATTCCGCTTCCCGGGGCGGTGGGGGTGGTGGGGGGTGGTGGTGGTGGTGGGTGAGTAGGATGGGACACGGTCTTTTGGTGGTGTGAATGATGTTTATGTACACTCCTATTAAAGTGTAGTCATGTAAATCATTATTTAATTAATATGAGGAAAAATTGATCGTAAGCCTAGAACTTTTTAAAACACAGACTGAGTCCACTCCCCAATAAAGTCCCCAAACCTAGATACAGACCAGGTCCTCTGAGATAGAGCATATGTTCACACGTGTCCATAAACCAGGGAAAAATATATACCTGAAAGCAGAAGTACACAAAAGTCTAACACTTCATCTGCACTATTCCAGCCTTTAGGTCCATGATTGTTCAACAATTTGTTTGGCTTTGTATGTTAACTCTCTTTACAGCCACCAGGTTCCAGATGCCAGCATGATGCCGACCAGACTTCCCTGGACAGACGACCCCACCAATGTGTCCTGGATCTCCACTTCCCCAGAACCCTACCCTACTAGGGAAAGAGAGAGGCAGACTGGGAGTATGGATCAACCAGTCAATACCCATGTTGAGCGGGAAAGCAATTACAGAAGCCAGACCTTCCACCTTCTGCAACCCACAATGACCCTGGGTCCATACTCCCAGAGGGACAGAGAATGGGAAAGCTATCAGGGGAGGGGATGGGATATGGAGACTGGGTGGTGGGAATTGTGTGGAGTTGTACCCCTCTTATCCTATGGTTTTGTTAATGTCTCCTTTCTTAAATTAATTAATTAATTAATTTAAGAAATATATTTAGTGACTCAGATTCAGATGAACCTGGGTTCAGTTCTGAAAACTAGAGCTAGACAATCCCTGAACTTCAGATTCTATGTTAATCTATAAACATAGGACGTATATTATTATTTTTAAATTTTATTATTTGATAACACAAAGATAAATTGAAAGAGGAAATAGGAGAGCCACTTGCAGCACTGCTTGACCACTCGTGAATCTTCCCCCTTGCAGGAAGGAACTAGGGACTTGAATTCAGGTACTTGTGCATGGTAAGGTGCACTTAACCAGGTGAGCCATCACCCAATCCCCCATATTAAATGCCTATCTTACTCACTTGCAGGATTACTGTAAATATTAAGTGAGAGTGTATAAAAATGTATGGATTATAAAGCAGTATATACTCAATAAACTATGTAATCACTGTGTCCAATTGACCATAGTTAAAGTTGTTAGAGTGAATGAGATTACTAGGAGAGTGGTAAAGGACAGAGTATTAAGGATTATGTAACTGATGTGGAAAGAAAAACCAAGTGGGGGAAAGTGGGCAAGTGTTATAGAAGCCAAGGTGGGGGGGTGGAGTGGGGTTGGAGAAGTGTGTTGGAGGAGTGGTAAGATTAAATATGTTTCTTTATATCAACTATGAAGTATTTTCTTTATATCTTTCTTTGTGATTTAATAATAATTAACAAGATGGTGGGTTAAGAGGGTTACAATTCCATACAATTCCCACCACCAGAGTTCCATATGACACCCTCTCCATTGGAAGCTTTTCTATTCTTTATCCCTCTGGGAGTATGGACCAAAGATCTTTATGGGGTGTAGGTGGTGGAAGGTCTGGCTTCTGTAATTGCTTCTCTGCTGGACATGGACATTGACAGGTCAATTCATACTCCCAGCCTATTTCTATATTTCCCTAGTCGGGCAGGGCTCTGGGGAGATGGGGTTCCAGGATAAATTTGGCATCATGGTAGCATCTCCAACTTGGTGGCTAAAAAACATTAGCGATCAAATTCTTTATTAAGCAGAAATGAGAGCCAGTAGATAGGAATGAAATCAGTATGTAAAATGGAAGGGTGTTTGGGATAACCATAATAAAAGAATTGGCAAATAGGTGGGGAAATAATAGAAGGGTTTCTCCTACACTGCTTTTGGGAATATGATGTGGTATAGCTGTTGAGGGACCCTCAACGATTCTTCAAAATGTTACATGTAAAGTCACCATATAACCCAGCAATTTTGCTCATAAGTATATGCCTAAGAGAGATGGAAACATTTCCACGTGAAAACTTGTATGTGAATGTACACAGGATGGTAAAAAACTGGAAACAACCTATGTATATACACAACAGACTGACAAAATGTGATGGAGCCACAAGATGGACTATAAAGTGCTAATACATATTACAACATAGATGAACCTTAAAACATTTTACTAAGTACAAAAACCTAAACAAAAAGGGCCACATACTGTGATTTTATTTATATGAAATGTCCAGAGTTAGAAAATCTACAGAGAATGTAGATTTGATTGTCTAGGGCTGGTGGAAGAAGTTTGGGGGAAATAAGTGACTGCTAGTGCATATGGGGTTTCTCTAGGGAAAGATAAAAAATGATCTTGTGTTAGTGGTGATGGTTATGCAACTCTGTGACTAATAAAAGCACTAACTGTACACCTTAAAAGGATAAATTTTACAATGTGAATTATATTTCAAATAAAAAAGAGGAAATAGATGAAGGTATAAAGGAGAAGTTGAGACCCAGAGTATGTTTGGTAAGATATAATCTTGCCATCACTAACTCTTCAGTGTGAGAATATTTTTAAAATATTTCTTTCACAAGAGACATTGAGAGAGAGTATGTGAGTTGGGTGCTAGTGCACCACTCTGGCATATGTGGTAAGGGGACTAGAAGTCAAGGCCTTATCCATATACCAAATCTTGCATTTTACCACCTCACCATTTCCCCAGTTAGTGTGAAAAATTCTGAAGCAGGGCTAAGTAAAAAAAAAAAAAGTTATCTTTAAAATGACAACCAACACATAGAAAATGTTTTACAGAACTAGGAATACCAAAGGAGACCACCCGGGACCGAAACAAGACAGGACTAGAATGACCACAGGAACCCACTAAATCACCAGTGAGTACAAACACGTGTGGCTGGTGACAGAGAGGAGTGTAGGGCTCTCCCTACATTAAGTGGCTCTCCCTACATTAAGTGACTGCTAACAGTCCAGCAGTTTATCAGTTGAGACACCATCTCCAGTCTGCTCCACCAACAAGCGGACAGCTGAAGATAGGAGAGGACTCCCCAGAGACTCACCAAGTGCAACTCTGAGTCTCCATTGCTACTTCCCTCAGAATCTGGAGCAGCGACAGGGAGGGACACCAGGGGACAGAGATCTAACCAGGAACCTCGGTGGCATAGCTGTGGGGCTGTGAAAGTCTCTGTGCATAACCACTGGATTATCTCTGCCACACCCTGCTTTGTCTCTTGGTCAGGAGTCAGTGATTAAGCTAAGAAGCCTATTGACAGTTTAAAAGCCCTCAGGCTCCCATAGCCTACAGGGAAGGAAAAAAAAAAGAGGCTTTTAAACCACTGAGCTCCAACACAGGGATTAAAATACTAGTGAAACAACTGTTAACTTCCACCACTGTGAACCCTTTAATTACCTTACTTAGACACAAGTCAATCCAGGAAATAGTGATCAGTAATTTGAAAAGTACTGATAAAGGGAACTCATAAAATAATATATACAATGGTTAAGACAAGAAGAAATATTGGAGAAATGAACCAGGACAAGAGTCCAGCTAAAAGTTCCCCAGAGGGTGAAGCACAAAATAATGAGTTCAACATCCAAACACTAGCTAAGGAAATAATCACAGGAGTGAGTAAAGAATTTGAAAAAATTGTAATCAGAAATACAGGAACAACAAATGAGACTATGGAAGAAAACACTAATTATCTCATGGTTATTAGAGAGCTGAAAGCTGAAATCACTGAGCTAAGAACACAACTAGCTGAACAAGCTAAAACAGTATCAGAACAGGGCAACAAAATAGATGAACTCCAGAAAACAGTAGAGGGCAGAGAGAATAGAATCAATGAGGCTGAAGACAGAATTAGCAAGATTGAGGACGCATTAGAGACAACTAAAAAAGAAGTAAGAGATCTCAAAAAGAGATTAAGAGATGCTGAAAACAACAACAGAGTCCTATGGGATGACTTCAAAAGAAACAATGTACGCATTATTGGCATACCAGAGGAAGAAAGAGAAGGAGAGGAAGAAAGCATTTTCAAGGCCATAGTAGCTGAAAACTTCTCTAGTATAGACAACATCAAAGACATAAAGATTCAAGAAGCCCAGAGGGTCCCAAACAGAATTAACCCAGACCTAAAGACAGCAAGACACATCATATTTAGAATGGAAAGGAATAAGGATAAAGAAAGGATCCTGAAGGCTGCAAGAGAAAAACAGTCACCTACAAAGGAAAACCCATAAGATTAGCAGCAGACTTCTCCATACAAACACTACAGGCCAGAAGAGAATGGCAAGATATCTATCGAGTGCTCAATGAGAAAGGCTTTCAACCAAGAATACTATATCTTGCTAGACTGTCATTCAGACTAGATGGAGGCATCAAAACCTTCTCAGACAAGCAACAGTTGAAGGAATCAATTATCACCAAGCCTGCCTTGAAAGAAGTTCTGAAAGGTCTCCTATAAATAATCAGACCACCATAAATAGAACATATATCAGAACACTCTAAAACTCTACAAGAATGGCATTAAAATATCTTCAATCTTTGATATCAATAAATGTCAATGACCTGAATTCACCTATTAAAAGACACAGAGTAGGAAGATGGATCAGAAAATACAACCCAACAATATGCTGTCTACTGGAAACCCACTTAACTCAACAAGACAAACACAGACTTAAAGGGAAAGGATGGAAAACTATCAGGCAAGCCAATGGCCCACAAAAAATGGGCAAAAAAGCTATTCTCATATCTGACATGACAGATGTTAAAATAGATAAGATTTAAAAAGTTAGGAATGAACACTACTTAATGCTCAGAGGATCAGTCAATCAAGAGGACTTAACAATTATTAACATCTATGCACCCAATGAGAAGCCATCTAAATACATCAAACTTTTACTGAGAGATACAGCAATATATTAACAGCAATGCAATCATAGTAGGGGACTTCAACACCCCACTCTCTGAACTTTACAGATCATCCAGGCAGAAAATCAATAAAGACATAAGGGAGCTAAATAAAGAGATAGATAAAATAGAACTATTGGACATTTTCAGAGTCATTCATCCCAAGAACCTGGAATACACATTTTACTCAAATCCACATGGGTCATTCTCAAGAATAGACCATATGTTAGGCCTCAAAGACAGCATCAGAAAATTCAAGAGGATTGAAATCATCCCAAGCATCTTCTCAGACCACAGTGGAATTAAACTAACACTTAACAATCAACAAAAGATTAGTAACAGTCACAAAATGTGGAAGCTCAACAGTCACTTCTTAATAACTTCTGGGTCAAAGAGGAAATAAAGGAAGAAATCAAAATGTTCGACAATTTAATGAAAATGAAGACACAAGCTATCAAAATATTTGGGACACAGCTAAGGTAGTACCAAGAGGGAAGTTCATAGCTATACAAGCACACATTAGGAAACAAGAAAAAGCACAAATAAACAGCCTGATTGCACATCTTAAATACCTAGAAGAGAAGAACAAAGGAACCCTAAAGCAACCAGAAGGATGGAAATCACTAAAGTTAGGGCAGAAATCAATAACATTGAGAATAAGAAAACCATACAAAAGATCAACGAAAGTAAATGTTGGTTCTTTGAAAGAGTGAACAAAATCGAGAAACCTTTAGCCAGACTCACAAAACATAAAAGGGAGAAGACCCAAATAAATCGGATACTAAATGAAAAAGAACTTATCACAACAGACACTGAAGAAATTCAACATATCATGCGAGGCTTCTATGAACAACTATATGCCACCAAGCTAAAGAACCTGGAAGAAATGGATGATTTCCTAGATACCTGCCAACTTCCAAAACTAAGGAAAGAGGAAATAGATAACATGAACAGGCCCATCACAGCTAATGAAATTAAAACAGTTATCAAAAATCTCCCCAAAAATAAAAGTCCTGGACCAGATGGTTTTACAAATGAATTCTACAAAACTTTCAAAGAAGAACTAATACCTCTACTTTTAAAAGTCTTACAGAAGATTGAAGACACTGGAATACTCCCTGCCAGCTTCCATGAAGCCAACATCACCCTGATACCAAAAGCAGACAGGGACACAACCAAAAAAGAAAACTACAGAGCAAATCTCTGATGAACATAAATGCAAAGATATTGAACAAAATTCTAGCCAACCAGATAAAACAGTATATCAAAAATATTGTTCATCATGACCAACTGGGGTTTATCCCAGGCATGCAAGGTTGGTTTAATGTGATCCACCACATCAACAAAAGCAAGACCAAAAACCACATGGTCATATCAATAGATGCAGAGAAAGCCTTTGACAAAATACAACATCCCTTTATGATCAAAACACTACAAAAATGGGAATAGATGGAAAATTCCTGAAGATAGTGGAGTCTATATATAGCAAACCTATAGCCAAAATCATACTCAATGGTGAAAAACTGGAAGCATTTCCACTCAGATCAGGTACTAGACAGGGCTGCCCACTATCACCATTACTATTCAACATAGTGTTGGAAGCTCTTGCCACAGCAATCAGGCAGGAGCAAGGAATTAAAGGGATACGGATTGGAAGAGAAGAAGTCAAACTCTCCTTATTTGCAGATGACATGATAGTATACATGGAAAAACCGAAGGAATCCAGCAAGAAGCTTTTGGAAATCATCAGGCAATACAGTAAGGTATCAGGCTATAAAATTAACATTCAAAAGTCAGTGGCATTCCTCTATGCAAACACTAAGTTAGAAGAAATTGAAATCCAGAAATCAGTTCCTTTTTCTATAGCAACAAAACAATAAAATATCTAGGAGTAAATCTAACCAAAGAAGTGAAAGACTTGTACACTGAAAATTATGAGTCACTACTCAAAGAAATTGAAAAAGACACAAATAAGTGGAAAGATATTCCATGTTCATGGGTTGGAAGAACTAACATCATCAAAATGAATATACTACCCAGAGCCATCTATAAATTTAATGCTATCCCCATCAAGATCCCAAACACATTTTTTAGGAGAATAGAACAAATGCTACAAATGTTTATCTGGAACCAGAAAAGACCTAGAATTGCCAAAACAATCTTGAGAAAAAAGAACAGAACCGGAGGCATCACACTCCCAGATTTCAAACTGTATTATAGGGCCATTGTCATCAAAACAGCTTGGTACTGGAACATGACTAGACACACTGACCAGTGGAATAGAATTGAGAGCCCAGAAGTGAGGCCCCACATCTATGGACATCTAATCTTTGACAAAGGTGTCCAGACTATTAAATGGGGAAAGCAGAGTCTCTTCAACAAAGGTGTTGGAAACAATGGCTTGAAACATGCAGAAGAATGAAACTGAATCACTGTATTTCACCAAATACAAAAGTAAATTCCAAGTGGATCAAGGACTTGGATGTTAGACCACAAACTATCAGATACTTAGTGGAAAATACTGGCAGAACTCTTTTCCACATAAATTTTAAAGACATCTTCAATGAAACGAATTCAATTACAAAGAAGACTAAGGCACGTATAAACCTATGGGAGGTATAAACCTACATCAAATTAAAAAGCTTCTATACAGCAAAAGAAGCCACTACCCAAACCAATAGACCCCTCACAGAATGGGAGATCTTTACATGCCACACATCAGATAAGAGTTTAATAACCAACATATATAAAGAGCTTGCCAGACTCAACAACAAAACAACTAATAACCCCATCCAAAATGGGGGGAGGACTTGGACAGAATATTCACCACAGAAGAGATCCAAAAGGCCGAGAAACACATGAAAAAATGCTCCAAGTCTCTGATTGTCAGAGAAATGCAAATCAAGACAACAATGAGATACCACTTCACTCCTGTGAGAATGTCATACATCAGAAAAGGTAACAGCAGCAAATGCTGGAGAGGGTGTGGGGTCAAAGGAACCCTCCTACACTGCTGGTGGGAATGTAAATTGGTCCAACCTCTGTGGAGAACAGTTTGGAGAACACTCAGAAGGCTAGAAATGGACCTACCCTCTGACCCTGCAATTCCTCTCCTGGGGATGTATCCTAAGGAACCAAACACATCCACCCAAAAAGATCTGTGTACACATATGTTCTTGGCAGCACAGTTTGTAATAGCCAAAACCTGGAAGCAACCCAGGTGTCCAACAACAGATGAGTGGCTGAGCAAATTGTGGTATATATACACAATGGAATACTACTCAGCTGTAAAAAATAGTGCCTTCACTGTTTTCAACCGATATTGGATGGACCTTGAAAAATTCATGTTAAGTGAAATAAGTCAGAAACAGAAGGATGAATATGGTATGATCTCACTCTCAGGCAGAAGTTGAAAAACAAGATCAGAAGAAAAAAAAAACACACAAGTAGAACCTGAAATGGAATTGGCATATCGCACCAAAGTAAAAGACTCTGGGGTGGGTGGGTGGGGAGAATACAGGTCCATGAAGGATGACAGAGGACCTAGTGGGGGTTGTATTGTTATATGGGAAACTGGGGAATGTTATGCATGTACAAAATATTGTATTTACTGTTGAATGTAAAACATCAATTCCCCAATAAAGAAATAATAAAAAAAAAGAAAATGTTTTACAAATTATATGGCTTTTGCTCTCTGGAGGATATTCTTTTTATTCATATTTTGCAGGCAGGGAAATAGGAAAATTGAAGCACAGAGAGGCTAAGACACTGTCTAAAGTTACACAGGTGGGACAAGTGTTAAGAGTTAGGATCTGAACTCAGTTGGGCTCAAGACATAAACATTTAACCACTAACTACTTTGTACTATTATCTCATGAATGTTTTTTATTGTCACTGGGGCTCAGTGTCTGCATGGTTAATCCTCCACTTCCAGCAGCTGTTTTTTCCTTTCCTTTTTTTAAAAAAATACTTATTTTATTTATTTATTCCCTTTTGTTGCCCTTGTTGTTTTATTGTTGTAGTTATTATTATTGTTGTTGTCGTTGTTGGATAGGACAGAGAGAAACAGAGAGAGGAGGGGAAGACAGAGAGGAGGAGAGAAAGATAGACACCTGCAGACCTGCTTCACCGCCTGTGAAGCGACTCCCCTGCAGGTGGGGAGCCGGGGTTCGAACCGGGATCCTTATGCCGGTCGTTGTGCTTTGCGCCACCTGCGCTTAACCCGCTGCGCTACAGCCCGACTCCCCCTTTTTTCCTTTTCAATTATATAGGGGTAGAGAGAAATCAAGAGGGAAAGGAGAAATAGAGAGGGAGAAACAGAAACAGAGACCTGCAACACTGCTTGTGATCCCCCCTCCCCACCGCAGATGCTTGAACCTAGGTTCTTGTGCATTGTAACATGCGCAGTCAACCAGGTGTGCCACTGTCTGGCCCCATATATATATATATATATATTTTGAAAGGAGAGTGGGAAATAATGAGAAGGGGAGAAAGGGGGAAAAAAAGGAATAGAAAGGCAGGGGATAAGGAGGGAGGACCGTAGCACAGCTTCACTGCTTATAAAGTTTCCTCCTTCAAGTGGGGAGTAAGGGATTGAATCTGGGTCCTTGTGCATGATAGTGGATGCTCAACAGTTGTGCTACTCCCTCATTTATTTCCTAATAAAATAGATAAGGCTGAGTGCAGAAAGAGATAAGGACCCATGGTGAGAAAACTATGATGAAGAATGTGAAAGGAAGCCCAGCTGAATTTCTTTGCAAGATTGTTGGGAGTAGAAGATGCCTAGTGTCATCAGTTTCTTCATTCTCATTGACTTATTCAGCCTGGTTGGCTACATTCTAATATATTCCCACAGGTCTGTAGTGGGAGTCTTCTTGTGTGGTCCTCAGATTTTGTCAGATTCTTCCTAACTGTTGTCACCGGTACTCCAGCCCAGATCCTAGGAAAGTTCAATTTTACATCAACAGAGAGTTTCTGAATTATAAGAATGAGGACAGTAAAGTGCATTAATCCCTCTTTTGTTTTCAATAACTTAGTTGGTCTGGAAGGGCTTGAGAAGGTACTTAAAACTAGTTGTGATACATATACACAATACTGAGCTATTAAGAATAATGAACCCACCTTCTTCGATCCATCTCGAATGGAGCTAGAAGGAATTATTATTATTATTATTTTAATATTTATTTTATTTATTTATTCCCTTTTGTTGCCCTTGTTGTTTTTTATTGTTGTAGTTATTGTTGTTGTCGTTGTTGGATAGGACAGAGAGAAATGGAGAGAGGAGGGGAAGACAGAGAGGAGGAGAGAAAGATAGACACCTGCAGACCTGCTTCACCGCCTGTGAAGCGACTCCCCTGAAGGTGGGGAGCTGGGGTTCGAACCGGGATCCTTATGCCGGTCGTTGTGCTTTGCGCCACCTGCGCTTAACCCGCTGTGCTACAGCCCGACTCCCCAGAAGGAATTATTTTAAGTGAGATAAGCCAGAAAAGAGAAAGATGAGTAAGGGATGAGTCCACTCATAAATAGAAGTTGAAAAACAAGAACAGAAATGAAATGGAAATACAAAACAGAATTTGACTGAGTTTGGAGTATTGCACCAAAGTAAAAACCACTGGTGGGGGTGAGGTTGTATTTTCAGTTCCACTGTAGGGGGTAGGAGTGGGGATAAGGATATGGATCTTGGGTGGCAGGGATAATACTAATATATATTCCTATTAACTTATAATCCTATAAATCACTATTTAAAAAAATTTTATTATCTTTATTGGATAGAGATAGTCAGAAATTGAGAGGGAAGGGGGAGATAAAGAGGAAGAGAGACAGAAACACCTGCAGCACTGCTTCACCACTTGCAAAGCTTCCCCCCTGTAGGTGGGGACCAGGCCTTCAATCTGGGTTTTTGTGCATTGTATCATGTGCAGTCAACCAGCTACACTACCACTTAACCCCATAAATCACTATTTTAATCAATATTAGAGGGGGAAAATAGGATGGCTTGAGATTTTTTAATGATTTCAGTTCTGAGTATATATTCATTTCATCTAAGCTCTTCAGGATTCAAATTAGTAAACTGATTGAATTCTAATACTGGGGTTAAATTTAATTGCATTTCTAATAATAATTTTTAAAATATTAAATCACCTATAATCTTTGACCAGAAGCAAATGGTCCTGTCAGTATATGATATAGTTATTTGTAAGCATCATTAAATGACATAAATCATGGTAAGATCTTGTATAGTATAGTAAATCCTAACCATGGGATTTACAAAGTAAACCAACTTCCAAAAAAACTTGGGTTATAATAATAATAATATCTGGAGTAGGGCACCAAAGTAAAAACCCAGGGGTGAGGGTGGACATTCAGCTTCCTGAGGCGGCCGGGGAGTGGGGGTGGGAGGGTGGGATGGGGCACAGTCTTTTGGTGGTGGGAATGGAGTTTATGTACACTCCTATTAAAGTGTAGTCATATAAATCACTATTTAATTAATATGAGGAAAAATTGATCGTAAGCCTAGAACTTTTTAAAACACAGACTGAATCTTTTTAATACATAGGCTGAGTCTTTGATATGTTGACTCTCTCAAAAGCCTAGACCAGGTAGAACAGAAACAACCAGCAGCACAACTATATACAAGATTCTGGGTATTATACAGCAAACCCTAACAAAGGGTCTTTTCAAAGTTAACCTAATTACCAAATAATGTGATTATAACACTATCTATTGTCTTCTTGAACCCTAAGACAGTAGGAACCTCATATTTCCACTATAGAGCCTATATTTCCCCCAGTCCTGGAACCTTAGGGTGGGGCCCACTTTCCTGCATGCTTCTCTCAATTGATACCAAATAATATTGCATCCGCCGATCCCAACCTAATCAACGCAACAAGTACCACCTCACCATGCTTCACTTCAGACTGTGTCCAGAGACTTCAGGTGTGGAATGACAACCCTTCAGCTTCATCACTCGGGTGAGACCTTTCCTTTCATAGTATTCTCTAATTCCATTCCAGGCGGTTCACTTGCTAACAAAGTTCCCAAACCTAGATATAGACCAGGTCCCATGAGATAGAGCATATGTTCACAGGTATCCATAAACTAGGGAAAAATGTATACCTGAAAGCAGAAGTACACTAGATTTTGCAGTGAGTACCCCCTCAACACTTCATCTGCAGTATTCCAGCCTTTAGGTCCATGATTGTTCAACAATTTGTTTGGCTTTGTATGTTAACTCTCTTTACAGCCACCAGGTTCCAGATGCCAGCATGATGCCGACCAGACTTCCCTTGACGGACGACCCCACCAATCTATCCTGTAGCTCCGCTTCCCCAGAGACACACCCTACTAGGGAAAGACAGAGGCAGACTGGGAATATGGATCAACCAGTCAATGCCCATGTTGAGCAGGAAAGCAATTACAGAAGCCGGACCTTCCATCTTCTGCAATCTACAATGACCCTGGGTCCATACTCCCAGAGGGATAAAGAGTGGGAAAGCTATCAGGGGAGGGGAGGGGAGGGGATATGGAGATCTGGTGGTGGGAATTGTGTGGAGTATACCCCTCCTATCCTATGGTTTTGTTAATGTCTCCTTTTTAAAATAAATAAATGAAAATAATAATTATCTATTGCCACCTTAAACTCTAAGGCAAGAAGAAGCCTTCCTCACTTTCTGTAAAATCTGTTATTTCTCCCAGTCGTGGAACCTCTGAGGTTTTGCTTGTTTTCATTCATGCTTCTCTTGATCCATACCATTTGATACTGCATCTACTGATCTCAACCATTTCAATGCAATCAGTGACACCTCAACATGTTTCACTTCAGACAGTGTCCAGAGATGCCAGGCTTGGAATGTCAACCCTCTAGCTCCAATAATCTGCCACCAAGTTGCAGATGCTACCATGATGCCAACCTGACTTCCTTGGGCAGACAATCTTACCAGTGAGTCCTGGAACCCCACCTTTCCAGAGCCCTGCCCCAATGAGGAAAGACAGAAACAGGTGGGGGGTGGTGGGGTGGAATGGAGATGGATCAACCTGTCAAAGCCCATGTTGAGCAGAGAAGCAATTATAGAATTGCAATTATAGAAGCCAGACCTCCCACCTTCTGCACTCCATAAAGATTTTTGGTCCATACTCCCAGAGGGATAAAGAATAGAAAGGCTTCCAATGGAGAGGATGTGATATGGAACTCTGGTGGTGTGAACTATATGGAATTGTATGCCTCTTATCCCACAAGCTTATCAATCATTATTAAATCACTAAAAATAATAATGAGGACTTCTGGAGGCTGGGGTAAGGAGCAGTAGCAGCTTTGTTTCTCTCCTCTCTTCTCCTGGGTCAACTAGGAATACCAAAGGAAATCATCTGGGACCACAACCAGACAGGACTAGAAGGACTTCAGAAACCCTCCAAATCACCAGTGAGTTCAAATACATGTGGCTCATGGACAGAGGAGCCTAAGGAGAGATTAAGTGGCTGGTAATAGTCCGGCAGTTTACCAGTTGAGACACCACCTCCAGTCTGTTTCACCAACGAAAAGATGGCTGAAGGGAGGTCTCCCCAAAGACTCAACAAATGCAACTGTGAGTCTCCATTGCTACTGCCCTCAGAAGCTGGAGCAGCAGAGGGGAGGCCCTGTGCTGACACCGGGGGACAGAGAACCAACCAACCAGGAAACTCAGGAGAAGTTCTACCCTGGTGATATAGCAGTGGGGCTGTGTGGTGGGAACCTTTCCATGTTGTTCTCCTGATGAGAACATGGTGAATAATAGCCTCAGAACCTACAGAATATAAATGGGACTTGTTTAGAAACCCATAGGGCCCAGCAGTGCTGTCCAGCTTGGCAGAGAAGCTAAATTGAGCCTAGAACTTTAGATCCTTGAGGTGTGAGAGTCTCTGCATAACCACTGTATTATCTCTGCCTCACCCTGCTTTATCTCTTTGTCATGAGTGAAGGATTAAGAAGTCTACTTATAGTTTAAGAAATAATGGTTTAAACCAACAACAAGAAATATTGGAGAAATGAAGCAGGAGTTCAACTAAAATCCCCCTCCCCAAAAGTTGAAGCACAAAATACTGAGATCAACATCCAAACACTAGTTAAGGAAATAATCACAGGAGTGAGTAAAGAATTTGAAAGAATTGTTATCAGACATGCAGAAACAACAAATGAGGCTCCAGAAGAAAACACTAATTATCTCAACGTCATTATAGAGCTGAAAGCTGAAATAGCTGAGCTAAGAACACAAATAGCTGAACAAGCTAAAACAGTATCAGAACAGGGTAACAAAATAGATGAGCTCCAGAAAACTGTACAGGGGAGAGAGAATAGAATGAATGAGGCTGAAGACAGAATTAGCAAGATTGAGGACGAAATAGAGACAACTAAAAGAGATCTCAAAAAGAGACTAAGAGATACTGAAAACAACAACAGAGATCTAGGAGATGACTTCAAAAGAAATAATATACACATTATTGGCTTACCTGAGGAAGAAAGAGAGAAGAAAGCATTCTTCAGGACATAATAGCTAAGAACTTCTCTAGTCTAGACAACATCAAAGACATAAAGATTCAAGAAGCCCAGAGGGTCCCAAACAAAATTAACCTAAAGACACCAAGACATATCATATTTAGAATGGAAAGGAATAAGGATAAAGAAAGGATCCTGAAGGCTGCAAGAGAAAAAGAAAGAGTCACCTACAGAGGAAAAGATTAGCAGCAGACTTCTCCACACAAAAACTACAGGCCAAAAGAGAATGGCAAGATATATATCGAGTGCTCAATGAGAAAGGCTTTCAACTGAGATTACTGTATCGTGCTAGACTGTCATTCAGACTGGATGAAGGCATCAAAACCTTCTCAGACAAGCAACAATTTAAGGAATCAACTACCACAAAGCCTGCTTTGAAAGAAGTTCTGAAAGGTCTCCTATAAAGTCAGACCACCATAAATATGCCATATGTCAGAACACTCTAAAAACTACAATAATGGCGTTAAAACATCTTCAATCTTTGATATCAATAAAAGTTAATGGCCTGAATTCACCTATTAAAAGACACAGAGTAGGAAGATGGATCAGAAAACACAATCCAACAATATGCTGTCTACAGGAAAACCACCTAAATCAACAAGAAAAACACAGCCTCAAAATGAAAGGATGGAAAACTATCATACAGGTCAATGGCCCACAAAAAACAGCAGGTACAGCTATTCTCCTATATGACACAATACACTTTAAAATAATTAAAATTTAAAAAGATAGGGATGGACATTACTTAACGCTCAGAGGATCAGTCAACGAAGAGGAATTAACAATTATTAACATCTATGCACCCAATGAGAAGCCATCTAAATAAATCAAACTTTTACTGAAAGAGCTACAGTAATATATTAACAGCAACACAGTTATAGTAGGGAACTTCAATACCCCACTCTCCCAACTTGACAGATCATTCAGGAAAAAAATCAATAAAGTGAGTGAGCTAAATGAGGAGATAAACTAAACTATTGGACATTTTCAGAGTCATTCACCCCAATAAACTAGAATACATATTCTACTCAAGTCCACATGGGTCATTCTCAAGAATAGACCATACGTTAGACCATAAAGACAGCAAAAGCAAATTCAGAGCATTGAAATCATCCCAAGCATCTTCTCAGACCACAGTGGAATTAAACTAAGATTTCACACTCAATAATAGATTAGTAATAGTCCCAAAATGTGGAAGCTCAACAGTACACTACTTAAGTACTGGGTCAAAGAGGAAATAAAGGAAGAAATCAAAATGTTTCCTGAGTTCAAGGAAAATGAAGACATAAGCTATCAAAATATTTGGGACACAATTAAGGCAGTACTAAGAGGGAAGTTCATAGCTATACAAGCACACATTAGGAAACAAGAAAAAGCACAAATAAACAACCTGATTGCGCACCTTAAAGACAATAAGTCAGAAACGGAAGAATATGGGATGATCTCACTCTCGGGCAGAAGTTAAGAAACAAGATCAGAAGAGTAAACACAAGTAGAACCTGAACTGGAGTTAACGTATTGCACCAAATTACAAGACTCTGGGGTGGGGGGAGAATACAGGTTCAAAAAGGATGACAGAGGACCTAGTGGGGGTTATGTGGAAAACTGAGAAATGTTATGCATGTACAAACTATTGTATTTACTGTCGAATGTAAAACATTGATTCCCCAATAAATTTTTTAAAAAGAATACATAATAAAAAATAAAACAATAATTATAATGAAAGAAGAAACAAATTTGACTTCAGAAGACTTTGGCATTTTCACTTGACTGAATTCATCCTTGCTGTCAAACTCAACTTCAGAAGTTACAGTATTTCCAAAACCTATGTAATCTTTCTTGAGAAAATAAACAAATCCGTTGGGACTGCAGCAAGGCCTGAGACCTGAAGTGATTAACACAATTTAAACCAAGCTAAGTTTGATAACTGTAATTGTTACAATCTTTTTGACTTTGGTTCATTTCCTCCCACTTTCAAAGAAGATTTCTAAGTAAGGTGCATTTTAAAATAAAAATTTATTGAAGGATTAACAGTACAATAATTTGCATAAATAGTGTAACAAACATTAGATTACCAAGAACCCCATTCCTATGTAATGCTATGTACATTCCTATTGTTATTTTAAACAGTCTTATCCAGTGTAAATAGCAATTTCTGCTTTACTTTTTGCTTTTCAAAAAATCTTTAATGAATGCACTTTTTCTAACTTAATCTGTACTCTCCATTTGGGAAAAGAAATCCAGGGAGGATAATTATTATTGAAATTGCATTGTAATTGAAAGTCAGCTATGCTGCCATCAACTGGCATCGTTTTCATGGAAATAATTGTCAAAACTTGAACTCCACCTTTTTATGACTTATTTAGCTGATAGGGGCACCTTTTCACTATTTCTAGTAATGGACTTAAGTTTTCAAATATTTTATTAAGGAGTTTTAATGTTTTAAAAGTAGGTAATTTAGCATTCTGATAATATATTTTTTGGTTCCTTCCTACCTACCTACTAAGGAATAATTAAGCAAAATACTTTTTACCTTTTTTCTATCCACCCAGCCCTGGGAACGTAGTAGTTACAGTAAACTGCTAGGAGGAAAGAAAATCAGAAACAAAAAGGGGGAAAAACTACACAACATTGTGCCCAATAACACTTCAGCTTATTATTATAGTCTTAGAATTAGCATTATAGCACCTATTCCTCTAATTTAAAAGTGACCAAGAATGAGTAGAAGGTTGTTTCTAATGATACAGAAACCTATGTATCTTGAAGAATGATTTTTTTTTCAGTCATTGGTGAACAAAATAAAGGTAGCTCACGAAAATTCACAATAGATTATTGTTTTACTTATTAATTGGATACCAGTAAAAAAAAAATACCAGTGGCTTTTAGTAGAAATAGATTGGGATATCTTCCCCTTTGGAAATTTCCTGAAATTTACCTACTTAAATTTAATAAGGCTTTAGGAAAATATAATGTGGAACCATAATAATATGGTTCTAGTTAGACAACTGTTGATCAAATAGTAATTTGATCTTCAATGACTTTGATTTGGAATCTTTGTATCAATCACTCGAAACTTTTAAGTTCCCAATGAGAAAGGCTTTACTCTTGGTCTCAGTGTCTTAGAATCGACAGTTCAAGATGACTGTTGCTAAAATTAACACATCAAGGCCTAGAAATGTATTAATGGTAGAAGGCAGAAAAGGTAATGGTAGTAAATCAACATCCAAGTCCAAATTAGGGGAGACTGGATACCTAGCAAGCTTCTCAGCTTTACTGAGCAAGTTTTTCTTTTTAGGTTGTAATATTAAGTACCTTATTCAGCAAATGTTGTTGTAAATGTCTTACATATAAGAGTAAAAAAAAAAAATTCTCAATTTCAACATTTCTCATAAAGTCGATTATTTGCATTCTTTTGCAAGACAGGTAAGCAATATGCTATTACATTCTCTAAGCCTATGGCGGGCCTTTAATTCACTAGACCATAATCCTAACCTGGGAGGGGTAGGGTTCTGAGAATATAAATAGACTCAAGAGTAGTTCTAGTAGAACTTTACTTATTAAGGCACCTCTTAAGGTTGGCCTGATGAAGAGAAACCATGTTCCTCTTTAAAATGCCACCATGAAAGAGAGAATACTAGGGTGGGAGAGCCATAGGTTAGAGCTAGTGGCACTAATTGTTTATATCTGTCATAAATCAGGCAGGGGAAGGACTAATGATAATCTGACTGCTTGTCTTCTACACTTGGTCCTCTTAAAATAAAGAAGAAAAATATAAAAGGTCTTCTGCTTTAGTTCCCTAGAATAAATTTGGTTATGGGAGCTGTAGGTTAGTGATATTATAGAAAATAAGATGAAATGTATTTTGTACATCTGCTTTTTGTTCAATGCTTATTTCATGCCAAATATGCAAAAATGTGGCTTTTAAAACCTTTTTTTAAGTTTAACTACCCAGATAGAAGAGTTTTAGAATAAATGTCATTAGTCTTTTGTGTTGTTGACATACTTAAACCAGTGCCAATGCAAGTCTTAACTCTTTAACTAGGCATGTGAATGGGTCTGCTAAGTGAAGTTAAAAAAGAAAGTATTTTGATATTTGTATTTTTGAAACTAAATGTACTTCTGGAATCTTTGCTTTGTTGGTCTTTTAACTGTTTACAGCTCTAAGCATGTGTTACTTTCTCCCAGTAGACTCAAAAGTTCTAGTAAGCTCTCAAAGGGCGAATTTTATTATTCCTGTTGGAAGCAAATTAAGTAAAAGTCAAGTTTCAGAAAACATTGCTTCTGATAAATTCTCAAATATTATTAAGAAGAATAAATGTTTAACTTACAAAAAAAAGTTGTGGCAATATAACATTTAAGTACAATACTGCTGACCACTAAGGGTAGAAAACACATCTAAGACTTTACCTTTGGTGGTCAGCAAGAAGGTTGCATGTATTAATTTGCAGTGTAATAAAACTTTTCAAACTTTATTTCAAGTTACAGAAAATATACAAACTAAGACAACAGAATGAATTGATTTTGTTCTCAGAGGTGATGGGAGTCCTCCACCTGGCACCAATTTGAATCATTCAAGGGTTAGGATGTAAAGTCGTCTTTTAGTGACATCAACAAAGTTATGGAAATAATTTCCAGATTTGTTGCCAGGTAATTCTGAAAACCTGTAAGGAAAAGTTGGGGGAAAGCTATTAGAAGTGCAAACAAAGTTTTCTTTCCCAAACAAGAGGAAAGAAAATCAATAAAAGGCTAAGGGGGAAGGAAATGCAAATAAGCAAATCATCAGGGAAAGATTTCTATAATGTCTGTATCCTGTCTCCCCAAATAATTGCTCATTATAGTTAGGCTTTTCAGGCTCTACACCACTGACCTTTAGTGCCAGAAAACCTTCTTTTTAATATTTATTTTATGTATTGCCTTTTGTTGCCCTTGTTGCTTTATTGTTGCGATTGATGTTGTCTTTGAATAGGACAGAGAGAAATGGAGAGAGGAGAAAAGAAAGATAGACACCTGCAGACCTGCTTCACTGCCAGGGAAGTGACTCCCTTGCAGGTGGGGAGCCTGGGCTCTAACCCCTGCTGTGCTATGGCCTGACTCCCTAAAACCTTTTGCTTTGCAAATGTCATTTGATGACAAAACTATCTCTAGATAAGAACAACTACTCTAATGGTAATGGCATATGAGCCTGTCAGTGATAACAGAGAAGGATCACAAGAGCAAAGTTCATGATGAAGGGAAAGCCAACATTTTGGTTACAATATGCACAAATATAGAAATATACATATAAAACCTTGGCCATGTAAAACTGCATAAAATCACACACACACACACACACACACACACACACACACACTTAAAAACAGGGTGAAAAAAACAGGAGGATCAGTCAATCAAGAGGACTTAATGATTATCAACATCTATGCACCCAAGGAGAGGCCATCCAAATACATCAAACATTTACTGAAAGAGCTACAGCAATATAATTTTTTAAAATTTATTTTCCCTCTTGTTGCCCTTGTTTTTTTATTGTTGTTGTAGTTATTGTTGTTATTAATGTTGTCATTGTTAGATAGGACAGAGAGAAATGGAAGGGGAGGAGAAGAAAGAGAAGGGGAAAGAAAGACTGACACCTGCAGACCTGCTTCACCACCTGTGAAGAAACTCCCCTGCAAGTGAGGAGCCAGAGGCTCGAACTGGGATCCTTACGCTGGTCCTTGTGCTTCGCTGCACAATTGCTTAACCCACGGCGCTACCGTCTGATTCCCAGAGCTACAGCAATATATTAACAGCAACACAGTAATAGTAGGGGACTTCAACAGCCCTCTCTCAATTTCACAGATCATCCAGACAGAAAATCAATAAAGAAACTAGTGAGCTAAATGAACAGATAGGTAAACTAGAACTTTTTTTTTTTTACCAGAGCACTGCTCAGCTCTGGTTTATGGTGGTGCAGGGGATTGAACCTGGGACTTCCGGAGCCTCAGGCATGAAAGTGTGTTTGCATAACCATTATGCTATCTACCCCTGCCCGATAAACTAAAACTATTGGACATTTTCAGAGTCATTCACCCCAAGAAAATGGGAATATGCATTCTTTTCAATCCATATGGGTCATTCTCAAGGACAGACTGTATGTTATGTCAGAAAATTCAAGAGCACTGAAATCATCCCAAGCATCTTCTCAGACCATGGTGGAATTAACACTTAACAATAAACAAATAATTAGTAAAAGTCCCAAAATATAAAAACTCAACAGTACGCTACTTAACAACTACTGGCTCAAAGAGGAAACTAAAGAAGAAATCAAAATGCTTCAGGAGCTCAATGAAAATGATAACATGAGCTATCAAAATATTTCAGATACAGCTATGGCAGTACTAAGAGAAAATTCATAGCCATACAAGTATACATTCAGAAACAAGAGCAAGCTCAAATAAACAACCTGATTGCACACTTTAAAGACTTAGAAGAACAAAGGAACCCTAAAGCAACCAGAAGGACTGAAAGAACTAAAGTTAGGGCATAAATGAGTAACACTGAAAATAAGAAAACTATACAAAAGATCAATGAAGCTGGATATTGGTTCTTTAAAAGAGTAAACAAAATCAACAAATCTTTAGCCAGACTCACAAAACAAAAAAGGGAGAAGATCAAATAAACCAGATAATAAATGAAAGAGGAGACATCACAACAAACACCGCAGAAATTCAACATATCATGCGAGGCTTCTATGAACAACTATATGCCACCAAGCTAGAGAACCTGGAATAAATGGTTCAGTTCTGTGATACCTACAAACTTCCAAAATTAAGTAAAGAGGAACTAGATAATACAGAAACAGGCCCATCACAGCCAACGAAATTGAAACAGTTATCAAAAACCTTCCCAAGAATAAAAGTCCTAGACCAGATGGTTTTACAAATGAATCTTACAAAACCTTCAAGGAAGAGTTAATACCTCTACTTTTAAAAGTCTTCCAAAAGATTGAAGACACAGCAATACTCCCTTCCAGCTTCTATGAAGTCACCATCACTCTGATACCAAAAGCAGACAGGGATACAACCAAACACAAAAACTACAGACCAATATCTTTAATCAACATAGATGCAAAAATATTGAACAAAATTCTAGCCAAACAGATTCAGCAGTGTATTAAAAAGACTGTTCAGCATGACCAAGTGAGGTTTATCCCAGGGATGCAAGGTTGGTTTAATATACATAAATCAATCAACGTGATCTGCCACATCAATAAATGCAAGACCAAAACCCAAATGGTTATATCAACAGACGTAGAGAAAGCCTTTGACAAAATACAACATCCTTTTACAATCAAAACGCTACAAAAATGGGAATAGATGGAAAATTCCTCAAGATAGTGTAGTCCATATATAGCAAACCTACAGTGAACATCATACTCAACGGTGAAAAACTGGAAGCATTTCCCCTCAGGTACTAGACAGGGCTACCTACCATCACCATTACTATTCAACATAAGGTTGGAAGTTCTTGCCATAGCAATCAGGCTGGAGCAAGGAATTAAAGGCATACAGACTGGAAAAGAAGAAGTAAAACTCTCCCTATTTGCAGATGATATGACAGTATACATAGAAAACCTAAAGAATCTAGCAGGAAGGTTTTGGAAATTATCAGGAAATATAATGTCAGTTTACAAAATTAACATAAAATGTTTTAATGACAACATTAATGAGTTAAAACGATATACTGAGCCAGCAAGATATCCCACCTGAGAAAGCACCTGACCTGCCAACCACACAACCCAAGTTCAAGCCCGGTTCCTATCACATTGGGGGAAGCTTTGGTGCCAAAATGTTCTCCCTCTCTTCCTCTGTCTCTATTTGAAAAAGTTGGCCTGAGTGGTGATGCTCCAGCAACAGGGAAAAAAAAAGATACATTATATGGATAGGGACTATAATATAAATGGAAATTAAAAATAAGATATTCAAGCTAATATTGGGACAATGTAATTTTTAAACTATATTTAGCAAACAGAATTACTTATAAACCATAATTTTATAATGTTTGTAGAGCTGTATAAAAGTGTTTATAAAATACAAGTTGTGGAATTTTTAATAGAAATGCTAGTATCCAGTTAAGTTACATGACTATTTCTAAAAGTTACCTTACTGTTAAGCAAGGAAAATAAGTGTAACAGTGCCTAGCAATTTCTAAGATGAACAGGGACTGATGGCAATAGTGTACATCTACTACTTTACATTATGTGCTGTAACAGTTTAACATCAAAATATTCAATATACAATAAATACTGGAAACTAAAATATTTACCCATTTAAATGCTTTGTATTGTCCCCATGCTGATGCACAGCTTGGTATAATACAAATGATTATGGAAGGATAATACATCAAACTACATTTATAAGTTAAGTCTTAGGAATAAGATGTGAAAATTGTAGAGTTGGGAGTCAGGCAGTAGCGCAGCGGGTTAAGCATGTGGTGCTATGCTAAGCGCTTGGACCAGTATAAGGATCCTGGTACAAGCCCCCGGTTCCCCATCTGCAGGGGGGTCACTTCAAAAGCAGTAAAGCAGGTCTGCAGGTGTCTATCTTTCTCTCCCCATTTTCCCCTCCTCTCTGCATTTCTCTCTGTTCTATCCAACAACAAACACATCAATAACAACAAAAATAATAACCACAACAATAAAACAATAAGGGCAACAAAGGGGGGGGGGAGAATAGCCTCCAGGAACAGTGGATTTGTGGTTCAGGCACCAAACCCCAGAAATAACCCTGGAGGCAAAAAAAAAATTGTAAAGAGTTTTTACTCTTACCTTTCTTCATTTTTGTAATTGATTAATTTGGTTAAACTGATCACATATTACTTTTTTCCATTAGAAAAGAAAGGCTAAAAAGCTTACAACTAATTCAGTAACTGCACAAATACTCTGTGACCTTCCCTATCCTGATGGGAACTGATCTTCTTTTTTTTAATTTATTTTTTAATATTTATTTATTTATTCCCTTTTGTTGTCCTTGTTTTATTGTTGTAGTTATTATTATTGTTGTTATTGATGTCGTCGTGTTGCATAGGACAAAGAGAAATGGAGAGAGAAGGGGAAGACAGAGAGGGGGAGTGAAAGACAGGAACATGCAGACCTGCTTCAACACTTGTGAAGGGACTCCTCTGCAGGTGGGGAGCCGGGGGCTTGAGCAGGGAGTCTTATGCTAGTCCTTGTGGCTTTGTGCCTCCACGTGCGCTTAACCCACTGTGCTACCTACAGCCCAAGTTCCAGGGACTGATCTTCTAAAGAGTAAAGAGTCTAGTCAAAAGAAGCGAGGGCCGGGAGTCCGGCAGTAGTGTAGAGGGTTAATCACAGGTGGCGCAAAGCACAAGGAATGGTGTAAGGATCCCAGTTTGAGCCCTGGGCTCCCCACCTGTAGGGGAGTCACTTCACAGGTGGTGAAGCAAGTCTGCAGGTGTCTATTTTTCACTCCCCCTCTATGTCTTCCCCTCCTCTCTCCATTTCTCTCTGTCCTATCCAACAATGATGACATCGATAACAACAATAACTACAATAAAACAAGGGCAACAAAAGAATAAATAAATAAATATTAAAAAAAGAAGTGAGGGCTTCAGAGCCTTTACAAATGAGAATATTTATTTACACATATACACACACACACAGGCAAAATGCACTGCTCCACCATGTGTGGTGGTGGGGACCAAACCAGAGGCCTCAAGTATGCAAACTATGGACACTGAAGTCACTTTCCTGGACTTCAAAGAGTCTCGATACAATGGGAGTTGTGGCTATGGTTGAAAATAAACATTCCAAATGCACATTGACTTCCTATGCAAGTAGGATAAGTCTTCTCACCTTTTCAGGGAGCACCTGTGGATTTCTGGATCTGCTCCTTTAAGATCAGGATACTCTGCCTCTGCTCAGGAGGCAACATAGCGATCTGATCTGCAGTCAGTTGAAGAACCTGCATGATCAAAGCAGCCTGTGCAGAGGAAAAAGTATGTAATGAATTTTAGTTATGTCAGATAAAGAACATCACCAGCTTCTGTTCAGACATAAAGAATGCTACACACACATCCATGGCCAAAAAAAAAGAAAAGAAAAAAAAAGAAAGAAAGAAACCTCAAGACAACCAAACCAAGCAAACAAAACCAGTTGGGAATAAGAGGCACCAAAAAAAGCATCATGTAGCTACACCTAATATTACAAAATTCAAAACAGATAGCTTTTGAAATCTTTTTTTTTTTTTTTTTTTTGCACATCAGTTCTCTCTCTGAGCCCTGGGAAGTCTTTAATTTTTCAATTCTGTTTTAAAAGTTTCTCCTTTATTTTTAACAAGTTTTAGCCTTTCCATTGAACATGAGCTCCCCACAATGGTTACATATAAAGAAATAGAAGATACATTTATGCAGAATTTCTTATCATTTTCAGGGATAACGTATAAAAGGGGAAAAATAAAGAGACAGGAGTTTTAGGTCAAGGTGGCATGCACAAAAATACTGCTATTGGCAGATGGGCTAGAAATGTAAGGTTTTCTGTCATTTCTATCCACTCAAGCAGTTTAGGTCACGTACACAAATTTTCAGTTAACAAGATCATAAAAGAGCTCAAGATTAGAGTAAATATTACTTCTAAAGAAATTCTGAAATTCAATAGTTAACTGTTAAAAAGAGGAATAATAGAAAGAAAAAGTTTATATAGACGCAGTCAGACAGCACTGCTTACCTTCTCGTGGTCTTGTGGAGTGACTTGGTTCTGCCCAGGACTAAAGCCACCAGGTTGCCCTCCACCCTGAATACCTGTTCCTTGCATACTTGTACCCTGCATGACTGGGACCTATGTGAACAAAGAAAGATGAGATATTTTTCACAGCTCATAAATGGGTAATCAGAATATGATAAGAATGTCAAAAATTTTCATCTGATTATGGATACTGAAATAGAAAAGTAGATGAATATAAGTTTATGATTCCCATATGCTTTATAGTAATTAGGGACTGCAGCTGCCATCTGCCTCCACATTCCTAAGCAAGTCAGCTCAAGGCAATATTGCACTGAGACAAGGACAGGTAGGGAAGAAACCAGCCTGGCTGGAGGAAATAAGATCCAGACCCCGTATCTAACTAGCACTAGGGCCAGGACTCATGTATCTGCAGTGTGCCAATGTCTGCATTTTCTTTGTAACTGGAATGTAAGACTCTATATAAGCCTGTGCTGTTCCTTTGTTCAGGGTAGAGAGAAATTCCTGGAGCTATGCAATTCTCTTGCCTACCGGTGTATTAAATTCCACTCTTTACACTGCATCCGGCTCTGGTCTCGTGTTTGGGGATAATTTCTGCAACAACATGAGTACAAATAGCAAACTGATGACTATGAAGATCATTTCCTACTGTGTAACAGCAGAAAACAGGGTATAGCCAGAGATAAGTTAGCAAGTTAGACAAATTTGCTTATAACAACTCTAGTATCATCAACAATCATCACACAGCACAACTGGACACCACCAAATCAAGCCAAAATCAGCCATATACGCAAAAAGAAAAAATGAAAACATCCCAGAAACTAGTGCTCAGTGGAAACAGAATTTTTTTTTTTTTGATATCAGGGTAATTGCTGGTACTAAGAATCCATTGCTCCCAGTAGCCACTCCCCCAACCCCTTTTTCTATTTTTATAAGACAGGACAGATAGAAATTGGGGGAGTGGAGACAGAAAGAGGGGAAGAAAGATACCTGCTTCACTGCTCATGAAGTGATGTCCCTGCAAGCAGGGAGTGAAGGTTTGAACCCGGATCCTTCCACATAGTAATGTGTATGCTTAACCAGGTGCACCATGACCCAGCCCCCCTGGAAATAGAAGTAAAAGCCAAAATATTCTAGAAATAATGTACACAGGCCCATTGGGAAACAGGAATCCTACCTACCACTAGTTCAATCAGACAAATGTAGTTGATCCCAAAGGGATCCTGAAAGTAATGCAGGGATGCTCAAGATAGCAGAGGCAGAAAAGAGATGCGAAGGCCTCTAGTGAAAAGGTGTTATGAATACAATATTTGCTTTTTATAACTTTCTATATAGTATATGCTGCAGATACTTTCTGCTAAGTATAGATTAAAAAAAATGAGTGTCCTGGGTTGAAAGAACAAAGGGCAACTATGTCACAACTTATTGGTATTTAAGATCCTCTGTAAATCTCATCCTTTGGGGACTATTAAAACTCAAAGAAAAGACATCAGACCACCTAGAAAACTATCAAAATGTTTCTATGCTGGAATTATATTCACACATGCTCATTCAGTTAGAGCTAAGGTAGGCTTATTAAACACAAAATGTTAACAAACTTGCTACTTTCCTCCATGGATTAAAGCAACACAACATAAAGTAAGTATGTACGGGATGGATAGAGGCACACCCAGTAGAGTGCATAAGGACCCAGGATTCAGTCCCTGGCTCCCACCTGCAGGGGAAAAACTTCAAGAGTAGTGAAGCAGTGCTACAGGAGGAAGGTAGGAAGAGTGTGTGTCTCTCCCTCCTCCTCTCAGTGTGTGTATGTGTGTCTGTCTCCCTCCTCTTCTCTCAATTTGTCGTGTAGACACTGAATCCCATGATAACTCTAGTGGCAAAATAAAAAACAAATAAAAATATCAAAATCATTAGGAACAGATATTATGGAAGCAATGTGAATAGCCAGGCAGCATGTTGGAGAAGGAGACCAGAAACAAAAAAAGGTAATTATGATTTCTTTTCTTTACTTTTTTTTTTTTTGCCTCCAGGGTTATCACTGGGGCTTGGTGCCTACACTACGAATCTACTGCTCTTGGAGGCCATTTTTTCTAATTTGTTGTTGTAATTGCTGTTGTTGGACAGGACAGAGAGAAATGAAGAGAAGAGGGGAAGACAGAGAAGAGAATGATAGACACCTGCAGACGTGCTTCACTGCTTGTGAAGTGACCCCCCTGCAGGTGGGGAGCAGAGGGCTTGAACTGAGCTCATGTTGGTCCTTGGGCTTTGCGACATGTACACATAACCCAGTGTGCTATCGGCTCCCCCCAACTATGATTTCTATTACAACATATACAATAATGGGTATATTTATAACCTTGAGTAATCAGAAGTTATTTAAAATAATTTTTTGTATTCCAAAGTGTTATACACTTTATAAACTGTTCTTTTCCCCATTAAAAGATATCAAACCTTGCAAGAATGGTTCTATTACCTAAAAATTTACTTACATGCATTAACTCATTTAAGGCCCTAGATAAAAGCAAGCATTATTGTCGATTTGTACAGACTTCTAGAATATTACTACTTTGTTATTTATCAATACTACATTCCAAGATGGGTCTGAACCTTGACTGTCTGTTATGAATCTGAAACATCTACATGACTAAAATAATTTAAGCTTCAGTTGATGGTAGTAATTTGAGGTTCTTTAACCAATCAATAATAGCCATTTCAAGATTCCAGGAATACCTGTAATAATGTATGACCATATATTCAGACTTGCTAAGACAATGGTAGTTTACACATTTGCCTCAAAGTATTTACTAAACAGCATTCAAATTTCACTCAGATATATCCTTGCTTAAATGATAAAATTACCCTAGTGATACACTTTTTATTAACATATCCTTTAAGTATTTATTTATTAATAAGAGGGAGAAAACCAGAGTATCACTCTGGCACAGCTGGCGTTAGGACTAAAACAGTATCTGATGAGTGCAAATCCTGTGCTTTACCACTGTGCCACTTCTTGAGCTGCATACTGACATGTTTCTAACTTTTTGGATTAGAGCCAATTAAAAAGTCTAATTAAATTTATAAACTAAGGGTATACTATTAAATAAAAAACAAAGTACAGGGAGTCGGACGGTAGCGCAGTGGGTTAAGTAAGTGCACATAGCGCAAAGCGCAAGGACCGGCCTAAGGATCCTGGTTCGAGCCCCCCAGCTCCTCACCTTCAGGGCAGTCGCTTCACATGCAGTGAAGCAGGTCTGCAGGTGTCTATCTTTCTCTCCCCCTCTCTGTCTTCCCCTCCTTTCTCCATTTCTCTCTGTCCTATCCAACAACAATAACAACAATAACTACAACAATAAAACAAGGGCAACAAAAGGGAATAAATATTTAAAAAAATTAAAAAATAAAAAACAAAGTACTGAACAGCAAAGGGAAAATAAGAATGGATAGTCTTATTTGCAAGAAAGATCCATTAAAAATCTTGTAACTATAATCTATTAGAGACAGAGGTCATGGGGTGATGGGTACAGGAGAAGTGTAGTTCTTATTGCATACCTATTACTTAAGAATGAACATATTTTATACACTTATTTATAAGTAAACATAAATTTAAGCAATTAAAAAGGTGTAAAAACTTTTATACCTGAAGCACCAAAGGTCTCAGGATCAATCCCCAGCACCAATTTAAATCAGAGAAAAAAAAAAGTGTGAACAGTTTTATTTTCCTCTGAAAACTACATAAACCTGTTATTTGGGTAATGAATTCAAAGTGTTGAGAGAATATACATTGTCCAGAAGTATTCCAATTTTCATTTTCAATTTTTTCATTATCTGTATTTGTTTATTGAATAGAGACAGCCAGAAATCAAGGGGGAATAGGGAGATACGGAGGAAGAGGGACAGAGAGATACCTGCAACCCAACTTCACCACTCGCAAAGCTTTCCTTCTGTAGGTGGGGATTGAGTACTTGAACCTAGGTCCTTGCACACTGTCACATGTGCACTCAACCAGGTGCACCACCACCCAGTCCCCAATGTTTTCTTCATAGAATCATTGACAGCACATCATACACACAGTTACAAGTTATCTGTCTCTCCAACTAGAATATAAGTTCCATGCAAGGAATTCATTTTGTTCATACTACTGTACCCCTAGTACCTACAAGTCTGTTGGGCACATAGTAGGTACTCAACAAATATTGGAATGACTGAATGAATTAACAAAACAAGTTTTTATTATGTGACTATTGCACAAAAAAGGCCTAATTAAAGCCAAGGCTCATGAACACAATTTTTAAAAAGTAAAATTTAATAGAACAGTTTTTTTTTAAAAAAGTATTTATTTTGCAAACAGAGAGAAATTGAGAGGGAACATGTGTGTGTGTGTGTGTGTGGGGGGGGGGGGGAATCTGCAACACTGCTTCACTGCTTGTGAAGTTTTCCCGCTGTAGGTGGAGACCAGGGGGCTTGAACTCTGGTCCTTGTGCACTGAATCAGGTGTGCCACCACCCAACCCAGAACAATTTTATTTTACACATACCAGAAACATATTTACATTTTTTATTAAAGAGAGAGATAGATACACATATACAACATGCAGTTAATAAGACAGAGAGACATGTAGTAGAGAAGGCAGTATATTGTATTCCTCACTCTGCCATTTTTTTAGTTTTGTTAATTTAGACAAGACACCTGAGTTCTTGGGTCTAATTTTCCATACCTACAAAATAAGAGAAAAAGAAGTGTCCAACAACAAATGAATGAATAAAGATGGTACATACAATGGACTACTCTCAGCTTCAAGAAAAGATGAAATATTGCCTTTGGCCATAACATACATAGAGCTAGAGGGGGTCGCGGAAGCAGTCAGCAATAAAAAACCCTTGTGATCTCATTCACATGAGATCATGAAAAATTAGTTAATTAATTAATTAATTAATTAGGCATGCACCATGCTGCATCTGTTAGAATGCATGCTATTCTGTGCAAGGACTTGGGTTCAAGGCCCCTGTCCCCAACTGTGTGTGGGGGGGGGTTGTTCATGAGTTGTGAAGCAGTATTGCAAGTATGTTTCCTTCTGCCTTTCTTTCCCTCTCTGTCTCACCTTCTAAAGAAAAAGGAAAAGACAAGGAAAAAAGAAAAGGAAAAAAAAAACAAAAAAAATAGACCACTGAGAGCAAGGGAGTAAACATGCAGACACTGAGCTCCAGTGAATCCTAGTAGTAAAAATAAATGCAGAAGACAGGAACAAAGTCAAACAAACAAACAAAAAACACCCAAGAGTCTGAAACTAGATTTAGGTTATGTGAATAGTAAGTGGGACGGAGAGAACAGAGGGGGGTTAGAAGAATTTGGAAGATTAACACCTTAGTCTATATGTGGTATGGCACCACAGAATTTAAAGAGGTGAAATGGTTCACCTAAAGCACACAGTCTTATAAACTAACATTTACTTTCCCTTTTTTATGTTTTTTTTTTTTAAAGATTTTCTTTATACATTCAAGAGAAAAACAGAAGGAGAGAGAGAATGGGACAGACATCACTCTGGTACATGTGCTGCCTGGGATTAAATTTGGGACCTCATACTTTAGAGTTTAATGTTTTATCCACTGTACCACTTCCAAGACCACCCAACATTTCCTCAACAAAATTGAGAACTGAATTAAATGGGTTATTGACATGCATGTTCCAACTCTGACGTTATCTCTTACACACTCACTCACTCACTCACAGAGAGGGAGAGGGAGAGAAGCAGAGACATGAGGCGAGCGAAGCATACAAGCATATGGAAGAAGGAAGGGGGGGGGGCTGGGTGATGGTACACGCAGTCAAGTGTGCATAGTACTATGTGCAAGGACCTGGGTTCGAGCCCCTGCTTCTCACCTGCAGCAAGGATGCTTCACAAGTAGTGAAGCAGGTCTGCAGGTGTCTAACTTTCTCTCTTCCTCTCAATTTCTCTCTTTCCTATGGAATAAAATGGAAAAAAAATATGTTCTACTTTGACCCATCACCTACTTCCTGTTTCACTTCCCTCAATCACTTAAGTCTAACCCTATCAAATAAAGGACAAAAACTGGATAAAGGCAAGAGACTAGCATACTCTAATGATGGGCCTTCTGGTCACTACCAGGCCACCCCAACATCTGGGGCCCTAGTCAGGGAATCCTAGGATTCCCACACAGATATAATGAGTTAATATCTCTAACAGATCACTCCTTACACCATCACTAGTCATCTCCAACAGGAACAATATCATAAGCCCTTTTGTGGGCCTCTATAGGACCTTGCCCTCACTGTAGAGCAACAGTGGTAGAAATTGCCCCACTTTCTGCAGGGAGGCTGAGTTAATAAACTCTGCTACTTGAGGAAGATGGGTCCTGAAATGAGTGCAGCTTAGAATGTTCCTAATTAAGATCATGGAATGTGAGTTTAGTCTGACAGGGATGCAGAGGTTACACAGGGTCCAATGCTGAATATGAATAGACATTGGGCCCTAGATAAGATCAATGGAGTTTACAACTAACAGTATTTATATACTTTTCTCATATTTGGCAGCTACTTTCTGTCCTGATCCTGCTTTCTACTCTTATTCCCAATCCTACCAGATAGTCCGTTTAGCCCACTTGCACACTATCAAGCTTAGGCAAAAATTAGTAAAGTCATGGGCCACTTGGAATATACCTAAAATAGATTTCTTAGCCTCTTCTAACATGAAGACCCCAAATCTCATCTGCTTTATTCTTTTCCTTAGGTTCCTGATTATTAAAAAAAAAAAAGAAAGAAAAGAAAAATGTTCTGCTTTATTCTTTAATGTTTTGTTGTTTTTTTTTCCTCCAGGGTTATTGCTAGGCTCGGTGCCTGCACCATGAATCCACAGCTCCTGGAGGCCATTTTCCCCCCTTTTTGTTGCCCTAGTTGTTGCAGCCTCGTTGCAGTTATTATTGCCATTGTTGACGTTGCTTTGTTGTTGGATAGGACAGAGAGAAATGGAGAGAGGAGGGAAAGACAGAGAGAGAGGGGGAGAGAAAGATAGACACCTGCAGACCTGCTTCACCGCCCGTGAAGCGACTCCCCTGCAGGTGGGGAGCCGGGGGTCTTTAATGTTTTTTCTGCCACCAAGTTGCAGAAGCTACCATGATGCTAACCTGACTTTCCTGGGCAGATGACCTCACCAATGAGTCCTGGAACCCCACCTCCGCAGGGAAAGATAGAAACAGGGTGAGGGCATGGATTGACCTGTCAGTGCCCATGTCCAGTGGAGAACCAATTACAGAAGCTAGACCTCCCATCTTGTGCACCCCATAAAGATCTTTGGTCCATACTCTCAGAGGGATAAAAAATACGAAAGCAGGGACCAGATGGTGGCGTACCTGGTTAAGCAAACACATTACAGTGCACAAGGACCCAGGTCCAAGCCCCTGGTCCCCACCTGCAGGGAAAGCTTCACAAGTGGTGAAGCAGGGCTGTAGGTGTCTGTTTCTCTTCCTCTCTATCTCCCCCTCCACTCTCAATTTCTCTCTGTCACTATCCAATAATAAATAAATAAATTAAATAAAAAGATTTAAAAAATTAAAAACTATTAAAAAAAAGAATACAAAAACTTCCAATGGAGGAGATGTTCAACTCTGGTGGAGGGAATTGCATGGTGCCCTCTTTTCCCACAATCTTGTCAATCATTATTAAATAACTAATAAAAAATTAAGAAAATGGGGAGAAAAAAAGAAAAAAATGGCTGCCAGGAGCTGTGGATTTGTAGTGCTGGCACTGAGCCCCAGTGATAACCCTGGAGGCAAAAAATAAAATTAAATAAATAAAGAGATGTACCTTGAAGGAGGAAAATACATAAGAAAAGGCAAGGCAAAACAAAACAAAACAAAACAAAACTTGGGGAACATACATATATACCACCTTTCCACAGCCAACTGGAGATGAAGACGGAGAAGATGACAGTACAAAGATAATCATGGATCACAATACATACATAATTGGAGAGAGTGAAATAAATAAAAACAGGGTAAGAATCCAGTTCTACCAATTAAAGGTAGTACTAAATTGCCATTCAGCTTCCACTATGCATTTAAAGTAAATCTAAGAATAATGAATTAAGCACTAATGGTGCTTTATATTTCTTTAAGGGGTATTAGAAACATTTAAGAGAAGTTTTCAAATTACCCAGACCTAGATTCCACTGATGTACAATCTGTCCTCATTAGGTGCACAGATGCAGATGAAAAAGCCCCTGAAATCATGGGGGTTGCAGATTTTACTTTTTAGACTCTATTCCTAGTGGCTATAAAGTCACTACTGTAGTGGCAGAGAAATTAACAAAATGGAAATCCATGTTTTTCTTTTCTAAAAAAGAAATAGCCCTAATCAAAAAGCACTAATAATCAGATTCAATAATTCATTCTTGAATAAATCAGTATTTGAGATATAAGCTAAAATTGAATGTTATACATACCTGCCTGGGTCCCTGGGGGCCAACTGCTCCCATGTTTATTGGACTAGGACCCTGCATTCCACTAGGTATAGGTCCTCTAGGGCCAGGACCCGGGCCCCTTACATCCATGCTTCTGGCTTCCATCCCTCTGACTTCCATTGCACGGGCTTCCATTGCGCGGGCTTCCATTGCGCGGGCTTCCATTGCACGGGCTTCCATTGCACGGGCTTCCATTGCGCGGGCTTCCATTGCACGAGCCTCTAACCCTCTGGCATCTAATCCTCTTGCCTCCATGGCTCGTGCCTCCATGGCTCGTGCCTCCATCCCTCGTGCATCCATGCCTCGGGGATCTCGTCCACCTATAAAAAAAAGTTGCAAGAAAACCATTGTGTTAGCTATTAGCTATTTACTTTTAGTCCAAGAATCAACAACTGAAGAAAGATAGAAATTCATTGCTATTTTTAATAGATTTTATTTATGAGGGAGATCACACATAAGAGAGAGAACCAGAGCACCACTCTGGCATATATGGTGTTAGGAATTGAACTTGGGACTTAATGCACATAAGACTGGTGCTTTACCTGCTGTGCAACCTTCTGGGTGGTAGAAACATTTGTTGTTGTTGTTGTTTTCCACTACATAAGACTTTTTTCTCTTTCCAAGTTTCTCATACTAGCAAATAGACTTTAAATGAGCTTGTCAATCTCATTTCCCCAGAATTCTTTATCCCAGATTAGAGACCACAACATCTAAATTCATTATCAGTTCAAAATTACCAGTCTGCCTTGTGATGTGACCTCCCCTTACCTCTGCCATCCAAAGGTGGACCCCTCTGATCAAGCATGGGTCCTCTTGGCTCTGCCATTAGAGGTCTAGGCTCAGCTAATGGCCCCCCCCTCATGTCATGTGGGGGTGGGCCACGACTGTCATGGCCAGGGATAAGGTGCATCGGTGGACCCTGATGAGGTGGTCCCAGGTAACCTCTAGAGGTGGAGGAAAATGTTTTATTTTAAAATAGAACAAACCAACAAAAAAGAGAGAGAGAGAGAGAGAAACCTAGGAGATCGATAAATAAAAAGCAGTATAGAACTGATGCTAACAAGAGAATAACACAAAAACTGATCAAAGAACAGCTATGGATCATAAATCTGGGTACTCTAGAATTTCATGTTTGCCTGGAGCACTCATAATTAAGGAGGAATTAATGGGTATCTGTTATATATAATGAAGATGTAAAACAGTGCTTAAGAACATGAGTTCAGATCTAGATTCTATCACTTTGCTATGTGATAGTGGATACTTTTAACTTCTTTATGCTTCAGTTAATTCACCTGTAAAATGGGACTGATACTGTCTGTATCACAGGATTTTTATGGATTTAATGAAATGATCTAAGTAAAACATTCAGAATCAGAGGTATACTCCTCACTGATGTTGTTACTAGTGAATTAATATTACTACTACAAATAAGCAGCATACGTTTTTCCTTTTAGGTACATGTGCTAGATTTTTTAAATTTCTTAAGATGCAACAGCCATGGATGATTAGCTCAAAACGACATATTCAACTACACAGTTCTGCCCTAGGAGAAGTTTTTAGTCCTTAACAGTGGCTATGAATACTTATCTTTGGAAGTAAGCAAATAAGCACAACTGGTACAGAGAGAACTTTGCTTTGTAAAAGATTTATTTATCTTACTGGAAGCAAGAAAACAAGCCAAGAAAGAGAAAGAGAACCAGAGCATCATTCTGGCATATGCAGAACTAGGGATCAAATTCAGGACCATACATATACAGCACTGCACTGCACTATATCACTAAGTCATTCCCCCCTACTGATGAAAGACTTTATTCTCAAAGCAAGGAAAAATGATGATTCCTCCAGTCTTTTCTTTCTATGTCAGTGCTTACCTTGGCTCTACCTCTCCAGTTACAGTAAGTAAAGTGCCTCCACGTGGGTCATTCGGAGCATCTCCTAACAGACCTCGAGGAGTTGGGACGTTGGCAGGCAAGGCCCCACGCTGCATAGCTGCTCTGGGGTCTTGCATCGGCACTGACAGAGAAACAGAGGAGGAGTTACTGCTGTGAAGGACAAATAAGGAAACAAGAAATGACTCCATATACCACTGACAACATCATCCAAACACCTCAGAGCAGGTAAATCTCACCACAGCAGACTCCTCTAACTCAAGAATAGAAGCAAAGATAGGCAGAATCTGTACTGTATCAGAGTACAGATGGAACTATATAAAGAGCAAACTGGGGCAAGCCACCAATGACTAGCAATGCAACCTGAAGAAATGTATGCTCCTGATTTTCCTTACAATCAATCTTAGTTCAAGTACCAGTCTCAAGGAGAAGTAAGGTCTTGGCATGTCTTGGCATATGTGAACACTGCCATGACTCTGTAAGAACTTCTACAAGAATCTCTTTACAGACTGCTATTTCCGCTAAGCCTCTTGACACTAATAAGGAAGAGGTACAGCCTTGAAGCAGATGTCTATTTCATCCATGTTCTCAGTTCCTATGCAAACAGGCCAATCTCAGGCTTATGGGCTCCACAGGGGGGGAAATTGAAAGGGAAAACAAGCAAACGAACGAACAACAACAAAACAGAAATCCCCAAACTACTCCATTTAGGTGCCAAATGGGAGGATGACTGCCAAGCAGTCCTTATCCTCTTACTGTCCCACCCTGAACACTATAAGCAAACCAAAACTGGCAGATACAGCAGGTACCTTGAACTCGCTCAATTGATGCAGGCCCGGTGGGTCCCACAGGCGAATGCTGCAGGGTTCCTAGGCAAGCAGTAAGTATAAGAGGAGAAAGAGCAGACACTTAAAATATTTCACATATACACATGCTCACACTTGCATGCACACATATACAGACACTGAAGATTTACACATGCAAGTTAGGAAGCCAAGGATCTGTTATTTAGCCCAGTTTGCAAAATCTTTCTAAACTGTATTAGTTTTTTTTTTTGGGGGGGGGGGAGTAGGAATCTGAAGGTGTTCTCCTTTGACAAGAAAGCTTCTTAAGGCAAAGACCACAGATTCTATTTGGGCAAGGAATAACCAACCACTTTCATCTCTAGTACTACAATTATCCTTAAATCTTGTGATACTACTAATCAAAATATAAAAAGGATGGCTTTGAGTCTCTGCTCAAACAAAGAAACATAAGTAAGAGGTCAAAGAAATGCATTGAGAAATGAACTGGAAGGCAAGATTTATTCTGGAGCATGGAGCAGTACTCTTTTTCTGCCATACCATACAGCACAAACATTTCTGCTATTGAAATATATCAAATGGATAAATGAAGTGAATGAATTTTAGACCAAGAAAATATCATCCTTCAAGAAATGTTTTGCCAGGGCAGGGGAGAGAGCATAACAAAAAAAAAAAAAAAAAAAGACTTTCATGCCTCAGGCTCCAAAGTTCCAAGTTCAATTTCTAGCACTCTAAGCCAAAGCTGAATTATTACCTTGGAAGTAAAGAAAAGAAAGCAGGAGGTAAGAAGGAGGTAAGAAAGGTGGGGGTAAGAAGGAAGGAATGAAGAAAGGGAGGAAACTAAAGTTCTTTTATTGAAATTCTAATAGTAAGCAAACATTATGACAACAACAAATAGAGACTAATGATATGACAACGGCATCATGATTAAACAAAGGTAGCAGAAGGTAAGAAAAAACTACTTCTTAGACATCAGACAATGTACAAAAGTAATATGGATTCTAGGAAAAGGAAAACAAAATCCACACTAGGCACAGATAAAGAAGATTCTTGTTTCCTCTACAAGGTACCAAGAGAATATTATAAAATTCATGTCACTTTGGCTCTTCATATAGACAACCTTCATATATCATCAACTCAAAAATCATTTTCTTTCGTTAACTTTAAAAAAATATTTTATTTATTTATTAATGAGAAAGACAGGAGGAGAGAGAGAGAAAGAACCAGACATCACTCTGGTACATGTGCTGCCAGGGATTGAACTCAGGACCTCATGCTTGAGAGTCCAATGCTTCACCCACTGCACCATCTCCTGGACCACTTTTGTTACATTTTTGACCAGAAACATAAAGATAAACTATAGCAGGGAGGAAGATTTGTTGTAGAAGTGTATATTAGATAGTTAAAAGTTCATCAACTGATGACCTAGGAAGAGGTAAATAAATGCTTGACTGAAACTCAAATCCCTTCTGACAACCACAATACTATGGGTACACACACATTCTGATGTCAAGAGTAGGCGCACAACAGCACAAAAGTATGGGCTGCTCAAAGGAGGTATCTGGACAGCAAGCCACTACTAGTTTTATTGGTTCAACAACCAATCCCAGTACACAAATCACAAATATAGAAGGTCCTTCAATAATACTGATTCACTATGAGTTTTAGAAGAAACAATTCCAGCTAACATTCAATGAAACAAAGTTACCTGAGTACCTGGTTTCATTAAGTACTGTTTTACTTAAAGTAATGATTTCCAAGAACCTACTGATGACATTAAATGAGAACTTTCTGTATAATACACAGGCTTATTGTAACTGAACATTTTGCTTTTTTTTACAACAACCTAAATGCCCACTGATAGATGACTAGATAAAGAAATCGAGATATATATTCCATGGAATACAACTCTGCAATCAAAAAAAGATATTGTATCCTTTGTGACAAATGGGATGGAACTGGAAGTAATTATGATTACTGAAGTCAGTGAACGACAACTAATGCATGGTTTTGTTCATTTGTGGAATACAGATATTGAAACACATGAACTTAAAGAGAGACAGAGAGAGAGACAGAGAGAGAGAAGAGGGAGGGAGGGAGGGGAAGGGAAGGAAAGAAGAAAGAGAGCCAAACTGTCTCCAAGACTTTGTGAGAAGTTATGAAGGGGAGGGACACACATAAGACTTTGGTGGGGGGAGTCGGGCTGTAGCACAGCGGGTTAAGCGCAGGTGGCGCAAAGCACAAGGACCGGCATAAGGATCCCGGTTCGAACCCCGGCTCCCCACCTGCAGGGGAGTCGCTTCACAGGCGGTGAAGCAGGTCTGCAGGTGTCTATCTTTCTCTCCTCCTCTCTGTCTTCCCTTCCTCTCTCCATTTCTCTCTGTCCTATCCAACAACGACAACAACAATAATAATAACTACAACAATAAAACAACAAGGGCAACAAAAGGGAATAAATAAATAAAATAAATATTAAAAAAAGACTTTGGTGGTAGGTACTGTGTACAAGTATATATCCTGTAATATTATAATCATGCAAACATTGTTAAATCATTAATAAATTAAAAATAAAAAACGAGTTTCACTTACAAAGAAAAAAGCATATACTTATCATACTCCCTTGATTACATATCTTAAGACTCTGAACTTTATAATCTTTTTACCTATACAAATGGGGTGCTGACACTTAACTCACAAGGCTGTTTATGAAAACTAAGTGGTTGGTCTAATGTATGCATTAAGTTTTCCTATTTCTTGTTTTCTCACTTGCTTCTTGATACTGTATCCAACTAACCACCATATTCCCTTTTTCTTGTTAATATGTACAATAACATGGAATTTTTGGAGTGGTTGCCACTGTAGGATATGCTGTTAACTATCACAGTACAATGTACACTTGTCAATTATGCACCAGATACCTTTCGCCACTGTCTAGTTTCCTCTAGAGTTTAAATTCAATATTCTACATACTAGCAACATTTATGTTCATTAGTAAAAGTCCTTATGGCTATAAAAGATGGGTAAAAGCAAGAGTCTGGATCACTTAATACTGAACTTTTTGGTCAATACTAGACCACCTTATCATCTGGGGCCCTAGTCAGGGAATCCTTGGATTCTCACACAAATATGATGGCCTTAAACCTCTATTAGATAGCTCTCTCTCTTCCATCACTCATCACTTCCATCAGGAATGTCATCATAAGCCCTCTTGAAGACCTTCCCAGGAACTTGCCCTCATTATAAAGCAGAAATGGTAGAGACTGCTCCACTCTCCAAAGGGAAGGTGGGTCATCCTGCCCTGTCACTCAAGGAAGACTGTTCCCAAAATGAGTGCAGCCTGTAATGTTCCCAGCTGTGGCCATGAACTGCAAACTCAGACCAGCAGAAACTCAGAGGTTACACAGACTTCTCTAATATATAGGTTCTGGGTCAGATCGATAGGGTAAACCATTAATTTTATTAATAGATCTTTTTTTTTTCAAGATTGGGAACTACTCTTGGCCCTAATCCAACTTTCTAGCCATTTTCTCTACTGACACTATCTTCTCAGACAATATTTTTGTCCAACTCCATGTTAGCTACTAAACTCAAGCAAAAAACTGCAGTAGTTGTGGTGGGCCCCTAGGAACATGCCTAAAATGGAGTTCCTAGCTTCTTTCTACTCTAAGATCCCTATTCTTATCAGCTCTGTTCCTACTTTTTAGTTGCTGTTCATAATCATTTTGTCCTGCTTTATATCTTCCTGCCTTTCAGCTACCAAGCTGCAGAATCTATCATGATTCTATCCTGACTTCGCTGGGCAGATGACCTCACCAATGTGTTCTGGAACGTCACCTCTCCAGAGCCCTGCCCCACTAGGGAACGACAGAAACAGGCTGGGGGTATGAATAAACTTGCTAATGCTCATGTCCAGCAGAGAAGCAATTACAGCAGCCAGAAATCCCACCTTCTGCACCCCCAAAATAATTCTGATCCATACTTCCAGTAAGGGAGAAATGATGGGGGGGGGGGATGACCAGAGGGCTCTCAAGTCCAATTACATCAGGACCTGGAGAGAAGAGGAAAAAGGGTGGGACATTTGGATGTAGTAATAGGTGTATGTGTGACTTGGAAAGGAAGAGAAGATGGGACCACAGAGGTAAAAGAAGGGCAAATATATACAAATATAGACAGTTTTAGAAATAATAATTAACTCATATTCGCAACCTTAAGAGAACTGCTGTAGCCTACAATGGAGGGATTGGAGATTCAGAACTCTGGTGGTGGGAATAGTGCAGTTGTTCCCCTGTTATCTTCTAATTTTGTAAATCAATATTAAATCACTAATAAAATTATTTTTTTAAAGTCCTTACTCAAGTAACCAGATATCCAGATAGGGAGATATAATAAGTCGGAAGAGTTGCTGGACTTAAAGGAAAAACAAATTCATTTGAAACAAAGGATTACTTTGCTGCATTAATTCTTGTAGACCTGGGCTCTGAATCACAAGATGTAGATCAGGCAGGACTAACTTAAATAATTTTCCTCGATAACAGAAATGGGGTGAATGCATTTGCAATGCTCAATATGGTATCCACATGTGGCTACTGAGCACCTGAAATGCAGCTACTGTGAACAAGGAACCCAATTTTAGACATTATCTGATTTTGATTTAATGTAATTAATATTAAAATAGTTATATGTATTCAGTGGCAGCTACATTACAGAATGTAGATATAGAACATTTTTAGTACACACTAACAAGACATTAGTACTTATTTACCTAGGGCCAGGGTAAAGCACAGCAGTAGCATACAGGGCTTGTATTTAAGATATCCCAAGTTTGATCCCTGGTACCACCATATGCCAGAGTTAAATGGTGCTCTGATTTAAAAAAAAAAAAGTATTTGTTTACCTTGTCCTCGCTCCATGGGCACTGGACCACCTCCTGGCATTCCAACTGGGGCCTGCATTCCTCCTACTGGAAAGCCAGACAAGAGAACACACAAATTAGAACAGTATGGAAAATAATTAGCATAGTAGTTAAGTTTACAAATTTCTTCTTTCTGCCCCACAAGTAGAAACCTATAAAGGAAGATCTTTACCACTATACAATGCAATTAGATAGAAGACAGAGCCTGTTAATATACATCAGGCTTCAGGAATAGAAAACTAAGTTAAATAGTTTCATTGCTATTAGCACCAAGGTAGTAAGTTCATGGCTCTTATCTACATAACTCCTCTCATAAACAGTACTACTCCTAGGGTAGTCTGTAATTGTTTGGGTGTACTGTTTGGATGTAACAAAAATTTGAAGGAATTCAGCTGGAATCTAATGAAAAGCTGACAAAGATATTAAAAATCCTGTGATGCATGAGGTAGTTCTTCCAAATCAAGAATTAACCTGTTTTGGTGTTGGCATGGTTGTGGAGTAAAAGGGACTCTGCTACACTAATGGTAAGAATATAAACTGATACAGCTCCTTTGGAAGACTGTATGGAGAGTTTTTAAGAAAATAAAAATGGAATTACCTTATGATTTTTGCAGTACCACTAATTCAAAGGGACATATGCACCCCTATGTTTATAGCTGCATTAGCTACTATAGCCAAAGAGCAGAAGCAGTCTAAATGCCCATTAAGAGATGACTAGCTAAACTTGTGGCATGAGGCTAGGTAGTGGTGCTCCTGGTTGAGCGCACGTGTCACAATGTACAAGGATCCAGGTTCAAGCCTCCAGTTCCGACCTACAGGGGAAAAGCTTCACAAGTGGTAAAGCAGTGCTGTAGGTGTCGCTCTGTCTCTTTCCCTCTTTACCTGCCCCTTCCTCTCAATTTCTGGCTGTCTCTATCCAATAAATAAAGATAATAAAACAATTAAAAATAAGTTACAACATATATATTCCATAAACTACTACTCTGCAATAAAAAAAGATGCTATTGTACCCTTTGGAACAAAATGGAAAGAACTGGAGGTGATGAGTGAAACAACTACCAAATAGTTTCACTCATAAGTAGAATCTAGAAATCAGATTACACATGAACTTAAAAAAAAGTGAACTGTCTGTAAGACTTGTGAGAAGTATCATGGTTATCTTTGGGAGGTGGGAAGGTGATGATACAGAACTCTGGTGTTGGGTGTGGTATGGAACTATGCACTGTAATCTTACAATCTTATAACCTACAATTAATCACAAATAAAAATAAAAGGAGGCATGGCAGTTTTGCACCCGGTTAAGTGTATTATCATCATATGCAAGCATGCAAGATGGGAACGCTGAACATTGGTGGTGGGCATGATCTGGAACTATACCTTGTAATCTTGTAATCCACTATTAATCATTGATAAAAAAATAGAAAAAGAAAAAAAAGGATTTAACCTGTCTTGTTAAACTTACATACATCTTGAACATTCACACAAATGAAAATAGGTTTAGTCACTTGCCCTTAGATTATACATCGATTCCATGTATAAATAAAAAGTTCCTTTGAACCCTCCTGCACTGCTGGTGGGAATGTCAATGGGTCCAACACCTGTGGAGAGCAGTCTGTAAAACCCTTAGAAGGTCAGAAGTGGACCTACCCTATGACCCTGCAATTTCTCTCCTGGGGATATAGCCTAAGGAACAAAATATACCCATCAAAAAAGATTTGCGTATACCTATGTTCATAGAAGCACAATTTGTAATAGCCAAAACCTAGAAGCAACCCAGGTGTCCAACAATAGATGAGTGGCTGAGTAAGTTGTGGTATATATACATAATGGGATACTACACTCAGCTGTTAAAAATGGTGATTTCACCATTTTCAGCCTATCTTGGATGGAGCTTAAAGATACCATGTTAAGTGAGATAAGTCAGAAACAAAAGGATGAAATGGGATGATATCTGTTGTTAAAATTCGGAAGGCTCTTGCTGGCCGGGCTAGCTTCACGGGCGGGTAACAGAGACGCGGAGACAATGGCTGAGCAGGGAAGCTGTATTTCTTTATTCAGGAACAAGGATTCATAAACTAAGACAAACTAATCACCAAACAGAACTCTGCTGTCTCTTTGCGGCAGCGCAAGCACTCTCTCTAACTCCGGAATCCAGGAACCCTCTCTCTCTTACTCTGCAACTCTGGAACTCTGGCGGGTTTCCTTGGGGCGGGGCCAAGCGGGACCGCGAAATTAGCAGGCCTGATCTAATTCTCTTGGCGGGGGAGAACTAGAACCCAATGTAAAGCATACAACAATTCCCCCTTTTCTTTTAACTAAATGGCTACAGTATCAAGGGTGTGGGGTGAACAGAAACATATATCATACAGGCATTTTTAAAAAAGAAACTGGCACAAACATGGAGAAACATGCAAGCAAATAACAAGAACCAGCGTGTTGCCAAGGGAAGGCCTGAGGGGGCCATATCTGCCTCTGTGGGCTAAACTTTATCAGCTTAAAAAAAACATTTCTTGCCTCTGGGGGGCGTACTTTCTTGCCTCTGGGGGGGCTACTTGCCTCGACGGGCATTTGCATGGGGGCGGGGAACGGCCTAGAGTCCCAAAGGCAGCTGGCTGCAATTTACTTACTATGAAACAAAACTTGTTATTAGCATATCTACTGCAGGATCCAACGTTTCTAATAGAGAAGGAATTTGAGACTTTTACGTATCAACAACGTCTTTTAACCTTTTGTTACACCCATTCAAGATGGAGTCACGTTGTACTCAGGAAAGGAAACCTCAGGCATGAGAATAATTAGCATAGCCATTGTGCGATCTACCATTTCTAATAGAGAAGGTAATGGAGAGTTTTACACATCAACAAGTCTATTTAACCTTTTGTTTAGACCAACTTAGTTAAAATATATTGACTGTTAACTAATTTTTACCTCAGACTTTAAATGTAAGTTAATTTTATCTTTATGAGAATTACGTTGAAAACCTTTTTCATTTAACTTTGACTAGTAAGAATTTAGCCTTAAAGTTACTGTTTACCAAACTTTAAACATACACATAAACATGGTCATTAAAACACAAGGAGAGAAACCTTTGTTACGAAGACATGTCATTTTAAACACGAATTTAAATCTGTACTGTCTTAGTTGTTGGGGGGGGGGGTCACCATCCGGAGGTGGCTTCCCGCGCAGCTTTACTTCTAGGAATTGCAGGTTGCGATCTCTGCACAAATCTCTGCGTACTCCAGCTTGTCTGCCTTCAGACTGGACCGGCAGCTGGAGATCTCGTGTGCCCAGATTCGGTAGGGAGCCCGGGGGTCCGGGAGGCCCGGGATCGTTCCAGAATTTATAGCAAGAGGGCAGGCAGGCCAGGCTTGTAGAAGGTGTGGGCCTAGGTGCCCAGGGGTGGCAGCCGTGATAGGCCACCGCGGCCCTGCCCCATGGCCCTGCCATGTCTGCTGCCCTGCTCGCAGTGGCCGAGCAGCGTGGAGGGATCACACGTCCAGTGCCCTGCACCACGCGGTGGAGAGCCGGCTCCTGTGGGCTGGCCTCGGGCTCTTGCGTGTTGGCATCGGGTTCCAGCGTGTTGGCATCGGGCTCCAGCATGTTGGCGTCAGCCTCCTGCGGGCTGTGGGGCTGTGGGCGCGGTGCGTGGGGTTGTCTGGGCACCGCCGGCTGGCTGTTCTGAGTTTGCCCGAGTGAGTGGAAACCACAGAGTGGTCCAGAGATAAATGTTCCAGAAACAGCAAAACAGTCTCGTGAAGAAAGAGCAGAGGCCTTTGGAGATCTCTTCACAAGCAGAAGAGAAGGCCATAGTACATAGGTAGCCAAATTGTCTTCACTTATCTGAGAGATGCGCAGGTCAGGTCCACGTGGGCGCCATTTGTTGTTAAAATTCGGAAGGCTCTTGCTGGCCAGGCTAGCTTCACGGGCGGGTAACAGAGACGCAGAGACAACGGCTGGGCAGGGAAGCTGTATTTCTTTATTCAGGAACAACGATTCATAAACTAAGACAAACTAATCACCAAACAGAACTCTGCTGTCTCTTTGCGGCAGCGCAAGCACTCTCTCTAACTCCGGAACCCAGGAACCCTCTCTCTCTTACTCTGCAACTCTGGAACTCTGTCGGGTTTCCTTGGGGCGGGGCCAAGCGGGCCCGCGAAATTAGCAGGCCTGATCTAATTCTCTTGGCGGGGGAGAACTAGAACCCAATGTAAAGCATACAACAGATATCACTCAGACAGAAGTTGAAAAACAAGATCAGAAGGGGAGACACTAAACAGAACTTGGACTGGAGTTGGTGTATTGCACCAAAGTAAAGACTCTGGGGTGAAGGGGGAGGGTTCAGGTCCTGGAACATGATGGAAGAGGAGGACCTAGTGGGGGCTGTATCGTTATATAGAAATGTTATACATGTGCAAACTATTGTATTTTACTGTTGACTGTAAACCATTAACCCCCCAATAAAGAAATAAAAAAGAGTTCCTTTGTTGTGCCATTTATATGTATAAATTTTCTAAATGCAATTACTGAGTAAAATATGGGTGCTATATTTTGTTTTGTTCGAATCTTATCAAGAGTATTCACTTGGGCTTAGACCTCAAATAAATTTCTCTCTCCATTGTTACAGGTCATCTCTCTCAGGAACAACAAAATAGACCCCTTTGTGGGCCCCACATAGGACCTTGCCCTCAACTTGGATCAACAATGGTAGAGAATGTTCCATCCGAAGGAAGGATGGACAACATACCCTATGCTACACCTGAGGAAGATAAGTCAATATCGGAGCAGCTTGGAACATTCCTACTCATGACCACAGAATGTGAGCTCAGATCTACAGGCATGCGTAGAGGTCACATAGGCTCCTAAGCTGAATATGGGCCACAGACCAAATCAAATCGATAGGGTTTACGGTCAACAATATTTATACCCCTTCCCCATATTACGGAGCTACTCTCTTCCCTGATCCAGCTTTCTGTCCCTTTTCCAGCCATGTCATCACCTCCCCAGACAATAACTTGGATATACCTGCATATCAGATTTCAGGCTCAGAGAAAAAACAAACAAAACTAGTATAGCTATAGGCCCTTTGAAATATAACTAAAATATGCCTACTAGCTATCTACAAAATGGAGGACCCCCCAACACTTCATTTGCACTATTCCAGCCTTTAGGTCCATGATTGTTCAACAGTTTGTTTGGCTTTGTATGTTAACTCTCTTTACAGCACCAGGTTCCAGATGCTAGCATGATGCCGACCAGACTCTTCCCTGGACAGACAACCCCACCAATGTGTCCTGGATCTCCACTTCCCCAGAGCCCTTCTCCACTAGGGAAGAGAGAGACAGGCTGGGAGTATGGATCGACCAGTCAACGCCCATGTTTAGTAGGGAAGCAATTATAGAAGCCAGACCTTCCACCTTCTGCATCCCACAATGACCTTGGGTCCATACTCCCAGAGGGCTAAAGAACAGGAAACCTATCAGGGGAAGGGATGGGATACAGAGCTCTGGTGGTGGGAATTGTGTGGAGTTGTACTCCTCTTATCCTATGGCTTTGTTAATGTCTCCTTTTTAAAATAAATAAATAAAAGAGTATTCACTACCTCAGAAAATCACATGATCAATGTCAATAGTTCTTGTGGTATCTGACTGGCAAAGCAGCATTTGTCTACAGGTATAGTTTTTACATTCATGATACAGGTAATCAGCTTCTCTCTCATTAATAATATTTTCAAAATATTTAATTATAATAATTTCTTTTTACTTCTCCTTACATTTTAGTTAAGTACTTAGTATATGGATTTTTAAAATCATGTCAAATAGGCCATATCATGTGTGTATTTCATTTTAAGATACAAGACAGTCACTGTAAAACATCTTGTTATGGAGTCAGGGAGAAAGCATAATGGTTATACAAACACCTCTCAGGCCTAAGGCTCTAAGGTTCCAGGTTCTATCCCTGACACAATCATAAGCCAGAGTTGAGCAGTACTCTGGTAAATAAAAATTGTGCTGCTTATGAACATAGGTATGCATAGATCTCTTTGGATGGATGTGTTTGTTTCCTTAGAGTATATCCCCAGGAGAGGAAATGCTGGGTCATAAGGTAGGTGCATTTCTAGACTTCAGAGAGCTCTCCAAATGGTCTCTGTGGAAGACTAATTTACATTTCAATCAGCAGTGTAAAAGGGTTCCTTCTTTAGCCCTGCAGCCTCTCCTTCATTTGTTGTTACTGTCCTATCTGATGTATGACATTCTCATAGGAGTGAAGTGATTTTTCATTGTCTTTATTTGTTTCTCTGATAATCAGTTAACATACCATCCAAAAGACAGGGAGAAGGGTGGAGTGTGCTATCAGGTTCTGGACCTAATTTGGGGATGAGAGTGTTTTACAGACACCTGTCTTGGTTAGATGAGAAACTGTATCCACGTGCCAACAACTATACTATAAACCATTAATTCCCAATAAAAAAATACAGAAAAAAGAATCTTGTTATTACAAGAAGCCACTGGGTCTAGTAGGGTTGAGAACAACTGGTCTATTTCAGGTACTGTGACTTCTATGTAAACATTCATGTGCCACAAGTCCTTGTTTGTACCTTCTCACATAGCAATCGTTCAATTTTCCTCAAAGGAACAATAAATACTGTGTGTGGGGGGATAAACTGAAAGATATGTGGTTTATTAATAATTATCATGCACACGTCATATTCTCTTATTCCATTTAACATGCCAAGCACCTAGATTATTAACTTGAATTTGCCAAACCTTGAACTTGTCCTACCTCTTCTACTAAAATAGTGGTGACGTTGAACAAATGATCTGATAAAAAAAAAAAAAATCCAACATACTCCTAAGCTTCCTCACCTGTAAAGGGAACAAGCTGGTCTGAACCAGTGGTTCTCAGAATGTGGTGCCTAAGCCTGAAGGATTAGCATTGCCAGAGACCTGTTAGAACTGCAAATTCTCTTGGTTTAATATACGTAAATCAATCAATGTGATCCACCACATCAACAAAACCAAGACCAAAAACCACATGGTCATATCAATAGATGCAGAGAAAGCCTTTGACAAAATACAACATCCCTTTATGATCAAAACACTACAAAAAAATGGGAATAGATGGAAAATTCCTGAAGATAGTGGAGTCTATATATAGCAAACCTACAGCCAACATCATACTCAATGGTGAAAAACTGGAAGCACTTCCCCTCAGATAAGGTACTAGAAAGGGCTGCCCACTATCACCATTACTATTCAACATAGTGTTGGAAGCTCTTGCCATAGCAATCAGGCAGGAGCAAGGAATTAAAGGGATACAGATTGGAAGAGAAGAAGTCAAACTCTCCTTATTTGCAGATGACATGATAGTATACACAGAAAAACCTAAGGAATCCATCAAGAAGCTTTTGGAAATCATCAGGCAATACAGTAAGGTATCAGGCTATAAAATTAACATTCAAAAGTCAGTGGCATTCCTCTATGCAAACACTAAGTTAGAAGAAATTGAAATCCAGAAATCAATTCCTTTCACTATAGCAACAAAACAACAAAATAAGTGAAAGACTTGTATACTGAAAATTATGAGTCACTACTCAAAGAAATTGAAAAAGACACAAAGAAGTGGAAAGATATTCCATGTTCATGGGTTGGAAGAACTAACATCATCAAAATGAATATACTACCCAGAGCCATCTATAAATTTAATGCTATCCCCATCAAGATCCCAAACACATTTTTTAGGAGAATAGAACAAATGCTACAAATGTTTATCTGGAACCAGAAAAGACCTAGAATTGCCAAAACAATCTTGAGAAAAAAGAACAGAATCGGAGGCATCACACTCCCAGATTTCAAACTGTATTATAGGGCCATTGTCATCAAAACAGCTTGGTACTGGAACATGACTAGACACACTGACCAGTGGAATAGAATTGAGAGCCCAGAAGTGAGGCCCCACATCTATGGACATCTAATCTTTGACAAAGGTGTCCAGACTATTAAATGGGGAAAGCAGAGTCTCTTCAACAAAGGTGTTGGAAACAATGGCTTGAAACATGCAGAAGAATGAAACTGAATCACTGTATTTCACCAAATACAAAAGTAAATTCCAAGTGGATCAAGGACTTGGATGTTAGACCACAAACTATCAGATACTTAGTGGAAAATACTGGCAGAACTCTTTTCCACATAAATTTTAAAGACATCTTCAAAGAAACGAATCCAATTACAAAGAAGATTAAGGCAAGTATAAACCTATGGGACTACATCAAATTAAAAAGCCTCTGCACAGCTAAAGAAACTACTACCCAAACCAAGAGACCCCTCACAGAATGGGAGAAGATCTTTACATGCCACACATCAGATAAGCGTTTAATAACCAACATATATAAAGAGCTTGCCAGACTCAACAACAAGACAACAAATAACCCCATCCAAAAATGGGGGGAGGACTTGGACAGAATATTCACCACAGAAGAGATCCAAAAGGCCAAGAAACACATGAAAAAATGCTCCAAGTCTCTGATTGTCAGAGAAATGCAAATCAAGACATCAATGAGATACCACTTCACTCCTGTGAGAATGTCATACATCAGAAAAGGTAACAGCAGCAAATGCTGGAGAGGCTGTGGGGTCAAAGGAACCCTACTACACTGCTGGTGGGAATGCCAATTGGTCCAACCTCTGTGGAGAACAGTCTGGAGAACACTCAGAAGGCTAGAAATGGACCTACCCTCTGACCCTGCAATTCCTCTCCTGGGGATATATCCTAAGGAACCCAACACATCCATCCAAAAAGATCTGTGTACACATATGTTCTTGGCAGCACAATTTGTAATAGCCAAAACCTGGAAGCAACCCAGGTGTCCAACAACAGATGAGTGACTGAGCAAGTTGTGGTCTATATACACAATGGAATACTACTCAGCTGTAAAAAATGGTGCCTTCACCGTTTTCAGCCGATCTTGGATGGAACTTGAAAAATTCATGTTAAGTGAAATAAGTCAGAAACAGAAGGATGAATATGGGATGATCTCACTCTCAGGCAGAAGTTGAAAAACAAGATCAGAAGAAAAAAAAAAACACAAGTAGAACCTGAAATGGAATTGGCATATTGCACCAAAGTAAAAGACTCTGGGGTGGGTGAGTGGGGAGAATACAGGTCCATGAAGGATGATAGAGGACCTAGTGGGGGTTGTACTGTTATATGGGAAACTGGGGAATGTTATGCATGTACAAACTAATGTATTTACTGTTGAATGTAAAACATTAATTCCCCAATAAAGAAATTTAAAAAAGAGAACTGCATATTCTCAAGGCCATATGTCAGATATAGTGAATTAGAAACTCATGGGACTTTCTGCTTTAATAAGCCTGAGGTCAATCTAATGCACACTATAGGTTGAGCAGACAGAGATGCAAAAAACAAAAACAAAACAAAAAAAAACCCTACCAAACATACAAACACACTGATATCCCTGATGAACATAGATGTTAAGATACTGAATGAAACTGAAGCAGGCCAGATACAGCAATACATTAAAATATTGTACATCAGGACCCAGCAAGATTTAACCCAGTGATGCAAGGATGGTTCAATATATGTAAGTCAACAAATGTAATCTACCACACATCAACAAAACGAAAGCAGAAATCACATTATTATTTTAACAGATGCAGGGAAACTTTTAAAGAGATCCAACATCCCTTCATGATCAAAACCTTGAAGGAAATGGGGATCAACAGAAAATCCTATAAGCTAGTTCAGTCTATATATAACAAAACTACAGCCAACATCATACTCACTGCCAAGAAATTGAAAGCTTTCCTTCTTAGATCAGGTACAAGATGGGTTTTCCACTGTTACCATTATTATTCAACATAATCTGGGAATTCCTAGTGACAGCAATTAGGTAAGAGAAAGGGATAGGTATATGGACTGGAAAAGAAGGAGGAGAGCTGGCACTATTCACAGATGATATAAAAGCATATAAAGAAAATGCAAAATAGCCCAGTGAAAAACTCCTGGAAATTATCAAGCAATATAGTAAAGTAGTAGGCTACAAAATTACAGAAATCAGCAGTATTCCTCTGTGCAAATAGTAAGCAAAAAGGAGAAGAAATGCAGAAATCAATTCCATTTACAATAGCAGGGAAAACCTTAGGTATCTAGGAAGATACACAAAAGAGTGAGAAATATATGTACACTGAACACTGAATTACTACTAAAGGAAAATATGCAAAGATATCTGATGCCAACTGACTATCCTACCCATTGCTATATAGATTTAATGGAATCCTTATAAAAGCTCCACTGACTGTCCTTAAAGGAATAAGACAAAACCACAAAAGTATATCTGGAACCAGAAAATTCGTAGAATTGCTAAAGCAACCCTAAGAAAAAAGGCAAAAATGAAGGCACCGTACTTCCTGGTGTCAGACTACAAGACTATTATAATAAAAACTCCATAGTACCAGAATAAAGATAGACATACAGAACAATGGAATAGAACTGAAAGTTCAGAAATAAACCCTCACAACTATGCACAACTAACTTATGCTGGGGTGGGGGTGGGGGCAGCAGCAGAGCATTAAATGGAGAGAGTCTTTTCAACAATTGGTTTTGGAAAAATTGGGTCGAAAGATGCAGATGAATGAAACTGGACCACCCCATATCACATTGCACAAAAGTTAACTCCAAATGAATCAAAGACACAAAAATTAGACCAGAAACCATCAAATACACAGAAGAAAACAGTGTTAGAACACTCCAGGAGTGCTTCAGAAACATCTTTGATAAGGGCAAGAGACCAGCACACTTTCACAATACCAGGCTACCCCATCATCCGGGGCCCTAGTCAGGGAATCTGGGGATTCCTACACAGATATGATGAGCCTAGTCCTCCAACAGATCCCTTTTCTGCACCATGGCTGGTCATCACCAACAGGAACAACATCATTAAACCCTTTTGTGAGCCTCTACAGGACCTTTCCCTCAATGTAGAGCAAAAATGATAGAAACTGTTCCACTCTTTGAAGGGTGGTTACCTACTTTGCCACTTGAGGAAGACTGGTCCTGAAATGAATGCAACCTAGAATGTTCCTAGATATGACCATGGAATGCAAGTTCAAACCGGAGGGATGCAGAGGTTGCACAGGCTCATGTACAAAGTATGGATAGACATGAGTCCTAAGTCAGGCTGATGGAGTCTATAGTTAGTGTTATTTATATACTTTCTCCATATTTGGGAGCTACTCTCTGCCCTATCCAACTTTCTACTCCTATTCCCAACTCTTGACTCCATCTAGACAATACTTTTAGCTCACCTGCATGTTAGGTGTAGGGCTCAGGCAAAAATCAGTAAAGTCATGGGCCCTTTAGAATATACCTAAAATATACTTCTTAGCTTTTTCCAACATGAAGGCCAAAAATCTCATCTGCTCTATTTTTACCTTTAGGTTCCTGATTACTAAAAATTTTGTTCTGCTTTATATCTTGATGCTTTTCAACCACCAAATTGCAGATGCTACCATGACACCAAACTGACTTCCCTGAGCAGATGACCTCATCAATGAGTCCTGAAAACCCATTTCTGCAGAACCCTACCCCACTAGGGAAAGATAAAACAGGCTGGGGGTATGCATCAACCTGCCAATGCCCATGTCCAGCAGAAAAGCAATTACAGAAGCCAGAACTCCCACCTTCTGCACCCCATAAAGATCTTTGGTCCAAACATCCAGAGGGATAAAGAACAAGGAAGCTTCCAATGGAGGAGATGGGATGTGAACCTCTGGTGGTGGAATTGTACACCTCAGTATTTTTGCATGACCATTACTACTTACCCCTACCTAGAACTAATGCAAACTGAAAAGTTGCACAGCAAAAGAAACCATCACCAAAACAGTAAAGCACTCTACTAAACAGGAGATCCTAACATGCCATACATTTTGCTTATAGCTAAAATACATAAAAAACTCACATAACTCAAAACAAACAAAAGCAATCCCATTAAAAGGGGGGAGAAGACATTGACAGAATCTTTAACAACTAAGTCATCCTGATGACTTATATAAGTCATCCTTTAAACTATTATGAAAAACTATTTTTAAAAATTAGAAAAAATATTCAAAGTCACTGATTATTAGAGAACTGCAAATAAAGACAAAGATGAAACAGCATTTCACACCAGTGAAAAAGTCATATATTAGGACAGAAACAAATGGTGGTACCAAATACATAGAAGAAAACATTTGCAGAACACTTTATAATCCATGGTTCCTAAATGTCTTGAAAGATTCAAACATAACAGGAACGAAAATTAAAACAAAAACAATTCAATGGGGCTACATCAAATTGAAAAATCTTCTGCACAACAAGGGGCAGCACCACTCAAACAGGAAGATAGAGTCGGAGATCTTTCTTAAAAAAAAAAATCTTTATTTATTTATTGGATAGAGACAGCCAGAAATTGAGAAGGAAGGGGGTGATAGAGAGACACCTGCAGGCCTGCTCCACCACTTGCAAAGCTTTCCCTCTGCAGGCGGGGACCTGGGGACTCAAACCCAGGTCCTTGTGCATTGTAACAAGTGCACTCAACGAGGTGTGCCACCACCCGGACCCTTTCTACAACATACTTCAGATATTCAGATAAAGACTAGTAACCAGAGTAAAGAGTTCAGAAAATGCAGAAGAATGAAACTGAACACTACATTTCACCACATACAAACATAAACTCCAAATGGACCAAGGACTTGAATGTTAGACCAGAAACTGTCAAGTACTTAGAGAAAAATATTGGCAGAACTTTTTTCCATCTAAATTTTATAGCACTCTTCAATGATACAAATCCAAAAGTAAACCAGTCAGACTACATTAAATTAAAAAGCTTCTGCACAGCAAAAGAAACTACCATCCAAACAAAGAGACCACTTACAGAATGAGAAAATATCTTTATAAGCCTTTTTATCAGACAAGAAGCTAATAACAAAAACAGATAGAGCTTACCAAACTCAGCAACAAAACAAACAAACAAACAAAAAACCACAACCAAATATGGGGAGAGGATATGAACAGAATATTCACCACAGAAGAGAATCAAAAGGCTAACACACATGGAAAAATGCTCCAAATCATTGATTGTCAGAGAAATGCAAATAAAGACAATGATGGATACCACTTCACCCCTATGAGAATGTCATACATCAGAAAGAACAGCAGCAACAACAAATGTTGGAGAGGTTGTGGGGACAAAGGAACCCTGCTGTACTGCTGGGAGGAATGTAAATTGGCCCAACCCCTGTGAAGAGCAGTCTGGATAACTCTCACAAGGCAAGAAATGGACCTTCCCTATGACCCTGGAATTTTACCTCCTGGGGATATATCCTAAGGAACAAAATCACCCATCCAAAAAGATCTGTGTCTACTTATATTCATAACAGCACAATTTTTAATAGCCAAAACCTGGAAGCAATCCAGGTGAGTGACTGAGTAAGTTGTGATATACACACACACACACACACACACACACACTGGAATACTACTCTGCTACTGAAAATGGTGAAATTGGGAGTCGGGCAGTAGTGCAGTGGGTTAAGCACATTTGACACAAAGTGCAAGGACTGGCGGAAGGATCCCAGTTCGAGCCCCTGGCTCCCCACCTGCAGGTGGTGAAGCAAGTCTGCAGGTGTCTCTCTTTCCCCATCTCTTTATTCCCCTCCTCTCTCCATTTCTCTCTGTCCTATCCAACAATGATAACATCAATAATAATTACAACAATAAAACAACAAGGGCAACAAAAGGAAGTAAATAAATATTTTTTTTAAATGGTGAATTTATTTTCTTTACTTCATCTTGGATGGAGCTTGAAGAAATCATTTTAAGTGAGATAAGCCAGAAAGAAATGGATAAATATGGGATGATCCCACTCATAAACAGAAGTTGAAAACTAAGAACAGCCAGGAAAACACAAAGGTGAACTTGGACTAGATTTGGCGTATTACACCAAAGTAAAGAACTCTGGGGCAGGGGGGAGTATTCAGGTCCTGGAACATGATGGTGGAGGAGGATCTAGGTTAGAGTGTTACATGGAAAACTGAGAAATGTTACATATGTATCAACTACTGTATTTTACTGTTGACTGTAAACTATTATTAATCCTCCCAATAAAGGGGGGATCAGAAAAATTAATACACATACAAAAAAGAATATGGGGCAAAGTAAAGGACAGTATTTTCACTGAGGAAAAATTCAAAAAGCCAGCAGGAACATGAGAATGAGCTGAAAGTTACCTATTTGCAGAGAAATGCAAATTAAGAAAATGAGATAACACTTAACACCTGTGAGAATGTTCTACATTAGAAAGGATTGTAACAACAAATGTTTGAGAGAATGTGGGGAAAAAGGGATATTTCTGCACTCTTGTGGGAGTATAAATTGGTCTAGCCCTAATGGAAAACAGTCTGGAGAGTTTCAGAACACTAGAAATGGACCTACCTACCTTACAATCCAGAAGTTCCTCTCTTGGGACTTACCCAAAAGAAACAAAAAACACACATGTTACCAGGTCTACCACTATCCGCTCCCAGCCCCCATCAGAATTGATAAATGTATATGTATGTTCATAGAAGCACAATCTGTAATCACTAAAACTTGGAAGCAACCAAGATGTCCAAAGACAGATGAGTTGCTAAAAATATTGTGGTATATTTACAAGATGGGATACTATTCGGCTGTTAGAAATGAAGCCATCTCCTTTGCATCATCTTGGTTAGAGCTAGAAGGAATTATGTTAAGTGAACTAAATCAGAAAGACACAGATGGGGGCCAGGTGGTGGCACACCTGGTTGAGCGCACACATCTCAGTGCATAAGGACCCAGGTTCAAGCCCCTGGCCCCCACCTGCAGGGGGAAAGCTTTACAAGTGGTGAAGCAGGGCTGCAGGTGTCTGTCTCTTTCCCTCTCAATTTCTCTCTGTCTCTATGCAATAATAAAAATAAATTAAAAAAAAAGACACAGATGAGTACGGGATGATCCCACTCATAAACAGTTGAGAAAGAAGAACAGAAAGGGAAACTCAAAGCAGGATTTGACTGGGTTTAGAGTAGGGCACCAAAGTAAAAATCTCTGGATGGAGGGTGAGAGTGAATGCTCAGCTTGGGGGAGGGGTTGAGGATGGGATGGGACACAGTCTTTTGGTGGTGGAAATAGTGCTTATGTACACTTCTATTATCTTACAGTCATATAAATCACTATTAAATTAATATGAGGGGAAACTTAATTGAAAGTCTCAAACTTTTAGTGCACAGACCATAGGCTGAATCTTTGAAATGTTGACTCTCCTAAAAGCTTAGACCAGGGAGAATAGAAACAACCGGTGGTATTACCTTAAAAGATACTGATATATAAATAACATCAAAGGACATAAATTATGGTGAGGTCGTGTATGATACAGCAAATCCTAACAATGGGATTTTCAAAGTTAACCAAATTGCCAAATAATTTGATTACAGCAATAACTATCTATTGCCTTCTTAAACCCTAAGACAGCAGGAACCTCCTGCTTCCTCTATAATGCCCATTATTTTCCCCAGTCCTGGAACCTCTAGGGTGGGGCTCACTTTCCTATATGCTTCTCTCAATTCATACCAACTGATACTGCATCTGTTGATCCCAACCTATTCAATGCAACCAGTACCACCTCAACATGCTTCACTTCGGACTGTGTCCAGAGACGCAGGCGTGGAATGTCAATCCTTCAGCCTCATTACTCGGGTAAGATCTCTCCTTTCATGGGCTTCTCTAATTCCATTCCATATGGTCCACTTCCTAACAAAGCCTCAAAACCTAGATATAGACCAAGTCCCATGTGACACGGCAGATGTTCAGTTCACATGTATCCATAAATTAGGGCAAAATATATACCTTAAAACAAAAGTGCACAATAGTTTGCAGTGAGTCAATAAATGAAGCAAGCAAGTAGAAAGAACTAAAAAGATACCTTAAAGTACCTAATGAAATAGTTTCTACTTAGACCTAGATACCCTCCTTACCACTTCCTACTATACTTTTTCCCTCACTCACTCCAAAGCTAACCTTATCAAAGTAAGGACTACAAAAGCAGAATAAGGGCAAGAGACTTTGCATACTTTAATGATGACTCTTTAAAGTCACTATCAGGTCACCACCTTATCAGCTGGGTCCCTAATCAGGGAGTCCTGGGATTCCCACAGACATGATGAGCCTAGACCTTGAATAGATTGTCACTGGTCATCTCCATCAGGAACAACATAATGGACCCCTATGGGGGCCCCCATAGGACCTGGCCCTCAATGTGGATCAACAATGGTAGAGAATGTTCCACCCTCCAAAGGGGGGTTGAATAACATACTCTATCTACCACCTGAGGAAGATGGGTCCCGAAATAGGTATAACTTGGAACGTTCCTACTTATGACCACAGAATGCGATCTCAGACCTACAGGGATGCAGAGGTTACATAGGCTCCTATGCTGAATATGGGCCCCAAATCAAATCGATGGTGTTTACAGTCAATAATATTTATACATTTTTCCTATATTTGGGAGCCACTCTTTTCCCTGATCCAGCTCTCTACCACTTTTTCCAGCCATGACATCATCTCCAGAGACAATAACCTGGGTCCACCTACATATGATGTCAGGCTCAGGCAAAAACTAATAGTCATGGCCCTTTGGAATATACCTAAAATAGATCTACTGTCTATTTCCAAAACGGAGACCCCAAATCTTCATCTGCAATATTCCACCCTTTAAATTCATGATTAGTCAACAATTTGTATGGCTTTATATGTTAACTCTTTTTCAGCCACCAGGTTCCAGATGCTACCACAATACCAACATGACTTCCCTGGGCAGATGACCTCACCAGTGTGTCCTGGAGCCTCACTTCCCCAGAGCTCTGCCTCACTAGGGAAAGAGAAAGACAGGCTGGGAGTATGGATCGACCTGTCAACGTCCATGTAAGCGGGGAAGCAATTACAGAAGCCTGATGTGTGCATGGGGTTAAAGAATAGGAAAGCTATCAGGGGAGGGGATGGAATTCGGAGTTTTGGTGGTAGGAACTGTACTCCTCTTATCCTATGGTTTTGTCAGTGTTTCCTTTTTATAAATAAAAAATTTTTAAAAAGGGAACTTGACGTCATCATGTTACTTGAGAGAAGCAAAAAGAGAATGATCGTTACCAAATGATCTCTTATGAGTGAGAATTAATAAATAGGGGTAGAGAGGAATAACACAAAGTGAAAATGGACTGGGCATGTTGCATCAAAGCCAAGGATGCTGTGTGAGGGGAAACAGAAGAGAAATTTGGTGTCATATTGCATAATGAAATTATAAGCACGTGTCAATGATTGCACAGTAAAGCCTTCACTCCCTCAATAAAATGATTTTTTAGGAAAAAAAAAGGGACAAGTGGTGATAAGGATGCATACAAAATGGAACCCACCCTTCTATACTGCTGGTGGGAATGCAAGTTGGTCTAATCTCTGTGGGAAACAGCCTGTAGGTTCCTCAGAACTCTAGAAATGGACTTACTCTATGATCTAACAGTTCTTCTCCTAAGGATCTATACAAAGAGCACAAAAACACTTATACAAAGAGACCTATGTACACATATGTTCACAGCAGCAGAGTTTGTAATAGCCCAAACCAGGAAGCAATCAAATGTCTAATAACAGATGAGTGGCTAAGAAAGTTGTATATATAAACAATAGAGTACTACCCAGCTGTGAAAAATAGTGAAATATCCTTTGCTACATCATGGATGGAACTTGAAGGAATTTTGTTAGGTGAGATGATCCAGAAAGAGGACAAATACTGGATGATGGCATTTAAAAGTAGAATTTAAGAAAGAGGAAAAGGGCTGGGGAGATAGCAGAATGATTATGCAAAAAAGTTTCATGACTAAGGCACAAAAAGTCACAGGTCCAATCCCCAGCACCGTCATAAACCATAGCTGAAAAGTGCTCTGGCAAAAATAAATAAATAAACAAACAAACAAACAAATAAAAGGAAAGGAAAAGGAAAAGGAGTTGCCAGCAGTGAGTGCACACATTATCATGCACATGGATTTAGGTTCAAGGCCCTAGTCCACACCTGCATTGAAAGAGTTTCATGAGTGGTGAAGCAGGTCTTACAGGTGTTTCTCTCTCTCCCTTCTTTTTCAATCTCTTTCTGTCCTATGAAAGGAAGGAAGGAAGGGAGGAAGGGAGGGAGGGAAGGGGATGGGAGGGGAGGGGGAAGGGAAAGGGAAGGGAAAAAGAAGGGAAGGGAACGGAGGGGAGAGGAAAAGGAAAGGGGAAGGGGAAGGGGAAGGGGAAGGAAAGGAAAGGAAAGGAGAAAGGGAAAGGAAAGGAAAAGGGAAAGGGAAAGGGAAAGAGAAGGGAAAAGGAAAGGGAAAGGGAAGGGAAAGAGAAAGGGAAAGGGAAGGAAAAGGAAAGGGGAAAATGACTGCCAGGAGCAGTGGGTCTGTCATGCAAGTACTGAGCCCCAGAAATAACCAAGGTGGGAATGAATGAATGAATGAATGGAAAAGAAAGAGGAAAATAAAAGGCAAACAGGTAAAATGGTAAAACTTGGACTAGGTATTGTATATTTCAGAAAAGCAAAGAATTCTGGGGGAGGGGGAGGTGAGGATAGAGATGGCATAGGTAACTCAGTGTAAGATGGTGGGAAGGACTTCAGTTGATGGTGGGAGTGGCATGTACACACTTTTGACAAAGACACAGTGTTCCTTTGTGTCAGTAAATATCCTATAAACCATCATTTCCTCTGACAAAATGGAGGGAGAGAGAGAAAGGTACCATAGCACAGAGGTTTCTGCCAGTGCAATGGGGCCAGGCTTGAGCCAGGGTCACATATATAGCAAAGCCGGCAGCCTCCCAGGTGAAGTTCCTTCCAAAATACTTTCTTCCTTCCCTCCTTCCCTCCCTCCCTCCTTCCTTCCTTCCTTTCTTCCTTTCTTTCTTTCTTCCTTTCTTTCTTTCTTTCTTTCTTTCTTTCTTTCTTTCTTTCTTTCTTTCTTTCTTTTTCTTTCTACTAACACACAAGTTAGCTCTGGCTTATGGTAATGCCAGAGTTTGAATCTGGGACTTCTAAGTCACAGGCATGAAAGTGTTGAATAAAATAGTTGGTCCAAAAACCAATAATTTTAAATTAAAAATTAAATAAAGACAATAAAAAGGTGGTCCAAAAGCTTTTACATTTTTAATTTTATAGTTTACTATACAGTCAATTTTTTAAGTGTTCCACAGTCACTGGGGAGTGCAATAGGGAGGGAACATATGTTCTTTAATCAAGAATATAAAGATAAGACGTTCTAAGCTTATTGATTTCATTATTTCACTTCTCAATTTTGTCTCCAGGGACTCACTTATTACACTTAACTCAATATATTGCTCTGGGTTACTTTTTTTTTCTTAAACTTTATTTCATACAACAGGGAGAAATTATGAGAAAGACAGAGACACCTGCAGCACTGCTTTACCACTCATGAAGCTTTCCCCACTACAGATTAGTACTAGGGGCTTGAACCATGGCGATAGGTGCACTTAACCAGGTATGCCACCACCCTGCCCCTCTGGGTTACGTTTTTCATTAAGACAAAAAGAGAGGGATAATCACTATAGCACTTAAGCTTCCTCCACTGTCACAACACCTCTGATGTGTTGCCAGGGCTTAAACTTGAACCATGCAAATGACAATGCAGGTACCTTACCTAGTGTGCTCCCTCTTTGGCCATGGCACATACTTTTTATCCACGACCATGTTACTCAAAGTATGATCTTCAACATGATGCTGATACACATAATGTGTTAACAATTGACGATTGGGGCCGGGTGGTGGTGCACCTGGTTGAGCACACTTTTTACAATGTGCAAGGACCCAGGTTCGAGCCCCTGGTCCCCAACTGCAGGGGGAAAGCTTTGCGAGTGGTGAAGCAGAGCTACAGGTGTCCTTCTGTCCCTTCCCACCTGATTTCTGGCTGTCTCCATCCAATAAATAAAGATAATAAAAATATTTAAAAAAACATTCATGATCATGTAAATACAAAAATAGTGAGCAGACATTTAGAAGTTGTTGTAGCAATATGACATTGCCATGACATTTAAGTGCACGGTTAATACACCTGTCTTATTAGAGCATAGAGCAGGTTGAGCATTTTTCAACTAATGTACAAAAAACTGCCTGATGATGCAGTAGTAAGGTGAGCTATCAGCTACAGAAGGAAAAAAAAAGTACACAAAATATGAAGAATAGGGAGTCAGGCGGCAGCACAGCGGGTTAAGTGCAGGTGGTGCAAAGTGCAAAGTGCATAAGGATCTTGGTTCAAGCCCCCGGCTCCCCACCTGCAGGGGAGTCACTTCACAAGCGACTCTGTCTTCCCCTTCTTTCTCCATTTCTCTCTGTCCTATCCAACAACAACAATAATAACACAACAAGGGCAATAAAAGGGAAAAGATAAATTTAAAAAATCATTTAAAATATGAAGAATAAACAAAATGCTTCTGAATAATACCTGAATCACTGAAGAAATCAAGAGAGAACCTAAAAATTATTTGTAGATCAAGGAACATGAAGAAACCAATTACCAGATTCTGGGGAATGCAGCAAAATCTGTCCTTAGAGGGAAGTTTACAGCAATACAAGGCCACATCAACAAACAGCGAAGATCTCAAACACGCTATCTAACAACACAACTGAACCATGTAAAATAGGTGCAATGAAGGGACTCATAAGTCAGCAGGAGGAAGGGAATAGTCAAAATCAGAGCAGAAATTAAACAGAATCCAGAAAGATGATCCAAAAGATTAATGAAATCAAGAGCTGGTTCTTTGAAAGAATAAATAAAATGAATAAACTACTGTCTAAACTCACAAAAAGAAAAAGAGAGAAAGCTATGATAAAAACAATCAGGAACGGGAGTCGGGCGGTAGCACAGCAGGTTAAGCGCATGTGGTGCAAAGCACAAGGGCCAGCTTAAGGATCCCAGTTCAAGCTCCCGCTCCCCACCTGCAGAGGAGTCACTTCACAAGCGGTGAAGCAGGCCTGCATGTATCTATCTTTCTCTCCCTGTTTTCTCCTCCTCTCTCCATTTCTCTCTGTCCTATCCAACAATGACATCAATAACAACAACAATAAAACAAGGGCAACAAAAGGAAATAAATATTTTTTAAAAATTTAACAACAACAACAACAAAAAACCAATCAGGAATGAGAGAAGAAATTACAACCAAAGATAGGAAGATAAAAACTACATATGATGGGGTGGGTGGGGTGAGAATACAGGCCCAAAAAGGATGATAGGGGACCTAGTGGGGGTTGTATTGTTATATGGAAAACTGGGAAATGTTATGCAAGTACAAACTATTGTATTTACCGTTGAATGTAAAACATTAATTCCCCAATAAAGAAATTAAAAAAAACACATGAGTATTATGAGCATCTCTATGTAAATAAATTGGGACAACCTAGATCAAGATGCTTTGATTCCACTAAAACTCTTCCAGAAACTTGAACAGGGGGAAATCACTCCCAAACATGCTCTATGAGCCCAATTCCATAATGATTCCCAAAGAAGGATGGACTCTAGCCAAAAAAAGAAAACTATAGCTCTATATTTCTGATGAACATTAACAGAAAGATCTTCAACAAATCCCGGCAAATTGAATCCATCAAGAAAATAATTCACAAAAGAAAATAATTCACAAAGACCTAGTGAGAACCATCCCTGGGAAACAGGGATGGTTCAACATCTATAAGTCAATCAATGTAATCTACCATATCAACAAAAGAAAGATAAAGATCACATGGTAATATTAATTGCTGCTGAAAAGGCATTTGCCAAGGTCCAACATTCATTTATGATAAAGACACTCCTGCAATTGAGTATAGAAGATCAACTCCTTCACAAAATAAAAGCCATTTACAGTAGCTTCACAAGCAGTGAAGCAGGTGTCTTATCTTGGGAGTAGGGCAGTAGGGCAGAGGGTTAAGCGCAGGTGGTGCAAAGTGGTAAGGATCCTGGTTCAAGCCCATCTCCCCACCTGCAGGGGAGTAGCTTCACAAGTGGTGAAGCAGGTCTGCAGTTGTCTTTTTCTCCCCATCTTTGTCTTCCCTTCCTCTCTCCATTTCTCTCTGTTCTATCCAACAACAATGATATCAATAATAACTACAACAATAGAATAACAAGGGCAACAAAAGGGAATAAATAAATATTTTTTAAAAAGCCATTTACAACTAACCCACAGCTATCATCATTCTCATTGGGGAAAAACTGATAGCTTTCTCCCTTAAATTGGGAAACAGACAAGCATGTCCATTACCACCACTATTATTCATCACAGTCCTGAATGTCCTTGTCACTGCAATCAGACAAGAGATATCAAAAGTATACATGTTGGAAAGGGTGAAATCAACATATCCTTATTTGCTGATGACATAGTAATATACCTAGAGAAACCCAAAGACTCCACTAGAAAAACTACTGGAAGTAATTAATAAATTGAGTAAAGAAGCAGGATACAAAAATCAATACACATATATCTGTGGCATTTCTATATAAAAATGAGGAATCTATAAAAGGGAAATGAAAGGTGCAATCCCATTTACAATTGATCCCAAAACGAGAAAATGCCTTTGGGTAAATCTCACAAAGGAGGAAAAGGATCTTTACAGGGGAAACCACAGGACATTGTTAAAGAAACAGAAAATGACACACTGAAATGGAAGAACATTTCTTTTTCCTGGATTAGAGGAATTATTAAACAGCATTATTAAAATAGACATTCTGTGGGGCCAAGTGGTGGCACACCTGGTTGAGCGCACATGTTACAGTGCACAAGGACCCAGGTTCGAGCCCCCAGTCCCCACCTGCAGAGAGAAAGCTTTGCAAGTGGTAAAGCAGTGCTGCAGGTGTCTCTCTGTGTCTCTCCCTCTCTATCACCCCTTTCCCTCTCAATTTCTGGCTGTCTCTATCCAATAAATACATAAATAAAGATAATTAAAAAATAAATAAAACAGTCATTCTTCTAAAAGAAGTAAAAATAATTGGGCCAAAGGGTTGGAGAGATAGCAAAATGGTTATGCAAGACTCTCATGCCTGAGGCTCCAAGGTCCTAGGTTCAACCCCCAGCACCACCACAGGCCAGAGTTGGGCAGTACTCTGGGCTTGCTCTCGCTCTCTCCTACAATCTCTCTCCCTCTGTGTCTCTGTCTCTCTCTTAAAAAATTTGGGCCAAAGAACTAAACAGTTTTCGAAAGAAGAGATATACATGGCCCACAGACACATAATGAAATATTCCACTTCAATTATCAGAAAAATACAAATTAAAACTACACAGAGATACCATTTCACACCTGAGAGAATGGCTTACATCAGCAAATCAGGAAATGACAGGTATTGAGGTTGTGGAGAAAAAATTAACTCTGCTACACTGCTGGTGGGAATGCAAACTGGTGCAACCCTTTTGGAAGATTGTATGGAGAGTCCTTAAACAAATAAAAATGGAATTATCCGATGATAGCACTCTTAGGCATTTGTCCAAAGGACACTGAAACACTAATTTGAAGGGAAATATGCACCTCTATGTTTATAACTACATTTTCCACAATAAACTGAGTGAAAGCACCCTAGATGCCCACCAACAGATGACTGGCTAAAGAAGTTATAGGAGGGGCCAGATGGTGGCGCATCTGGTTAGGTGCACATATTACCATGAATAAGGACCTGGGTTCAAACCCCTGGACCCCACCTACAGGGGGAAAGTATCACAAGCAGTGAAGCATGTCTGCAGGTGTCTCCCTGTCTCTCTCTCCCCCCTCTATCTCCATTCCCTCTCAATTTCTCTCTATTCTACCAAATAAAATAAAATGTTAAAAGAGAAAGAGAAATTGTAGGATATATATTCCATGAAATACTACTACTCTGCAATCAAAAAAAAGATGATGAGAGTCGAGCGGTAGCGCAGCAGGTTAACCGCACGTGGCGTGAAGCGCAAGGACCAGCATAAGGATCTCGGTTTGAGCCCCCGGCTTTCCACCTGCAGGGGAGTCAGTCGCTTCACAGGCAGTGAAGCAGGTCTGCAGGTATCTATCTTTCTCCCCACTGTCTTCCCCTCCTCTCTCCATTTCTCTGTCCTATCCAACAACGACAGCATCAGTAACAACAACAATAACTACAACAACAATGAAAAACAAGGGCAACAAAAAGGGAAAGTAGAAAAAAAAAAGATATGTGTCCTTTGGGACAAAATGGAAGGAACTGGAGGTGATTATGCTTACCGAATAAGAGATGAAAGACAATGACCAGATAGTTCGACTCATGTGAAATCTAGAGATCTGATACACATACATTTGAAAAAAAAAAAAAAAAAAGCAGAAGCAAGCAAACTGTTTCTAAGTCTGTGAGAACTATCACAGTTATCTTTGGAAGGAGAGAGGGTAGGGATACAGAACTCTGGTGGTGGGTGTGATGTGGATCTATATACTGCAATCTCTAATCTTGTAACCTACTTTTAATCACAAATAAAAAATTAAATTAAAAAAATGGTCATTTTATTAAAGCAATTTACAATTTCAATGCAATCCCTATAATGATCCCAATGACATTTTTCAAGGGAATTGAACACTTGTCAAAAATTTGTGTGGAACTACAAAAACCATGAGAAGCCAAAGCATTTCTGAGGGAAAAGGGAAAAAAATAGAAGTATCACTCTCCTCAACTTTAGTTTATACTACAAAGCAATAGTAATCAAGATAGCATGGTACTAGAATAAAAACGGACACTTGAATCAATGGAGCAGGATTGAGAACCGAGAAATGAACCTACACATACACAATCACCTAACATATGACAAAGGGGGCAAAACAATTCAATTGGGGTAAAGAAGTTCTCTTCAGTAAATGATGCTGGGAAAATTGGACAGCTACATGTAGATATACCAAAATCAAATAAAAATGGATCAAATACCTGGATGTTAGATCAGAAACTCTAAAATATCATTGAAACACTGCAGGATCTTTCTTTATGTCAAAGATATATTTAATATTTAAAGAGTCAACTCCATGGACATGGAATATGAAAACAAGAGTAAATAAATGGGACTGAAAAACTAAAAAGCCTCTATTCATAAAAAAAAGCACACCAAAAGCCCACTATACAAGATAACCAAGCAATCCAGTAAATTTAGAAGATTTGCACATCACATATCTGAAAAGTGACTGATATCAAACATCTATGCAGAATTTATAAATATCTACAGAAGAAGTAAAAATAACCCAATAAAACAGTGTGCCACAGAACTAAACAATTTTCAAATGAATTGCCATATATGGCCCACACACAAATTAAGGAATGCTTCACTTCACTTATTATTAGAAAACTACAAATTAAAACTATATTGAGATTCCATCTTATTCCTAATGAAAAGAAAGAAAGCAAAGTGTTTCTAAGGCTTTGTGAGAACTATGGTGGTTATTTTTGGGAGGAGGAAGGGTGGGGAATGAGAACACTGGTGTTATGCGTGGTGTAGAACTATACAATGAAATCTTACAATCTTGTAACACATTATTAATTACAACTAAAAATGGTCTGAAAAAATAAATTAAAAATAAAATGGAAAACTATTTCCTCCCCTTTTTTGTGGAACCAAGGCCTCATACATCTGCAATTTCAGAGCTCCAGTTAATAAAGAGTATTATTATCATTATTTTTTTTTGCCATAGAATCTCTCATCCATCTGGTGCTGAGGCTCGAACATGAGTCATGGACTTAACAATGCAGGCAACCTAGCAAGTGATTTATCTCTCCAGCTTTACCCCTTTCTCTTTTAAAAAATTTATTAATTTTCTGGAGAACATTAATTATTGAAATTAGTTTTCATTCTGTTGATTGATCTGATTAAATTTAATAAAATATGATCTTATATCTATTAAATATAGTAACAAATGTGACCATATATTTTATGCTTGCTTCACTTAAGTGGTTTTTAACTTAAAATTCCCTGACTTTTAATAGGGTAATTCAGTTCATTCAGATTGAGTGGAATAAAACCATCTTACTAGATTTTAGTACTTCCATCTTGCTCTAGGTTCATTATTTACTTTTTACTTATAATGACATTTAGCTTTGTACTGTTTTCCCTTCACTCCACCTTTCCCTTAATTTAGATGTTTTACTATACTTTTTCACTTTATAATTTTTTTCTGCTCTCATCTGATATATACTTTATGCATGTAAGAAATCAATCAATTCATCCACCAAGGACATACACTTTCTGTATACTAACTTTACAACAATATATCACTACATAATAAATTGGCTAAATTTTGCCTTAGATTTTACTGTGAAAGACTTTAGCAAAATATCAAAATGGTTAAAACTCTACAAAAAACATACCTCCAGGAGCTAAGGAACCAGGACCAGGTCCTGTCACAGCAGTTGGCATTTGCCCTGGTGCTGGAAGTCCAGACTGCATAGAAGCTTGCATCAAAGGAGGTGCACCATTGACATGTATTCCACTCTGATCAAGAGAACAGAAAAAGTATGTACATGTTTCTGTGGGAACTGGACAAAGTCTATGATCTGGAAAGACTTTCTGATAAAACTGATATCTCCAAATATTCTATCAAATATTCTTTTTTATAGTATGTCTCATGCAGCATAATATTCATAATGCATTTTGAATAAGAGTTGCAATACGTAGTGATTCTGGCTATACAGAACACAAATAAGATGCACCAGTCTAAAACCAGACGACTGACAAATCCTGTCTCAATGTTAAGATAGCTAAATAGCACTTATTACTGAAGTCATGATTCAAGGCCGGCAATCAGCATAAACTACAAAAGCACCTTGAACCCAATGGAACTAAGAGGGGTATGAAACTTCTTTAAAAGTGACTTATGAAAAGTCACACTTTTAAGAGGAAAATTCTATTTCACCAATCTTTTCTAATCTCTATACTTAGATATAATTATGATTTAGAGAGAAATTCTAACGTCTAATGCAAGACTGAAACTCCTAAAGGGGAAGGAAATGTTTTTTATTTGTGTATTTCTCAGATAACTGAGCAGTCCCTTGGAGTAGAAAGAGCTCAATACTACCCTACAATCAAATAGGAAAAGATTGTGGAGGACAGGCGGTGGTGCAAGGATCCCTGTTTGAACCCCTGGTTCCCCATCTGCATAGGGGTCGCTTCACAAGCAGTGAAGCAAGTCTGCAGGTGTCTTTCTCTCCCTCCTCTCAATCTCTGTCCTATCCAACAACAGCAACAGCAACACAATGGAAAAAACAAACAAACAAAAAAGACTGTAACACTTGGGGAAAAATAGAACTGGAGGTGATTATGCTGAGTGAAATAAGTAAACAGGTGAAGAACTACCAGATGATCTGTTCACATGTGGAATACAGATGACTAAAGTAAACAATATTGGGGGGGGGGTAGATGCATAATGGTCATCCAAAGAAAGACTCTCATGCTTGAAGCTCTGAGGTCCCAGGTTTAATCCCCTACACCACCATAAGTCAGAGCTGATTAGTGCTCTGGTAAAAAAAAAAAAAAAAAAAAAAGAAAAAAAAATAACCAGATTATCTCTTGTATACTACAAATACAAATATTTTTATTGTCACTTAGGCTTAACCACTCTGGTATGACATTTCTGGATAGGAAATGGAGAGACAGAGGGAAAGCCATCACAGCACAAAAGCTTCCCACAGTAATGTTGTTCAAACCTGGATCAAATACAGGGTAAAGCACACACCCTCTAGGTAAGCTATCTTGCCAATCCTATTAACATTTTTTCAAGACTTATTTAACATGTTTATTTATATTGCCAACAAGGTTATCACCAGAACTCAATACCTGTACAACAAATCCACTGCTCATGGTGGTAATTTTCCCCTTTATCTGCTAGGAGAGAGAGAAATGAAGAGAGAAGGATACATAGAGAGGGAGAGAGAGAGACATGTATAGCACTACTTCATGACTAGCAAAGCTTCCCCTCTGTAGGCGGGGACCAGGGGCTTTAACCCAGGTCCTTTAGCATACTAACATGTGTGCTCAATTGAGTGTGCTACCACCCAAGCCCCCATTAACATTTTTTGAGTTATTCTAGTTCATCTTAACTGCTATTGGAATTATGTTTTTAATTAAAAAGTTTCTCATGTTGACACATGTAGTTTGTTTTTCTGTTATATAGTGTGTTATTGGATAAACATATGACATTTTCTCCATTCTTTCACTGATGTACATTTTAGAATGCTTCCAATTTTTCACCATGATAATATACTAATAAGCATTTTAACACAACTAAGGGCTATTTATTAAGAAGCATGCTGCCCATATCATGTGTTTCAAATACTTTTCCTCATATTCCCATTTGTCTTTGGTGTCTATTATTCTCTATAGTGGAATCTGTCAGTATTCAAATTAATCTGTATGACTTAATGGTTTGGTGTCACATCTAGAAAGTGAGCTTGACTTAAAAAAAACATTCTTGGTAGTCAGGTGGTAGCACAGCGTGTTAAGCGCATGTGGCACAAAATGCAAGGACTGGCATAAGGATCCTGGTTTGAGCCCCCGGCTCCCCAATTGCAGGGGAGTTGCTTCACTGGCAGTGCAGCAGGTCTGCAGGTGTCTATCTTTCTCTCCCCCTCCTCTCTCCATTTCTCCCTGTCCTATCCAACAACGATGACATCAACAACAATAATAACTACAACAGTAAAAAAAAAAAAAACTAGGGCAACAAAAGGGAATAAATAAATAATATTTTTTAAAAATTCTTAATGAAAGAATTGAGGGGGGGAGCAAGGGCACGAGACAGTGAGCACCAGATCATGTCTAGCATGTGTGTTTCCAAGGATTAAACTCTGGATTCCATATCTACCTCTTTGCACTGTGCTACCTCCTGGGTCAAAAACTACTATTTTAGATAGACAGAAAAATTGAGAGGGAAGGGGAAAGATTGAGGGAGGGACAGAGGGGATGGAGGGGAAGGAGGGGAAAAAGAGAGGTGGTGGGAGAGAAAGAGACATCTGTAGAACTGCTTCATTTCTCGTAAAGCCTCCCCCTGCAAGTGGGAAGTCTCGAAGCTGTGTCTTTGCATACTATAATGTGTGAACTCAACCAAGTGTACCACTACCCAGCCCCTAAGCTTTACTTTTTATAGTGATAAGAATGGAGATCATTGGAGCTGGGTGGTGTGCACCATGTTGAGCGCACATGGTACAATGCGCAAGGACCAGGGTTCAAGCCCCTGATCCTCACCTGCAGGGGGAAAACTTCACAAGTGGTGAAGCAGAACTGCAGGTGTCTCTCTATCTCCCTCTCTATCTCCCCCTTCCTCTCAATTCCTGGCTATTTCTTTCCAATAAATAAATAAAGATAATAAAAACATTTTTAAAAAAGAATAGAGATCCTAAGAGTGCAAACATCATGTAATTCTTCTATTAAGTGAAATAATGTATATGGAAGAACAAATAATGTCACATATGCACACACACAAAATTAGTTTATTAAAAAGGGTATACTGATGGATCAGTGAAATAGCTCCTTGGACAGTGTACTGCTTTGCCATGTATGTAACCAAGGTCCAAGTCTGGCTCCCACCACACTGAAGGAAGGTTCAGTGTTGTGGTCTCTTTCACTCTCAGTCTCGATCTTAAAAAAAAAAAAAAGTACACTGAATCTTTTCTGTGATAACTATGGGCTTCACTGCTCTGAATCTATACTGTTCAGTTCAAAAAACAGAGTTAGAGATAGACAGAGGAACAAAGGGAAAAATATCACAGAAGCAAGGCTTCCCACAGTGCAGTGGGGACCAAGCTAGAACCTCAGTCACATGCATGATAAAACAGGGACACTATTCAGATGAACTATCTTGCTGGCCTTGGAAGAATCTTTTTGTTCAACTAACTTGGAACCAAATCTGTTTATTCAGATGTTATGTACTTTGCAACCAGAAAAATATTTTGTGCATGCAACTTGCAGTTATTTTCGCTGCTTCTTTTAATATAGGCTCCTAAGACAGATGAAAGAAAACAATGTCCTACCAATGACTGGGCCTGAGAGACCTGAGGATTCTGCTGGTTCATTACCACATTAGGTCCTGAGATAGGTCCAGCACTGTGAACTCCCTGAGGGTTGCCTGCAATCAGTGGGATATTTGTCTGGCGATGAAGAATTTTCTAAGAAGTGAAAAAGATAAAACTATAAGCTGCCTATTAAACAAAGAAATGAGATAGTTCCAGCCCCACTCCAAGTTTACAATAGCATTTTCATGAAAGTACCAGAAGGACTTACCAGGGCAATCTCTGGATCCACAATTCTCATCACTACTTGTGCTTGCAGCAAAGCATAAGCCAGCTGGGGGTTCTGAAGCAACATATTCCGTGCTTCCTGGGGACTATTCTGAACACAAAGCTAAGAAAGTAAACAGATTCATTTTCAGGCTCAACAGTTATTCAGAAAATTACAGTGAATTAGAACCATTCCCATCCGAAAATTATAATATACCAGAGACCTTTAAAGTTAACTTGGGTTATTGCATAGTATATACATTATTTTTTATTTTTATTTTTTTTAGTATATACATTCTTGGTCACGGAAGGCAAGAGGGCGAAGAGGCATTTCAAATAACAAAATACCACCATTTAATAATAACACTTTTTTTTATGCCAAGTCTTATAAACTATTGATGTGCTATTTCCCTGACCCAAAGTGGTACTTTACTGGGTTTTTTTGTTTGTCTGTTTTTAGTTATAAGCCATTTCTTCCAAAATATTGACTTTACAGATGAGGAAACCAAGGCACAATATTTTTTTTCTATTTTTTAACTTGATAGGACAGAGAAAAATTGAGAAGTGAAGAGAGATAGAGAAGGAAACAGAAAGAAAGATACCTGCAGACCTACTTCATGGCTTATAAACCTTCCACCCTACAGGTGGAGAGAGGACTTGAACCCTGGTCCTTGTACATGGTAGCATGTTCAAGTGCAGCATTACCTGGGTCCAGCTCAATATTGTTAAACATCTCAAATCTCACACAAGTCATCATTTCCTCAATCCTTATACCTTTTTCTTTGATTACAGGAAACAGCTGTCTTCTGGGATTTTTCTGCAGGGTGAAGGCCACATTTAGGTGTGATTTGTGTTTGCTAGGCTAGCAGGGAGTTCTGGCTAGTTGTAAAGTCCAGACTTAGTTTTCATAGTGGCAAGATGCCAGAAATAGCCATTATTTTCATGAATGTTGCAACCTCTGCTTTTTATCAAACATTCAGTGTGCCAGGCATTATGCTAATAAACATTTGTGCTACCTACTTTTTAAAAATTTTATTTATTTATTTTCCCTTTTGTTGGACTTGTTTTTTATTGTTGTTGTAGTTATTATTGTTGTTGTTATTGATGTCGCTGTTAAGACAGGACAGAGAAATGGAGAGGAGGGGAAGACAGAGGAGGAGAGAAAGATAGACACCTGCAGACTTACTTCACCGCTTGTGAAGCGACTCCCTTGCAGGTGGGGGGCCAGGGGCTTGAACCAGGATTCTTAAGCCAGTCCTTGCATTTTGCACCACTTGCGCTTAACCCGCTGCACTACCACCCGACTGTCTGTACTACCCAAGGTGCAGTTTGACTGTTAAAAAAAAAAGATACACTTTCTAATTGAGACCAGACAATAATTTTCATTAATTTTATGACCAACTCATTGAAAATCTTATGTGATTAAAAAAATATTATATTTATCTATTGGACAGAGACAGTTAGAAATCAAGAGGTAAGGGGGAGACAGAAAAAAGAGAGAGGGGATCGGGAGGTAGTGTGCACATAATACAAAGCACAAGGATCCTTGTTCAAGCCCCCTGCTCCCCACCTACAGGAATCAATTCACAAGTAGTAAAGCAAGTCTGCAGGTATGTTTCTCTCTCTATCTTCCCCCCCTCTTAATTTCTCTCTGTCCTATAAATAAATAAATAAATAAATAAATAAATAAATAGGCTGCAGGAGCAGTGAATTCACAGTATAGGCACAGAGCCCCAGTGATAACCCTGGAGGCAAAAAAATAAATTAAAAAAGGAGAGAAACAGCGAGACAAAGCACTGCTTCACCACTCACAAAGCTTCCTCCCTACAGGTGGGGATGGGGATGGGGGTTCAAACCTGGGTCCTTATGCATTGCAACATGTGCATTCAGTGAAGTGTTCTATCACCCAGCCCCCAAAATCTTACGTGATTTGATTCAGCAAAAATTCATAACTTAACACCCCTTCCCACCTTCATTTGTTTCATAAGCTCAAACATTTGTTCTGGTGGAAGACTGGCAACTGCTTTGCTAATGGATTCAGGTGCATCCTCAGGATTAATGGTATCTCCATAAGGCGATTCGATGACAGGGGCACCAGTGCCAAGGCCTGATAAGAGAAAAGCACAAAATTGTGAATGAGACAAAATAAAGCGTTAAATAATTTGAAGTACAACAAATCCATAAATAACATTATTCATTCAAAGTCAGTTTCTAAGAACCTATCAATGATATCAAATGAGGGCTTACTGTATTTACTTTCCAGAGCTACTGTAATAACCAGTGGTAACTTTAAATTCTCTAGAACCGAAACCAAGATCATTTAGAAGAATGATAACCAAAGTTAAGAACTAGGGATAGCACTTTCCTTAAATAAGTTTTCAGAAGCAAAACACATTTCAAAATGGAATTCCCAAATGGATTACCTTAAGGGGAAAAAAGACTTTTAGACTATCTTAGTATTCCAATGTCCCGTAAAGTAGTTGAATATAAGTGGCAAACAATTATGACAGTTCACATTACCAATGGTTTGGTGAAGCTGAAGTCATTGTCACCTATAAATCAACTCTGTGAAAAACAAAGAACTTCTAATGTAACTTTACCTTATTTTTCAGATACGAACTTCACTAACATAAGTACCTCAGGCTATTTAACTAAAGTTGTGTAGGTTGATTATTTCAGCAGATAATAGAACATAATAATTGAAAAATCTTAAGTCAAATGTCTACTGATTGCATAAAGCCTGGATTTATACTCACTCTTCAGCTCTTCTTTGTTCTTTTCACTGGCAGCATTGTCCACACGAAGTGCTCTCCCACTGAATTCACGCCCATTCAGGTTTCTCATGGCACTAAGTGCAGTCTCTTGGTCTTGATATTCACAGAAGCCATAGCCTTTTGGCTTTCCTGTCTCCCTATCATACACTAACCTAGAGAGCAGAACCAAGTATCAGGCAAAATGTTACACAGGCACAGGACTCCTATTAACATTGTTATGCTCTAATTTGGTCCACTATATAACAAATATACTTATAAATCTGATTGCCTCACTAAAATAAAGTTACCAGAAAAAAAAACCTTAGTATTGGCTGTCTCCTATCTTGAGACAGGACTCCAGCCCCATCAGAGTATATTATTAATCTATACTTTCACTTCTGCAAGTAAATTCTTGTTGTTTCCCCCAAAAAAACTTGTTATTTATTACTAGGAATAAAATCTGCAATTTTTTAAATTTTTTATTTATAAAAAGGAAACATTGACTAAACCATAGGATAAGAGGGGAGCAATTTTTAAGAAACTGCCAACAAGAAATAAAAGAACTCTCACCTGAAACTAACAACAGGTCCAACCTCAGAAAATATATCTTTTAATTGTTCTTCAGTGGCCTCATAAGGAATGTTCCCCACTAAAGAAGAAAACAAGTAACATTAAAATTCTGAGCTTATAATGTTGTTGTGCCATCTTATATCGATAATATAAATGGCTTAAAGTGCAGTGTTTCTCCAGTCGCCGTTCCATGAACACCATTAAACAAGATTTAAATCTTGTCTGCTGAAATGAATTGCTCCTTTTTTTAAAAATTTTTTTATCATCTTTATTTATTGGATAGAGACAGCCAGAAATCAAGAGGGTGATAGACAAGGAGAGAGACAGAGAGACACCTGCAGCACTGCTTTACCACTCGCAAAGCTTTCCCCCTGCAGGTGGGGACCAGGGGCTCAAACCCGGATCCTTGAGCACTGTAATACATGCGCTCAACTAGGTATGCCACCAGCCGGCCCCTTGAATTGCTTCTCTTATAAAGAATAATTTTTTTTAAGGGGAGAGCAATATGTATTCCTAATTATCAGTTCTCATACAGACTGCCAAGTGCTAGGTGTTTCTTTGGCGAAGCTAAATACTTTGGCACTGGTATTTTATGTGAACGTCTGCAAAGTTTTATCAGTGAAAATACAGTCATTGTAATTTTTTAAACCAGCTCATAAATTTGTAATTCTATAAATACACACACTAAAAAAAAAGAGCATGAATGTAGTGAAGGATGTTTAAAAATTATTCTGAACTGTCATGTCTCTTTCATAAGGTGCTTTAAAATCGCCACAGACTTCAAAACTATTTAGGCTAAGGATTACACATAAGAGATTCGATCCTCTAACATTTCTTTGACATGGTCTCATTCATTCATTCATTCATAAGCTACTAGGTAGCCGCTACCACTGTGGAGGAACTAAAATGTTATGGAGAAAAAGCAAAGGATGAAAGTGCTTATGAGAAGGTGGTAAATGGTCACAGGGGGACAGGGGCCATACCCTCAGCAAACAACCCGAATTTTGGATAGGGAACAAGTAGCAGTACGGGACAGTTGTAAGGAGTCCTCACTTCTACAAAATAATTGAAGCTCGGGGAAGGAGAAAAGAATAAAAGCTGAATACTAGTTTAATTTCTTCAACTGCTTCGTGGAAAAGCAGATAAGCCTTCAGAGGAATGAGAATCACTTTGCCCCGAGTTCACTAGGCTGGTAGCCGGCCCCACAGGATAGTCAAGTAGCACTGCACCCGACCCATCATCATAGGTTCTTGTGGCGATTCATGAGGAACAGGGGGCGTTTCTCGCCGCTCCCTGCTTCTTAAAGTCCCTCCCCGGTGCTTGGTTCCAACGAATTACTCTCACCGAACACCGAACGTAAAGACCGATCCACCGCAGGGTCTCTCACACTCAAACCCGCCATCGCTCTCTTCAGACGACTTCCGATGTTCCTCAGTACACTTCCGCACCGCGCAAGAGCCCAGTGCCTAATGTACTTCAGAATGGCGCGTGAGCCGGAAGCGCTAGGGCTGGGCGGCCGCTGGCCCCGCCCCCGACGTCATTACGTCATGGCCTGATCGGCGTACCGAAAGGCTCAAGTCACGGTCTCTAGGCGGGACTACCACTGAAAAAGGAGGCGTAACAGACTTGAACGGGTGGAAACTAGTTTGTAGACTTTTTAACGTTTTTTCTGTACTCAGTTTTCTTCTAGGCTAATGCAGGTCTTCTTCGCCCACGATAAACATGGCGGCCGCGACTTTAACCATGATAACAGGAAAGTTACTTGCTAACTACCATGTTGCTTACATTTTAATTCTGCCTAGTTAGAGGAGGGATGTACTGACTCTTCCCCAGCAGTGTGCTTATTTTGTAAAAGCTGTGAGTGTACGGAGATGAGTGTTCAGCAAGGCTCTGATATAACTGAGGAAAGGGGGGAGGCAAAGGGAGAATAGACTTAAGAGGAAAAACAGACCCCAAACTGGAGTCTGCCTACTAGCCTCTGCACTCCATGTGCTTGGTGTTGGTCAAGAGGCGGAAAAAATATATATATTGTTTATTAGACTTTGAAGAACTATGGTGTTTATTAGAAGGGAGGGGGCGGTGATATCTACATACCATATAAGTGTGTGAAACTGCCCTCGAAATCTTAGTTTTGTACACCGCTCTTAAATCACTAATAATAAAAATTCCCAAAAATACCCGTCTCAGCAACGTTTTTTGTTTGTTTGTTTTACATCTGCATTTATAGTGTTCAAATTAAAGTTAACTTGGTCAAAAGATAATACTTATTTAAGTATAAAAGACCAATATGTCAAAAGGAGACATCATCTTAATGTCACATCTCTCAAGTATATTGCATGGTGTTACTAATATTGTATTAATTCCACCCTGCTTAACATTACATCCCTAAGACTTTTGTTTTATATCGTGAAGTTTGTTATTTTTATTTACTATTATTTTAAACTTTCCTGAATATGAAAATATTAATTACAAATATATGGAAAATAAAATTCCAATGGCAAAATATGACCATTTTTATTTTGTTTTACATATATTTTATAGGACAGAGAGAATTGAGAGGGAAGGGGACATAGGGAGAAAGACTTGCAGTACCATTCCACCTCTCTCCAAGGTCAAGCTTCCCTCCCTGCAAATGGGGGACTGGGGACTTGAACCCTGCTCATTGCGCTAAACCAAGTGCACCACTTCCAGGAACCAACATAATTATTTAAAACATTTTAGCTTATAGCTTAAGTAAAAGAATTAGAACTTAATTCATTATAACTTCATTACTTCTTCAAAAGTATTTTATTCAGTTTTATAGATAACACTATAAGGCTACTTTTAATGTATCAGAATTTATACATGAAAATAACCTGTTCTTAATATGCAACTTTGATGAAAATATTTTTCATAATACTTTTTTGAAATTCAGTAGTTTTACATATTATAGTTATATTGGACTGTTGGAAAAGTTGTGACATACATTTCTATGAAAAAAAAAAGCATCATGCATGACTTTTCTGTCAACACAAGAGTGCTACAATGGACATTAACATTCTATAATTTTGTCAAAACCTTTTTTTTTAGTTTCTCCATTTCCATTTTTTTCCCTGAGTCATGATTCTATATCTACAAATCTAATGTGAGTTGTATTAATTATTAGCAGAAATTGTCTATTATTAAGAATTTAGGAAATCCACTATACCACTTCCTGAGCTATTTAAGATAACATTTATAAAACTTCTAGTAAGATGTGCTGACATTTATAGAATAAGTATTTTAATTCCATTTTCTTAGAAAATTATAAAGCAAGAAGTCATTCTTATTATTTATTTATTTTTATTTTTTTACCAGAAAACTACTCAACTTGGGCTATCATTTATGCTAAGGATCAAACCTGGGATTTCTCACAGGCAAGTCCTATAACCTTTGCAAAATATTCCCAGTCCCATTCTACTTTTATAATCTCTTCTATTTCAATTTTACTTCTAGTCAGCACTAATTTTCAAAGATTTAGGCATGGAATTCTACTAAAATTGAATGTTCACATGTCCCCTTTCTGGAGAAAATACATACCACTCCCTAATGTGATATTTCCCCCCGTATCTTTTCTCTTATAAAAATGGCCCAATTTCTGAGTTACTACACTGAGCAGATACTTATATATGGAGAGTGCAAGCTTCTACCGGGTCTGGCTATCAGATAGATGGGTCAATTCTGGTGTTACTCTTGACCTTGTTGTACATTCTTCTGCTGAGGAGCAGTTCTCACTGTCATAGGTCTGTCATCCCATCAGAGTTTCCGTGAGAAGTCCTTTCTTCAAAGTTTGTTCCTTTTGACTACCCACACTTGTTTCTCTCACACCCTTCCAGTTACTGCTCCTGGCAATCACCAATCCACCAATGTGTTCTCTGTGGGGTTTTATTGTTGTTTTAAAATTCCACCTATAAATGAGATTCCATTTGGGACAAAGAGGTAGCTCACTTCTTAGATTGCCTGCCTTGCATTGTAGGTTGCCCAAGTTTGAGCCTCTCTGTACCACATGGGAGTGTCATTGCTGTGTGGAAGCTCAGGTGCTATGGTGTCTTTTTTAAACTAGTGATTTACAAGATAATAAGCTTATAATTCTAAAGCACTCCCAGAGCCCCTCATACTCCTCCACTGGTAACCATCAGAGTTCTCCCAAGGTCATAGACATGTGTTGGGAAAAAAAACAACAAATATATATATCCCATTTTTATTCACTTCTATAGCCCTGCCATCAATTCCTTTCTAAGCTACACCTACATTTATTACAACTTTCAAGTGTACTTCATTTTTCCTCTTCCCTCTCAGAAAAGAGAAACAGCACTTGACTTCCTCAGGTTCTCCAGATTCTTCTTTTTCAGTGATGATATAAAAATAAATGTTCCCGGTTACAAGCATTCCAGGTCCAGATGTAACTGGGGTTCAGAGCCCTCTGGTCATCTTCCTCTAACAGTTCTCTCCTCTGGGACTATGAACCAAAATTCTTTTTAGAGTGGAAAAGGTTCATCTATATCCTCTGCCTGTTTCTGTCACTAATAGGGTAGGGTTCTGGAGAGGTGAGGTTCAGGGGCACGTTGGCTAGGCCATCTGCCTAGAGAGGTCAGGATGGAATTCAGCATCTGCAACTTGCTGGCTGAAAGGCAATAAGTTATAAAGCGGGACAAAATGTTTAATACATAGTGACCAAAGAGTAGTAATAGAGCCAATGAGAATAAGGGACCCTAGTATGAAAAGAAGTTTAAGATGACTATTTTAGGTATGTTCCTAGGAGCCCAGGACTTTAGTAATTTTTGTTTGAGCTAGAAAGCTAACAGGTGTACTAAACATATAATCTGAGAGGATGATGTCATAGTTGGGAGAATAGAACTTGAAAGCTAAATTAAGGCAGAGAATGACTTCCAACCTTGATCTGACCCAGGGCCCATGTATATTCATATTTGTGCTTTGGTGTCTTTACCACTCTGTCTTATATTGTCACAAATAGTAAGAGTTCCTTCTTTTTATGACAGAATAATATTCCCTAGTGTATAAATGCCACATTTCTTTATGCATTGATAAACAAGTTGTTTCTGTATTTTTGCGATTGTAAACAAAGGCTGCAATTATGAAAGTGCATATATCTTTTCATGTTAGTCATTCAAATAACATTGTCTGATTATCTTTATTTATTGTATAGAAACAGCCAGAAATATTGTATAGAAACAGCCAGAAATCGAGAGGGTAGGGAGCGATAGTCAGGGAGAGAGACAGACACCTAAAACACTGCTTCACCACTAGCAAACCTTTCCCCCTGCAGGTGGGGACCAGGGGCTTGAACCCTGCTCCTTGCACATTATATCATGTGTACTCAACCAGGTGCACCACCACCCAGCCCCCAAATAACTTTTTTTTTTCCTCCACGATTATTGCTGAGGCTCTGTGCCTGCACTACGAATGCCACTGCTCCCGGAGGCTGTTTTTTCCCATTTTGTTGCCCTTGTTTTTACCCATGTTGTTATCATTATTGTTATTGTTGCCATTGATGTTGTTATTGATGGATAGGACAGAGAAATGGAGAGAGGAGGGAAGACAGAGAGGGGGAGAGAAAGATAGACACTTGCAGACCTGCTTCACCGCTTGTGAAGTGACCCTCCTGCAGGTGGAGAGCCAGGGGCTCTATCCCGGATCCTTACACAGGACCTTGCGCTTCACGCCATATGCGCTTAACCCGCTGTACTACAGCCCAACCCCCCAATAACATTTATCAAATTTATTTATTTATTTTTATTTATTTAATTTTTGCCTCCAGGGTTATGCTGGGGCTCGGTGCCTGCACCACGAATCCATTGCTCCTGGAGGCTATTTTTCCCCTTTTGTTTTCCTTGTTATTCTGGTTGTTATTATTATTGTTATTGATGTCGTTGTTGTTGGATAGGACAGAGAAATGGAGAGAGGAGGGGAAGATGGGGAGAGAAAAGACACCTGCAGACCTGCTTCACCACTTGTGAAGCGATCCCCCTGCAGGTGGGGAGCCGGGGCCTCCAACCAGAATCCTTAATGCTGGTCCTTGCGCTTTGCTCCAAGTGCACTTAACCCACTGCGCTACTGCCCAACTCCACCAAATAACATTTTAAACACCACTTGGAGTAATGTAAGGAGTTCTAATAATTTCTCTAATGTCTCTTGAACATTATTATTCAATTTTCATTCCATATCATCTGGTTTTTGATATGTGTATAGTATAAATAATACTCAGAGTATTCAGCTTTGGGTTATATTTTACTTTTTATTTAAAACTGTTTTAATTTGTATATTACTTGAAGAAAGTAGAGGGAGAGGTGTCTGGGCGGTGGCACAGTGGGTTAAGCACACATAGCCCTAAGTGCAAGGACCGGCATAAGGATACAATTTGAGCTCCTGGCTCCCCACCTGCAGGGGAGTCACTTCACAGATGGTGAAGCAGTTCTGCAGGTGTCTATCTTTCTCTCCTACTCTCTGTCTTTCCCTCCTCTTTCGATTTCTCTCTGTCCTATCCAACAGCAATAGCAACAATGATAAACAACAAGGGCAACAAAAGGGAAAAAGTAGCCTCCAGGAGCAGTGGATTCGTAGTACAGGCCCTAAGTCCCAGCAATAACCCTGGAGGTAAAATAAATAACAAAAGTAGAGAAGAGAAGAGACTTGACCAAAATACTGCACTGTGGTATGTAGTGCAGGGAATCAAACCTAGGGCCTTATGAATTCATAAGTTGCACTTTACCTACTGAGAAACCTCCCCATATACACTCTGTCTTCTAAATATCTGTTTTAATATCCTCCAGTACTTGAAGAATATGCATATGAGTACTCAATCAAGATAGTAATAAAATACTGAGAAGTAAGGTATTCACAAACTTAAATAAGGATGACATCTTTTTAATCACTATATTGTAGAAAATGATGGTTTACAAGGTAGTGGTTTTCATGTATGTGCAGTTTCTTTTTTTATTAGTGATTTAATATTGATTTACAAAATTGTAAAATAATAGGGGTGTAATTTCACACAGTCCCCACCACCAGAGTTCTGTGTCCCATCCCCTCCATTAGAAGCTATGGTAGTTTTCCCAGGGTCACTGATATAGGCTGATTCTTTTTTTTTCTTTTATTATTATTATTTTTTAAATTTTATTAGTGATTTAATATTTATTTACAAAATTATGTGTCAACAGGAGTATAAATCCACTCCATTTCCACCACCAGAGTTCTGAATCTTCAGTCTTCATGATATTTTTTTCAAAGTTAATAAAATAAAAGGGTACTTTTTGGTAAAGCTTCCTTCTCTTTCTTTATTTTTCATTCCTAAGGAAAAAACAAAAAGGTCTGAAAATTGGTGAACGTCATACACACATCATACACATATGAATCTATTTGACAACAACTACTATTGGTTATTTATTTGTTTATCCCTAAATTGACAAAAATGAAATTGATGTCCATTTTTTCCACAATTGCAGTATTGCAATTACATGCCACCACAGTTCCCCTAAGGTTGTAGACCTGGGCCAACCATCATCTCTACAACTATCTGTCTACATTTATACATAAAGGTCTCCTTTTTCTTCCTGATGCAATCCTCTCTTTGCCTCCAAGCCACTCTCTACAATATTACTACCTTCATATGTCCCTCTCCTTTTCCTCCTCTTTCTGTACTGATGGAGCTGGAGTTAATCTTCTTATCTTCTTCCTCCTATCACTTCTCCTCTGCTTGGAGTATGGATCAAGGTTGTTTTTGGAGTACAGAAGGTGGGATTTCTGCCTTCTGTAATTGCTTCTCTGCTGGAAATGGGTATTAGCAGGTGGATCCATCTCCCCAGCCTGTTTTTATCTTTCCCTAGTACGGTGTGACTCTTGAAAGGGAGGTTCTAGGACACACTGGTGAGGTTGTCTGCCCAAATAAGTTAGGATTAAATCATGTGGTAGCATCTGCAACTTGTTGTCTGGAAGGTGACAGGACATAAATGAGACAAAATGGTTAATGAACAGGAACCAAAAAGTAGGAATACAGCAGATGAGCTTAGGGATTTTAGAGTAGAAGAAAGCTATAAAGTCCATTTTAGGCATGTTCCTGGGGGCACATAATTAGTTTTGCTTGAGTTTGATAGCTAGCCTGAAGTTGGATGAGAATATTGTCTGAGAAAAAGGTGTCAGAGTAGAGAAAAGGGCTAGAAAATAGGATTAGGATAGAGAATATCTCCCATTCTTGAAAAAATTCCGTCACCCACCTGACCCAGGGCGCTTATATATATTTATATATATTTAGCATCAAAGCTTGTGTAACCTCTGGGTCCCTATTGGTCTGACCTCTCAGGACCAGTCTTCTCCAGTCACAGGGCAGGATGGTCCAGCCTCCCTTTGGAGACTGGGGATAATCCCTACTGTCACTGCTTTATGGTGAGGGCAAGATCCTGAGAGGACACACAAGAGGGCTTATGATGCCATTCCTGATGGAAGTGACCAGTGATAGTTGAGAAAGGGATTACAGCTCTAGGCCCCATTGTATTTATGTGGGAATCCAAGGATTTCTTGACTAGGTCCTCAGATCATGAGCTGGTGCAATATTGACCAAAAGTGCCATTCTTAAATGGGCAGTTTCTTTCCCTTATCCAACTTTTGTAGTCTTCTCTTTATATGATGATCTTAGACTTTTTCCCAGTTGTTTAAGCATTGAGTATCATTTGTTGAACCCAACCAGAATTAGGTTTTTGGGATCTGTCTTCTTCTTTTTTAAAAAAAATTTCTTTATTGGGGAATTAATGTTTTACATTCAACAGTAAAAACAATAGTTGTACATGCATAACATTTCTCAGTTTTCCACATAACTACACACCCCCCTACTAGGTCCTCTGTCATTCTTTTCTGGGACCTGTACTCTCCCCCACCCCCATACTCCAGAGTCTTTTACTTTGGTGCAATACACCAACTCCTGTTCATATTCTATTTGTGTTTTCTCTTCTGATTTGTTTTTCAACTTCTGCCTTAGAGTAAGATCATCCCATAGTCATCCTTCTGTTTCTGACTTATTTCACTTAACATTTCTTCAAGCTGTGTCCAAGATGGGCTGAAAATGGTGAATCACCATTGTTAACGGCTGAGTAGTATTCCATTGTGTATATATATACACAAGAACTTGCTCAGCCACTCATCTATTGTTGAATACCTGGGTTGCTTCCAGGTTTTAGCTATTACAAATTGTGCTGCTATGAACAGAGGTATACATAAATCATTTTGGATGGGTGTGTTAGGTTCCTTAGGATATATCCCCAGGAGAAGAATTGCAGGATTATTGGGTAGGTCCATTTCTAGCCTTATGAGAGTTCTCCAGACTGCTCTCCACAGGGGTTGGAACAGTTTACATTCCCACCAGCAGTGCAGTAGGGTTCCTTTAATCCCACAACCTCTCCAACATTTGTTGCTGCTACCTTTTCTGATGTATGACATTCTCACAGGAGTGAAGTGGTATCTTATTGTTGTCTTTATTTACATTGCTCTGACAATCAAAGACATGGAGCATTTTTTCATGTGTTTCTCAGCCTTTTGGATCTCTTCTGTGGTGATTATTCTGTCCATGTCCTCTCCCCATTTTTGGATAGGGCTGTTTGTTTTCTTGTTGTTGAGTTTGGCAAGCTCTTTATATCTTTTGGTTATTAACCTCTTGTCTGATGTATGGCATGTAAAGATCTTCTCCCATTTTGTGAGGGGTCTCTTGCTTTGCGTATTGGTTTCTTTTGCTGTGCAGAAGCTTTTTTAATTGGATGTAATCCCATAGGTATAACTCAAGACCCATATATACTCATATTTATCACTAGAGCCTGTACAACCTCCAAGTCCCTGTCAGACTGAACTTACAGTCCATACTGACAGCTGGGAACATTTTAGACTGCACTCACTTCAGAACCAGTCTTCCTCCAGTGGTAGAGTCAAATGACCCAGCCTCCCTTTGGAGAGTGGGGCAGTCCCTACCATTGCTAGTTCATTATGAGGCTCTGGTCCTGAAGAAGTCCACAAAATGGCTTATAATGACATTCCCAATGGCTGTGACCAGTGATGGTAGAGACAGGGATCTATTAGAAGTCTATGCCCATCATATCCAAGGCTTCCCTGTCTAGGACCCTCGGTGATGGGGTGGCCTGATAGTGGCCAAAAAGGCCATTATTAAGTGAGCCAGTCTCTTGTCTTTATCCAGCTTTTGTAGTTCCTTCTTTATCTGAAGAGCTTAGACTTTCTCCCAGTTGTTAAAGCATTGAGTATCCTTTGTTGTATCCAAACCAATATTATATTTATGGGATCTGGCCTCAAGTTAGTGGGGTAGTTGACCTAGGATTTTAGTGAGGTTTACTTAGCCACAAGATTTCCTGCATTTACTTGTTTGATGATTCTAATAAAGGTTTTCATAGGGGCAATAATTGTCCTATACTTGAAATAGAGTTTTTTTTCCCAGTATATCTCTTGGTCAATTGAATAGTGTTTCCTCTAAACTCTATCAGTGGTTAACAATAATGCTGATGCTGAGATAGAAGAGATTTAAAAAGATGGAAGAATATTTATTACTTCCTTTTGTATAGTTACTTGAGTAGATAGAGTGATTGAGGGAAGTAAGGGGTAGGTGAGGAGGGTGTCTAGGCCTAAATAGTAGATATATTATTAAAGAATTTATAATGCATCTTTAGGCCATTCTAATAGAATGCCAGGCTTATTAGGTCTAATTATAGTAACAGAGGGCTATTAAGCACCTTTACTTTGAGGTATATAATTTCCCCTTGCTTATGGATACATGTGCATATGTACCCAGTACCATAGGCTCTAACCTGTATTCGTATCTGTAACTTTGTTAGAAAGTGTGTCATCTGAAATGGAACTAGGTAGCTCTATGTGTTAGGAAAGATTTCACCAGGTTAGAGGAGTTGGGAGGTTGACATCTCAGGCTTGGCATCTCTGGAGACGATCCCCTGTAACAAATTAGTAGTAGCATAATGTTGCATGCCGGCTCTGGTAGTGTTGATTAATTGAGGTCAAGAGAGGTGGTATAACAAGGTAAGAGATCAGAGAGAAGAAACTTCAAGAAATAAGAGCACAGTCTCAGAGGTTCTAGGAGAAATACAAATCTTAAAGAGAATGGGAAGGGTTCCTTGTAATCTCAGAAAGAGTTAAAAATAGGAGTAGTTAATTATTATTATAACAAATTAGTTGGGAGCTTGTTTTTCTTTGAAAATCTATGAAAACCTCACTATTCTTTATGCCATTTAAGGGTATCTACTAATCACCATATCGTAGATACTGACAGAACCAGTTGGTTTTGATCTATTTAGCCTGAGGTTGTTGGTAACTTAGGTATTAAATACATAGATATAGATATAGGGGCTGGGCGGTAGCGCAATGGGTTAAGCGCACGTGGCATAAAGCGCAAGGATGGATGTAAGGATACTGGTTCAAGCCCCGGCTCCCCACCTGTAGGGGTGCCACTTCACAAGCAGTGAAGCAGGTCTGCAGGTGTCTATCTCTCCTCCCTCTCTGTCTTCTCGTCCTCTTTTGATTTCTCTCTGTCTTATCCTGCAATGACAACAATAATAATAACAACAACGATAAACAATAAGGACAACAAAAAGGTAAAAAATAGCCTCCAGGAGCAGTGGCTTCACAGTGCAGGCACCGAGCCCCAGCGATAACCCTAGAAGGAAAAAAATTATATATATATATATATATATATATATTTTTTTTTTTTTAAGAGCTGCTTAAACAGTTAAAACCTAGTGTCAGTATCTGATCACCTTCCAAACCTGAAACATTAAATACTTAGGGTAAAGAACATATGTAACTTGCAGCTATTATCTATGCAGTTAGAGAACCTGACGTATTAAATTTATTTTCCCCTGACATTGACTTGATAGTGACTTATAAGATTATAAGTTAATAGAAGTGTATATTGTGGTCTGGGAGGTGGCGCAGTGGATAAGGCATTGGACTCTCAAGCATGAGGTCCTGAGTTGAATCCCTGGCAGCACATGTACGAGAGTGATGTCTGGTTCTTTCTCTCTCTCCTATCATTTCTCATGAATCAATAAATAAAATTTAAAAAAAGAAGTGTATACTGACACCATTTCTGCCACCAAAGGTCTGTGGGAACTTCTTTTTTTTAATTATAAGAGTTTTCCTTTTTTTCTACATTTAAGAATTGGTCATAAGTTTTAATGCTCAATTTTAAAAATCATTTTAGTAGTTCTTGTTTGTTTTTGAAGTAGTATTGGTTTATGTGCCTATAAATTTTACAGAAGTGTGTTTTTTTTTCATGTCTTCAAAATGCATTACCCTCATGACCAACCACACGAAAGCACTAGTATCTCTATTCCAAAGTTCACTGGACCACTTCTGCACTTATAGCCCATCCTTTTAACCCTTTGTTGACCTCAGTTCTGATGTTGAACTTATGGTTTTCTTTGGGCTTTGCTTATTTCCTGTTTTGTCTTCCGCCTATGGATAAGTTCATTCTATGTTTTCATTTCATGTGATTCCCTTTATAGGCCTGGCTTAGTGATAATGAATTCTTTCAACTGTTGCTTGTCAGAAAAGCTCTTCATGCTTCCTTCAAATCTGATTAATAAATTAGCAGGATAAAGTATTTTTTAAAAAATTCTTATCTTTATTTATTGGATAGAGACAGCCAGAAGTAGAGTGGGAAAAGGGTGATAGAGGGAGACAGAGAGAGACCTGCAACACTGCTTCACCACTTGCAAAACTTTGCCCCTGCAGGTGGGGACCGGGTGCTCAAAGCCAGGACCTTGGGCAAGATGTCATGGCTGGGAAAAGGACCAGAAAGCTGGATCAGGGAAGAGACTAACTCTATAATATGGGAAAAGGGTATAAATATTACTGTAAACCCAATCAATTTGATGTGATCTGGGGCCCATAATTAGCTTAGGAGCCTGTGTCACCTCTACATCCCTCTAGATCTGAGCTCACATTCTGTAGTCATGAGTAGAAACATTCCATGCTGCCCCAGTATCGACCCATCTTCCTCATGTGTATCATAGAGTATGTTGTCCATCCTCCCTTCGGAGGATAGAACATTCTCTACCATTGTTGATCCAGGTTGAGGGCAAGGTCCTATGGAGGCCCACAGAAGGGTCTATTTTGTTGTTCCTGATAGAGATGACCGGAAACAATGGAGAGAGGGATTTATTTGAGGTCTAGGCCCATCAGGTCTGTTTGGGAGACTCAGGACTCTCCAATTAGGGCCGCATTATTATGGCCTGATAGTGACTAAAGAGTCATTGTTAAAGTATGCCAGTCTCTTGCCCTTATTCAGTTTTTGCAGTCCTTGCTTTGCTAAGGTTAGCTTTGGAGTGAGTGAGAGAACTGTAATAGGAAGTAGGTGAGGAGGGTAAGTCTAAGTGGACACTATTTCATTATGAACTTGATACTGACTCACTAAAGACTTGTGTATTTTTGCTTTCAGGTACATGTTTTGCCCTAATTTATAGATACATGTGAACATATGCTGTATCTTACGGGACCTGGCCTATATCTAGGTTTTGGGACTTTGTTTGGAAGTGAACCTCCTGGAATGGACTTAGAGACTACCATGAAAGGAAAGGTCTCACTGAGTGATGAGGGTGAAGGGTTGGCAATCCATGTCTGATGTCTCTGTACACAGTCTGAGGTGAAGCATGGTACTTCGATGGTACTTGTTGCATTGATTAGGTTGGAATCAGCGGATATAATATCATTTGGCCTGACTTGAGAGAAGCATACAGGGAAGTGAGCCCCACCCCCAGAGGTTCCAGGACTGAGAGAAACATAGGCTCTATAGACGAAGTGGGAGATTCCTGTTGTCTTAGGGTTTAAGAAGACAATAGATTGTTATTGCAATAATCACATTGTTTGGCAATTGGGTTAACTTTTAAGAATCCCTTTGTTTGGATTTGCTGTATCATACACACCCTCACCATATTTCATGTCCTTTGACATTGTTTGCATATAGCTATGCCATCAGTTGCTTTTGTTCTCCCTGGACTAAGCTTTTAAGAGAGTCAACATATCAAAGACTCAGCCTATGTATTAAAAAGACTCAGTCTGGGAGTATGGACCGACCAGTCAACGCCCGTGTTCAGCGGGGAAGCAATTACAGAAGCCAGACCTTCCACCTTCTACAACCCACAATGACCCTTGGTCCATGCTCCCAGAGGGATAGAGAGTGGGAAAGCTATCAGGGGAGGGGGTGGGATATGGAGATTGGGTGTTGGGAATCGTGTGGAGTTGTACCCCTCCTACCCATTGGTTTTGTTAATTAATACTTTCATAAATAAAAAAATAATGTATAAAAAAAAAGACTCAGTCTGTGCTTTAAAAAGTTTGAGGTATTCAATCAGTTTTTCCCTCTCATAGTGATTTATATAACTTCAAATTAATAGGAATGTATATAAACACCCTTCCTACCACCAAAAGACTATGTCCCATCCCCTCCCCTCCAGTCCCCCCCCCATGAATCTGAACATTCACCCTCACCCTCCAACCAGGGTTTTTTCTTTGTTGCCTTACTCCAAATTCTGTCAACTCCTGCTTTGAATTTCCGTTTCTTTTCTTCTTTCTCAATTTCTGTTTATGAGTGATATCATTCCATACTCGTCTTTATCTTTCTTGTTGTATGCTTTACATTGGGTTGTTCTAGCTCCCCCCCCCAAGAAAATTGGATCAGTCCTGCTAGTTTCGCGGGCCCACCTGGCCCCGCCCCCAGGAACCCCGAGAGGGTTCCAGAGTTAGAGAGTTGGAGAGTTGAAGAGTTAGAGAGTGCTTGGCGCCGTTGGAGGGGAAAGAAGCAGCAGAGTTCTGTTTGGTGATTAGTTTGGTTTAGTTTATGAATCGTTGTTCCTGAATAAAGAAATACAGCTTCCCTGCCCAGCCGTATGTCTCTGGTCGTCTCTGTTACCCACCCGTGAAGCTAGCCCGGCCAGCTGGAGCCTCCGAATTTTAACAACAAATGGCGCCCACATGGACCTGACCTGCGCATCTCTCAGATAAGTGAAGACAATTTGGCTACCTATGTACTATGGCCTTCTCTTCTGCTTGTGAAGAGATCTCCAAAGGCCTCTGCTCTTTCTTCACGAGACTGTTTTGCTGTTTCTGGAACATTTATCTCTGGACCACTCTGTGGTTTCCACTCGCTCGGCTGAACTCAAAACAGCCAGAGGAGTCGGGAAGAGTCAGCGGGCAAGAGTGGAACAGCCAGCCAGCTGGCTGCGCCCAGACAACCCCACGCACCGTGCCCGCAGCCCCGCAGCCCTGCAGCCCACAGGAGGCCAACGCCAGCACACAGGAGCCCGACGCCAGCATACAAGAGCCAGATGCCAGCACACAGGAGCCCGATGTCACCACACAGGAGCCCGATGCCAACATGCTAGAGCGCGATGCCATCACGCAGGAGCCTGATGCCACCACACAGGAGCCCAATGCCAGCACGCAGGCCAGCCCACAGGAGCCGGCTCTCCACCGCGCGGCGCAGGGCACTGGACGCGTGATCCCTCCACGCTGCTCAGCCACTGCAAACAGAGCAGCAGACATGGCAGGGCCATGGGGCAGGGCCGTGGCGGCCTATCATGGCCGCCACCCCTGGGCACCTAGGCCCACGCCTTCTACAAGGCTGGCCCGCCCGCCCTCGTGCTATGAATTCTGGAATGATCCCAGACCTCCTGGACCCCCGGGCTCCCTGCCGAAACTGGGCACACAAGATCTCCAGCTGCGGGTCCGGTCTGAAGGCAGACAAGCTGGAGTACGCAGAGATTTGTACAGAGATCGCAACCTGCAATTCCTAGAAGTGAAGCTGCCCAAGAGACCACCACTGGATAATGCACCCCCCCAACAACTAAGACAGTACATATCTAAATTCGTGTTTGAAATGACATGTCTTCGTAACAAAGGTTTCTCTCCTTGTGCATTAATGACCATGTTTATGCGTATGTTTAAAGTTTGGTAAACAGTAACTTTAAGGCTAAATTCTTACTAGTGAAAGTTAAATGAAAAAGGTTTTCAACGTAATTCTCATAAAGATAAAATTAACTTACATTTAAAGTCTGAGGTAAATATTAGTTAGCAATATATTTTAACTAAATTGGTCTAAAGACCTGCGCACACCTAGGGTGTGTCTCCATCTTGAATGGGTATAACAAAAGGTTAAATAGACTTGTTGATATGTAAAACTCTCCATTACCTTCTCTATTAGAAATGGTAGATCGCACAATGGCTATGCTAATTATTCTCATGCCTGAGGTTTCCTTTCCTGTGCACACCTAGGTTACATCTCCATCTTAAATGGGTGTAACAAAAGTTAAAAAGACATTGTTGATATGTAAAAGTCTCAAATTCCTTCTCTATTAGAAACGTTATATTGCGCTATGGTTATGCTAATAAGTTTTGTTTCATAGTAAGTATTGCAGCCAGCTGCCTTTGGGACTCTAGGCCATTCCCCACCCCCATGCAAATGCCTGTCGAGGCAAGTACGCCCCCCAGAGGCAAGAAATGTTTTTTTTAAGCTGATAAAGTTTTGCCCACAGAGGCAAAATATGGCCCCCTCAGGCCTTCCCTTGGCAGCACACTGGTTCTTGTTACTTGCTTACATGTTTCTCCATGTTTGTGCCAGTTTCTTTTTTTAAAAATGCCTGTACGATATAGGTTTCTGTTTACCCCACACCCTTGATACTGTAGTCATTTAGTTAAAAAGAATAGGGGGAATTGTTGTATGCTTTACATTGGGTTGTTCTAGCTCTCCCCCCCCAAGAAAATTGGATCAGTCCTGCTAGTTTTGTGGGCCCGCCTGGCCCCGCCCCCAGGAACCCCGAGAGGGTTCCAAAGTTAGAGAGTTGAAGAATTAGAGAGTGCTTGGCGCCGTCGGGGGGGAAAGAAGCAGCAGAGTTCTGTTTGGTGATTAGTTTGGTTTAGTTTATGAATCGTTGTTCCTGAATAAAGAAATACAGCTTCCCTGCCCAGCCGTATGTCTCTGGTCGTCTCTGTTACCCACCCATGAAGCTAGCCCAGCCAGCTGGAGCCTCCGAATTTTAACAACACTTTCTGACTTAGTTCACTTAACATAATTTCTTCTAGCTCCATCCACAATGGGTCAGAGAAGGTGGGTTCATTGTTCTTAATAGCTGCGTAGTATTCCATTGTGTATATTTACCACAGCTTTCTCAGCCATTCATCTGTTGTTGGGCACCTGGGTTGCTTCCAGGTTTTAGCTATTACGAATTGTGCTGCTATGAACATAGGTGTGCACATATCTTTTTGATTGAGTGTTAGGGAGTCCTTGGGCTATATCCCCAGGAGAGGAATTACTGGGTCATATGGAAGGTCCATGTCTCGCCTTGTGAGAGCTCTCCAGACTGCTCTCCACAGAGGCTGGACCAATTTATATTCCCACCAGCAGTGCAGAAGGGTTCCTCTGTCCCCACAGCCTCTCCAGCATTTGTTACTGCTGTCCTTTTTGATGTATGACATTCTAACAGGAGTGAGGTGGTATCTCAGTGTTGTCTTTATTTGCATTTCTCTGACAATCAGCGACCTTGAGTAATTTTTCATATGTTTGTTAGCCTTTTGGGTCTCCTCTATAGTGAATGTTTTGTTCATATCCTCTGCCCATTTTTGGATGGGGTCATTTGCTTTTTTGTTGCTAAGTTTGCTGAATTCTTTGTATATTTTGGTGATTAGTTTCTTGTCTGATGTATGGCATGTGAAGATCTTCTCCCATTCTGTGAGGGGTCTCTTTGTGTGATAGTTTCTTTCGCTGTGCAGAAGCTTTTCAATTTGATGTAGTCCCACTGGTTTGTTTCTGCTTTAGTCTTCCTTGCAATTGGGTTTCTTTCATCAAAGATGTCCTTGAGGTTTAGGTGAGAAAGTGTTCCACCAATGTTTTCCTCTACGTATTTGATGGTTTCTGGTTTAACATCCATGTCTTTGATCCATTTGGAGTTGATTTTTGTTTCTGGTGAGATAAGGTGTTTCAGTTTCATTCTTATGCATGTTTCAAACCAGTTTTCCCAGCACCATTTATTGAAGAGAGCCTCCTTCCTCCATTTAATACTTTGGGCCCCCTTATCAAAAATTAGATGTCCATAGGTATATGTTTTTTTATTTTTTATATTTATTTTCCCTTTTGTTGCCCTTGTTTTTTTCATTGTTGTTGTAGTTTTTGTTGTTATTGATGTCATCATTGTTAGATAGGACAGAGAGAAATGGAGAGAGAAGGGGAAAGAAATATAGACATCTGCAGACCTGCTTCACTGCCTGTGAAGCAACTCCCCTACAGGTGGGAAGCCGGGGCTCAACCGGGATCCTTATGCCAGTCCTTGAGCTTTGCGCCACTTGCGCTTAACCCGCTGAGCTACCGCCCAACTCCCCCCCCCCTTTTTAAGGTTATTGTCTTGATCTAACTTTGCAGGTAAATTACATCATCTTCCCATTAATTTTCTGCAAAGGTGGTTGAGGAAGTAGCTAGCAGGACTCTAGATGCCAACAACAGATATAAGAGATCTAGCTAGAATCAGGAGAGCTATACTGGGCTGAATTGAGTATGAACTGAACTCGGCTTAAATCAGTAGAGGGGTCTATCTGGATGCTAGGCATGGCCTGGAGATAGGTAGGCTGGAGCAAAAAAGGCTGGAAGCAGGCAGATGGGAGCCTGGAGCCAACAGACTTTGGTAGACATCATAAATACTGCTGGCCTGGAGTAGGTGGCTGTGGCAGAGGTGGTACCAATGCTAGCTGTAGCAACAGAAGCATCCAGAGCTGGCAGTATTGAAATCTGAGTAGAGCAGATGATTGTAACAATGGGATTCTGGCCTCTGTGGTATGGAACTGAGCAGGGAGAAAATATTTTACCATAATTATGAGTCCCTCTGTCATCACTGCCTGGATTCTGAACTTTCCCCCCCTTTGTTTATTTTGTCTGAGCTCCAAGCTTGTTTCTATGCTTTTTTTACATGTATATTGTAAGGTAGGTGTGTGTGTGTGTGTGTGTGTGTGTGTGTGTGTGTGTGTGTGTGTGTGTTGGTGGTGGCAAGAACAAAAAGGTTGCTAGTCCACTACCATTTTGGCTGGAAGTCCAGGAGGAATTTCTAATATCTAAGATTTTACAGTACCTCTTTTAGTTCCTTTGACATGACTATAAGAAATTAACTCTCAGTTCAGTCCAAAGATAGGTTTTTCCCTCAAGGAGACTATTATTTCTAAATCTGATAACTTGAGACTTTTATTTTTGGTTCACCACTTGAGACCCAACACCTCAAGGAGTGTCTCATCTTTCTTAGGCTTCTATTTTACTTTTCCTACACACACACACACACACACACACACACACACACACACACACACACACACACACACACTTTAAGTACTAGGGGTGCAATCATTCTGCTAAATGTGAACACAGGAAACCTTTAACTGCTCCCAGCAAAATTGCTGTCTAAGAAAACACAGTTGTTTTTGTTTTTGTTTTTTTACACTCCCCCTAGCTTTGTATTGGGACATTTTGGGTTCAGCCTTTGAGTTTACTCTGTTGGTTATGCCAAGAGACTTGCACTTCAGATTCCATTTTACTTATTTAATAATATTTTTATGAAAGGAGAGAGACGGACAGAGAGAGACAGACAGAGAGAGAGACAGAGAGAGAGAAAGAGAGAGAGAGAGAGAAAACGAGAGAATTGTGTGTGAGAAGAAGGACCAGAAAACTGTTTAGCACAGGCATAAGATGATACCAAGGGTTGAACCTGTAGTCTCTGCATCTGATAGGCTGAGTTCCTGAGCCTAGTATTTTGGCTTTCTGTAGGGATTGATTGTTTTACATTGCATTCCTAGTTCATGTTGGTGATGCATTCTTCCATACTTGTTATTGTAATTTCACGCTGTAGCTATTGTGAAGGGAAAACAATCCAGAGATAAGTGGAGTATAAAGTTGGTGCCAAATATACTTTCAGGATAGAAGGAATGTTGGTGGTCTTACATTTTTCTAGTAAATAATATGGTTGAGCATTTTATATTTGGGGTCCATTGCACCTGTTTTCTAGAAAGTGTCTATTCAAATCCTTTGTCCATTCTTAAGCTGGGATGTGTGTTATTATATTTATTGTTGAAAAATAAGAACTCTTTATATATTCTAGATATTAAACTCATATCAGATATATAATCTGGAAATATTTCACTTCATCTGTGGACTTTTAAAAATGTTATTAGGGGGTTAATGGTTTACAGTGTGGTTGTTGATACATGCATACATTTTCTCATCTCCCTATGATGTTTGCAGAACACTCTCACCCCCAACTTATGTCAGTTACCATCATCATATGCCAAGATCCCAAGGCCCTCTTTACCCCCTCCCACCCCATCCTTCCCCAAAGTCTTTTGCTTTGGAACAAAACACCCCACCCAGTCCAAGTTTTTCTTTGTATTTTCCATTTCTGTCTTTGTTTCTTAAATTCTACCTATAAGTGAGATCATATGGTGTTTGTCCTTTTTCTCTCTGGCTTATCTCACTTAACATAATGCCTTCCAGTTCCATTCAAGATGAAGCAAAAGAGTTTATTTCATCATTGTTAACAGCTGAGTGTATTTCATTTTATATGAATATCACCTTTCTTAGTCACTCATCTGTCATTGAACATCTGGATTGACTACTATTAATTGTGTCAAGGTTCAATCCCAGCATCACCTTATGCCAGAGCTGAACAATGCTCAGGTCCGCTCTCTCCATTTCCTTTCTGTATTTCTGACAAAAATAAATATTCTTTAAAAAAAAATTGTGCTGCTATGAATGTATATGTATAGGGATCCTTTTTGATAGATAGTTTTCCATATGAGTAGGACCAATTTCCATTCCCACCAGCAGTGTACCCACCAGCAGTGTAAAAGGATTCCTTTTACACTGGTGGACTTTTTTTAAAACTTAATTTATTTTAGAGAAGTCACCTGTTCACAGCAAATTTTGAGAAAAAGATATGTGTACCCTTTACCCTTTACTCTTGAACATGCATAACCTTTCCAAATTTCAACATCCCCTACCATAGTGGTACTTTCTTTTTCTTTCTTCTTCTTTTTTTTAAACAATTGATGTGTCTACATTGGCACACCATAACTACCCAAAATTCATAGTTTACCTTAGGGTTTACTCTTAGTATTGTACATTCTGTGACTTTGAACAAATTAAAGCTGAATGAGAATCCAAACTGTCATATCAGTTTTTTTTTTCATAAAGGGAAATTTGCCTTATTGTTCAAGGATCTAATGGAGGATAGAACATTGCTCAAATCAATCTCTTACCCTCCAAGAATTGTCAGCCTTTTATACAGGTTGGATTGAGAATGATAAGAAAGCCAGGAAATGGATTTAGAGCAAATCAGGAGGATATGAAGGCCTCCAAATTTTCATACCTCTGAGAGTCTATCAAATGGGCATGACCAGCAGAAACAAGGAGATGCTATTCCTCTCACTTCAGGGCCATAACTGACAGTTCAGGCCCAGTCATCTCCCATCTGGATATTTCCCTATGAGACAATAAAGCACTTTAAAACCCACTCTTTGTAACCTTCTACAGTATTGACTATTACAGTGGGTTCTCTATAACACATAGACACATTAGGGATTAGGATTTATATGTGAATTTTGGAAGGCCTAAAAATTCAGTGTTTATCATTATGCTCCAAGTAGTGGTGTGCCAGTTAGTATTCCCATAAACACTGCACTAGAGTCCTTTGTTCTCCACATCCATGCCAACACTTTGTCATATTTTGTTTTGTCAATGTAGGCCATTCTTACAGGTGTAAGGTGGAATCTCAGTGTGGTTTTAATTTGTATTTCTCTAATGATAAGTGATGTGGGACAGTTTTTTAAAATGTATATTCCTTAAAGAACTGTTCATATATTTTGTGTCTTTTTTATTGGATAGATTTTTGTTATGTTGTTGAGCTGGATGATTTATTTATAGATTTTTTTTGAAAATCAGATGTGTGATGTGTATATATCTTCTGCCAATTGCTAGGTTGCTTTTTTCATCCTTATGGAAGTTTCTTTTTTTTTCTTTTCTCTTTTGTTTTTGTCACAACTAGGACTTTACTGCTCTAAGCCAAATTTTCATATACATGTACATATACATACACAAGAGAGAAAGACATCACTGTGCTGAAGTGTTCCCCAGTATGGTGGTGGCTGGGCTCAAACGTGGGTCTTGTCTATGGCAAAGCAGGTACTCCCCCCACCCCAGCGAACTATCTTGCTGGTCCTCCTTGTAAGGAGCACAAGCACAGCAGATTAAGTGCACAAAGGACCAGCATAAAGATCCATGTTTGAGCCCCCAGCTCCCTACCTGTAGGGGAGTCCCTTCATAACAGTGAAGCAGATCTGCAGGTGTCAGTCTTTCTCTTCCCCCTCTGTCTCCCCTTTCTCTCTTGATTTCTTTCTGTCCTATCCAACAACAACAACAATAACAACAACAAGAGCAACAAAAATGGGGGAAAAAAAGGCCTTCAGGAGCAGTGGATTTATAGTGTAGTTACCAAGCTCCAGTGATATCCTGGAGGCAAAAAAAAAAAAAAAGAAAGAATATATGAGTTCAGTCTCCTAAACTTTATTATGACTTCTTTTGTGATCTAATGTATGATCTAACCTAGAGAATGATATATGTGTACTTGAGAAGAATGTATTTTCGACTGTATTTAGTGTAGTGTTCTGTGCATATCTGCTAGGCTTGTTTAATCTGTGGTATTGTTCAAATCATCATTTTCTTATTTTCTGTCTAGATGTTTTATTTGTTCTTTAAAGTGGAGTGTGTAGTAATGTCTCCTACTATTGTGGTATTGATGTTTATTTCTACCTTTAACTCTAGCTGTTTTTTTAAAATTTATTTAGATGTTCTATATATTCTTGTTTAATTGATCCTTTCATTTTACCAAATGATAAAAAAATTAATAGAAGGGAAGATGAGAAAATATCTAAAGATAGATTAAATGAAAACACAGTGTACCATAGCTGCTGCTTCTCCTCCTCCACTTTGTTCTTCCATTCCTTTTGCTATCACTGGGGCTTTACCACTCCAGAAAGACTTTTACTTTTTTTAAACATAGAAATATATATAGAGAGAGATTGAGGAACTGGGTACTGGTGAACCTGGCTGAGTACAATTCTCACAATGCACAAGGACCTGGGTTCGAGTCCCCGGTCTCCACCAGCAGGGGAAAATCTTAATGAGTGGTGAAGCAGGTCTGCAGGTGTCTCTTTTTTTTGAAGGTTAAAGCTTTAATTTTCTTTTAATTAATCTCATATGTATACACCAAGAGAGAACAGATAAGTTCAAAAGTTAGCAACAAAATGATAAAAACAATATATTTTACACAAAATGGGTCATGTTTCTGCTGTTCAAATGACTCCATCTATGACAGGTGGGAGAAATTAGTAAAGTGGTCAGTTACTGTGAAAATGTTAATATTCTTTTTAAAAATTTATTTCTTTATTGGGGAATTAATGTTTTACATTCAACAGTAAATACAATAGTTTGTACATGCCTCAGTTTCCCATTTAACAATACAACCCCCACTATGTCATTTATCGTCCTTCATGGACCTGTATTCTCCCCACCCACCCACCCCAGAGTCTTTTACTTTGGTGCAATAGCAGGTGTCTCTTTGTCTCTCTCCCTATCTCCCTCTACCCTCTCAATTTCTGACTGTCTCTATGCAATAAATAAAGGTAATAATTAAAAAAATTAAAAGAGAGAGATTGAGAGTCAGAGAGTAAGACACCAATATACTGAAGCTTCCTTCAATACTGTGCAAGCGGGGCTTGATTCTGAGCCATGGACATGGCCAAGTGAGTTATCATACCGGCCCTTGTATATAACTACTTTTTTATTTTGTTTATTTATTTTGATAGAGACAGAAGGTAAGAGAAAATATGGAGACAGAAACACCTGTAGCACTGCTTCACCACTTGTGAAACTCACTGCAAGTGGGATCAGTGGCTTATACCCAGGTCCTTGTGTATGGTAATGTGTATACTTTACTTCCTGGTCCCAAACAGCCTAACTTTTTATAGCTCAAGGAAGTTTTCAAAACGAAAGAAAAAACTAAGACCAAAAGTAGAAGGAGTAAAATAATAAAAATTAGAGAGCAAATAAATGAAAGAGATTAGGGAAAAAAGCAACAAAAGACTTGGCTTTTTTTAGAAAAAAAAAAAAAAGGCAGACTGGCAAAGAAAAGACAAGGCTCAAATAAATACAATTAGAAAGGAAATAAAAAGGTGGGGGAGATAGCATAATGGTTATGCAAACAGCTCTCATGCCTGAGGCTCCAAAGTCCCAGGTTCAATCCCCCACACCACCATAAGCCAGAACTGAGCAGTGCTCTGGTGTTTCTCTCTGTCTTTCTCTCTCTGCATCTCTTTCAAAAGTAAAATAAATAAAATATTTTAAAAAAGAAAGGAAATAAGAGATATAACAGCAAATGCCATAGAAATGAAGAGTATTAGGGAACTGGTTGGTAGCGCAGCGGGTTAAGCACATGTGGTGTGAAAAGCAAGGACCGGCTTAAGGATCCCAGTTTGAGCCCCCAGCTCCCCACCTACAGGAGAGTCACCTCACAGGCGGTGAAGCAGGTCTACAGGTGTCTTTCTCTCCCTCTCTGTCTTTCCCTCCTCTCCATTTCTCTCTGTCCTAACATCAGTAACAACAACAATAAAACAACAATAAAAAAACAACAAGGCAACAAAATGGAAAATAAATAAATATAAAAAATTAAAAAAATAAATGAAGAGTATAAGATAGTACACTGATTGATTATATGCCAACAAAATGTATAATCTAGAAACATTCACCCTACCATGACTAGATCATAAAAATATAAGAAACCTGAATTAATAGCAATTTAGAAATCTGGATTAATAATCAAAAGACTCCCAAAATAAAAGACCAGTTAATTTGACTGGAGATTCTACCAAAAACTAAAGGAAGAAATAGTGCTAATCTTCTCAAACTCTCCCAAAAATACATGGGAAGAAACATTTATAACTGATAAAATCAGGACTGTCCTGATACCAAATGCAGACAGTGTCAAGAAAATAAAACTATGGACCTGAGGCATGGAAGAGATTAATGTTACCATCAATAGTTAAAAATGCAAGGGTGAAGTTTTTTTTTTTTTTTTTTAACACATCCACATTCAACTCTTTGCTTTGCCCTGTGTAGAAATAAGATGGATCTTGAAAAATACATTTGTCTTCTGCACAGTAGATGATTACAAGCTGAACTAGGTCATGACACTAATTGAAGCTGATGTCTCAGATGTTGTTTTATTACTTGAACAAACTAACATATCCTCTGATTCTTGGTATAAAACTATTGATCTGGCAAATGCCTTTTTTTCCCCATACCTATCCATTAGGCCTGTCAGAAGGTTTTTCAGACTCACAATGCTATAACATACCTTCAATATCTTATCTCAGTTGTATGTCAGATCTTCAGTTCTGTCATAATTCAGTCTACAGGGTCCCTGAATGTTTTTCTCTTCCACATGTTATCACAGTTGGTCCATTGTACTGCTAACATTGTATATTGGACCTAGTGTAGATAGTAAGTAATTTATATTTATTGGTTAGGCAGCTGTGTGTCAGAGAATCAAAACTTTATCCAATTGAAAGTCAAGGGCCTTATATCTCATGGAAATGTCTAGGGATATAGTAGCACACAGCATGTAAAACATCTTTCCTAAGTTAACAGATAATTTATTTTGTTCTCTCTACAACCAAGAATGAGATGCAATGACCAGTGGAAGTCTTTGGATTTTGGAAGTAACATATTCCAAAGTATATTATGCCAGTCCATTTACTGAATGACCTGAAAAGTTGCTAGTTTCAAGTGAAGTTCAGAGCAAGAGAAGGCTCTACATCAGATTCAGTTTTCTGTTTGTGCTGTTCTGTCAGAACTAATGGTATTAGAAGTGTCAGTGACATATATAGATATTGTTTAAAGCATTTTTTAAGCCTCAATATATGAGTTTATAGACCTTTAGAATTTTGGAACAATGCACTGCCATCATATTTATTTGGTATGTGTGGTGAAATAATAGAATGATGTTAGTAAATCATAAAAAGTAATGAAAGACTGATAACCATACTATAGTATGGATAAACCTTGAAAGCAAAACAAGCCTTAATAGGTTATTCATATAATCTGCATTTATTTATTAATCTATTTTTATGTTATAAGAGAGGTGCTCATCTCTGGTTAATGGTAGTGCTGAGATTAAACCTGGGACCTAGGAGCCTCAAGCATGAACATCTTTTTTTGTATAACCCCTATACTATCTCTCCTACCTCTGCTTTTAGAATTCACTATCTTTAATCTTTGCCATTTTAACTATAGTCTTGGTGTAAACATATTTGGGATTATTTTGTAGTGATATCATCCCTCTAACAGACTTTTGTCTTATGTTAGGGGAGCCTTTCATTATTATTATTATTTTATTATCTTTATTTATTGGATAGAGACAGCCAGAAATTGAGAAGGAAGTGGGTGATAGAAAGGGAGAGAGACAGAGAGACACCTGCAGCATTGCTTTACCACCCACAAAGCTTTCTCCCTGCAAGTGGGGGACGGGGCCTTGAACCCGGGTTCTTGCACATTGTAATGTGCCCCCAACCAGGGCCACCACCTGGCCCTGGGGAGTCTTTCTTGAGAAGTTTTTTTTTTTCTTCTCTGTATCCTGATATCCTGGATGCTGACCCTTTGACCCTTGATATGAAAGCTTGTTTGTCAGGGTTTCAGGACTGTTTCTGTGCATATTGCTCTATGTTTTGATATAAGATTACTGTTTTTGTGAGAGGAGGTGTCAGGCAGTCCCCCTACTCCATCCTCCATTGCTGACACTATGGCCTATTTACATGATCATTGTTTTGCCTGAAAGATTCCCCACCAATTCCTTTGATCTATGTTCTTTCTACCTGGAGACCCACCCTGCCTGCAGGGTACATTAATCCCACCACTTAAAACCCTAGCAACCGTTGCTATGGAAGCTTTCTACCTTCCTCTCTTTCTTTTCTCCACCCCCTTTCCCAGCCATCTCCTTTCCTGACTTGCCACTTCCAGTTTTACCCTATAAAGTCTACTTCTGCTCCTGGTTTCACTCTCTTCCTCTTTTCTCTCCCACATCCTGACCTGGAGAAGGGCTGGCGTGCAGAGTAGAAGGTGGCCATTGCGGTTTGGCGCCACGTGGCTTAACCTGCTGTGCTCACACCCAACTCTGGAGCTCCCACATGAATAAAGAATTGTATTACCATGCCGCCAATAGTTCCTGGTCTCTCTCCTGCAAAGCTAGCCTGGCAAGGAGGTAAGCACAGGTCCTCTACTCAGTCACCTTAGTCCCATCCTCATCAACTATCTTGCTAAGAAATCAGCAAGATAGTTAAGAGGTCCCAGTACCCCAGGCCAACATGAAATCAACCATATCAAAGTCTGGTAGAAAAATACCTGGCACTAGAACTCCTTCCAGCTGCACCCCAAAAAGAATTTAAGTCCATACCCCTATAGGGGGGACATATTAGGGAAAGATGACCAGAGGGCTCTGTACCTCAGTTCCACAGGGACCATATATGTTTGTCACCAGGAATCTTTGTTTTTATACCATCACTGAAAAGTAGGTGAATCTGAAAAATACCAGAGGAAGTCAGGCACTGTTTTGCTTGTCTGAGAGAATAGGAAAACTGAAGGACACTCAGAAGTAGTAATAGGTGTAGGTGTGACTTAGAAGGAGGTGGAGGAAGGACCATAGGAAAAAGTGGTGTGTGTGTGTGTGTGTGTGTGTGTGTGTTAGACACAAATAAAGATATAGGCAGATGAAGATATAAAGTCAACCCATATCTGTGAACTTGGGAGAACTATTGAGTTTCTGCTGGAAGGGGATGAGAACATAGAACTCTGGTGGTGGGAATGGTGTGGAATTTTACCCGTTATCTTATAATTTTGAAAATCACTATTAAAACATTTTAAAAAAGAAAATTTATTTTTTTACTTAAGAAAGGAGACATTAACAAAACCGTAGGATAGGAGGGGTACACTCCACACGATTCCCAACACCCAATCTCCATATCCAACCCCCTCCCCTGATAGCTTTCCCATTCTCTATCCCTCTGAGAGTATGGACCCAGGGTTGTTGTGGGTTGCAGAAGGTGGAAGGTCTGGCTTCTGTAATTGCTTCCCTGCTGAACATCGGCATTGACTGGTCGATCCATACTCTCAGTCTGCCTCTCTCTTTCCCTAGTAGGGTGGGTCTCTAGGGAAGCGGAGCTCCAGGACACATTGGTAGGGTCGTCAATCCAGTGAAGTCTGGTTGGTATCATGCGGGCATCCGGAACCTGTTGGCTGTAAAGAGAGTTAACATACAAAGCCAAAAAAATTGTTGAACAATCATGGACCTAAAGGCTGGAATAGTGCAGATGAAGTGTTGGGGGGGTTACTCTCTGCAGACTCTTGTGTACTTCTGCTTTTAGATATATATTTTTTCCCTGGTTTATGGACACGTGTGAGAACATATGCTCTATCTCAGGGGATCTGGTTTATATCTAGGTTTGGGGACTTTATTGGGGAGTGGACCGCCTGGAATGGAATTAGAGAATACTATGAAAGGAAAGGTCTCACCCGAGTGATGAAGCTGAAGGATTGTCATTCCACACCTCAAGTCTCTGGACACAGTCTGCAGTGAAACATGCTGGGGTGGCACTCATTGTGTTGATTAGGTTGTGATCAGCGGATGCAATATTATTTGGTATGAATTGAGAGAAGCATGCGGGAAAGTGAGCCCCATCCTAAGTTTCCAAGACTGGGCGAAATGTAGGCTCTATAGTGGAAATGTGAGGTTCCTGTTGTCTTAGAGTTCAAGAAGACAATGTATAGTTATTGTTATCATCACATTATTTGGTAATTGGGTTAACTTTGAAAAGTCCCTATGTTAGGATTTTCTGTATAATACCCAACATCTTGTATATAGCTGTGCCACCAATTGCTTTTGTTCTCCCTGGTCTAGGCATTTGAGAGAGTCAACATATCAAAGACTCAGCCTGTGTATTAAAAAGATTCAGTCTGTGCTTTAAAAAGTTTGAGACATACAATCAATTTTCCCCTCTCATATTAATTAAATAGTGATTTATATGACTACAGATTAATAGGAGTATACATAAACACCGTTCTCACCACCAAAAGACTGTGTCCCATCCCACCCACCCACCGCTGCCTTAGGAAGCTGAATGTCCACCCTCCCCCTCACCACAGAGATTTTACTTTGGTGCCCTACTCTCGATTTAATCAGATCCTGTTTTAGTTTCGCTTTCTGTTCTTCTTTCTCAGCTTCTGTTGATGAGTGGGAAAAGAAAATTTATTTTTAAAAAGAAAGATGGATGGCACTTACTAAAATCTCTCTTTCTCTCTCCCAACACAGTGGAAGTGACTTAGTTCCCAGTGAGGAGAGAAGGGAACATATATCCAACATTTTAAAAAAATTTTTTTATTTAAGAAAGGATTAACGAACAAAACCATAAGGTAGGAGGGGTACAGTTCCACACAATTCCCACCACCCAATCTCCTTAACCCACCCCCTCCCATGATAGCTTTCCCATTCTCTAGCCCTCCGGGAGCATGGACCCAGGGTCATTGAGGGTTGCAGAAGGTAGAAGGTCTGGCTTCTGTAATTGCATCCCCGCTGAACATGGGCGTTGACTGGTCGGTCCATACTCCCAGTCTGCCTCTCTCTTTCCCTAGTAAGGTGTGTCTCTGGGAAAGCTGAGCTCCAGGACACATTGGTGGGGTCTTCAATCCAGGGAAGCCTGGCCAGCATCCTGGTGGCATCTGGAACCTGGTGATTGAAAAGAGAGTTAACATACGAAGCCAAACAAATTGTTGAGCAGTCATGGATCCCAAGCTTGGAATAGTGGAGAGGAAGTGTTAGGGAGGTACTCACTGCAAACTCTAGTGTACTTCTGCTTTGAGGTATATATTTTTCAGTAGTTTATGGATACGTGTAAACATAAGCTCTCTCTCACAGAAACTGGTGTATATGTAGGTTATGGGACTTTGTTAGAAGGTGAACCACCTGAGATGAAATTAGAGTATACTATAAAAGGAAAGGTCTCACCCAAGTAATGAAGCTGAAGGGTTGTCATTCCACACGTGAAGTCTCTGGACACAGTCTGAGGTGAAGCATGTTGAGGTGGCAATCGTTGCGTTGGTTAGGTTGTGATCGGTGGATGCAATATTATTTGGTATGGATTGGGAGACGCATACGGGAAAGTGGGCCCTATCCAAGGGTTCCAGGACTGGGGGAAGAAGGGGCTCTATAGTGGAGATGTGAGGTTCCTGCTGTCTTAGGGTTCAAAAAGACAATGGATAGTTAATATTATCATGACATTATTTGGTAATTGGGTTAACTTTGAAAAGTCCTTTTGTTAGGGTTTCCTGTACAGTATCCAGTATCTTGTATATAGCTGTGCTATTGGATGCTTCTAATCTACTTGGTCTAGGCTTTTGAGAGAGTCCGCATATCAAATACACAGCCTATATGTTAAAAAGATTCAGTTAGTGTTTTGAGAAACTTTGAGACGTACAACTGATTTTCCCCCTCTCATATTAATTAACTACTGATTTATATGTCTACATTTTGCTAGGAGTGTACATAAACACCATTCCCACCACCAAAAGACTGTGACCCATCCCTCCCACCCACTCACACCCCCCACTGGCCCAGGAAGCTGCCCCTCACCACAGGGTTTTTACTTTGGTGCCCTACTTACAATTTGATCTGGTCCTGCTTTTAGTTTCCCTTTCAGATCTTCTTACTCAACTTCTGTTGATGAGTGGGATCATCCCATACTCATCTTTATCTTTCTGACTTAGTTCACTTAACATAGTTCCTTCTAGCTCTGTCCAAGATGGATCAGAGAAGGTGGGTTCATTGTTCTTGATAGCTGCATAGTATTCCATTGTGTAAATATACCACAGCTTTCTCAGCCACTCATCTGTTGTTGGGCATCTGGGTTGCTTCCAGGTTTTAGCTATTATGAATTGTGCTGCTATGAACATAGGAGTACATACCTCTTTTTGGTTGGGTGTTATGGAGTCCTTGGGGTATAACCCCAAGAGAGGAATTACTGGATCATATGGAAGGTCCATGTCTAGCCTTGTGTGAGTTTTCCAGACTGCTCTCCACAGAGGCTGGACCAATTTGCATTCCCACCAGCAATGTAAAAGGGTTCCTCTGTCCCCACAACCTCTCCAGCATTTGTTGCTGCTGTCCTTTTTGATGTATGCCATTCTTACAGGAGTGAGGTGGTATCTTAGTGTTGTCTTAATTTGCATTTCTCTGACAATCAGTGACCTAGAGCAATTTTTCATATGTTTGTTAGCCTTTTGGATCTCCTCTGAGGTGAATGTTTTGTTCATATCCTCTGCCCATTTTTGGATGGGGTCATTTGCTTTTTTGGTGCTAAGTTTGCTGAGCTCTTTATATATTTTGGTGATTAGTTTCTTGTCAGATGTCTGGCATGTGAAGATCTTCTCCCATTCTGTGAGGGGTCTCTCTGTTTGTTTAATAGTTTCTTTGGATGTGCAGAAGCTTTTCAATTTGATGTGGTCGCATTGGTTTGTTTCTGCTTTAGTCTTCCTTGCAATTGGGTTTGATTCATCAAAGATGTCCTTGAGGTGTAGGTGGGAAAGTGTTTTACCAATGTTTTCCTCTAAGTATTTGATTGTTTCTGGTCTGACATCTAGGTCTTTGATCCATTTGGAGTTGATTTTTGTTTCTGGTGAGATAAAGTAGTTCAATTTCATTCTTCTGCAAGTTTCAACCCAGTTTTCCCAGCACCATTTATTGAAGAGAGCCTCCTTTTCCCATTTAATCCTTTGAGCCCCCTTATCAAAGATTAGATGCCCATAGGTGTTGGTATTTATTTCTGACCTTTCAATTCTGTTCCACTGGTCTGTGTGCCTATTTTTGTTCCAGTACCATGCTGTTTTGATGATGATGGCTTTATAATATAGTTTAAGGTCTGGGAGTGTGATGCCTCAGTTTCTGTTTCTTTTCCTTAAGATGGTTTTGGCTATTCTAGGTGTTTTCAGGTTCCAGATAAATGATTGTAGTGTTTGTTCTATTCTCTTAAGGAACCTTGGTGGAACTTTGATGGGTATTGCTTTAAATTTGTATATGGCTCTGGGGAGAATATTCATTTTGATGATATTTATTCTTCCAATCCATAAGCATGGGATATCTTTCCATTTCTTGGTATCAGTTTCTATTTCCTTGAGTAGCGACTCATAGTTTTCAGCATACAAGTCTTTCACTTCTTTGGTCAACTTTATTCCTAGGTATTTGATTGATTTTGCTGAAACAGTAAATGGGAGTGATTTCTGGATGTCTTCTTCAGATTTAGTGTTTGCATAAAGAAATGCCACTGATTTTTGTACATTGATTTTGTCACCTGATACCTTGCTATATTGCCTAATAACTTCCAGTAATTTTCTACTGGATTCTTTAGGTCTTTCTATGTATACTATCATATCATTTGCAAATAGTGAGAGCTTGACTTCTTCCCTTCCAATCTGTATTCCTTTGATTTCTTTCTCTTGCCTGATTGCTATGGCAAGAACTTCCAATACTATGTTGAAGAGTAACGGTGACAGTGGACAGCCCTGTCTAGTCCCCGATCTGAGGGGGAATGCTTTCAGCTTCTGTCCATTGAGTATGATGTTGGCTGTAGGTTTGCTATATATAGACTCCACTATCTTGAGGAATTTCCCATCTATTCCCATTTTTTGTAGAGTTTTGAGCATGAATGGTTGTTGTTATATATCCAACATTTTGACTTTTTTTTTTTTAATGAGAGTGCTGCTCAACTATGGTTTATGGTGATGCTGGGTACTAAACCAGCCCTCTCAGGGCCTCAGGCCTGAAAGTTTTTTGCATAACCACTATGTTGTCTCCCTAGTGCATAAATTTTTGTTTTGATTGTTTTCACTGGAGCTTCACCACTCTAGGCCAACTTTTATATATATGCCATAGCACTGAAGCTCCCTTCGTTGTGATGGTGTCTGACTTCACCCTGGGTTGTGCTCATGACCAAGGATGACACTAACCAAGTGAGGTTGTGCCAGAAGGTTTTTGTTTGTTTGTTTCTTGTCTGAATATAGTCTCTGAGAGTATAGTGGGTCAGGTTGGTGCAATAGTTGTTCATTTTGGGGTGGCACCTATATATTTTGCAGAACAATTTTGTAAATCAGACCAGAGTCGTCTTTATCAGCTGATCATGGGAAACTCCGCATGCTGCCATAAATGCAGGTTGTGAGAAAGAAAGCAGAATGGGGACCATGAACATTTGAGTCATTTCTTCATGTAGCAGTACCTATGCCACCAAGGGCCTTCTTGGGTCAGATCACAAACATGCTACTTTGATTTGAAGATAGAGTGCTGCTGTGAAAACCCAACTTTATTATGAGAAGCCATAAAGTTATCACCAAGACCATATGGGCAGTTCAGGTAACAGTGGGTTACATGGTAGACCACAGTCAATAATTCAATCTCTAAGGCATGACAGCAGGCCTAGAGCTGTTTCTTTTTAATTGTTTTATTATGGAACAACAGTAAAGTGCAAGGGTTAACAGGCACCAGTATATGTAATATCTCAAATAAACACTAGATGGAGCCCCAGAACTAAGGTGTAGAGATCAAGTACTGCAGTAGTGCTCCTAAGATGCTAGTGTGGAACAAAAATAGGCACACAGACCAGTGGAACAGAATTGAAAGTCCAGAAATAAATCGCTACACCTATGGACATCTAATCTTTGATAAGGGGGCCCAAAGCATTAAATGGAAGAAGGAGGCTCTCTTCAATAAATGGTGCTGGGAAAACTGGGTTGTAACATGCAGAAGAATGAAATTGAACCACTTTATCTCACCAGAAACAAAAATCAACTCCAAATGGATCAAAGACCTTGATGTTAGACCAGAAACAATCAAATACTTAGAGGAAAACATTGGTAAAACACTTTCCCACCTACATCTCAAGGACATCTTTGATGAAATAAACCCAATTGCAAGAAAGACTAAAGCAGAAACAAACCAATGGGACTACATCAAATTGAAAAGCTTCTGCACAGCCAAAGAAACTATTAAACAAACAAAGAGACCCCTCACAGAATGGGAGAAGATCTTCACATGCCATACATCAGAAAAGAAACTAATCACCAAAATATATAAAGAGCTCAGCAAACTTAGCACCAAAAAAACAAATGATCCCATCCAAAAATGGGCAGAGGATATGAACAAAACATTCACCTCAGAGGAGATCCAAAAGGCTAACAAACATATGAAAAATTGCTCTAGGTCACTGATTGTCAGAGAAATGCAAATACTAAGACAACATTGAGATACCACCTCACTCCTGTAAGAATGGCATACATCAAAAAGGACAGCAGTAACAAATGCTGGAGAGGTTGTGGGGACAGAGGAACCCTTTTACATTGCTGGTGGGAATGTAAATTGGTCCAGCCTCTGTGGAGAGCAGTCTGGAAAACTCTCACAAGGCTAGACATGGACCTTCCATATGATCCAGTAATTCCTCTCTTGGGGTTATACCCCAAGGACTCCATAACACCCAACCAAAAAGAGGTGTGTACTCCTATGTTCATAGCAGCATAATTCATAATAGCTAAAACCTGGAAGCAACCCAATGCCCAACAACAGATGAGTGGCTGGGAAAGCTGTGGTATATATACACAATGGAATACTATGCAGCTATCAAGAACAATGAACCCACCTTCTCTGACCCATCTTGGACAGAGCTAGAAGGAACTATGTTAAGTGAACTAAGTCAGAAAGATAAAGATGAGTATAGGGTGATCCCACTCATCAACAGAAGTTGAGAAAGAAGATCTGAAAGGGAAACTAAAAGCAGGATCTGACTAAATTGAAAGTAGGGCACCAAAGGAAAAACCCTGTGGTTAGGGGTAGACATGCAGCTTCCTGGGCCGGTGGGGGTGGGAGTGGGTGGGTGGGATGGGACACAGTCTTTTGGTGGTGGGAATGGTGTTTATGTACACTCCTATTAAAGTGTAGTCATATAAATCACTAGTTAATTAATATGAGACGGGGAAAATTAATTTTATATCTTGAAGTTTTTAAAACACAGACTGAGTCTTTTTAATATATAGGTTGTGTATTTGATATGTGGACTCTCTCGAAAGCCTAGACCAAGTAGAGCAGAAGCAACCAATGGCACAGCTACATACAAGATACTGGGTACTGTACAGCAAACCCTAACAAAAGGACTTTTCAAAGTTAACACAATTACCAAATAATGTGATGATAATATTAACTATCCATTGTCTTTTTGAACCCTAAGACAGCAGAAACCTCATATCTCCACTAGAGAGCCTATATTTCCCCCAGTCCTGGAACCTTAGGATAGGGCCCACTTTCCCGCATGCCTCTCCCAATCCATATCAAATAATATTGCATCTGCCGATCGCAACCTAATCAATGCAACGATTGCCACCCAACATGCTTCAGCTCAGACTGTGTCCAGAGACTTCACGTGTGGAATGACAACCCTTCAGCTTCATTACTCGGGTGAGACCTTTCCTTTCATAGTATTCTCTAATTCCATCCCCGGTGGTTCACTTTCTAACAAAGTCCCAAAACCTAGATATAGACCAGGTTCTGTGAGAGAGAGCATATGCTCACACGTATCCATAAACTAGTGCAAAATATATACCTGAAAGCAGAAGTACACTAGAGTTTGCAGTGAGTACCCCCCAACACTTCTTCTCCACTATTCCAAGCTTTGGGTCCATGATTGCTCAACAATTTGTTTGGCTTTGTATGTTAACTCTCTTTTCAGCCACCAGGTTCCAGATGCCATCAGGATGCTGGCCAGGCTTCCCTGGACTGAAGACCCCACCAATGTGTCCTGGAGCTCCGCTTCCCCAGAGACCCACCCTACTAGGGAAAGAGAGAGACAGACTGGGAGTATGGACCGACCAGTCAATGTCCATGTTCAGTGGGGAAGCAATTACAGAAGCCAGGCCTTCCACCTTCTGCAACCCACAATGACCCTGGGTCCATGCTCCCAGAGGGATAGAGAATGGGAAAGCTATCAGGGGAGGGGGTGGGAAATGGAGATTGGGTGGTGGGAATTGTGTGGAATTTTACCCCTCCTACCCTATGGTTTTGTTAATTAATCCTTTCTTAAATAAAAAAAGAAAACAGAATAAAAGCACCAATGGTCATCTGGAACCAGAAAAGACCTAGAATTGCCAAAACTATCTTGAGAAAAAAGAACAGAACTGGAGGCATCACACTCCCAAATCTCAAATTGTCTTATAGGGCCATTGAAAGCAATTCTTGGTACTGCAACATTAAGTAGACACACTATAGGTCCTATGTCTAGGTCCTTTCCCTGTTGACTTCTATTTGGGTTTGATAAAACAGATAGAAGTGGTAATGGACCCCCCCAATGTGAAAAGTGGGAAGGGTCACAGTATTTCCACTCTACTCTACTTGCTTTGAACTGCATTTTTGGCAGTAACCTTGTCCATGTACCTACTGAACTCTTCCTCTGGAAGTCACTGGGATCTGGAAGCTATTTCTTCCTTGAACTCCTTGGTTCTAGTGATGAAAATGGTTTATTCCTGTAACTATTATTGCTCACTATAAATACTCCTTTCACAAGTTCTATTTTTTTTCTAAACCATACACAGTGAATTATTTTCCTGGTGAGTTTGTTTATATCTTTACCCATTGCCTTATTTTCATAATCTTAAAGAACAATTATGCAGGAAGTAGAAAACTCCCCACTTGGATGTTTTTCTGTACACCTTCTGAACTGTTCTATAGTACTTGGAGATGGAACACTAGGGAAATAATATGACTCATCTAGGAAGGATACCTTTATAGCAGCAGCAAATGCTGGAGAGGTTGTGGGGTCAAAGGAACCCTCCTGCACTGCTGGTGGGAATGTAAACTGTCCCAACCTCTGTGGAGAACAGTCTGGAGAAGTCCCAGAAGGCTAGAAATGGGCCTACCCTATGACCCTGCAATTCCTCTCCTGGGGATATAGCCTAAGGAACTCAACACACCCATCCAAAAAGATCTGTGTACACATATGTTCTTAGCAGCATAATTTGTAATAGCCAAAACCTGGAAGCAATCCAGGTGTCCAACAACAGATGAGTGGCTGAGCAAGTTGTGGTATATATACACAAGGGAATGAATACTAGTCAGTTATTAAAAGCGGCGACTTCACCGTTTTCAGCCAATCTTGGATGGAGCTTGAAAAACTCATGTTAAGTGAAATAAGTCAGAAACAGAAGGATGAATATGGTATGATCTCACTCTCGGGCAGAAATTGAAAAACAAGATCAGAATAAAAAACACAAGTAGAACCTGAACTGGAATTGGCGTATTGCACCAAATTATAAGACTCTGGGGTGGGTGGGGAGAAGAGTACAGGTCCAAAAAGGATGACAGAGGACCTAGTGGGGGTTGTATTGTTATTTGGAAAACAGGGAAATGTTATGTATGCACAAACTATTGTATTTACTGTCGAATGTAAAACATTAATTCCCCAATAAAGAAATTTAAAAAAAAAGGAAGGGTACCTTTAAAAAAGTTTTTAAAAAATCTACACAAGCAATACATGGTCATAATGAATATTTAAGAAACAATCAAGAGAAAATGAAATCTCTAATAATTCCACTCCATATAAGTAGACACTGCTAACATTTGGATGAATATCTTTAAAATTAATTGTGCATTTTATTAAAACATCAACAATCCCTGAAGCATTGCCAGTTTCAGTTCTTATGCTACTGACATTTTTGCAACTGTCCCATGTTTTAATAGAGTATGCAAAGTGGGAAAAATTGGGGGAGAGGAAGCACAGCTGGGAGAAATCAGACACGGAGTGCTTTCAGAGTTCAGCCCCTATAGGGACTGTCATTTGATGCACTGTCTTGTACCCCACCCACACTAAATCCTTCTAGACTGGGATGGGCTTGTGTGTTCTCTGGGAGGGGCTGCATTCCCTAGTTCTCACACTCAGAGGAATCTAAGCCAGAAGCATGGGTAAATATGACACAGCTATACAGCTGGTTACCCTGTACAAGTTTCTTTGGAACACATGGGAACCTCTAGACCTTAAGACAGCCCAGAGAGAGAAGTTAAGAACCAAGAATTCTAATTTTTGTCTGAGTATATCAGCTAACTTGCAGGTGAACCAAGGTATTGTCTGGGGAGATGGTGTCAGAGTTGGAAATAAGACTAGAAGGCTGAATCAGGGCAGAACTCTCTGAACTGCTCCCAAATTTAGGAAAAATATATAAGTATCATTTTATGGTTTTTTTTCTTAGGTTTTTTTTTACTTGCTTGCTGTTTTGGGTCACTGCAAAGTATTTTGCACTATTGCTTTAAAGTGTATATTTTCCCCCTAACTTATGGGTACATATGGACATGTGTTCTGACTCATGGACCCTGATCTATATCTAGGTTGTGGCTTTGTTAGGAGGTTACCACCCAATATGGAATTGAAGAGCTAGGAACGGTCTCACCAGAGTGTTTGTTGGGGCTGAAGGGTTGACATTCCATGCTTAATGTCTCTGGACACAATCTGACACACCTCACCAATATACTGGACTCCCACCTCTCCAGAGCCCTGCCCAATTAAGGAAAGAGAGATACAGGCTGGGAGTATGGATTGACCTGCCAACACCCATGTTCAGCAGGGAAACAATTACAGAAGGCTGACCTTCCACCTTCTGCACTCCATAATGACTCTGAGTCCATACTCCCAGAAGGTTAAAGAATAGGAAAGCTTTCAAGGGAGGGGATGGGATACGGAACTCTGGTAGTGGAAATTGTGTGGATCTGTACTCCTCTTATCCTATGGTCTTGTCAATATTTTTATTTTGTAAGTAAATTAATAGTAATAAAAATTAAAAAAGAACCAGTAATTTCCCAGTAGTCTTGAAAAGATTAATCCCAAATTGACTGCAGAGCACAAATGTGTTCCTACAGGGCAGGATCTAATCTTATTGTGGGTAATAACTTTAACCCTGAGAAATGTTGGTTATTTTCTAGATTCCAGGGTAATTTTGTTTTCTTTCAAAATTTGGAGAGTCAATTTTTCAATTTGATTCCTATGTCTCCTCAAAAGAAATGACACTATTATATAATTGTAGCATATTTTGTCCCTATTCTCTGTATTTGTTGTTCCATTGTGCAGTATTATGTTTACCACAAATATTCACTTCTATTGTCAAATTTATTTCTAAAAAAATTTCAACATCAGTCTTTCACATCAGGTTTGTAAATTAGACTCATATACTGTAGAGAGGGGGGACTCTTCAAACGCAGAGAAGTAACAGACACTATATAGAGCTAACTGGTCAGGACCACAGAAGGCACAGTTTTTCTTCCTATCAGAGTGTGTGTGTGTGTGTGTGTGTGTGTGTGTGTGTGTGTGTGTGTGTGTGTGTGTGTCCTGTCAGATTATTTGTCTCACTAGTTAGAGGAACTACAATGTCAACTTTCTCCCAGTTTCCTTCCCTAGATAGTTAGCAGTAGCAACAAAAGAATGGAATTTGGATGTGTTCCTTCTTGCTTCTCCATTCCTTCTTGAAATCTCTATTATTATTCTTCAAGTTTCTAATTACACTATGAAAAGGTATTATTGTAAGTCTCAGTTTTGAAGACCTAAAGAGATAAATACCACGTAAAAGTTCACCAGATGTCAATCAAAAATCTTAGCATGCAGAGAAAACCAGTGTTCTCATTTATAAAATAAGTCTAATTTTCACTTTAGCTCTGCTAGTCAAGTACCTTTCCTTTGGAAATAATGTTATGCCTTTCCAGATCATGCTTAGATGAGATAGTTATAAGTTTACTGAACTGCAAATAGAATAGTATCTGAGAAGGGTGGACTCTCAGTAAACTTATTTGTTTGCTTAATGTGAGTGCCAGGATTCAACAAATTTGCTGAAGCTTCCTGGCAACTCCTTGCACATCTAATTGTAGTCTATTTTTATCAGGCTTCATTATCATATTCCAGTGACTATATATCAACAGTCAAGATGTTAAGCAGGCGTGTAAGAAGAACCACAAACAGGATTTTAGGAGAAGGAAGTAGGAATTACATTCAGGTAAAGAGAAGTGCATGTAGCCCCTTCTTGTGTGAACAGAGAATTTGGAACTCCATTATCAAAAAGGTATGACAGTAGGGACTGGAAATAGAGCTCTTTACTAGTGTGATACTTTGTCATGTGTACAACCTGTTTCCAGCCCAGCACCCACCACATTAAAGGAAGCTTCATGTTATACTCAATCTCAGTCTCTCTCTCACCCTTCATCCCTCCCACCTCCACCCCCCCCCCGTTTCCCTCTCTGATTCTATCAAACACACACACACACAAAAAAAAAAACCCTCAAAAAAAAGGAATGGTAACAAAAATTGGTGTAAATGTGTTCACAAGAGTCTTAAAGATGAAATTTGTGAGATTAGAGTAGTTATAAGCAAAGTGAGAAAAGTCAGAGAGTAAGGTTGAGGTGTGAAATGGTTACATTATATGCTACAGTATGAGCTCAAGCTGACATTTGTGCTAGGGCAACTGTTGAATATTGAGTAATTGAAGCATTTTAAGATATGCATAATCTTATTAAGATGACCATTGTCCCAATGAAGCATCATATACTGTGCAAGAATAGTCTTGTTTGGTCTTAATAATAGAAAAGTTGCACATTCTATGCTTTCCTTTAATTCTGGCCCCATGCAACAGCCACTGTCTTCATGTTTGTAAAGGATTTGTTTAGTTACATAAAAGGAATCCCTGTGAGGTCAGGTGGTGACACTCCTGGTAGAGCATATACATTTCATGCTGCAAGGACCCAAGTTCAAGCCTTGCAGGGGAGATGCTTCACAAGCAGTGAAGCAGTGCTGTAGTTATCTCTCTCCCTCTCTCTCTCCCCCTACCCCATCAATTTCTGTGTTTCCATAAACAAATGGGGAGATAAGAGGGAAGGGAAGGAGAGGAGAATAGTGGCTGCTATCCCGGTGGATTGCTTATGCAGGCACCAATCCCATGGATAATCCTGGTGACATTTTTAAAAGAAAAAGAAAGGGAAGAAGGAAAAGAAGCCTTTGTGATTGTTTTCTGGAGTATGAGGCTGTTTCCCACTTATGAGTAGGTGAGGGGCAGGAAAGTATTAATGAATATTCTAACATACAGAAATGCTGGTGTGTGTGTGTGTGTGTGTGTGTGTGTGTGTGTGTGTGTGTGTACATATAGTGATTTATGTAACAGACTTTCATGCCAGGCACAGAGGTCCCAGATTCAGTCCTTGAGACCACCATAAACCAGAGATGAGCAGTGTTCTGCTCAAAAGAATTTTTAAAAAAGAAAAAAGGAAAGAGTAAGAAATGCTGACTCCTACAGATATTTGATTAGGTAATAGTTCTGGACATGAGATGGAATCCAAAGACTCATCAGTCAACCTATTTTTTTAAAATATTTTTTAAAAGATTTTATTTACTTATGAGAAAGATAGGAGGAGAGAGAAAGAACCGACATCACTCTGGCACATGTGCTGCTGGGGATCGAACTCAGGACCTTATGCTTGAGAGTCCAGAGCTTTATCATAGCACTGCCTCCCGGACCACCAGTCAACCTATTTTTATCATAATCAAACTTTGTCATTTGGCTGATGAAAGACAAAGGAATAGTATGGTAAACATCACACTCATTTTCAATCTCATACTTAATGAGTTGACATCTTTTGACAGATATCAACTTCTTGTCTCAAGACCAGGTATGGGCATTGGGCATTGGCGCACCAGGTTGAAGGCACCCATTACCATGTGCAGGGTCCTGGGTTTGAGTTCCCACTCCCCACCCACAGGGTATACATTTCAGGAGCAGTGAAACAGGTCTGAAGGTGTTCTTCTCTATCTTCTCCCCCTACCCCAATTTCTCTTTGTCCTATCAAGTAAAATAGAAAAAGGAGAAATAGTGAAAAATGGCCAACAGGAGCAGTGGATTTGTAGTACTCAGCACCAAGTCCCAGCAATAACCCTGGTGGCAATTAAAAAAAAAAAAGAAAAGAAAGGGAGTCAGGGGGTGTGTAGCGGGTTAAGCACAAGTGGCGCAAAGCACAAGTACCAGCGTAAGGATACCAGTTCAAACCCCCGCTCCTCACCTGCAGGGGGTTCCCTTCACAGTTGGTGAAGCAGGTCTGCGGGTGTCTATCTTTCTTCCCCCCCCCTCCATCTTCCTCTCCTCTCTCCATCTCTCTCTGTCCTATTCAACAACAATGACATCAAAACAATGATAACATCAATAACAACAATAATAATAACTACAACAATAAAGCAATATGGGCAACAAAAAGGAATAAATAAATATATATTTTTTTAATTTAAGAAAGGATTAATTAACAAAACCATAGGGTAGGAGGGGTACAATTCCACACAATTCCCACCACCCATTCTCCGTATCCCACCCCCTCCCCTGATAGCTTTCCCATTCTCTATCCCTTTGGGAACATGGACCCAGGGTCATTGTGGGTTGCAGAAGGTAGAAGGTCTGGCTTCTGTAATTGCTTCCCCGCTGAACATGGGCATTGACTGGTGGGTCCATACTCCCAGTCTGCCTCTCTCTTTCCCTAGTAGGGTGGGTCTCTGGGGAAGCGGAGCTCCAGGACACATTGGTGGGGTCTTCAGTCCAGGGAAGCCTGGCCGGCATCCTGTTGACATCTGGAACCTGGTGACTGAAAAGAAAGTTAACATACGAAGCCAGACAAATTGTTGAGAAATCATGGACCCAAAGCTTAGAATAGTGGAGAGGAAGTGTTAAGGGGGTACTCACTGCAAACTCTAGTGTACTTCTGCTTTCAGGTATATATTTTGCAGTAGTTTACGGATACATGTGAACATATGCTCTCTCTCACAGAAACTGGTGTATATCTAGGGTTTGGGACTTTGTTAGAAAGTGAACCACCTGAGATGAAATTAGAGTATACTATGAAAGGAAAGCTCTCACCCGAGTAATGAAGCTGAAGGGTTATCATTCCACACCTGAAGTCTCAGGACACAGTCTGAAGTGAAGCATGTTGAGGTGGCAATCGTTGTGTTGATTAGGTTGTGATCGGCAGATGCAATATTATTTGATATGGATTGGGTGAGGCATACGGGAAGGTAGGCCCTATCCAGTGGTTCCTGGACTGGGGGAAGTAGAGGCTCTATAGTGGAGATGTGAGGTTCCTGCTGTCTTAGGGTTCAAAAAGACAATCGATAGTTAATGTTATCATCACATTATTTAGTAATTGGGTTAACTTTCTCTCCCCCTCTCTGTCTTCCTCTCCTCTCTCCATTTCTCTCTGTCCTATTCAACAACGACATCAAAACAATGATGACATCAATAACAACAATAATAATAACTACAACAATAAAGCAATAAGGGCAACAAAAAGGAATAAATAAATATTTAAAAAAAGAAAGAAAACAGATATGACTCTTTTGGAATACAGTGTCCCAAATGTAAATATATCAAAGGAAAAAGTTTGAAGAATCAAACAGAAGGATAACTGGATTTAGAGCAGATATTAAATAACTTCTTTTAAAAAAATAGGCAAGAGTAAAAAATAATGAATATACTAAAATATCTTTATCTTGAGAAATTGAGTTTTATGTGTTCTGTGTACTATGTAATATTAGAAAGACATTGGGTTTAAGTACTTGTTTAGTTGATCAGGGAGATAACATAGTGGTTATGCTGCAGATTGTCATGCATGAGGTTCCCAGGTCCCAGGTTCAATCCCCACCCAGCATAAGCCAAAGCTAAGCAGTGGTCTGGTTAAAAACAAACAGGAATAAAAAAAGACAAAAAATGTCTTATCATTGTGGCTTGGTGCCAGCACTGCAAATCCATTTTTTTTATTGCTTTTTATTTGACAGCACAGAGAAAAACTGAGAGAAAAGAGGTTGATAGAGAGGGAGAGAGAAAAATAAACACCTGCAGACCTGCTTCACCATTCATGAAGCCACCCCCTATGGGTGGGGAGCAGGGGCTTAACCTTGGTCCTTCCACATGGTGATATGTGCTCTTAATTGGGTGAGTCACCACCTGGCCCCCCAAAAACTTATTTCTTCACTGACCACAAGTGTGTTTCATAACTTGTCCAAGCTACAGCTTTTAAAAATTTTATTAATGCTGATTTACAAAATTATGAGACAATAGGGGTATAATTCCATGCTTTTCCCACCATCAGAGTTCTGTATCTCCATTCCCACTACTGGAAACTGCAGTAGTTCTCTCAAGGTTACAGATAGGGGTTGGTTATTATTTCTTTAACTATATATATATTTTTTTCTTCTATAGCCCTGCCTTTTCTTCCTTTCTAAATCACACCTCCATATATTACTGCTTCAGAATGTCCTTCTTTTTTACCTGTTCTCTCTCTGGGTTCTGATGGAATTGGAGTTCAGAGCCATCTGATCACCTTCTCCTAACATTTCTTCCCCTCTGGGAGTATGGACCAAAGTTCGTAATGGGGTACAGAGTTGGGAATTCTAGCTTCTGTAATTGCTTCTCCACTAGACATGGGCATTGGCGTGTCAGTCCATACCCACAGCCTGTTGTTTTCTTTTTTTATTATTGATTGAATAATGATCGAGTGGTGTGGGAGGTGGAACAGTGGATAAAATGTTGGTCTTTCAAGCATGAGGTCCTGAGTACAATCCCCGGCAGCACATGTACCAGAGTGATGTCTGGTTCTTTCTCTCTCTCCTATCTATCTCATTAATAAATAAATAAAAAATTTTTTTAAAATGATCGAAAAGACTAGGATAAAAGGGGTATAGTTCCACACAATTCCCACCATCAGAGTTCCATATCCCATCCCCTCAACTGAAAGATTTCCTATTCTTTGTCCCTCTGGAACAGGGATAATTATGGGGTGCAAAAGTTGGTGGGATTTTGGCTTCTATAATTGATTCTCCAATGGGCATGGGCATTGGCAAGCCAGGCTTGTTTTCTTCTTTCTTTTTCTTTACTTTTTGTTTGTTTTTCTTTTTTTAATTATTGATTTAATAATGATAGATAAGACCATAGAATAAGAGTGGTACAATTCCACACAATTCCCAACACCTGAGTTCCATATCCCATCCCCTTCACAGGAAGCTTTCCCATTCTTTACCCCTCTGGGAGTAAAAAAGATCTGGCTTCTGTAATTGCTTCTCCGCTGGACATGGGCATTGGCAGTCAGACAACCAACATGATTCTGTCTCTCCCTAGTTGGGCAGGGTTCTGGAGAGGTAAGGTTCCGGGGTACATTCGTGAGGTCATCTGCCCAAGAGAGTCAGGTTGGTGTCATGGTGGCACCTGAAACTTGCTGGCTGAAAAAGCATTAAGATATAAAGAAGAACAGATTGTTTAATAATCAGGAACCTAAAGGTAAGAATAGAGCAGATGAGATTTGGAGTCTCCATTTTGGAAAAAGCTAGTAGGTCTCTTTTAGGTATATTCCAAGGGGCCCATGACTTTACTAATTTTTGCCTGAGCCTGACAGCTAACATGCAGGTGGGCTATAAAAGTACAGTCTGGGGAGATGGTGTCAGAGTTGGAAATAGGACTAGAAAGCTGCATCAGGGCAGAGTAGCTCCCAAATATGGAAAAAGTATATAGGTACTGTCAACTGTAAACCCCATCAGTCTGATCTGGGGCCAGTATTCAGCACTGGAGCCTGTGTAACCTCTGCATCCCTGTAGGTCTGAGCTCACATTCTGTGGTCATACCTAGGAACATTCCAGGCGGCACTTATTGCCGGACCCATCTTCCTCAAGTGGTAGAGTATTTTGGTCCAAAATAGAGATGTCAAGTCTTCATCTTTTTTTCAGCCACCAGGTTCCTGATGCTACCATGATGCCAACCTGATTTCCCTGGGCAGATGACCCCACCAGTATGTCCTGGAACCCCACTTCCCTAGAGTCCTGCTCCCCTAGAGAAAGAGGGAGACAGGCTGGGAGTTTGGATTGACCTGCCAACACCCATGTTCAGCAAGGAAGCAATTACAGAAGCCAGACCTTCCACCTTCTGCACCCCATAATGATCCTGGGTCCATTCTCTCAGAGGGTCAAAGAATAGGAAAGCTATCAGTGGAGGGATGGGATACAGAGTTCTGGTGATGGGAACTGTGTGGTGTTGTGCCCCTCTCATCCTATGGTTTTGTCAGTGTTTCCTTTTTATAAATAAAAATTTTTAAAAATTAAAAAAAGAGGGGGTCGGGCAGTGGCGCAATGGGTTAAGCGCATGTGGCGCAAAGCGCAGGGACCGGCATAAGGATCGCGGTTCGAGCCCCCGGCTCCCCACCTGCAGGGGAGTCGCTTCACTGGCGGTGAAGCAGGTCTGCAGGTCTATCTTTCTCTCCCCTTCTCTGTCTTCCCCTCCTCTCTCCATTTCTCTCTGTCCTATCCAACAACGAATTGCGTCAACAAGGGCAATAATAATAACCACAACGAAGCTACAACAAGGGCAACAAAAGAGGGAAAAATGGCCTCCAGGAGCGGTGGATTCATGGTGCAGGCACCGAGCCCAGCAATAACCCTGGAGGAAAAAAAATTAAAAAAAGAATAGGAAGCTATCAAGGGAAGGGACTGGATATGGAGCTCTGGGGGGTGGGCAGTGTGTGGAAAATACCCCTCTTATTCTATGCTCTTGTTAATGTCTCCATTTTATAAATAAAAAGAAGGTAATGGGTAATTATTTTTATAAGCAAGTTACTTAGGAGCTTTGTTTACTTTAAAAATCTAATAATACGTGGGGGTAGATAATAAATGGTGGATAACATTTATTTATTTACTTGCATCTATAAGATAAATCCCACTTGACCATGAAGTACAGTCAATTTAAAATGCTATTGTATCCAGTTGTTTAGGATTTTATTCAGTCTTTTAGCAAGTAATCAGAGGTATTGGTCTACAGTTTTCTTTTTCTTTCTTTCTTCTTCTTTTTTTTTTTTTTTTTTGTTGTGTCCCTGTCTGCTTTTTGAATCAGGATGAAGTTGGCGGCTTCCTAGAAGGTGAAAGTGCCTTTCTTTTGGAAGAGCTTAAAAACCATAGGTAATAACTCTTCCTTGATTGTTTTGTAGAATTCATTTATAAAGCCATCTGGTCCTGCACTCTTATTGTTTGGGAGGTTCTTGATAAGTGTTTCAGTTACTTGGCTGTTATTGGCCTGTTCATGCTTTCTAGCTCCTCTTGGTTCAATTTTAATGGTTTATATATATATATATATATATATATATATATATATATATATATATATATATATCTAGGAACACTCCTATTTCATCCAGGTTCTCTAGCGTCGTAGCGTATAGTTGTTCATAGAAGCTGTGCACGATGGTGTATTGCACCAAAGGACTCTGGGGTGGGTGGGTGGGGGTGGGGAAGTTTTCAGGTCTTGGAATATGATGGCAGAGGACCTAGTGGGGGTTGTATTGTTATGTGAAAAACTGAGAAATGTTAGGCATGTACAAATTATTTACTGGTGACTGTAAACCATTAATCCCCCAATAAAGAAATAAAATTTTAAAAAGAAGCCGTGCATGATACTTTGTATTTCTGTGGTGTCTGTCAAACTACAGTTTTCTCATATGTATAATGGATGGAGGCAATAGTGGTGTCTATTTTATAATGCTGTGAAACTTAAGAACAATAATACATGGTTTTGGAGATAGTGCAACAGAATTGCACCTGATAAGCATGATTATGCTCTCAGATGTTCCAGGTTCACTTCCCTGTACAAAAATGTGCCAGAACTGAGCAGTGTTCTGCTTTCTTTGAAAACAAGTAAGCTTTTGAAAATAGAGTGATACTATATGTTTTGTATTGATAATACCTGTCATTGAATTTTGTTTCAATGAATGCCTATTTCTTTTTACTTTTTCATACACATAGAGGCTTGCCTAGAGTATTTAGCTTGAGTTGAAAATAATGGTTCTAAGTAGTATTTGTGAGCTGGAGGTCTCTAGTTAAATCAATGGTGCTGTATGTACTAAAGTGGTACTGGCTTTTCTCTCTGGTATAATTTAAATAATATATGACTATTTAAAAAGTAATATCTCTTGGTGTCCTGGTGTATGATGGTTGAGGTAAATTTAAGTTTGAGGAGTGAGTATATTCTAGACACCTATCATTGGGGATATGTAGGGTTGTATTTATATGTCAACAACTGTACTGTAAACAATGCCACAATAAAGTATAAAAAGTCGTGTCTCTATGTAAACTGGTCCAATCCCTGTGGAGAACACTCACAAGTCTAGAAATGGACCTTCCTTATGACACAATAATTACTCTCCTAGGGATGTATCTCAAGGAGTCAAACATACCCACCCAAGAATATATGTGTACCCCTATGTTCATAGCAGAACAATTACTAATAGCCAAAACCTTGAAACAACACAGGTGCCCAACAACAGATGAATGGCTGAGGAAGTTGTATATATACACAATAGAATACTACTCAACTATTAAGAATAATGAACTCACCTTCTCTGACTCATCCTGGATGGAGCTAGAAATAATTAAGTTAACTGAGATAAGTCAGAAAGAGAAAAATGAGTATGGGACGATCCCACTCATAAGCAGAAGTTGAGAAAGAAGAGAAGAAGAGAAAATGTAAAGCAGAATTTGACTGAGTTTGGTGTGCTGCACCAAAGTAAAAAACTCTGGGAGGGGGTGTGGGTGAGGGTAGATTTTTCAGCTTCACTATGGGGGGGGGCAGAGACTTTGGTGATGGGAATGGTGTTAGTATCCACTCCTGTTAACCTATAGTCTTATAAATTACTATTTAATCAATATAAGAGGGGAAAAATAGATTGAATGTCTCAAACATTTTGAAGCATAGACCCCAGGCCTGAGTATACATTCCTTTAATCTAAGCACTTAAGGCTTCAAATTGGTAACCTGATTGAATTTTAACAGTGAGCTTAAATTGTTAATACATTTTTAAAAATATTTTTATATTTATTTATTTATCTTTTTGTTGCCCTTGTTGTTTTTCATTGTTGTTGTAGTTGCTGTTGTTGTTATTGATGTTGTTGTTGTTAGATAGGACAGAGACAAATGGAGAGAGGAGGGGAAGACAGAGAGGGGATAGAGAAAGACAGACACCTGCAGACCTGCATCACTGCCTGTGAAGCGACTCCCCTGCAGGTGGGGAGCCGGGGGCTTGAACCAGGATCCTTACACTGGTCCTTGTGCTTTGTGCCACGTGCACTTAACTCACTGCACTACCGCCCAACTCCCGTTAATACATTTCTAATAATGATTTTTTTCTTTGAAATATTAAATCACCTATAATATTAGACCAGGTAGCCCAGAAGCAGCTGGTCTTGCCAATATATAAGAAACAGTTATTTGTAAATAGCATAAAATGACATAAATTATGGTAAGGTCTTATATAGTACAGTAAGTTATAACCATATGATTTTCAAAGTAAACTGGACTCTAAAATAACTTGGTTATAATAATAAATACCCATTGCCTTCTTAAACTCTAAGGCAGCAGGAACCCTCCCCATTCTCTATAAAACTCATATTTCTCCCAGTTCTGGAACCTCTGGAGTGTGGCTTGTTTTCCTTCATGCTTCTCTCAATTTTTACCATTTGATACTACATCTGCTGAGCTCAACCAAATCAATGCAACCAGTGCCACCTCAGCATGTTTCACTTTGGACTGTGTCCAGAGATGCCAGGAGTGGGATGTCAACCCTTCAGCTCCATTACTCTGGTGAGACCTTTCCTTGCTCATAGGACTCCTTAATTCTGTTTCAGGTGGCACACTTCAGACAAAGCCACAGAACTTAGATATAGATAAGGGCCCTTGCGATAGAGCACATGTGCACATGTATCCACAAGTTAGGGTAAAATATATACCTTAACAGAAAAGTTTACATTAGTTTGCAGTGACTCAATAAGTACAGCAAGCAAGTAAAAAGGCTTAAAAGACACCATAAAATACTTATTCAAATAGTTTCTGCTTAGACCTAGATACCATCCTCATCTACCTCCTATTTCACATCCCCCAAGACTAACTTTGTCAGATAAAATAAGGACTACAAAAGTTGGACAAGTGTCGGGCTAGCTTCGCGGGCGGGAGAGAGAGACAACCAGGGACTCATGGTTGAGTGGTACGCAGGTCAGTCTTTATTCATGTGGAACGCAGTGCAATCTAAGCTATCTCTAATCACAATCTTGTCCTTATATATCCTGAGGCGGAAGTGTCAAGTACGAAGAGGATGTACTTAGGATAGGGGATGGGGAGAAGGAAAAAGCGTGCAAAACAGTGAGGATTAAACCAATGCCCTGGAGGCAGGGTGGTGCTTAGTTAATAGTGGTTATGTAAATAGAATACAGTGTTAATCAGGGGGAATTAAACCAATGAAACAGAAGGGGTCTTAGAAGCAGAATTTAGAAGCATTCCAACAGACAAGGGCAAAAGATTGGCATACTTTAATGATGGCTCTTTTGGTCGCTACCAGACCAACCCATCATCTGGGACCCTAGTCAGGGAATGCTGGCATTCCCACATAGATCTGATGGGCCTAGACCTCTAACAGATCCCTCTCTCCACCATCACTAGTCATCTCCACCAGGAACAGCATCATGGACCCTTTTGTGGGCCTCTACAGGACCTATCTCTTAATGTGGAAAAACAATGGTAGGTACTGCCCCACTCTCTAAAGGGAGGTTGGACCAACATACTCTACCACTTGAGAAAAATGGGTTCTGCAGTAAATACAGATTAGAATGTTCCTAGCTATGACCACAGAATATAAGCTCAGACCTACAGGGATGCAGAGGTTACACAGGCTCCAGTGCTGAATGTGAATAGACATTGGCCCCAGATCAGATCGATAGAGCCAACAGTTAATGGTATTTATATACTTTTCCCATAATTGGGAGCTACTCTCTGCCCTGATGCAGCTTTCTAGTGCTATTTCCAACTCTGACACCATCTCCTCAGACAGTACCTTTATAGCCCACCTGTTAGCTGTTGGGCTCAGGCAAAAATTAGTAAAGTTATAGGCCCCTTAGAATATACCTGAAATAGACCTACTAGTTTTTTTTCCAAAATGGAGACCCCAAAGTTCATCTGCTCTATTCTTACCTTTAGGTTCCTGATTATTAAACAATTTGTTCTCCTTTCTATCTTAATGTTTTTCAGCCAGCAAATTTCAGATGCTACTATGACACTAACCTGACATCCCTGGGAAGTTGACCTCACCAAAGTGTTCTGGAATCCCACCTCTCCAGAACCCTGCCCCACTAAGGAAAGATAGAAACAGACTGGGAGTATGGATCAACCCTCCAATGCCCCTGTTCAGCAGAGAAGCAATTATGGAAGCCAGATCTTCCACCTTCTGCACCTCATAATGATCCTGGGTCCATACTTCCAGAGGGATAAGGAATAGGAAAGCTTTCAATAGAGGGGATGGGATGTGAAACTCTGGTGGTGGGAAATGTGTGGTCTTGTACCCCTCTTATCCGACAGTCTTTTCGACCATTATTAATATAAAATTATTATTAATAAAATATTGTAAAAATAGTGTCTCTAAAGACTTCTCTGAACTTACTTAAAACTCTTTGGTTCATTTATATAAAGGTTCATTCTCTCTGAAAGTGAGCATTTTCCCAAATGTGAATTTTAGCATATATTCATATGTGGTTTTGTTCATCCAGCAAGACCAAATTACATCCCAACCCACAAAAACTTTATCTTTATGACTTTTTTTCCCTCTTCATCACTATCTTAAACCACAGAAAAACTCTTAATTTCTCTGGCAGCTCTACAAGGCAGCTTTGTAACTGAGCATAAGTAAAAAAAAAAAAAGAAGGTTAAAAATTACACCTTGATTGAGGGGTTTTGCTTGCCCTAGTCTTGGGTTTCTTTTGCTACTGTTGAGATTTTTCAGTTGGATACTTCTTGCTATGGGTGGCTATTCTGCATACTATAGTATGTTTACCAAATCCCTAGCCCATACACATTGCCATTCCTTTATCTGTGAAAACAAAAACTGTCTCCAGACAGCTAAATGTCCTTTGAGTAGGGGGACACATATTGTCACCAGCTGAGTAATAATCCATGAGAATCTAATTAGTTATTTGACATGCAAACTCCATACAGGGTAAACTAATGGAATCTTTCATAATGACTGGTGATTCAAAAGATGAGTAGGAGAGGAAGAAAGGAGTTCATACAAAACTTTCTGAAGTCTGAAAGATGGTTTACTTCACATACCAGTTCCTTTTTTTAAATTTTTATTTATAAAAAGGAAACACTGGGGTGCTGCTTGTGTGCTGGTTTGGTGCGGACCTGGTACCTCTTTTGTGAAGGGGCAAGTGAGGAGACCCCGGCGTTCGCCATGGCCAATGAAAAGCCCAAGGAAGGAGTCAAGACTGAGAACAACGACCATATTAATCTGAAGGTGGCGGGTCAGGATGGTTCGGTGGTGCAGTTTAAGATTAAGAGGCATATACCACTTAGTAAACTAATGAAAGCCTATTGTGAACGACAGGGATTGTCAATGAGGCAGATCAGATTCCGATTTGACGGGCAGCCAATCAATGAAACAGATACACCTGCACAGTTGGAAATGGAGGATGAAGATACAATTGATGTGTTCCAGCAGCAGACAGGAGGTGTCTACTGTCGTATGCTTTAAAATTGTCGTATGCTTTACATTGGCTTGTTCTAGCCCTCCCCCGCCAAGAGAATTGGATCAGTCCTATTAATTTCGCGGGCCTGCTTGGCTCCGCCCCAAGGAACCCCGGGAGAGGGTTCCTGAGTCCGAGAGTTCGACAGTGCCAGAGTGGAAGGGTTCCTGAGTTCCTGAGTTCAAGAGTTTCAGAGTTACAGAGTAAGAGAGAGTTCCACAGTGGAAGAGTTTCAGAGGGTTCCCGAGTACGAGTTCGAGAGTTCCTGAGTTCCAGTACGAGAGTTCCAGAGTGCCAGAGTTGGAGAGTTCCTGAGTTCCTGAGTTCGAGAGTTTCAGGGTTACAGAGTAAGAGAGAGTTCCAGTGTCCCAGAGTTTCAGAGGGCTCTCAAGTACAAGAGTTCCAGAGTGCCAGAGTTGGAGAGTTCCTGAGTTCCAGAGTAAGAGAGAGAGTGCTTGCGCCGCTGCAAAGAGACAGCAGAGTTCTGTTTGGTGATTAGTTTGTCTTAGTTTGTGAATCGTTGTTCCTGAATAAAGAAATACAGCTTCCCTGCCCAGCCGTTGTCTCCGCGTCTCTGTTACCCGCCCATGAAGCTACCTGCCCGGCAAGAGCCTCCGAAAATTTTAACAACAGTCTACTAAAAAGGGAGCCTGCTTCTTTACTCCAGAACTCTGTTCCTCCAGACCAAGAAGACATTCTCAATTAGAAAACCGCAATTTGGTTCCACCACATCCTGACTACTACAGTATAGTTTTTCTCTATTCTTTCATTTTCCCCTTCCCCATTCCTTTATTGTACATAAAGTAAGTGGTGTATGTGCACAAGCATATTGCATTTTTTTAACTCAATGGCCAATGGTATGTTTTGATTGACATCAAATGGAGATGGGATGGGGAAAATATTGGTTCTGTGAAAATACCCCCTTTCTCCATTAGTGGCATGCTCATTCAGCTCTTATCTTTATATTCCAGTAAGTTATTTTACTCTCAATGTTTAACAAAAAGAACAACATAAAAATTCTTGCATACCTTGTTTGATTGAAGAATCTTAATGTTTTTCATTTATCATTGTAAAACCAAGGACAATTTTATAACTTTTTTGTACGTAGCTGTTACATGTAGGGCAATCTGTCTTTAAGTAGGGGTAAATTACTCTAAAAGAAATGAATCCTAGATAGTTTTCCCTTCAAGTCAAGCGTCTTGTTGTTTAAATAAACTTTTTGTTTAAAATGAAAAAAAAAGGAAACACTGACAAAAAACATAGGATAAGAGGGGTACAACTCCATATAGTTTCCACCACCAGAACTCCATATCCCATCCCCTCTCTTGATAGCTTTCCTAGTCATTAACCCTCTGGGAGTATGGACCCAAGGACATTGTAGGATGCAAGCCTCACATAACCCTATTACTACACCTAAATATCCCTCCCTTTTTCCTCCTCTCTCTCTGAGTCTTGATGGAGCTGGAGTTCAGAGTTCTCTTATCCTCTACCTCCTATCACTTCTCCCTCACTGTGAGTATGGATAAAATTATTTTTAGGGTGCAGAAAGTAGAGGTTCTGGCTTCTCTGCTGGACATGGGCATTGGTAGGTTGACCCAGCCTTTTTCTGTCTTTCCCTCGTGGGGTGGGGCTCTGAAGAGATGAGCTTCCAGGACACATTGGTGAGGTCGTCTGCCCAGAGAAATCAGGATGGAATCATGATAGAATTTGCAACTTGCTGTCTGGAAGGTGGCATGATATAAAGTAAGACAAAGTGGTTAATGAATAAGAACCAAAATGTAGGAACAGAGCATATGAGATTAGAGATCTTAGGGTAGAAAACAAGCTAGAGAGTACATTTTAGGCATGTTTCTAGGGGTCTACAACTATGGTAGTTTTTGCTTGAGTTTGATAGCTAGCATGAAGTTGGATAAAAATATTGTTTGAAAAAATGGTGTCAGAGTAGAGACAAGGGTTAGAAAGTTGGATTAGGACAAAGAGTAACTCCCATTCTTGAAAAAAAAAATCTATGAATAAAATTGTCTACCCCCCCATTCACCCAACTCAGGGCATATACATTCATATTTAGCATAAGAGCCTGTGCAACCTCTAAGTCCCTACTGGTCTGAGCTCGCAGCTCATGTTCACATCTGGGAATATTGCTGGCTACAGTCATTTCAGGACTAGTCTTCCTTGAGTGCCAGGGCAGGATACCCTAGCCTCCCTTGGGAGACTGAGGTAGTCCCTACCATCACTGCTTATGGGAGGGCAAGGTCCTGGAAAAGCCCAGAAGAGGGCTTATAATGATGTTCTTGATGCAAGTGACCAGTGGCTCATCCTGTCACTCTCTATTCTTTTGTCTCACTTTTTCCCCCAGCAACTCATCACTATCATATATTGTGTTATGCATGTGACCTATTTACCTCTAGGTTACTCTCAGATATTTACAATAGTTTAATTAGAAGGCATTAAAAACAACCACTTAATCAAAATTTCCATTATAGGAAGGAACTAGAGGTGATTATGCTAAGTGAATAAGTACAGAGGTGAAGGACAACTAACTACTTAATGGTTTTGCTGATATGTGAGCTAAAGCCAAAGAACTTTCAAAAAATGGTAATCAAATTCTCTTAGACTTTGTGAGAACTATAGGAGTTATCAGGGTTGGGGAACACAGGACATTGGTGAATGGTATGGGATTGTACCATATGTGAGTGTAGGATTATCCTTGAAATGTTCTATTTTTTATAACTGTTTTAAAATCTTCTAATTTTTAAAAACACTGTAAAATCACTAAATAAAATGAAAAATTAAATTTCACATTCAATATATTTTCTGAAGATTTATTATTTATTTATGAGAGAGAGAGAGAGAAACAGGTCCATTCTAGCATAAGCAGTGTTGGTATTGGTATTAAATTTAGGGTCTCACATGATACCCACTGGACCACCTGTCTAGCTGCTCAATTTTAATTTAAAGATTCTTCTTCACTAGTCTCCAACCTCTTGTGCAACTTATCTGAATATCCCTTAGATGTTCAGTGAAAAAACAGGACTAATTCTATTTATTAATTTTTTGTTGTTGATGATTTTTTTATCATTTAATATTCAGCTTTAATTTTCTTTCTTTTTCTTTCTTTTTTTTATTTAAGAAAGGAGACATTAACAAAACCACAGAATAAGAGGGGTAAAATTCCACACAATTCCCATAACCCGATCTCCATATCCCATCCCCTCTCCTGATAGCCTTCCCATTCTCTATCTCTCTGGGAGTATGGATCCATGGTCATTGTGGGTTGCAGAGGGTGGAAGGTCTGGCTTCTGTAATTGCTTCCCTGCTGAACATGGGCGTTGACTGGTCAGTCCATACTCCCAGTCTGTCTCTCTCTTTCTCTAGTAGGGTGAGCCCCTGAGGAAGTGGAGATCTAGTACACATTGATGGGGTCATCTGTCCAGGGAAGTCTGGTCAGCATCTTCCTGGCATCTGGAACCTGGTGGCTGAAAAGAGAGTTAGCATACAAAGCCAAACAAATTGTTGATTTTTTTTTAACCAGATCACTGATCAACTCTGGTTTATCGTGGGGGTGGGCGAGGGGGTGTTGAACCTGGGACTTCAGAGCCTCAGGCTTGAGAGTCTCTTTGCATAACCATTATGCTATCTATCCCCCACCCCTTTGCTTAATTGTCTTTCCTACTTGATTCAGACTAGTAGGGCATGAGTTAAAGTGGGATTTGTAGGGAGAGGGAAATTTTAAAGAGATAGTTAGAAACTTGACTAGTGCTGCTGTAATATGACTGATCTGATTAAAAATATCCACTGTTAGGTAGATGCCTCACAAATTCTGCCTTTTCTTGGAATGTGCTTTTGTGGCTTCTTCCTAAGTCCCTTTAATTCTTTATATTTCTTGTGGGGACACTTGCCTGCACCATTTCCAGATGGGAACAACTATACACTGACTGTCATCCCTCTTGATTCTTGCTCATATAACTTTCTTCTTATGACTTTTTCTTTCCCCTGTAGTTTTCCAGTTATACTTAGAGGACCCTGACCCATGGAATACTGGTAACCTTGGAACTCCACACCTATTTCATTGTCCCACTTTTATCAGTGGCTTCAACCAACCTTTTGTCTTCAGGCTTCTTCAGATGAAAGTCAAGTGCAAGATTTTAACATTAGCAGGTATCACAGAAAACATGAGGTTTTCCCATAGTAGATAAGCTTCAGAAGCAATATAGGCCTAATACTTTCATAGTACAGTAAGTCTGTACACTAGAAGATTCCATCTCCACTCTTGAGAGACTAAATTGGAGCCATTTTACTTGCCTTGAACACAAGAACCAAAGCATTTTCCACTCCTATGAATTCCCTTCAAAAATGTCTTCTTACAATTAATTTCTAGTGTTCTTCCATACAGACTGGAGTTGAATGGAGAGGAATAATAATCGCACTACCAGTTTTACTGTCTTTGGTTAGTGTTGAAAGGCAGTATAGAGTATAAATTAAGACCATGAACTCTGAAGTGATGGTGTATGACTTCAAATCCTTATTTAACAACTTGACTTGTATGTGCCTATTTCATTATCTGTAATCTAGGAATGGTGATAATATCTATAAAATAGTCTGGCAATTCCTTAAAAAGTTAAATATAGTTACCTTATGACCTAGGAATTCCACTCCTAAGTATATGCAAGAGATTTTAAAATATATGTTTAAAAAATCCTTACACATGAATTTCATATTTTCATCATTCATGATAGCCAAAATGTGGAAACAACAAAAATGTTATCAACTGATGAATGGATATAAATATGACATATGTGCATGGTGAAATATTCAGTTGTGAACGTGAATAAAAAATATTTCACTTATCACCATCTACTATGACATAAATAAAGAATTCCAGGCAGGGCTGGGGTTAAAAAGAAAAAGAGCTTCAGGGTTTGTTGAATGGCTGTAAGTAGCCTCTGAATAAAATCCAAATTTTGTGAAGTACCTCACAGGATCTCTTGAGTTAACTCATCTATTGTGGGTCAAAATTTCCCCTCTCCAATTTATATCCCCAACTTGCAATAACTTAGAATGTGCTTTAATTTGTAAATAGGATAGTTGTAGATGCAATTTAATTAAGATGAGATCACCTAGCTAGACCCTAATGCAACATGATTGATGTCTTTATAAAAATAGAAATTTTGGTGGCCCTGGAGTTAACACAGTGGTAGTATCTAACCTTTGAGTATGAGGTCTGGAGTTTAATCCCTGGCATCATATATGCCAGAGTGATGCTCTGGTGTTCTCTCTCTCTCTAGCTCATTGATAAATAAAAAACATAGACAAATAAAATTGGAACACTACTCAGGGATTGTGCTATGTAAAAGTGAAAAGGAGATTAGGATGATATGTTTACAAGTTAAAAAATACCAAAAGTTACCAACAGAACACCGGAAGCTAGGAAATCAACACAAATTATTCCTTAGAGACCTCAGAAAGAACTAATCTTGGGGGGGGGGGCGGGCTTGGGGGGGTGGGTTAAGTGCACATGGCACAAAGCGCAAGGATCCCGGTTCAAACCCCTGGCTCCCCACCTGCAGGGGGCTCACTTCACAAGGGGTGAAGCAGGTCTGCAGGTGAATATCTTTCTCCCCCTGTCTTCCCTCCTCTCTCCATTTCTCTCTGCCCTATCCAACAAAAACAATGACAATAAACAACAAGGGCAACAAGAAGGAAAATAAATAAATAAAATATTTTAAAAAGAAAGAACTAACCTTAAAGGCACCTTTATCTTGGATTCTTAGACACAACTATAAGATCATAAATTTCTCATGTTTTAAGTAATTCAGTTTGTGATATTTTCTTATAGTGGTTCTACATATCAATATGCTTTCAATTCTCACCTATAGTAATTTTTTTAAACTTTTAAAATTTACTTTTCCCCTTTTGTTGCCTTTGTTGTTTATTGTCATTGTCATTGTCGTTGTTGTTGTTATTGTTGTTGTTGTTGTTGTTAGATAGGACAGAGAGAAACTGAGAGAGGAGGGGAAAACAGATAGGGGGAGAGAAAGATAGACACCTGCAGATCTGTTTCACTGTCTGTGAAGGGAACCCCTTGCAGGTGGGGAGCCAGGAGCTTGAACTGAGATCCTGATGCTGGGTCCTGTGCTTAAACTGCTGGGCCACCACATGGCTCCCTTAGTAATTTTTTCTTCTAGTTTATGCTCTAGCAACACAAACTTCCTTGTATTAACACTTTCTCTGCATAGACATAGTGATATTAGTTTTTGTTTGTTTGTTTTTCCTTATGCTGTTGGTGTGTGTGTGTGTGTGTGTGTGTGTGTATGTATGTATGTGGTTATAGCTAACACATTCTTACTCATCTTTTAAGATCCAGAAAAGCTATAACTTACTGGTATCCTTCATTGACTACCTTCTTGGGTGCTTCTATATATCCTTTGCATCTCCCCAGTTTTGAATTTTCTGTGCTTTGTTAACTTGTATGTTTATATTTTGTCTGCTTCCAACACAATAAACTGAACTCCTTCAGGAAAGGGTCATCAAAATTCCAATATACTCTTTTCATGTTACATGCTCAATACACATCTTTGAATGAAAGAACTGTTTCCAAAAGTGTATCTTTCTTCCTGACGCATTACTCAAGTGCTTATATATAACAGGTAATTGATATATCTTAAATATTGATTCTGTTACAGAAAAGATCCCCAAAGCACAAGACTAGAGCCAGTTCTTGGTGAAAGAGAGGAGTTTATTACACTGGTGTATAGGAGACTCAAGATCACTCCAGGAAGTTCTCCCTGCACCTTGGAAAAGCACACAGTTTTATTGAGGTCCCCCTCCCAAAAGTGGTGGAGGGAGCAGGTTGTTTCACCATTACAAAGTAGGCAGAAACAAAGTCAATCTTTCACGTAATTGCTATACATCTTCCTCATCTGTGGTCTTGGTATGGGTAAAGAAAGGGGAAAACTAGTGCCTGGTATTGATACATACCAGTGTCAGTCCTGAGACAGCTGGATTACTCCCTAGTGATCTTTTACCTTTTAGCACTGTTGTCTCAGGCCTGTTAGTTTAGGAATGTGGAGGGGAGGTGGGGCAGCAACTACAGCCACTGTTTTAATTGCCAGAAGAGGGAACACAAAGGAAATGGGAGTGTAAACAGAGGGCTCCTAATGCATTCCTAATGCTAATTTTTTTCAATTTCTTTTTTTTTATTTAAGAAAGGAGACATTAACAAAACCATAGAATAAGAGGGGTATAGTTACGCACAATTCCCATAACCTGATCACCATATCCCATCCCCTCCCCTGATAGCCTTCCTATTCTCTATGTCTCTGGGAGCATGGATCCAGGGTCCTTGTGGGTTTCAGAGGGTGGAAAGTCTGGCTTCTGTAATTGCTTCCTCTCTTAACATGGGCGTTGGCTGGTCGATCCATACTCCCAGTCTGCCTCTCTCTTTCCCTAGTAGGGTGGGGCTCTGGGGAAGCAAAGCTTCAGTACATTTTTTTTTTAATTTAAGAAAGGATAAATTAACAAAACCATAGGGTAGGAGGGTTACAACTCCACACAATTCCCACTACCCAATCTCCATATGCCATCCCCTCCCCTGATAGCTTTCCCACTCTCTATCCTTCTGGGAGCATGGACCCAGGGTCATAGTGGGTTGTAGAAGGTGGAAGGTCTGGCTTCTGTAATTGCTTCCCCACTGAACATGGACGTTGACTGGTTGGTATTCTTCATGTTGGTTTGGTCCCCTTCCCCCTACCTCTGAGAGAAATGGTTTGGCCCTTGCTAGTTTCACGCCCCTCTTTCTCCCCACCCCATATGCTAAGGACCTCCAGAGTCCCAGCAGCAGCAGGGGAGAAAGAAGGATAGGGAAGCACATGGTGTGGTGATTTGCCTGTTCGTGAATAAAGATTAAACTACAGCTTCTCAGCCCAGCCGTGTGTCCCCGAGTCTGTCTCTGTCCACTGCCACAAAGCTAGCCCGGCCTGCTGGCACCCTCAAACTTAAAAACAAATGGCGCCCATGTGGACCTAACCTGCGCATCTCTCAATAAGTGAAGAAAATTTGGCTACCTATGTACTAGCTTGGAGAGAAAGGTTTATAATTCTGACGTCCGCTCTCTACTCCTGCGCTCTATTGTCTGGGATGGCATGATACCACAATGCCGTCAGGCATGCCTTAATCTTAAACATCTACACCCAGATAATTGGATTTTAGCAACACAGGAACTTACATCAGGCAATTGTGGGGCACCCGCTATGACACAGGTTTATGCAGTTACCCCACGTAATCAAAATGGGGCCTGCTTTCAGTGCAGTCGCCAAGGACATTGGCGTAAACAATGTCCAGATAAGCTGTGACCACGCCTCCAGTCAGGGCAACCCCGCCTCCAGTCAGGGCAACCCCACCTCCAGTTAGAGCTACCACGCCTCCAGTCAGGGCAATCCCGCCTCCAGTCAGGGCAACCCCGCCTCCAATCAGGACAACCCCGCCTTCAGTCAGGGCAATCCCACCTCCAGTCAGGGCAACCCCGCCTCCAATCAGGACAACCCTGCCTTCAGTCAGGGAGCCAGAAGCCACGTACGGTCTGTCCAAGATGTCGTAAAGGTTTTCACTGGAAAAGAGATTGTTGGTCAAATTTTCACAAAGATGGCACGCCCCTGAATGGTACAAATTCGGGGCCTGAGATTTTGTGGACCACTCCTGTTTTAGAATGAGGTGACCCTTCTATGACAGTGAAGATTGGCAATATTCCTTTTAAATTTTTGATCGACACGGGGGCAGAAAAGACGATTTTAAGGCAAGAAGAGGTTCCCCAAGATTGGGAACTTCTCCCTGGACCCAGTATACATGGAGTAGGAGGGGTGACCCCATCATTTCGCACACGAGATTCGCTCATGTGGGAAGACCCAGAAGGCTCTACTGGACACTTCCGCCCTTTGGTAGCTGATATCAGCACCAACCTACTGGGCAGGGATCTTCTGGAATGTCTTGATGTTAGGATATCCACAGATACCTCTGCAGAGCGTAACATTCGCTCCTGTGAGACCAGATCTAATCAGCACCCCCAATACTAAACGCCACTGTTCGTAGCCAAACACCCCGCTTAAACTGGCTTTCTAATGAGCCTGTCTGGATGGAACAGTGGCCTTCACCTAGGGATAAGCTAGAAATTTTAAAAGAGCTCATCCGAGAGCAGTTGTCCTTGGGACACATTCGTCATTCTCGAAGCCCATGGAATACTCCTGTCTTTGTGATTAAAAAGCACTTGGGAAAATGGCGCCTCCTTCAAGATATCTGTGCGGCATTGTCAAGAGGGCCCATCAAACCCTTAAGGCTCAATTAAATAAAGTTAAAGGAGGAACATATCCCCCCAATATCCAGCTAGCAAAAGCCTTAACTACATTAAATCTCTTTAATATTTACAATATTAAATATGGGATATCTTTCCATTTCTTGGTATCAGTTTCTATTTCCTTGAGTAGCGACTCATAGTTTTCAGTATACAAGTCTTTCACTTCTTTGGTCAACTTTATTCCTACGTATTTGATTTATTTTGCTGAAACAATAAAGGGGAGTGATTTCTGGATGTCTTCTTCTTCTTCAGATTTAGTGTTTGCATAAAGAAATGACACTGTTTTTTGTACATTGATTTTGTCGCCTGATACCTTGCTATATTGCCTAATAACTTTCAATAGTTTTCTGTTGGATTCTTTAGGTTTTTCTATGTATACTATCATATCATCTGCAAATAGTGAGAGCTTGACTTCTTCCCTTCCAATCTGTATTCCTTTGATTTCTTTCTCTTGTCTGATTGCTATGGCAAGAACTTCCAATACTATGTTGAAGAATAACGGTGACAGTGGATAGCCCTGTCTAGTCCCCAATCTGAGGGGGAATGCTTTCAGCTTCTGTCCATTGAGTATGATGTTGGCTATAGGTTTGCTATATATAGACTCCACTATCTTGAGGAATTTCCCATCTATTCCCATTTTTTGTAGAGTTTTGAGCATGACTGGGTGTTGGATTTTGTCAAAGGCTTTCTCTGCATCTATTGAGATAATCATGTGGTTTTTGGCTTTGCTTTTATTGATGTGGTGAATGACATTGATTGACTTATGGATGTTGAACCAGCCTTCCATTCCTGGGATGAATCCCACTTGGTCGTGATGAACAATCTTTTTGATGTGCTGCTGTATCTGGTTGGCCAAGATTTTGTTTAATATTTTGGCATCTATGTTCATCAGAGATATTGGTCTGTAGTTTTCCTTTTTTGTTTTGTCCCTGTCAGCTTTTGGTATCAGGGTGATGTTGGCTTCATAGAAGGTGGAAGGGAGTGTTCCTTTTTCTTCAATCTTATGGAAAAGCTTAAGAAGTAATGGTACTGTTTCCTGAAAGTTTTGTAGAATTCGTTTGTGAAGCCATCTGGTCCAGGACTTTTGTTGTTGGGGAGATTCTTAATAACGGTTTCAATTTCTTTGTCTGTGATTGGTGCATTTAGACTTTGTAGTTCTTTTTGGTTCAGTTTTGGAAGGGCATATGCTTCTAGGAATTGTTGCATGTCTTCCAGATTCTTTAGCTTGGTGGTGTATAGTTCTTTATAGTTCAGTACATTTAAAAAAATATTTATTTATTACCTTGTGTTGCCCTTGTTGTTTTATTGTTGTAGTTATTGTTGTTGTTGTTATTGATGTCTTAGTCATGCTAAATTGGGTAGTAAACATATCTTTGTTGTTATATTATTCTCTACTTTGCATTTATGCATTTTAAAATATAGTAACTCTTAAAAAAGAGCATTTTTAGGTGGGAGAGATAGCATAATGGTTATGCAAAGAGATTCTCATGCTTGAAGCTCCAAAGTTGCTGGTTCAGTCCCCTGTACCACCATAAACCAGCATTGAGAAGTGCTCTGGGAAAAATATTACTTAATAATGAGGCATCCATCAATCCGTTACCTGGGACTGAGGAAATCCTCTGTCACATTTGGGTTTCACCAGTCATAACCTCCTCAGTGTAATCAAACTCACCAACTCATTGAACCCAATGGTTCATTATGGGACAGGAGTTTACAGATTACATAAAGGAAAATGAAGTTTCTGTTTACAACTTTGCACAATATAGTGCCCATGGTTGTTTGCTTTGGGACTCTTACATTTGGCATAAGGATTTGAGTGCAGAATTTTTATGGCAGACAAGGAAAATCAAGCAGAAGTGAAAAGCAGATTGAAAAGCATGGATTATGTCTAAACTGGCCATGGAATTAGGTTTGCTTCAACTTCATTGTTTACATTTGTCTCTCTGTGCATTTGCAGGTGTGTCTGTGAGACTGCCTTCTAGTCACAGTCTCATAACTCCTATAATGAGGTGGACCTTGGAGATAAGAAACTGCACACATAGAAAAGAGTAAAAAACTGATATCTGGAAATATTTTGAAGAGTAAGAAGACTGGACTAAGAATTTCCCAAAGTCACTTCACTGATGAAAGCAGTTGATGATGAGTACATGCCAAGTACTTCTAGTAAAGAAGGAGTGTAGATCAAAGGCCAGATTAGGGATAAAGAACACATTTAAAGCCAAAAATTTAGAGGCCCCAAGAGCAAAGTTGGCAGTAAGGCAGATTTCTTTTTTAAATTGGTTTCTTCACACTCCAGGCTTTATGCAGGTACTGGAGGTCCAAAGTATGAAAAAACAAAAACTCTGGATAGAACCTAGAATTTGAATTTTATAGTTTTGTCTGCTGGAATAAGAGTGTTTATTGTCATCCCCCTTTAAAGATTTTTCTAAGGGGGCCCTGGGGAGATAGCATAATGGTTATGTAAAAAGACATTCATGCCTGAGGCACCAGAGGTCCCAGGTTCAAGCCTCAGCACCACCAGAAGCCAGAGATGAGCAGTGCTCTGATGAGAAAGAAAAAAAAATAATAATGCAGCTTTAATATTATGAAAGTTATACATAGTCACTGTAAGAAAGTTGAAAAGTATCAGGGAAATGAAAAAGATTACTTAATTGTACTAATTATTGACAGTCACTGTTATTTTTTATTTTTTATATTTTATTTATTTATTTTCCCTTTTGTTGCACTTGTTGTTTTTTTATTGTTGTTGTAGTTATTGTTATTGTTATTGATGTCGTCATTTTTATATAGGACAGAGAGAAATGGAGAGAGGAAGGGAAGATAGAGAGGAAGACAAATACCTGCAGACCTGCTTCACCTGTGAAGTGACTCCCCTGCAGGTGGGGAGCCAGGGGCTCGAACCGGGATCCTTATGCCAGTCCTTGAGCTTTGTTCCAAGTGCGAATAACCTGCTGCGCTACTGCCCGATTCCCACTGTTAATATTTTGTTCCTTTTTCTTTCTGTGTGTGTCTTTCTTTTTTGGTTATCACTGAAGCTTCATCACTACAGGTTAACTTTTTCAGATAGAAAGACAGAAACAGAGATGGACAGAGAGGAACACTTCACAGCACCAAAGCTTCCCTCAGTATGGTGGGGACAAGGCTCTAACTTGAGTTATGCCCATGAGGAAGCAAGCTCAGTATCCAAGTGAATTATCTTGCTGGCCTGTGTATTTCTTTCTAGTCTTTTTATGCATATTCCCATTAATTGTTGTGATAATATTTTAATATTAAATATATCCTACTTGAAATAAATGTTATAGTAAAGCACATTCATGTCATTATATGTAATTATTAGTTTGACTATTTCATTACCGTACTAGAATATCATTTTCATAGCCATTGAATCATTCCTTTTTTCAAATATTTTATTATTCTATGTAATTTTGGTATTGACATCACAGTGAAAAATGTTTGTGTATATTTCTATTTCCTTTGCACACATTCATTCAATATAGAAATACTAGTGAGGGCTGAAGCCAGGCAGTGGTGCACCTCGTTAAGCACACATATTACCATGCTCAAGGACCCAGGTCCAGCCCCCACTTCCCACTTGCAGCAGGGATGCAGCTGAAGTTATCTTCCCCCTCTCTTCTCAATTTCTCTCTGTCCTATGAAAAAAGAAAAAAGAAGAAGCAGAGGAGGAGAAGGAGGAGAAGGAAAAGGAGAAGAAAGAAGGAGGAGAAGGAGAATAAAGAAGAAGAAGGAGGAGGAGGAGGAGGAGGAAGAGGAAGAGAGAAGAAAGAATGGTCACTGGGAGCAGTGGATTGGTAGTGTTGGCACCAAGCCCCAGTGCAAACCTTGTTGGGAAAAAAAAGAAAGACAAAAAAGAAAAAGAAAAATCCTAGTGAGGGCATACTGTTGTGTCAAATTGACACATACTCGTGCTTTGAGTGGCATGTGATTTATTGTATATGAAACATTGGAGGAGGAACAGACTGATGAGTTTAGTTCTGAAATACCTGCAAAATATCCAAGTGAAGATGTCAGAAAGCAGAGATAAGAGGTCCTGAAAGAACTAGAAAATTACACTTCTTGCCATATAGATACGTATTAAAACCAGTGAGCAAATGGAGTCATGTAGAGAATAAATACTTGTAGTCTAGCCCTGAGAATTTTTTTTTTCTTTTCAGAGGTCAAAATGTAAAAAAGGAACCTACAAAGGAGACTCAGGAGAAGGCAATGGGGGTAGAGGAAAAGCAAAAGATGGTACAGAAAAAGTTTCCAGGAGGAGGAAATGGTTACAAGTTAAATATAGGGGAGAGGTTAAGCAAGATAAGGACTGAAAATGCCCCATTTATTTATTTCTTTATTGACACGAAGGTCATTGGTTGGGTATCTTGTTAAGCACAGTTCCAGTGGAATGTTCAGGAAGGAAGCCAATTTGCTGAGAGAGAAATAAGGGCATGTGCCTTCCAGACGCTATCATGATTCCATCCTGACTTCCCTGGGCAGATGACCTCACCAATGTGTCCTGGAACTTCACCTCTCCAGAGCCCTACCCCACTAGGGAAAGACAGAAACAGGCTGAGGTATGCATCAACCTGCCAATGTTCATGTCCAGCAGAGAAGTAATTACAGAAGTCAGAGCTCCAACCTTCTGTACCCCAAAAATGATTTTGGTCCAGACTCCCAGAGGGGGAGAAACGATAGGGGAAGATGACCAGAGAGCTCTGAATTCCAAGTCCATCAGGAGCTATAGAGAAGAGGAGAAAAGGGAGGACATTTGGAAGTAGTAATAGGTGTGGGTGTAACTTGGAAGAGAAGAGAGGGCAGGACCATAGAAAAAATGGGCAAATATATATAGATACAGATAGATAATTTTAGAAATAATAGCCAACCTATATTTGCAATCTTGGGAGAACTACTGTGGCTTCCAATGGAAGGAATGAGACACAGAACTCGTGGTGGGAATGGTACAGAATTATACCCCTGTTATCTTATAATTCTGTAAATCAATATTAAGTCACTAAAAAGATTAAAAAAGAAATAAAGTCATGGAGTGCAAAAAGTACCTTTAAATTTGTCCACAAAAAGATGTTGGAGGTGTACATAGTTTTTAGGGAAGCCACCTTTCTTTCTTTCTTTTTTTAAAATTTTTTTTATTAATTTTATTTTTGAGAGAGATGCAGAGAGAAATAGAAAGAGAGAAACACCAGAGCACTGCTCAGCTCAGGCTTATTGTGGTGCAGGGGATTGAACCTGGGACTTAGGAGCCTCAGGCATGAGATTCTGTTTGCATAACCATTATGCTGTCTCCCCTGCCCCTCTTTCTTTCTTTCTTTCTTCCTTTCCTTCTTTTTTCTTTCTTTCTTTCTTTCTTTCTTTCTTTCTTTCTTTCTTTCTTTCTTTCTTTCTCTCCTTCCTTTCTTCCTTCCTCCCTCCCTTCCTTCCTTCCTTCCTTCCTTCCTTCCTTCCTTCCATTCATCATTTTCTTTTTGTAGATGGCAGAGGCTTGAACATATTTTATTGCTAATGACAAATGAAAGGTACTTCAGTTTGTGTAATGACTGGTTAGAAGAGGGGAGAGAACAGTGGAAAGAGGAATCTATAATTACCAAGTAGATGTAAACATTTTAAAGTCTACTGATAACTGTTGCTCAATGCATCTAAAAGGGGTTTTAAGCATCATACACACCTGCCAACAATTATGATAAACTTGTTAGGTGGCCAGTTTTCACCCTTATATGTTATAAAAGCAAATGAAAACCTTTGCTAAATAATTTCAATCTTGTTCAAACTTATTCTTCATCTCCACTGATTAATAATGAGTAGTGTGTGTGTGTGTGTGTGTGTGTGTGTGTGTGTGTGTGTGTGTGTATGTGTTTTACCAAAGCATTGCTGAACTCTGAGTTATGGTGGTGCAGAGGATTAAACCTGGGACCCTGGGACCTTGGAACCTCAGGCATGGAAATATTTTGCATAACTATTATGCTATCTCCCCCATCCTAGAATGCTTTTTAAACAGCTGTCTCCATGTGCATTTGAGTTCAGCCCTTTTTCTCAAAACTTTTGTTTTAGAAATATTAAATTATGTAATTATCATATCTGCTTAAATTATTATTATAAATTATTATATCCACTTAAGTTATTTTATTAATGGTTTAATAATGGTTCACAATATTCTAAGATTACAGGGATATATTCTCATACTGTATACACCACCAACGTGCTTAAAATTTTTTGGGGAAGTCGGGCGGTAGTGTAGCGGGTTAAGCCCATGTAGCGCAAAGCCCAAGGACTAGCCTAAGAATCCTGGTTCGAGCCCCGGCTCCCCACCTGCAGGGGAGTCGCTTCACAGGTGGTGAAGCAGGTCTGCAGGTATCTATCTTTCTCTCCCCCCCTCTGTCTTCCCTTCCTCTCTCGATTTCTCTGATTTCTCTCTGTCCTATCCAACAACATCAATAATAACTACAACAATGAACCAACAAGGGCAACAAAAGGGAATAAATAAATAAATATTTGAAAAAAAGAAAGGGAAATCTTTAATTTTTTTCTTTTATTATCTTTATTTATTTATTAGATAGATACAGCCAGAAATCGAGACGGAAACGAGAGACAGAGAGACACCTGCAGCCCTGCTTCACTCGAGAAGCTTTCCCCCTGTAGGCAAGGACTGGGGGCTTGAACCTGGGTCCTCGAGCACTATAATACTGTAACTCAACCAAGTGTGCCACCACCCAGCCCCCACCAATGTGCTTTTACCCCCCCCTCACCCCCCCAAGAAAGATAACTACTGTAGTTCTCACAATGTCTTGGAAATGAACTTAAGTAATGGGATGAAAGACGGCTACTGAATGATCTACCTCAGTTGAAACAGGAAGACTTAGGCAGTTTTGTCATCAAGGGTCAAAAGTATAAGGATCAGAATGATATAATAGTTTATCTTCTCAAATTATATAGTCTAGAGTCCACCTTTTCTTAGATGCTCAGCACACCTGTTTAGCTTTTGACTCATTTGAATGGAAAAAACAGGCAATTTACCATCTGAGAAAGCAGCCCAAGATAAAAGTGGGAGGTTAGGCATAATCAAGCACTGCCCTCCCCCTCCCAGGGGAATTACAATTTACAAGACAGTTGTCATAAATTACAATTTTCTTATTAATTTCCCCATGATGGGTTAATGCACACCACTTCATCACCAATTGAAGTCTTCCTTCACCATCACACACTGATTTCCCCTTTTGTGTCTACCTCCACCTACTTTGGTGCTGCTGTACACCGCAAGTTTCACCATGGTAGGTCTAGTCTTAGTCCTCTACCCTCAGTCTTCAAATTTCCTTTCCTAATCTTCAAGGGCATTCCTTCAATAACTAAAAGTTTTCGTTTAGCTCCCAGAGCTCCCTTGTGGAAGGCGCGGTTCCCCACTAAGGATTCCTGAGCTGCATGCGGCCCCTTTAAGAGTCCAGCTCCTCCCTGCTCCAGGGAAAGTTGCAGCTTTTTCCGCCTCCGAGTAGGTGAGAAGGGACCGCGGAGCGGCCAGAGAGAGGTTGCAATCTTCCCGGATTTGGAGACCCTGCCCTGAATCCCGCAGTGAGACTTTGCGCCCTCTCGCTGCACCTGTTGCAGTGACCGGTAGGTCCCCCGCTAGTGGCGCCTCTTCGTCCTCTTTCTTGGGCTCCACCTGAATCCCCAACCCCTAAGTGCCCCCATCCCCCATCTCAAGGACCTACACTCTTACTTACCCCCACTTACCCAAGTGTGTCCTCGCTAGCTGGCAGAAAACCAGTGTCCTCTCTCCTGTGCACTTGCCTGGGAAGGCACCCCTCCCCCCTTCAGCACCGCCCCCCCCCCCCCCCCCCCCGCATCCGCCAATTTTGACTGCTGTCTACTTGGGGCACTCCCTCCTGCCACTTTGCTTAGTTCCAGTGGCCCTTTCTCCGGACTTGATTACAAGGGCTGTTTCACTTTGGGCTCTGTCCCCTCCAGGTCTCAGCTCCAGCTGATGGGTCAGACTTTTCTTCAGCAGCTGTGGCTTGTCTCCTTTCGGGGTGAACTGGGCCTGGGGCCGGGGTGGGACTGAACTCTTAGCGGGAACTGCGCCTTAGTCCACCTAGGCTTGAGTCATCTCTTGTGATTGCTCTGTTGGCTCGCGGGATCTAAGACCCTAACTGCTTCAGGACTTCCGACCTAGCAGTGGTGTCAACTGTTCAGGCCTTGGCTAGACGTAGTTACAGAAAGACCAGAGATTGGTTGACCACAGAGTCCTGCCTCAGTGGGTTCCCCTTTCAGGTGAGACTGGGGACCCAAGTGGCTATGTGCTCTGGAGTCAAATCTTGTCACTCTTCAAACAAGTTGCCAGCATGTACTCCCATAGGGGACTCCCTAGAGCCCTTATTAGAAGGGAATGTTTCTTTCTTTTGTGGTGGGTTGTAAAGTGGCTGAAAAGCAGTTCTTCTAGCTCTTAAAGTTAAACTGAGTTGGGATTTTGGTGGTAAAATCATTTGGTTTGAATTCTGGTAGCTTGGATACATGATCTATTTGTCATTAACCAACTTATCCCTGCTTCTTCAGGACCAGAGGACCTAGCATTACAGAATACTGCTCTTGCTAGACGTGATCTTAGACATTTTATATCTGTGACAGAAATTAGTCACCAGTATAACACTTGAATCTCCCATTTTTACCTGTTTCTTTCTTTAATTTTTTTTTTTGCCACCAGGGTTATTTCTGGGGCTCAGTGCCTGCACTAAGAGTCCACTGCTCCTGGAGACTACCTTTTTCCCTTTGGTTGCTCCCCCCTTTTTATCGTTGTTGTGGTTATTTATTTATTTTATTTTTCTCTTTTGTTGCCCTTGTTTATCATCACTGTTGTTGGATAACACAGAGAGAAATTGAGAGAGGAGAGGAAGACAGAGATGGAGAGAGAAAGATAGACACCTGCAGACCTGCTTTCACCGCCTGTGAAGTGAACCCACTGCAGGTGGGGAGCCTGGGGCTCAAACCAAGATCCTGATGCTGGACTGAGCGCTTTGTGCCATGTGTGCTTAGCCCGCTGCGCCACTGCCCGGATCCAGTTGTTGTGGTTATTGTTGTTGTTATTGATGTCCTTGTTGGATAGGACAGAGAGAAATCGAGAGAGGAGGAGAAAACAGAGAGGGGGAGAGAAAGATAGCTGGGGGCTGGAACCCTGATGCTGGTCCTTGCACTTCACGCCAAATGTGCTTAACCCACGGCTCTACTGCCCAATCCTCTAACCTGTTTCTTTTCTACTTTTTTCATTTTCACCTCACCCTTCATAAATCTACAAATATTAGGTTATTAATAACAGAATGTGTTTACCCTGCTGGCCTGTGGAAAGAATAATGTTTAATGCAAAGAGCTGAGACCCTGATTAATTTTTTCTTGCAGTTTTATTTATGTTTATTTAGCATCTGTTAGACATTGTAGTAGAAAAAGATCACCAGTTTGGCTTGTGAGACTTTTCTGACAGGGAATGGACATTTCTGGTAACTTAATTTCAGGTGTCTCACTCTGTTATAGCAATGAAATGGAGCTTGGAGGTGCCTGTGCTGGGATAGTGGGCATCTTAGTGTATGTAGTGTTCTGGTCCATGCACTCTGAGATTTTGCTGCTAAAGGTTGTTATTAGCAAGGTTATCAGAAGCCACTGAGCAAGGCACTGTAATAAGTTATTAGCATATATAATTCTTACTATAACTATATACTGTTGGCATTATAATTGTGACCAGATTTTAATGAATAGGAGGCATGTGCCTTGCCCCAATCATCTAGCTAGTTAGGATCAGAGCTAGACCCTCTGATTGCAGACCTTTTGTTCCTCTTTCCTGTGATACCACCTCTGTTGTCCTAGATGTTAAGAATACTAAGTAACTGCTGGGCGAGGATTGAGGGATGAATTTTTGCTTTTCAAGCTTGTGAGGCATAAATTTTGATCTTTCACTCCATCACAGATGCACTGTGAAGACTTTGGGCCACTTACCTAAATAAGGGATATCTTACCCACTTTGTTTCTAACATGAGGCCTGTGACCATTTTGTTACTTTAAGTACCTCCCCCAAGAATATTAGGTTAAATAGATCCTCCAAGCGTCTTAACTCAGTTGTAATTGTCCTGAATGTTGGAGAGGGTGATCCTGAATTTTAGGGGTGTATTAATAAGACCCAACTTTTTTCTTCTCTGCTAGGGGTTGGGGGTGCGAGTATGGGTAAATGGTAAGGATTTCTCAGCAGACAGGTCAGAGAGCATGAAGGCGAGTGTATGCTTGTTTTACCTGGGATGAATGGAGTACCTTAGACAGTGACAGTCCAGAGAAAATGTTCTCCCTGGTTACATCTATGTATCTTTTTTCCTTTTTTCCCCCTTTCTCCTGGCTTTTTAAAAAATTTTTATTTGTAAAAAGGAAACACTGACAAAACCATAGGATAAGAGGAATATAACTCCACATAATTCCCATCACCAGAACTCCACATCCCATCCCCTCCCCTGGTAGCTTTCCTATTCTTCTTCTTTTTTTAACCAGAGCACTGTTCAGCTCTGGCTTGTTGGTGGTGCAGGGGATTGAACCTGGGACTTTGGAGCCTCAGGCATGAGAGTCTGTTTGCATAACCATTATGCTGTCTACCCTCTGCTTTTTTATTTTTTATAAAAAGGAAACACTGACAAATCTATAGGTTAAGAGGGGTACAACTCTACACAGTTCCCACCACCAGAACTCCATATCCCATCCCCTCCCTTAATAGCTTTCCTATTCTTTAACCCTCTGGGAGTATGGACCCAGGATCATTATGGGGTGCAGAGGGTGGGAGGTCTGGCTTCTGTAATTGCTTCCCTGCTGAACCTGGGCATTGGCAGGTTGATCCATACTCCCAGCCTGTCTTTCTCTTTCCCTAGTGGGGCAGGGCTCTGGGGAATCAGGGTTCCAGGACACATTGGTAGGGTCATCTGCCCAGGGAAATAAGGTTGGCATCATGCTAGCATCTGGAACCTGGTGACTGAAAAAAGAGTTAACATATAAAGCCAAACAAATTGGTGACTAATCATGAAACTAAATGCTGGACTATTGCAAATGAAGATTTGGGCTCTCCATTTAAGATAACTAGTATGCCTATTTCTGTTTTGCTTTTTTTTTTCCTGAAAAGCTAATTTGCCACCCACATCAACTTTCCTATCTTTGATTCCTGTTTTCCTTTCAAGATTTAGCTCTAAAGTTAACTCCTTTGAGATAGCTTTACTAAATTCAGTTTCTTATGCCAAGCAAATCTACCCTTATTCTGTATCCTAAATCACTTTATTTTATTTTAAGAAAAACCTTAACACCTCTTTTGATTGCTTTTCCACTTGGAAGGTAGGGATCTTGGTGTTCCTTTGTCCTAAATACAAGAGATTAACAAGTATTTGTGCTAGGGACTAGGAATACCATGCTTTCAAGGTCTGAGGCCTGGAGATGAGAGAATTAAGGTACAGGAGGTGAAATTTTGATAGCTATGAATTTGTATTTAAATATTACCTTCTCTGAAATGCCTTCCCTGGCCACCCATTTTGTTGATATCATTTTATTAGTGATTTGCTTACAAGATTTGTTTACAAGATTATAAAAATATAGGGGTATAACTTCATACTCCATGTACCGTAAACACAATGGCATTTATAAAAAACAGCTTGGTTGTATTTTTGGCACATTAATGTGATGTAATTATATTTCATAGAGAATTTAAACACATAAACTTGCAGAAAAAAAGTAATAAACCCATCTCTAAGACCTTGGGAGAAGTATGGCAGTTAATCTGTGGTAGGGCACAGAACTTTGGTGGAGGAAGTGGTGTGGGGCTATAATCTTATTATTTTATAATGTTGTAATTCACTAATAAAATTTAAATATTGCAGAAAAAGTATCTACATTTTCACAGATGGGAGAAACTATACAGTAGTTGTCTTTCACCTTTTTTTCACTAAGAACAATCCCCTCCAATTCTTTCAATTTTGTCCTGAAGGAAACCAACCACCCATTTTAAACTTGCAGTCCCTTCCTTGAACATTCAGTATATTCTTTTCTATACTCCAATGTATATATGTATCTGATATATAATATATATTCTAATATGTGTATAATGTAATCTATCTAATGTGTTGTATAGATTATTCACTTTTGTTTCTCGTTGCCTGTCTGTCTCTTTTACCCTTCGCCCAATGTAAATTTCATGTGGGCAGGGATTTCTGTTTTCTTCACCAGTGAACTCAATCATTAACAGAGACTGACCCCTTGTAGGCACTTAGTATTTTTTGTTATATAAATTAAAAATATTACTTCTTTTAGTACTAAAGAAAAAAAGGGGGGAAAAGTGAGAAAAGAAGACAAAGAAAGGTAGAAAGAAAAGAAAGAAAGATATTACTGTTCTAGGAATTGACTCTCTTTCTGATCACCTGGACCTGGATGGAACTAGTTGTCTCCAGTTTGTCACCCTACAGACCCAGTTCTTGTAGTTTTTCTTCTGCTGCTTTTTGTTTTTGTTTTGCTTTATGAGTGCATTCCTGATGGTAACTTTGACCTAATTAGAAGTACTTCCTTCTTTCTTTCTTTTTAGGTATGAGTCTATGGTTGGAAAACTTGTAAAATTTAAAGGGGAAATGTGAAGATGTTTTACTTTATGTGTGTAGAAAAAAGGCCCACATTGAGAGGAGGGATATGTGGATTGTTAGCTGTGCTGAGTCTTCCAGTCACTTTGTGAGTAACTGAGTAAAGACACTGGAGAAACTTACTATGGAGGAGGGAAGTGAGAAAAGAAAAGATACAATAATTAAGCTTCTGACATCAAGTTTTAGTTATGAAATGGATATTGGATCATGAATTTTATGAAAAAGTCATTGGTCAATGTTATTTTCTATAGTACCTGACTAGTTTTATACTAAGAGAATTATGCAGTGTGTGGAAACCATTGTTTAATACAAAAGAAGTTAGTATTAAATTTAAGTAGGCTTAATGAATCAAAGCTTATTTTTTTATTTTTTTAAAAAATTTTTTATTTAAGAAAGGATTAGTGAACAAAAACATAAGGTAGGAGGGGTACAACTCCACACAATTCCCACCACCCAATCCCCATAACCCACCCCCTCCCATGGTAGCTTTCCCATTCTCTAGCCCTCTGGGAGCATGGACCCAGGGTCGTTGAGGGTTGCAGAAGGTAGAAGGTCTGGCTTCTGTAATTGCTTCCCCGCTGAACATGGGCATTGACTGGTCGGTCCATACTCCCAGTCTGCCTCTCTCTTTCCCTAGTAAGGTGTGTCTCTGGGGAAGCTGAGCTCCAGGACACATTGGTGGGGTCTTCAATCCAGGGAAGCCTAGCCAGCATCCTGGTGGCATCTGGAACTGCAAACTCTAGTGTACTTCTGCTTTCAGATATATATTTTGCAGTAGTTTATGGATACATGTGCACATAAGCTCTGTCTCACAGAAACTGGTGTATATCTAGATTATGGGACTTTGTTAGAAAGTGAACTACCTGAGATGAAATTAGAGTGTACTATAAAAGGAAAGGTCTCACCCGAGTAATGAAGTTGAAGGGCTGTCATTCCACACGTGAAGTCTCTGGATACAGTCTGAGGTGAAGCATGTTGAGGTGGCAATCGTTGCATTGGTTAGGTTGTGATCGGCAGATGCAATATTATTTGGTTTGGATTGGGAGATGCATACGGGAAAGTGGGCCCTATCCAAGGGTTCCAGGACTGGGGGAAGTAGGGGCTCTATAGTGAAGATGTGAGGTTCCTGCTGTCTTAGGGTTCAAAAAGACAATCGATAGTTAATATTATCATCACATTATTTGTTAATTGGGTTAACTTTGAAAAGTCCCTTTGTTATGGTTTCCTGTACAGTATCTAGTATCTTGTATATAGCTGTGCTATTGGATGCTTCTAATCTACTTGGTCTAGGCTTTTGAGAGAGTCCGCATATCAAATACATAGCCTATATATTAAAAAGATTCAGTTTGTCTTTTGAGAAACTTTGAGACATACAATTGATTTCCCCCTCTCATATTAATTAACTACTGATTTATATGTCTACATTTTGCTAGGAGTGTACATAAACACCATTCCCACCACCAAAGGACTGTGACCCATCCCTCCCGCCCACTCCCACCCCCCACTGGCCCAGGAAGCTACATGTCTACCCCTCACCACTGGGTTTTTACTTTGGTGCCCTACTTACAATTTGATCAGGTCCTGCTTTTAGTTTCCCTTTCAGATCTTCTTAGTCAGCTTCTGTTGATGAGTGGGATCATCCCATACTCATCTTTATCTTTCTGACTTAGTTCACTTAACATAATTCCTTCTAGCTCTGTCCAAGATGGGTCAGAGAGGTGTGTACTCCTATGTTCATAGCAGCACAATTCATAATGAATCAAAGCTTATACACTGATAAATGTGAATAGGCACCACCATAGTGACACTTAAGAGTTTACACTATCACAGCTGAGTTCTCTTCCCCATGCCCTCAATGAGGATGAATTATTTTTTTCAACATTTTTTTATGAATCTGATAGGTAAAAATAAATTGAATCTAGATGATTTAACTTGAATTTTTATCAATGCTGAACCTGACTAAATTTGAGACTTGTTCCTTTATATCCATTATGCATTTTTCTGCTAGGTTATATACTTGCTTTGCTTGTATGAAAAGTGTATTTATTAGGGATAATTGTATATTACCTGTTATATACTACATGCTTTCTCTCTCTGTCTGTCATATGTCATAACTTTATTCATGATCTTCAACCTTCATGTAATTAGATAAAATACACCATAAAACATTAAAAAACATGTTTATTAGATTTGGCAATTAGGCAGTCAGCGATGACATCAGTGTAGCAGTGAGTGAAGGCAGATTGTTGGGGAGTAAGGACTGAGAAGAATAGAGAAAGAATATGGTACACACTTTGAAGAGTGTGTTTTTAACAGATAGTAGAACACAAAGGAAAATCAACATTTGTTAATTTTGCTTTGCATTAAATATAGGAGGGAGAATAATCTAGTTATGTGTAAATGTTATGAAGCTTGATGATGTAAGGTTGCTAAGGAAGCAAGAGAGAAGGGGCATAAAGACTGAATGAAAGGGGCATAAAGATTAGCCTTAGAAATGGGTAAGTAGCTCTTCCATTGAAAGAGGACAGGACTAGTGAAGTTGTTGATATGGAAGAAGCTGTACAAGGCCAAGATTTTAAGAGAAGTTTCATCTGACCAGAATGGCAAGGGTTTGGGATAACACTGGAGAAAGATCAAAAGGGGAACTCTCTAGAGGCATATCATCTAAGTTGCCATATCACAGTGAACCAAGAAAGGCTTAGATAACTTGAATTTGTTTCTGTCCCCAGTCACTGAACCCATTCACTCTGGCTATAGTCATGAGTCAGGTGTGGAAACATAGTATGGACAGTCCAGTTTGAAGAATTTTTCAGAATAGCCATGACAAAAAAATAAGAAAGCAGGAAATAATAGTTCTGGCAAATAGCTGAAATTGTGGTTTCATATGTGTGACTTTCTAAACCTAACTTGAACTTAGTTATTTTTAGTTGTAGTTTTAGTTGAAGAAATGCTGTTTTATAAGCCTCACTTGTTGGGAACTTGGGTTGTTTTAAAATTTTGGCTATTGTGAATAGTGCTGCAGTGAACATAGGTGTGTACATACCTATTCTGATTAGTGTTTTTGTGTTCTTTGGGTATATAGCTAGGAGAGGAATTGTTAGACCAACTAGCAAAATGTTAGTGGTAGTGGCCCAGGAGGTGTGCAATGATTAGAACATTGGATTCTCAAGCATGAGTACACCAGTAGGTCGCCATCATTGCATATGTCAGATATGTCAGAGTGATGCTCTAGTCTTTCTTTCAGTATCTCTCTCTCTCTCATATATATCTTTAAACAATTGTGTATCACCTTTCCAAAGCCCTACTCCACTAGGGAAAGAGAGACAGGTTAGGGGTATGGATTAACCAGTCAACATCTGTGTCCATTGGAGAAGCAAGTACAGAAGCCAGAACTACTTGCTCCATACTCCCAGAGGGAGAAATGTTAGGGAAAGATGACCAGAGGGATCTGAACTCCAGTTTCACCGAGGCTTGCAACTTTTGTGAAGAGAAACTGAACAACACCTGAGGAATTCAGGTACTGTTTCCCTTATCTGACAGAGAAGGGGAAAAAGGAAGGACACCTGGAAGTTGTAACAGATATAGAAAGGAAGTGAAGGTGGGGACTTAAATGTAGATAAAATGAGCATCAGTTTCCATATGGGGTCAGCCATCTTTGCCCAAATGACTCATGTGTTACTCTGGTTCATGACTTTTCATTTTCTTGATTAAAAGTTTAAAATATTTGAGGGATACCCTATATTTTAATCCTATGAGTTGGGGGGAGCCCTTAACTGATAAAGAAGTCATGGGACATAAATTCAGTGAAGTACTAATCAGAAGTTTAAGAAAAATTACAATGTTTCCTTTGGTACTAAATGGATGGAATTGGCAGTGATTATGTTTTGTGAAGTTAGTAAGGAACTGAAGGACAACTGCAGGATGATTTCACTCATGTGTAATATAAAAAATTGAAATGTACCAGCCCTCTTTCCCCCCCCAGTAACCATAGTTTCACAGAATCGAGGTTAATTTTGTTATTATTGATTTATAAGTTTGTTACTGTTGAACATTTTCATTTTTGCAGCTTAATAGTATTCCTTTGTAAATATGTTGTTTCATCAGCTAATAGTTGTTTCTAGTTTTTGGCTTTTGTACATAACACTGTAATAGACACAGGGGTGCATATTCCTGTGAATACCCAGACATGGGATAACTGGCTCTTACATATTTCCATTTTTAAGTTTTGAGGATGATCAATGCTGATTTTCATAATTGTTGGACGAATTTAAATTAAGGAAAGGATAACTGATAGTACAATGTCCTTATCAGGAAGAGTTCTTTTTTATAGTTTATTTTATTTATTTTTTAATTTATAAAATGGAAATACTGACAAGACCATAGGATAAGAGGGGTACAGTTCCCACCACTAGAACTTTGTATCCCATCCCTTCCCCTGATAGCTTTCCTATTCTTTAACCCTCAGGGAGTATGGACTCAGGGTCATTATGGGGTGCAGAAGGTGGAAGGTCTAGCTTCTGAAATTGCTTCCCCGCTGAATATGGGTCTTGACAGATGGGGAAGAATTCTTAAGGCACAGGGTGAGCTGGAAGGTTTATTCTTTTCTTTTTGCCACCAGGGTTATTCCTGGAGTTTGGTGCCAGCTTGACTTTTCCATTTCCTCTGATCATATTTTTTTCATTCTTTTTGATAGACACAGAGATAGAGATACAGATAGATAGATAGATACATAGGGATATGATAGCTAGCTAGCTAGATAGGTAGGTAGACAGATAGGTAAACAGATAGATAGATAAGGAAATACACATGTAATACTGGTCCACCACTTGTGAAACTTTCCCCTTGTAGGTGGGGACCAGGCAGGGGCTTGTACCACGGTCATCATGTATGGTATGCTATAGACTGTACAGGCTACTTACCACTCTGTCCCAGAGGGATACTTTTAAACAAACAAGAAGTAGGAAAGAGTGAACAGATGTCAGGAAAATAATTTTGTAGATTTGGTGACAGGAACTTGCTGAGGGCATTAATTTATATCTATGATTAAAAAGTAAAGGTCATTCTCTTAGAGTAGGAGTTGAGTGAGGTAGGATAAAGTTTGAGTTGGAAATTTGGGGTGCTAGAGCAAGGTTTGGAATAGTTATTGTGGTCTGTGGCCATACCACCCTGAATATGCCCCATGTTGTCTGAAGTAGTTATTGTGTAAAATAGGAGAATATTCTAGTGTCAGGGAAGCATAGTTTGAGCGTCAAGCAGTGTTGAAGTGAGCTTGGTGACCAAGAATTTCTATTGATAATGATTTTCCAGACTGTGATATTTTTCTCTGGTAGGTTTCAGGAGTCCCAGTGCCTCTTGAGTAGTTTAACTCTTTTGGGGCAGTGTTTTCATCAGATTATTTGCAACAAAATATGGTTTATTAGTGCAGTTGAAACAAATCTGAACTATCCATGAATGGAAGTGAGACTGGAAAGAACAGACAGTGTGAAAGTAGAAGACTGTATGGAAGACTATCTCTGCCATGAAGTCTGAGAAAGTTAAAGAAAAATTATGTTTCCTTTGGTACTAAATGGATGGAATTGGTAGTGATTATGCTTTATGAAGTTAGTAAGGAAATGAAGGACAACTGCAGGATGATTTCACTAATGTGTAATATAGAAAATTGAAATGTACCAGCCCTCCTTTTTTCCCAGCAACCATCATAGTTTCACAGAATCTGAGTTAATTTTGTTATTATTACTTTATAGGTTTGTTAATGTTGAACATTTTCATTTTTATAGCTTAATAGTATTCCTTTGTAAATATGTTGTATCCTCAGATTATAGTTGTTTCTAGTTCTTGGCTTTTGTATATAACCCTGTAATAAACACAGGGGTTCTGTGAAGGATATAAAGGTTGTAGTTGGAGTGTAATATTTGAATTAATAATATAAAAATGTAGAAGTCTTGGGTGAGAAGTTTTTATGTGGCTGAATATGATGTATAGTATTTTTGATGCTTCCAGCTTTCTCACTGAGAGGGAGAGAGAGAAAGAGTGAGAGAGAGGACGAACACCAGAGCTTCTCGCCTCCCATATGGGGCCAAGACTCAAACCTGTGCCACATACATGACATGGCACATACCCTATTTGGTGAACTATCTCTTTAGCCCATGATGTTACTTTTGATGACAACTCATTACTTTAACAAGTGTCTATTGTATACAGGCAGAATTCTAGACACTGAAGGTATATATGTGAAGAAGTGTCCCTCGTACAGTTTACTTCTACTGAAGGAGATTACTCATTTTTAAAATTTTTTTTATTATTGGGGAATTAATGTTTTACATTCAACAGTAACTACAATAGTTTGTACATGCATAACATTCCCCAGTTTCCCATATAACAATACAACCCCCACTCAGTCCTCTGAATCCTTCTTGGACCTGTATTCTCCCCACCCACCCACCCCAGAGTCTTTTACTTTGGTGTGATATGCCAATTCCATTTCAGGTTCTACTTCTGTTTTCTTTTCTGATATTGTTTTTCATCTTCTGCCTGAGAGTGAGATCATCCCATATTCATCCTTCTGTTTCTGACTTATTTAACTCAACATGATTTTTTCAAGGTCCATCCAAGATCACCTGAAAACGGTGAAGTCACCATTTTTTACAACTGAGTAGTATTCCATTGTGTATATATACCACAACTTGCTCAGCCACTCATCTGTTGTTGGACACCTGGGTTGCTTCCAGGTTTTGGCTATTACAAATTGTGCTGCCAAGAACATATGTGCACACAGATCTTTTTGGATGGATATGTTGGGTTCCTTAGGATATATCCCCAGGAGAGGAATTGCAGGATCATAGGGTAGGTCCATTTCTAGTCTTCTGAGAGTTCTCCAGACTGTTCTCCACAGAGGTTGGACCAATTTACATTCCCACCAGCAATGTAGGAGGGTTCCTTTGACCCAACACCCTCTCCAGCATTTGCAGCTGTTACCTTTTCTGATGTATGACATTCTCACAGGAGTCAAGTGGTATCTTGTTGTTGTCTTTATTTGCATTTCTCTGACAATCAGAGACTTGGAGCATTTTTTCATGTGTTTCTCGGCCTTTTGGATCTCTTCTGTGGTGAATATTCTGTCCAAGTCCTCCCCCCATTTTTGGATGGGGTTATTTGTTGTCTTGTTGTTGAATATGGCAAGCTCTTTATATATGTTGGTTATTAAACTCTTGTCTGATGTATGGCATGTAAATATCTTCTCCCATTCTGTGAGGGGTCTCTTGGTTTGGGTAGTGGTTTCTTTTGCTGTACAGAAGTTTTTTAATTTGATGTAGTCCCATAGGTTTATACTTGCCTTAGTCTTCTTTGTAATTGGATTCGTTTCATTGAAGATGTCTTTGAAATTTATGTGGAAAAGAGTTCTGCCAATATTTTCCTCTAAGTATCTGATAGTTTGTGGTCTAACGTCCAAGTCCTTGATCCACTTGGAATTTACTTTTGTATTTGGTGAAATACAGTGGTTCAGTTTCATTCTTCTGCATGTTTCAACCTATTGTTTCCAACACCATTTGTGGAAGAGACTCTGCTTTCCCCATTTAATAGTCTGAGCCCCTTTGTCAAAGATTAGATGTCCATAGGTGTGGGGGATCACTTCTGGGCTCTCAATTCTATTCCACTGGTCAGTGTGTCTAGTCATGTTCCAGTACCAAGCAGTTTTGATGACAATGGCCATATAATACAATTTGAGATCTGGGAGTGTGATGCCTCCGATTCTGTTCTTTTTTCTCAAGATTGTTTTGGCAATTCTATGTCTTTCCTGGTTCCAGTATTTGTTCCATTCTCCTAAAAATGTACTTGGGATCTTGATGGGGATAGCATTAAATTTGTAGATGGATCTGGGTAGTATATTCATTTTGATGATGTTAATTCTACCAACCCATGAACATGGATAGTGGAGTCTATATATAGCAAACCTACAGCCAACATCATACTCAATGGTGAAAAATTGGAAGCATTTCCACTCAGATCAGGTACTAGACAGGGCTGCCCACTATCACCATTACTATTTAACATAGTGTTGGAAGCTCTTGCCATAGCAATCAGGCAGGAGCAAGGAATTAAAGGGATACAGATTGGAAGAGAAGAAGTCAAACTCTCCCTATTTGCAGATGACATGATGTATACACAGAAAAACCTAAGGAATCCATCAAGAAGCTTTTGGAAATCATCAGGCAATACAGTAAGGTGTCAGACTACAAAATTAACATTCAAAAGTCAGTGGCATTCCTCTATGTAAACACTAAGCTAGAAGAAATTGAGATCCAGAAATCAATTCCTTTTACTATAGCAACAAAAACAATAAAATATCTAGGAGTAAACTTAACCAAAGAAGTGAAAGACTTGTATACTGAAAATTATGAGTCACTACTCAAGGAAATTGAAAAAGACAAAAAGAAGTGGAGATTACTCACTTTTATAAAATGAAAGGTTTGGCTAGGGAGATAACATAATGGTTATGCATGCCTGAGGCTCCGTGGTCCCAGGTTCAGTCCCTAGCAGCATCATAAGCCAGAGTTGAGCAGTGCTCTAGGATCTCGGTCTCTCTCACTCTCTCATCGAAATATAATCAATAAAATATTTTTCATATTTTAAAAATATTTATTTATAAAATGGAAACACTGACAGGACCATAGGATAAGAGGGGTACAATTCCACACAATTACCACCACCAGAACTCCGTATCCCATCTCCTCCCCAGATAGTTTTCCTATTCTTTATCCCTCTGGGAGTATGGACCCAGAGTCATTATGATATTTTTAAAATAATAGAATGAAACATAATTTTTACCCATATACTGATTCCTAAATGTATAGTTCTATTTGTTTTTTTAAATATATTTTCATTTATTATTGTATAGAAACAGAGAGAAATTGAGAGGAGGGGGAGGTAGAGAGGGAAAGAAATACCTGCAGCCCTTCTTCCTCACTCCTGAAGCTTTCCCCCTGCAGGTGGTAACTAATGTAATGTGAGCATTTAAGTGTGCCATGGCTAGCCCCCTAGTTCTATTTTGAACTAATAATAATATGAAGGCAAAGTATTTACATGTATGGGACTAGGAAAGTCCATCTGGCAAATTTGAATGCTTTTTTGCTTTTTAACTGACTGAATTATGAAACTTCATATTCCAAAATATGTTAAGGTACTTTTGTATTCTGTGCCAGAACTGAAAACATAATTTTAACATTTTAGCTGTTTTAATTTTTTTCTGTTTTTATTATTTTAGTGTTAGGGCATTGCTTCTAGCTGTAGACCAGATATGGATAATACATGTGCTAATCTAGCTCTAGAGATCTGGTGTAATGTGTAAAGTAATTATGATTAAGAATTTTAGGAGGGAGAGGGCTTGCAGTACAATAATATTTTACCTTTATATTATTCAATTTATATCTAAGGTGTTATATACATATACTTCTGTGTATATTTATTTTTATTTAAAAGAAATTAACATTTACTAAATGTCATGTAAGCCTTAAATCATGCTTCAGAATTATCTGCTACACACATAAAATTCAAGTTATATTCAACTACAAATTATTTGATTGTGTTTAAGGCTTCTGTGGCCAAAGCTAGATCACAGCATCCCTACAATTAAAAAAGAAACCAAATGCATGAAATCACAGCTATGTGCAAATATGGGGTGGATTAGTCATGAACTACCATGATTTCTCATTTAAGGAGACTGTGTGGGTGATTTTCAGGTGATGTGGCTGGTAAGAAAGAGTTAGATGTCAATTTAGAAATTTTCACCATCTGTGCCCCTGGCAGGAGATGAGGACCTCCACTACAGGGGTGCTGGTTTATCAGAGCCTGTTGACTAGGGGAAGATAATGGTGTTCCACACAGTAATGAGGCATACTAAGAAGTGACACTGCATCAGCTCTTGCCAGATTTTGAAATTAATGGTTTATGCAGATAAAACACCTAGATTTAAAAACATTTTGTTCCTTCAGGGAAGCAGTTACAGAAGCCAGACCTTCCACCTTCTGCATCCCACAATGACCTTGGGTCCATACTCCCAGAGGGATAAAGAATAGGAAAGCTATCAGGGGAGGGTTTGGGATACGGAGATCTGGTGGTGAGAATTGTGTGGAGTTGTACCCCTCTTATCCTATGGTTGTGTTAATGTCTCCTTTTTTAAATAAATAAAAAATAAATAAAAATATTTTATTCCTTTAGCTGAACATTTAAGATATCTTTGCACTTTTGGACTGCTAAGGAAAGAGGTTTTGATAGACGATGACAGACCATCCATTGCCCTATAAATCTCATTGGGTTCTTCTGCCTGCTTTGCTTATGTGAGAAGTTCCAATGCAGACCTTACAAGTTAGGAAGCTCAGATCTTACTAGCTGCATAATTCCTATTGTTGGGGGTGGGGGAGAAGCAGGAGGGGTTATTTAGATCCATGGTCTTTTAAATTATCTTTTCTGTTTATTTTTATGTCTCAAGTTTATTGAGCTCTGCCTTCTAGGATTGTTGGTAGGTTTAAGGTACCCGGGGTTGTGAGGAGCAGGAAAAGATATGTGAAATCATGAAGATGGGACCCTATTTTCATGTATCGAAACAAGCATTCTGCAGGAGAAATGTGTATATTAAGATATTCAGCTTCCCTCTGGGATTTAGGAAAGTATGTATTATTGTAAATTATTCATTCTAGAGGAAATTGACCCTGCATGTGTTTCTAAGAGCTAACAAAGTATATTTTACTCTTGCCCCCCCATAAGCTCCTACCATGCTTTAGAAGGGATATTTTGTATGACAAGAGTGGATTTCCCCCACATATATAAAGCTGCTCTCTTCCTATTCCACAACATTATATAGGTAGTCCAGGAGACTGAAAAAGTAATCTAGAACAAGGCCTTCTGAAAAGCTCATCTGTTACTAGCTGAGAATTTTAAAAATAGTATATACTTCCAGTTCCTGAAGGTAGAATGTCCCACTTCTGAAATATTCCTCTGTGTGATACATATTATCAGAATCTGAAAAGGCCATGTAGCACTGTGGTTAATAACTTTAACCCTGGAATCAAATAAGCTAGTTCTTTTTTAAAAAAAAAATTATTTATTTATAAAATGGAAACACTGACAAGACCATAGGCTAGGAGGGAAAGAAAGAAACAGGCTGGGAGTATGGATCAACCTATCAACACCCATGTTCATCGGGGAAGCAATTACAGAAGCCAGACCTTCTACCTTCTGCACCGCATAATGACCCTGAGTCCATACTCCCACAGGGTTAAAGAATAAGAAAGCTAACAGACTGTTTCCCCTATATTGTCCCTCCTCTGGTAACCTAAAGTTGCATGCTCCAAACAAAACATTGATTTTTTGTTGTTGTTAGTTTTGTCTGTTCCTTTCATATCCCACATATGAGTGAAATAATACATTATTCGTTTTTCTCTTTCTGACTTGCATCCTTTTCTTTCTTTCTTTCTTTTTTTCTTTCTTTCTTTCTTTCTCTCTTTCTTTCTTTTTTTGGTTTCAGGTTTTATTACATCAGTGGCTTGAAAACTTTTATTTAACTTCAGCAAATATTGGAAATGGAAAAATGAATTCTGCAGAATCTCACAAATAAAATGTCCAATTCCCACTATCAATTGTTAGCAATAAATGGCTAAGCAGTTATAATGCTACACACAGTCACCACAGTGAATGTACTGAAATAGAAAACAGGCAAAAGAAGACATTAAAATAATACTTACACAGCAGTATTACAACATATTTTCTTTAAAATTCCAACGCAGATTTTATTACTTCAAAAGATAAACAGCATCTCCATTAAATTTGCAAACTTAACCTTAAACAGCTTTTAAAATCTGGGAAAAGTTTTTTTTAATTTTTTTAATTTATTTTTATTTATTTAAGAAAGGAGACATTAACACAATCATAGGATGGGGGGAGGTACAACTCCACACAATTCCTGCCACCCAATCTCCATATCCCATCCCCTCCACAATAGCTTTCCCATTCTCTATCCCTCTGGGAGCATGGACCCAGGGTCATTGTGGGTTGCAGAAGATGGGAGGTCTGGCTTCTGTAATTGCTTCCCCACTGAACATGGACATTGACTGGTCAATCCATACTCCCAGTCTGCCTCTCTCTTTTCCTAGTAGGGTGAGTCTCTGGGGAAGCTGAGCTCCAGGACGCATTGGTGGGGTCTTCAGTCCAGGGAAGCCTGGCCAGCATTCTGATGGCATCTGGAACCTGGTGGCTGAAAAGAGAGTTAACATACAAAGCCAAACAAATTGTCGAGCAATCATGGACCCAAAGGTTGGAATAGTGGAGATGAAGTGTTAGGGGGGTACTCACTGCAAACTCTAGTGTACTACTGCTTTCAGGTATATATTTGCCCTAGTTTATGGATACCTGTGAACATATGCTCTCTCTCACAGAACCTGGTCTATATCTAGGTTATGGGACTTTGTTAGGAAGTGAACCACCTGGGATGGAATTAGAGAATACTATGAATGGAAAGGTCTCACCCAAGTGATGAAGCTGAAGGGTTGTCATTCCACACGTGAAGTCTCTGGACACAGTCTGAAGTGAAGCATGCTGGGATGGCACTCGTTGTGTTGATTAGGTTGCAATCAGTGGATGTAATATTATTTGGTAAGAATTGGGAGAAGCATATGGGGAAAGTGGGCCTTACCCTAGGGTCCCAGGACTGGGGGAAGTTTAGGCTCTATAGTGGAAATGTGAGGTTCCTGCTGTCTTAGGGTTCAAGAAGACAATGGATAGTTACTGTTATCATCACATTATTTGGTAATTGGGTTAACTTTGAAAAGTCCCTTTGTTAGACATACAATCAATTTTTCCCCCTCTCATATTAATTAAATAGTGATTTATATGACTACAATTTAATAGGAGTGTACATAAACACCATTCCCATCACCAAAAGATTGTGTCCCATCCCCCCCCCCACCCCCACCCCCACCCCCATGCTGGCCCAGGAAGCCACATGTCCACCCTCCCACTCACCACAAGGTTTTTACTTTGGTGCCCTACTTTCAATTTAGTCAGATCCTGCCTTTAGTTTCCCTTTCTGATCTTCTTTCTCAACTTCTGTTGATGAATGGGATCATCCCATACTCATCCTTATCTTTCTGACTTAGCTCACTTAGCATAATTCCTTCTAGCTCTGACAAAGATGGGTCAGAGAAGTTGAGTTCATTGTTTTTAGTAGCTGCATAGTATTCCATTGTGTATATATAGCACAGCTTTCTCAGCCACTCATCTGTTGTTGGGTACCTGGGTTGCTTCCAGGTTTTAGCTATTATGAATTGTGCTGCTATGAACATAGGAGTACACACCTCTTTTTGGTTGGGTGTTATGGAGTCCTTGGGGTATAACCCCAGGAGAGGAATTACTGGATCATATGGAAGGTCCATGTCTAGCCTTGTGAGAGTTTTCCAGACTGCTCTCCACAGAGACTGGACCAATTTACATTCCCACCAGCAGTGCATAAGGGTTCCTCTGTCCCCACAGCCTCTCCAGCATTTGTTGCTGCTGTCCTTTTTGATGTATGCCATTCTCACAGGAGTGAGGTGGTATCTCAATGTTGTCTTAATTTGCATCTCTCTGACACTCAGCGACCTGGAGCAGTTTTTCATATGTTTGTTAGCCTTTTGGATCTCCTCTGGAGTGAATGTCTGTTCAGGATGGGGTCATTTGCTTTTTGTTGCTAAGTTTGCTGAGCTCTTTGTATATTTTGTTGATTAGTCTCTTGTCTGATGTATGGCATGTAAAGATCTTCTCCCATTCTGTGAGGGGTCTTTTTGTTTGTGTGAACGTTTCTTTGGCTGTGCAGAAGCTTTTCAATTTGATATAGTCCCATTGGTTTGTTTCTGCTTTAGTCTTTTCTTGCAATTGTGCTTGTTTCATCAAAGATATCCTTGAGGTTTAGGTGGGAAAGTGTTTTACCAATGTTTTCCTCTAAGTATTTGATTGTTTCTGGTCTAACATCCAGGTCTTTGATCCATTTGGAGTTGATTTTTGTTTCTGGTGAGATAAAGTGGTTCAGGTTCATTCTTCTGCATGTTACAACCCAGTTTAAAAATCTGGGAAAAGTTTTAAGCAGTCTAAAAAGCACTTAGCAAAGTTCTAAAGTCTACATCATGGAATCCGAGCCCCTCCAGCGGGCCCTGGTGGCATTGGGAGAAGGTAGTTGTAAATACGCATAATCATACCTCATGCATAGACCATACTGACCTTCCTTTTTTGGAGTTGGAACGTTACTACAGTTGTGCTTTTCTGGAGTTGGGAGAAGCTGCATTCTTTCTAGCAATATGCAAGGGTTATTTTTTCCTCCACAACCTCACTAACTTGTTTCTGGTTTTTATGAAATAGACCATTCTCACAGATGTGAGGGTATATCTGTTTTTAAATTTGTTTTATTTTACTTTATCGATTTGTTATTAGGTAAGAGACAGAGAGAAAGCAAGAAGGAAGGGGGAGATAGAGGAGGGAGCGAGAGACACCTGCAGCATTGCTTCACTGCTCGTGAAGCTTTCCCTCTGGGTACTGAGGTCTTGAATCCTTACTCTTTATAACATGTGTGCTCAACCAGGTGTGCCAACCATCCAGCCCCCTGAGGAGATATCTCATTGTAGATTAAATTTGCTTTTCCTAATAATATATGATGACAAGTATTTTTTTCTTTTTTTGATAAGTATTTTTCTTTTAATTTAATTTAATTTATTTATTTTCTTTTTTCTTTTTAATTTTATAATTTTATTTATAAAAAGGAGACATTAACAAAAACATAAGATAAGAGGGGTACAACTCAACACAGTTCCCACCACCAGAACTCCATATCCCCTCCCCTCCCCTGATAGCTTTCCTATTCTTTATCCCTTGGGAGTATGGACCCAGGGTCATTATGGGATGTAGAGGTATTTTTCTTATGCTGATATGTGTTCACTAAAGTAGTATCTATATCTTTTGTCCACTTTTTTTTTTACTGAGTTGCTTTTTATTCTGTTAATAAATTTTGTACTTTGTGGATTTGTAGTGAGAAATAGCTTTTTAAAAATACTTTATTTCTTTTTTTTTTAATCGAGCAGTGCTTAGCTCTGGTTTATCATGATGTGGGGATTGTATCTGGGATCTCTGAGTCTCAGGCATGAGAGTCGTTTTGCTTAACCGTTTTACCATCTCCCCTGCCCTAATTTTTTTTTTTCATGAGAGATATACAGAGAGAAAAACCAGAGTTCTAGTCATTGGTGATGCTAGGAATTGAACCTAGAATGACAAATTACTTTTGAAAAGGCATGAAAACACTCCAGAAATAATTATGTAAACTAACATTACCTCAATTTTAAAAAAGCAAATAAAAACAAATCTACCTTAGGTGAGTTATTTGTTTAATGTTATTTGCTTCACGCTCCTCATATGTAAAACATGATAATATAGTAGTTGCCTCACAATATGCAGATAAAATAACTATATGTAAAGTGCTTAGGAAAGTAACCATTATGGAAGTGTTAACTGCTGCTTCCTCTTTTCTCCTGTTGCTGTTTATCCTCCTTTGCTCTTTATTTCTGCTCCTCATCCTCCTTCCTCTTCTTTCCATCATCTTCAACTTTGTTAGTTGGTAGATATTTTATAAGAAGTAAAACTGCAAAATGGCACTGTACATACAAACTACACCTTTGTAGAACCTTTTTTATTTTATTGCTACCAGGGTTATCACTGGGGCTCAGTGCCAGCACTTATTAATCCATAGCTTCTAGTGGCCATTTTTTTCATTTAAAAAATATTCCTTATTTTTTATTAGCTAGGGTAGAGAAATTGAGAAGAGAAGAAGAGATGGGGAGAGAGAAAAATAGACACCTGCAGACCTGCTTCAGAGGCAGGGACTCCAACCCCAGTCCTTGGCATGGTAACGTGTGTGCTCAACCAGGTGCACTACTTCCTGGCCACCATGTAGAGCCTATTTTAAAAAGGTTTGTATGGGGGCCGGGCAGTGGCACACTGGGTTAACCACACATAGTACATAGTACATAGTACATAGGACTCACACAAGGATCCTGGTTCAGGCTCCCAGCTCCCCACCTGCAGGGGGTTTGCTTCATAAGCAGTGAAGGTCTGCAGGTGTCTTTCTCTCTGCCTCTCTATCTTCCCCTCCCTTCTCAATTTCCCTCTGTCCTATCAAAAATAAATAAAAAGTAAAAAAATAAAAAAGTGGCCACAGGAGCAGTGGATTTGTAGTGCAGTCACTGAGCCCCAGGAATAACACTGGAGGCAATAAATAAATAGATAAATAAATACATAAATAAGGATTATAAGAGGTAAAGAGAACCTTACTGTAAAACTAAAATCAGAAGATTATAAAATTGAAAATTAGTTATACCTTTCTTGTTTGGAGAAAATAAAAACTTGGAGGGTTCAGGTTGTGATGCACCTGGTTAAGTGAACACATTACAGTGTGCAAGGACCTGGGTTCAAGCCTCTGGTCCCACCTGCAGGGCAAAAGCTTCAGGAGTGTTGAAGTAGTGCTGTAGGTCCTCTCTATCTCCCCCTCCCTTCTCAGTTTCTCTCTGCCTCTAATACATACATATATATTTAAAAAGAAAAGAAAAACTTGATTGCCATCACATTTTTGAGAATGGGCCTCAGTGCAGATAGGCCATAGGCATATTGTCTGAAGCATGTCTGTGCTCCATGGGTGGTCTTAAGGGAGTCTACACCCCAAGTGATCATTGGGAAACCCTAGATCCCAACTGACCATTGGGAAGCCCTAGTTACTTCTTAGTTTTAGGGCTTTCATTTAGACACCTCTATTTCATCTCTACTCTTGTTTTCCTTCTTTTTGATCCTGTTTTTTCTGAATTTATATCATTTTGTTATGTTTTATATATCTCTGTAAGTCACTTTAAATCCTGTCTGGAACAGTGTATAAATAAATGCATTTTAAAATGATTGTACCTGATTACAAACATTTACTTAATATTTATACTTTCCAGCTTGCCTCCATGCAGAGAGGTATAGTGACTCTCATCTAGGCAAAAAGACTGATTAATTTTCTCAAATTTCATGGAAAGATGTCAGAACAGCCACATACTCGTATATTTTCCAAGACATATGGTTAATAATAAAAAAAAACTAAAAAGCTACCTTTTACTGGGTGCTTGTTCTATGCTAGGTACTATATTATGCCCTTTGCTCAATATGTGTACCTGAGCACTGAATGGTGGTGTGCCTTGTAGAGAACTCACATTGCCATGTGCAAAGACCTGGTTCAAGCTCCTGTTCTCCTCCTATCCCCCTTTCCCTTTCAGTTCTTCCTATCTCTATCAAGAAGGAAGGAAGGAAGGAAGGAAGGAAGGAAGGAAGGAAGGAAGGAAGGAAGGAGAGGGAGGGAGGGAAGGAAGGAAGGAAGGAAGGAAGGAGAAAGAAGAAAAGAAAAATGAAAAGTAAAAAAAAAAGGGAACAGTGCATTTTTTAGGGGCTTTGGGCTCACATCATCTTCCTTTTAATTGTTTACCATAGTGACCTCAAATTTATATTCTACATAACTGTTAAAGAGTGATCTAGTAACCCCTTGCCTTACTTCAAACTTTTCAGTGGTTGGTTCACATGAACAGAGGCTACCTATTCATGTTTCTGAGCATAAGCATATCAAGTTCCTCCACCCACATGTTCTGATCCCACTTGCCTCTTCCACATCCTCCCTTACAACATAGCACCACTGTACTGTTTTCCCTTATAGTGCTGCTTTGCCCTTCTGATGCTTCTGTAAATGTAGTGTATTTTGTGTTCTGGTTAACCAGCTCAACTGGTACACATTATTTAAAGCTAGTCCTTTAGAGGTACTACTGATATCATCTCTCTTAACCCTTTTACTCAAATTCGAGTAGGTTCCTTTATATTAGTATTCTCATAACCCCTTATATATTCCCTTAATCATCATGTTTTATTTATGACTATTTCATTAACTCCTTTGTTCAGCTATGATTTCTTTGTGGGAAGCACTATGCCTCATTAAAAAAAATCCGTAATCAGTGATTATAGCACTTAAGAACAGAGTTAATGTTTCTAACTAATGAGATTCTATAAATAGTGCAAAATACAGAGTTTTAGGTCATAATAGTAAGGAGGATGTTTTCTCTTTTTACTAGTGACCTAAGTGTTTTATAAAATTCCATGGTATAATTTCACACCCTTACATGGTAAGTATAAATCACCACATCCTCCACCAAAGTTCTATGACCCCCATAACCAACATAGTTCTCACATAGTTTAAGAAACAGTTTGGTTGCCATTTTTTTTACGAGTTCATTTGCTTTAGTCCTCTATATTCCACATACGAGCAAAACCATCTGGTTGTTGTCCTTTACCTCTTAATTCACTTAGCAGAGTCACTTCCAGTTCCATCTGTTTTGTTCCAAATGGTATAATCTCATCTATTTTGATTACAGACTAGTATTGCATTGAACATATATCCCAAATAATAGCCAAAACATAGATGCAAACAAGATGCCTAAAGACAGATGCTTAGATAATGTAGGCAGGATTTTGAAGGCCTAAAAATTGCATACACATTTGGAGGCATTAGCTACTATGAGTGCATATCAGAGGGAGTTTCTGTAGAAGAATCACTAGGACCAGATACAGTTGTGGGCATGGGGATTGGGGTGTATATCCTATCTTTTTTAAAAATTGTATTTATTTTCCCTTTTGTTGCCCTTGTTGTCTTTTTATTGTTGTTGTAGTTATTATTGTTGTTACTGATGTTGTCATTGTTGGATAGGACAGAGAGAAATGGAGTGAGGAGGGGAAGACAGAGAGGGGGAGAGAAAGACACCTGCAGACCTGCTTCACTGCCTGTGTAGGGACTCCCCTGCTGGTGGAGAGCCGGGGGCTCGAACCAGGGTCCTTAGGCCAGTCCTTGCACTTTGCTTCACGTGCGCTTAACTCGCTGCGCTACCGCCCGACTCCCTGGGGTGTATATCCTAAGAGACTTAGTAGCCTTGCAGTTTGGGTCTACCTAAAGATTATCTGAGTGACACTGATTAGATATCTAAGACAAAGGTATTTTTAATAAATATATTCCAGCTTTTTTTGATTATCATCCTGAAATTGAATGGGAAAGTTGACACAAGAGACAGTATGGTGATGTTAGCATTTTGTTGATTGTAAGCAATACTACAATGCTCACTCAACTATTACCAGCCAAGAAGACATTACCTATTGATACCTTTCTGCATAGGTGACTAGATCTCAAAGAATAGGGAAGAAGGCCTGTGTCCTTGAAAGCTTTCTTGTCTACATGAGAGTCATCATTTTAGAAGTCTGTAAATTCACCATGCAACTTAGATTTGGTCTTATTTTTCTATGCTCTAGAATCCATCCACTTTTATATATTTAAATAATTAAGTTTCCCAAAGAGTACAGAATTTTTAGTATCCACTAAGTTTGTGTTTTCAACCATGTTATCAAAATTCACACACATAATAAATATGACTTCACATATAGTTTAGATTTATTTACTTCAGATATTGAGATGTCCCCAGTCACATTAGTTAACACAGTCCTCTGTGGAGTGCACTTTATGGTAGGAAATTGTTGTTCATTATGCTGTCCTACTTGCATCAGGACAGCTGTATTACAGTTTTCAGAATGATTTATCCATTCCTTATTCCTAATTAACATCAGAACTACATGCAAGCAGGATCATGGATAATATATGGCATTTATAAGAATAGTTTTCCTGTAGTCAGAAGGAGACTCAACAGGTAGGGCACATATTTTGCATGCATGAGACCTCATATTTGATTCTTGGTACAACATATGTCTAGACTGTTTGTGTTGCATTGCATACGATGCTCTGACCTGTCTCTATCTCTCCTAAAAATAGATGTTTTAAAGAAAAAGAATAGAATGTACTAGGTAGGATGGAATAATCCCTGCTGGTCTACTTCTGTTGAAAAGGAAGATATCTTTTTAAAATTAATAATCGTTTTCCTCAGTTTAATTTTTACATTATAATTATTTTATATTGGTTTACAAAATTATAAGATTTCAGGATTATAGTTTTACACCTACACATGTATATGTACAGTTAAACCCATCTGACGCCAAAGTTCCTGTGTTCCTCTGGCCCCTGCCTCTGGTAACCACCATGATTTTCAAAGAGTTGGCTACTTATTTTTTGTAAGTTCATTTGTTTTTCTTATCTATATTCCATGTATGTGTAAAACCATCTGATAGTTGTCTTTTACCTCTTATTTAATTTATTTAGTATAATCACCTCCAGTCCTCTCCATTTTGTCCTCAGAAATACAAAATGTATATTTTTTTAAATCTCAGACAAATAATTATTACTATTTTAAGACTTTGCTATGTATAACATTTGTGTAATTATCAGTCAGTTTTCTTATTGGCTTTTATCTTTGTCATGAACTGTATTTCCCTGGATTTTGAAATTCTATTTTTTTCCAAATTCTTATTTATATTGCCACCAGGGTTATTGCTGGAACTCAGCCCCCATACAGTGCCACTGCTCCAAGTGGCCATTTTTCTTTTCTTTGCTCTAGATAGAGGTTGAGGTAAAAAAAGCAATAGAGAGGGGAAGAGATAGAGAGATAAGAGATACTATAGCACTGTTCCACCACTCATGAAGCTTTTCACCTGCAGGTGCTCCCATATGATGACCAGAATCTCAAACCCAGAACATTGAACATGGTAGCATGTGCACTGTATTGGATAAACATCTGCTGGCCTTGTCTACATTCCTATTATTATTAATACTACTTTTATTACTGTTTATTTATTTGCCACCAGACTTACCACTGAATATCAGTACCTGAACAACTCCTCTGCTCCTGGTGGCTATGTATTTTTTCCCTCTAGATAGAGTGTGAGAGGCAGATAAAGATAGAGAAGGAAAGAGGGAGAAAAGAAGAACCACCACTCTTGAAACTTTTCCCCTATAGTTGCTCCCAACATGCTGGCTCAGTGCTTGAACCTGGGTTCTTGTAAATGGTAATGTGAACACTCTTCTGGGTAAGCTACCTGCCTCCTATTATTATTTTTTTTTTGCACACAAGTTACCCCCATCAATTTTATTATGTATTATATAGTGTACCCTTTGCCTTGCTGGGTATTGCATATTTTTATATTACTATACATTTTGATGGGCTCTTTGTTGGGATGTATTTGAGTCACCTGGAAGACTGACCCTTTGAGTCATTGCTGTTCAGACTTTGTGAGCAGTACTAGAGAAGCACAGAGGCTAGGGCTAGTTATTTCCCACCATGGGGGTATGCCACATCTGAATACTCTGCCCAGTGTCTTGTAAATCATGAGGTTTTCCAGTTTGATTAGTGGTAACAGGCATTACTCCTGCCACTGCCCCAGTATGAGTTAATGAAACAGTTTTTTTTTTTTAAATCCTTTCAGCAGGTTCTGTCCTTGATCAAGAGGCGCGTTCTCACAGGTATGCAATTTCTGTAGTTCTTTTGGATACTCTGTCCTATGAACTCTAGCTGCCTAGGTTTTCTAGACTCTTGTTAATAATCAAGATGACTGAAGCCAAGGTGGGTGGAGGAAGAAAGCAGCCTTTTATTCACGCACAGGCCAGGAGCTCAGATCTTTCTGATAACTCTGGCATCAACCAAAGGGACAGTACAAGCTTTTATAGTGGGTACAGGCTTGAGAACAAAAAGCGTCATTGCAGAAGCCGAGACTGCAAGGTGTAGGGGTGGCACTTGTAAGCATTGCTCAGGCTCTGGTTGTCTTAGTTACTGTTACCTTTCCTGCATAGCTGTGTCTGGGCAAGTTTAGCCTCAGCATAAGATACACCACTGGTGGGGAGGAGGGGTACCCTTTTAGGAGGGCAGAAACTAGCCAGGGTTACAGAAGTTGCCTTCTCAGTAAAAGTTCAGTCTGACCTTCACTGTCTGTACTTGTTATCACTTCCTCACTCAGTGAAGGCCATCCTGCATCACTGTCTTAACCACCTGCATAATCTCAGACTTTCTACTTATTATTAACCCTTTCATTATATTTTCAGTATTTCTGTTCTGTATTGAAGCCTACTTACAAATATATCACAATCAGATTGTAAGTACATATTATAAGCATATCCAGGGGCTAAAATCTGGAAATTTCCCATCACTCTCAGTTTTGTCATCTCAGCTAAGGGAATTCACCATACTCTGCCTGCATTCCTCCCTGGAAACTACCAAGACAGTTTAACTGTTATCTCTGTAAAGTTGTCAGTACAGTCTCTCTCATTATCTTTCTCTCTCTCTCTCTCTCTCTCTCTCCTGTATCTCCATTCTCTCCATGGGAAACTGTAGTAGTTCTCCCAAGGTCATAGATATGAGCTGACTTTATAACTGTGTATATCTATATATTTTTTGCCAATTTTTTCTATGGTCCTGCCTTCACTTCCTAAGTCATACCTACACTTATTACTACTTCTGAGTGTCTTTCCTTTGTTTTCTCTTCTCTCCCAGATAAGAGAAACAGTCAGCATAGTTTCTCACTTTAAAAAATCCCATAAACTTTAAATGGTGTCTGTGCAATTTGATTCACAATTCATTTGTACTCTTTAAAAGAAAACAAATGTCATTTTGTAAGACTCAAATCTTAACCCACAAGTGATATGTGAAAACTGACAAAATAGATGTAGCTGTGAGACCATTCTGTGTTCTTATCACTTTAAATGCTTTACACATATTATAAAGTTTATTTAGTCTTTATGGTTGGTCTAGGAGGGTAAGAAAGGAAATGAGGCCATTGAGGCCCTGAGAGTTTTGTTAACTTGCCCAAGGTCACACAGTAAATAGTAATGTTGGAGTTCAAATTCAGGTAGTCTGGATCCAAAGTTCTTGTTCTTAACCATGACACCCTATGGCCCTAGGGAAACAACAACAATAACAACAAAATCAAACCAACAACAACAAAAACCCAAAACTACTCTTGTCTCTGTTACTGCTCTTCAGTTTCTGTGAGTATATGTATAGACATAAACACAAAAAAATTCTGGACAAAGACATCCAGTCAACATTTATTGAAATCACACTATATGTCAGGGACTGTGTTGAGTAAACTGGTTGCCATAAAGTTCAGATACAGTGTCTATCCTTAAAAGACTCGCATTTGGTGGAAATTTCTAATTTCAGCATATGTGTTATCCTCACATTTACCTGTGTGGTACATGTCTGGGAGAGGTGTCAGTGTACCCATAAATTAAACAAAATTTGTCTTATTTGCTGTATAGTTCTGGGACATTATTTGATACCTTGTGTGTGTGTTTTCTTTCTTTTTTTTTCATTTCTTTATTGGGGAATTAATGTTTTACATTTGACAGTAAATACAATAGTTTGTACATGCATAACATTTCCCAGTTTTCCATATAACAATACAACCCCCACTAGGGCCTCTGTCATCCTTTTTGGACCTGTATTCTCCCACCCATCCACCCCAGAGTCTTTTATTTTGGTGCAACATGCCAATCCCAGTTCAGGTTCTACTTTTGTTTTCTCTTCTGATCTTGTTTTTCAATTTCTGCCTGAGAGTGAGATCTTGATACTTTCTTCATTAATGTTAGTTTCCATTCTGGGAACACCAGCAATGACTTTTAATCTAAGTACAATTCTTTAAAAAAATATTTATTCCCTTTTGTTGCCCTTGTTGCTTTTTATTATTATTATTATTGCTCTAGTTATCGTTATTGATGTCGTTGTTGTATAGGACAGAGAGAAATGGAGAGAGGAGGGAAAGGCAGAGGAAGGAGAGAAAGACACCTGCAGACCTGTTTCACTGCCTGTGAAGCGACCCCCCTGCAGGTGGGGAGCCGGGGGCTCAAACCAGGATCCTTACGCAGTTCCTTGTGCTTTGTGCCACATGCGCTTAACCCGCTGTGCTACTGCCCGACTCCCCTAAGTACAATTCTTAACATGAATTCTATTTTTGATAATCTTTTTATATTTTAAGCCTTTATCCAAAGTCATATAACTGAAAAAAATAGCAAAACTGGGATTTGAACTCAAATATAATTTGTCCTGCTTTATTTACTCATTATTTCATACTTTTTATCTGTTAGACCTAGTTTTTTTTAAGTTTTTTAACCTATTTTCAGAATTTGAAATATTTGAAATAGCTGTAAAGGTCCTTTCTGGTCTACCAGCTGTGTCAGTGTTGGTGTTAATGTTCACTAATTAATTATTTCCTAATTTATAGGATCAGACTATATATTGAATATATAATACTTTATATCTTTATTTTATCAAGTATGTTTTGTTTCAGCTTATAATCTGCTTTATTGATGTATACCAATAATCAAGAAAAGTACATTAACTTCCAATTTGATGGCAGATTTTTTATTCTTTCTTGTTTTTGTGTTTCTATTAAAATATGCTGATATATGTGCAATAACTTTATATAAATTTTTAACTGAATAGACCACCTTCTCTAAGACACATCTTTCTGTGGGCATGAAGTCTCCCAGGGATGCAACACTGAGATATTTCATCTGTGTCTTGACACCCCGCTACTAACCTGGAACAAATTGTCCATCAGAGTTCCAGTTTGGCTAGTCATGTTATTTGATCTGTAGTCTTCTCAACAGATAATCCTTGTCCTTTTGACTACACACCTGTGATTGAATTTCAGTGAAGAGCCCTAATTAGTTTTTTTTGGCTTGTGTTTCACCACTAAACCCCAGTATCTGTCAATTGGGAGAATATAAAAAGTGACAGATTTTCCAACTTTGCATCTGTCTGGTTTTAGTACTTGTCCCCTTCTTATTTTTCCAAGATACATGTTTCCATAGGTGATGTACTATTTCCTATCAGACGTCACTTCCCTCACTGTATATGAGACCATTATTTTATTCTATTTTTTTCTTTTTGATTTTTTTAGAAAATATTCTATCCTATTGTATGGAGGTAGTGGTGAGGCAAGCAGCAGGTTTCTTCTTTAAAATGTAATCTTAGAGACCAGAGGATAGCTCAGTAGGTAGGGTGCGTACCTTGCCATGCCCATGATTTTAGCTTGAGGCCTAGCACCATGTGGAAGTGCCACAATACCAGGAGAAGCTCCAGTGCTTTGCTTTCTCTTTATGTATATCTGTTTATTTCTGAAGTTAAAAAAATGAAAAAGTCAACCCAGGGTACACTATGCAAAGGAGTAACTTCATGAATGATGAAGCAGTACTGTAGTGTTTCTCCTTCTTTCCTTCTGTCTCCCATGTTTCTTACCCTCTATTAAAAAGAAAAGTCTGTCAAGAATGGTGGAATCATATAGGTGTGGAGCCCTAGTTATAAGACTGGTGAAGAGAGAAAGATAAATCCCAAATATTTAACAGACATTTAATTTTCATGACAAATAGCTTTATGAGGTAGGCCACTTTGTAAATGAGACACTGAAGGGTGACAAAAATAAAACAACTTGTCCTCTTGGTTAGAGTCACCAATAACAAACCTTCCATAGCAGTAATAACTGTCTTCTATGAATTATTTTCTTTTCTTGAAGATAAGTTACTTTTTAAAAAAAATTAAACCTAGACAGAAACTCCAAAGTGCTGGAGATAAAAAAAAGTTTGTAAAATAATCTGAACTATAGGGGCCAAGCAGTGGGGCACCCAGTTGAGTGTACATGTTACCATGCACAAGGATCCAGAGTCAAACTCTGGGTCTCTACCTGAAAGGTAGAAGCTTCATTCCTACTTTCCTCTCAATTTCTCTCTATCTCTATCTAATATAGATGAAAAGGGGAGAGAAAGAAAGAAAAGAAAGGAAGGAAGGAAGAAAAAATGGCCACCAGGAACCATGGATTCATCAAGCATGTACCCAGCCCCAACTATAACCCTGGTGCAATAAAGAAAGAAAGAAAGAAAGAAAGAAAGAAAGAAAGAAAGAAAGAAAGAAAGAAAGAAAGAAAGAAAGAAAGTAGAAAGTGCATGTTGGCCCTCCCAGTCCTATTCCCCAAGAGAAACTGGTGATAATGACTGTTGTTCAAGAATTTTATGTTGTTTTCCATAGAAACATGACTAGGTAAGTAATTAATGAAAGTAATCAATCAGTATAGTCCATTTCCACTTAGGGGGTATATTTTCATGCAGATCTATGATTATTTTTATTTGTTTATTTGTGATTAATAGTAGGTTACAAGATTGTAAGATTATAGTATATATTTCCACACTAAACCCACTACCAGAGTTCTGTATCCCCACTCTCCAACCTCCCAAAGATAACCACTATAGTTCTCACAAGTCTTACAGTTTTCTTGCTTCAGTTTTTTTTCAAGTTCATGTGATCTCTAAATTCCACATATGAGTGAAACTATCTGGTAGTTGTCTTTGTTTACTTATTTCATTAAGCATAATCACCTCCAGTTCTATTCATTTTGTCCCAAAGGACACAACATCTTTTTTGACTGCAGAGTAGTATTTAGCCAGTCATCTGTTGATGGACATTTGGACTGCTCCCACTACTTGACTGTTAAGGATAATGTAGCTGTAAACATAAGGGTGCATATGTTCCTTCAAATTAGTGTTTGAGTGCCTTTTGGATAAATTCCTAAGAGTGTTATCACTGGATCATAAGGTAATTCCATTTTTATTTTGATTAAGGACTCTTCATACAGTCTTCCACAGGGGCAGCACCAGTTTTCATTCCCAACAGCAGTGTAGCAGAGTTCCTTTTTCTCCATACCCTCGACAACACTGTCATTTCCTGATTAGTTGATGTAAGCCATTCTTTCAGATGTGAGGTGTTATTTCAGTGTAGCTTTAATTTGCATGTCTCTAATGATAAGTGGGGCATTTCATATATATATATATATATATATATATATATATATATATATATATATATGAATAAGGATAGAGACATTGAGAAGGGAAGGGGAGCTAGAGAGGAAGAGAGGCAGAGAGACACCTGCAGCCCTGCTTCACCACTCATGAAGCTTTACCTCTGCAGGTGGGGACTGGGGGCTTGAACCTGGGTCCTTACACATGGTAATACATGCACTTAACTAGTTGTGCCACCACCCAGCCCCTGAGCATTTATTTCTTTATATGTCTCTGGGCCATGTTTCCCTTGGAAAATTGTTTAGTTATTTGGCTTATTTATTTATTTATTTATTTTAACTTCTTACAGGTCTAAAACTTTTCTAAATTTCTTTATTGGGGAATTAATGTTTTACATTCGACAGTAAATACAATAGTTTGTGCATACATAACATTTCCCTGTTTTCCAAATAACAATACAACCCCTACTAGGTCCTCTGTCATCCTTCTTGGATCTGTATTCTCCTCACCCACCCACCCCAGAGTCTTTTACTTTGGTGCAATACGCCAATTCCAGTTCAGGTTCTACTTGTGTTTTCTTTTCTGATCTCATTTAAAACATTTTTAATGAGTGCACAGTATATAATTAAGTGTATTATTTTGTGTAATTATTCTCCTGTTAAATATTATTTTATTGTTTTTCACTTATACTGTGTTAACATTTTGTATTCACATTTCTTTGAATATTTCATTGTACAAATTCTCAGATATGGTGTGCCTATTTTACAATGTATTTGATTTATCCTGGGGATTACTCTTTCATACATGGCTATAGTGATCTTTGTAAAAGGAATTTGATCATATGATTTCCCAACATCAAAAATAAAACAACAGTGATGTTTTATTGCTTTCTATTGTTTATATAATAAATCTTCTATATTGTTTACATAATAAATTTTAAAATTCATAATTTTAAGAGTGTTTTACAGATACATTGTCTGACACCAATTTGTCTAGCTTAAACTTCTTCACCAACAAATATATATACTCTGCTCTATAAGGTAGTATTCACGTCTTCTGTGTAGCTTTCTAAGTATACAATTCTTGTCCCTCCAAGCAAGATAGAACAACTTTTTTCTTCTCTAAATTGCCACAACACTTAATTTATGGTCCCTTTGATAGACTTTTGAAATATATTTATTTTAATGAGAGAGCGATACAGAAACACCAGAGCACTGCTCAGCTCTGGCATACAACGGTGCTAGGTATTACATCTGAGTCCTTGGAGCCTCAGGCATGACAGTCTTTTGCATTACCATTATGCCTCCTCCCCAGCCCCTTTTGATAGAATGTACTATATTGAACTCTTATATTTATATATCTTTCTCCCTTATTATGTGAATTTCTTTCTTTAAAAAAATTTTTTTTATTTATAAAATGGAAACACTGACAAGACCATAGGATAAGAGGGGTACATTTCCACACAATTCCCACCATCAGATCTCCATTTCTCATTCCCTCCCTGGATAGCTTTCCTATCCTTTAACCCTCTGGGAGCATGGACCCAGGGTCATTATGGGGTGCAGAAGGTGGAAGTTCTGCTTTCTGTAATTGTTTCCTCACTGAACATGGTGTTGACAGGTCGAGCCATACTCGCAGCCTGTCTTCCTCTTTCCCTAGTGGGGCATAGCTCTGGGGAAGCAGGGGTCCAGGACATATTGGTGGGGTTGTCTGCCTAGGGAAATCAGGTTGGCATCATGGTAGCATCTGGAACCTGGTGGCTGAAAAAGAGTTAAGATAGAAAGTAGAGCAAATTGTTGACTAATCATGTACCTAAAGGCTGGAATATTTTGGACGAAGATTTGAGGTCTCCGTTTTGGAAAAAGCTATTAGGTCTATTTTAGGTATATTCCAAGGGCCCTATGACTTTACGAGTTTTTGCCTGAGCCTGACATCCAGTATGCAGGCGACCTAACCTATTGTTGGGGGGATGGTGTCATAGTTGGAAAAAGGACTAGAAAGCTGGATCAGGGAAGAGAGTAGCTCCAAAATATGGGAAAAGTGTTGTATGCTTTACATTGGGTTCTAGTTCTCCCCCGCCAAGAGAATTGGATCAGTCCTGTTAATTTTGTGGGCCCGCTTGGCCCCACTGCTAGGAACCCTGCCAGAGTTTCAGAGTTCCAGAGTTGGAGAGGGTTCTTGAGTTTCAGAGTAAGAGAGAGTGCTTGTGCCGCCGCAAAGAGACAGCAGAGTTCTGTTTGGTGATTAGTTTGTCTTAGTTTATGAATCGTTGTTCTTGAATAAAGAAATACAGCTTCCCTGCCCAGCTGTTGTCTCTGCGTCTCTGTTACCCACCATGAAGCCAACCTACCCAGCAAGAGCCTTCCGAATTTTAACAACAAATGGCACCCATGTGGACCTGACCTGCACATCTCTCAGATAAGTAAAGACAATTTGGCTACCTATACACTATGGCCTTCTCTTCTGCTTGTGAAGAGATCTCCAAAGGCCTCTGCTCTTTCTTCACGAGACTGTTTTGCTGTTTCTGGAACATTTATCTCTGGACCACTCTGTGGTTTCCACTCGCTCGGGCGAACTCAGAACAGCCAGCGGGAAGAGCCAGCGGGCGGGAGGCGAGGTGCGGAGCTGCTGTTTCCACCTGGTTAAACAGCCAGCCAGCTGGCTGCGCCCAGGCAACCCCGCGCACCGCGCCCGCAGCCCCGCAGCCTGCAGGAGGCCGATGCCAGCACACAAGAGCCCCAAGAGCCCCGCAGCCCGCAAGAGGCTGACGCCAACATGCTGGAGCCCGATGCCAACACGCTGGAGCCCGATGCCAACATGCAAGAGCCTGAGGCCAGCCCACAGGAGCCGGCTCTCCACCGCTGCCACTGGATGCGTGATCCCTCCACGCTGCTCGGCCACTGCGAGCAGGGCAGCAGACATGGCAGGGCCATGGGGCAGGGCCGTGGTGGCCTATCATGGCCGCCACCCCTGGGCACCTAGGCCCACACCTTCTACAAGCCTGGCCTGCCTGCCCTCTTGCTATAAATTCTGGAACGATCCCAGGCCTCCCAGACCCCCGGGCTCCCTGCCGAAACTGGACACACGAGATCTCCAGCTGCCAGTCCGGTCTGAAGGCAGACAAGCTGGAGTAAGCAGAGATTTGTGCAGAGATCACAACCTGCAATTCCTAGAAGTGAAGCTGTGCAGGAAGCCACCTCCGGATGGTGAACCCCCCCCCAACAACTAAGACAGTACATATCTAAATTTGTGTTTAAAATGACATGTCTTCGTAACAAAGGTTTCTCTCCTTGTGTATTAATGACCATGTTTATGTGTATGTTTAAAGTTTGGTAAACAGTAACTTTAAGGCTAAATTCTTACTAGTCAAAGTTAAATAAAAAAGGTTTTCAACGTAATTCTCATAAAGATAAAATTAACTTACATTTAAAGTCTAAGGTAAAAATTAGTTAACAAGCAATATATTTTAACTAAGTTGGTCTAAACAAAAGGTTAAATAGACTTGTTGATGTGTAAAACTCTCCATTACCTTCTCTATTAGAAATGGTAGATCGCACAATGGCTATGCTAATTATTCTCATGCCTGAGGTTTCCTTTCCTGAGTACAACGTGACTCCATCTTGAATGGGTGTAACAAAAGGTTAAAAGATGTTGTTGATATGTAAAAGTCTCAAATTCCTTCTCCATTAGAAATATGCTAATAACAAGTTTTGTTTCATAGTAAGTAAATTGTAGCCAGCTGCCTTTGGGACTCTAGGCCGTTCCCCACCCCCATACAAATGTCCGTCGAGACAGGTACGCCCCCCAGAGGCAAGAAATGTTTTTTTTAAGCTGATAAAGTTTAGCCCACAGAGACAGATATGGCCGCCTCAGGCCTTCCCTTAGCAGCACACTGGTTCTTGTTACTTGCTTGCATGTTTCTCCATGTTTGTGCCAGTTTCTTTTTATAAAAATGCCTGTACGATATAGGTTTCTGTTCACCCCACACCCTTGATACTGTAGCCATTTAGTTAAAAGAATAGGGGGAATTGTTGTATGCTTTACATTGGGTTCTAGTTCTCCCCCGCCAAGAGAATTGGATCAGTCCTGTTAATTTCGCGGGCACGCTTGGCCCCGCCCCTAGGAACCCCGCCAGAGTTTCAGAGTTCCAGAGTTGGAGAGGGTTCTTGAGTTTCAGAGTAATAGAGAGTGCTTGTGCCGCCGCAAAGAGACAGCAGAGTTCTGTTTGGTGATTAGTTTGTCTTAGTTTATGAATCGTTGTTCCTGAATAAAGAAATACAGCTTCCCTGCCCAGCCGTTATCTCCGCATCTCTGTTACCTGCCGTGAAGCTATTCCGGCCGGCTAGAGCTTATGAATTTTTAACAACAGAAAAGTATACTCCATCTATCTGATCTGGGGCCCATATTCAGCACAGCAGCCTATATAACCTCTGCATCCCTGTAGGTCTGAGCTTATATTCTGTGGTCACACTAGGAACATTCCAGGCTGTGCCAATTTCAGGACCCATCATCCTCGAGTGATAGGCAGATTATGCTATCCAACCTCCCTTTGGAGAATGGAACATTCCCTGCCATTGTTGATCCACATTGAGGGCAAATTCTGACAGGGGCCCACAGAGGGGGGTCTATCATATTGTTCCTGATGGAGATGACCAGTGACAGTGGTGAAAGGGATCTGTTAGAGGTCTAGGCCCATCATGTCTGTGTGGGAATCGCAGTACTCCCTGGCTAGGGCCCCACCCCTGTGATGGGGTGGCCTGAAAGTGACTAAAGAGTCATCATTAAAATATGCCAGTCTCCTGTCCTTTCTATTTCAATTCTTTATACTCCACATATGAGTGCAATTCTCTTGTAGTTATCCTCCATTTTCTTACTTCAGTAAGCACAGTCACTGCCAAGTCCATCTATTTAGTCCCAAGGGACACATTATATATATTTAACTACTGTGCAGTACTCCGTATGTCCCATAACTTTTTTTTATTTATGACTCAAATTAGTGATTCTTATTACATTACTGAAGGCTTCCCCCTCCATATCTTAAGTAATCTTCATAGGGTTTCCCCTCTCCCCCAGTATTTTAAAGTTTTAATCAGGAAAATGAAAAGGAACACATGGAACTCAGCAGAGTACATGGGCCATTTGAGCAAAGATGGAAACTGATGCTCATTTTTATTCACTTCTAAGGCCCTACCTTCACTTCCTTTCTAAGCCACACCGACACCTGTTACAACTTCCAAGTGTCCTTCCTTTTCCCTCTTCCCTCTCAGATAAGAGAAACAGTGCCTGAATTCCTCAGTCGTTATCCAGGTTCTCTTCCCTCTCAGTGATGAAGCAAAAGTTAAAAAAAAAAATCCTTGGTTACAAAAGTTCAAGGTCCCAGAATGCTAGTGTCCTGTCAGAGTAGGTGCTTAACAAGTGTGTGAAATGGGAGAATTTTGTCCATGCATGTTTTATTAGCAATAAGAACCTTGGTAACTAGTGTAAGTCATACATATGTGTTTGCTTTTGTGGAATCAGGCCCTTACACAGCATAATTTCACCACTCTAGTCATTCTGTTGTTCGGTTGAAAGAGCTTCCTGCATTATCATAGCACCTCTCCTATAGTGTCTCATGGGCATGAACTTTGTGCACATGAAGGCATGCACATTACCTAATTAGTTATCCATTTCATGATGGCAGTTCCGAAGTGGAGCTGAAATCAGACAGAATTGTGAGAACATGGAAGCTTGTCAGGAAAGGAGAAATAGGCTTAAAACTGCCAGTACTCCCCATATGGGTTTCTTTTATACTATAGAGACATTTGTCTGTTTTTTTTTTTTTTTTTGGTTAATGACTTATGAATTGATAACATTTAAATTGTTGGAAATTGGGTGGTTAAGGATCCATTTGGTGGAGGGGCAGTTTGAACTCAGCTGTTCTGTGCTTTTTTTTCCTTCAGACTAATATGCTTATGCTGAAGACCTACACCTATCTCATAGTCATAATTTTTCCTTTTTTAAAAAATTTTATTTAAGAAAGGATAAATTAACAAAACCATAGGGTAGGAGGGTTACAACTGCACACAATTCCCACTACCCAATCTCCATATCCCATCCCCTCCCCTGATAGCTTTCCCATTCTCTATCCCTATGGGAGCATGGACCCAGGGTCATTGTGGGTTGCAGAAGGTAGAAGGTCTGGCTTCTGTAATTGCTTCCCCACTGAACATGGACATTGACTGGTCGGTCCATACTCCCAGTCTGCCTCTCTCTTTCCCTAGTAGGGTGGGTCTCTGGGGAAGCGGAGCTCCAGGACACATTGGTGGGGTCTTCAGTCCAGGGAAGCCTGGCCGGCATCTTGATGGCATCTGGAACCTGGTGGCTGAAAAGAGAGTTAACATACAAAGCCAAACAAATTGTTGAACAATCATGGACCCAAAGCTTGGAATAGTGGAGAGGAAGTGTAAGGGGGGTACTCACTGCAAACTCTAGTGTACTTTTGTTTTCATGTATATATTTTGCACTAGTTTATGGATACGTGTGAGCATATGCTCTCTCACAGAACCTGGTCTATATCTAGGTTTTGGGACTTTGTTAGAAAGTGAACCACCTGGGATGGAATTAGAGAATACTATGAAAGGAAAGGTCTTACCCAAGTAATGAAGCTGAAGGGTTGTCATTCCACACGTGTAGTCTCTGGACACAGTCTGAGCTGAAGCATGTTGGGTGGCAATCATTGTGTTGATTAGGTTGCGATCGGCAGATGTAATATTATTTGATATGGATTGGGAGAGGCATGCGGGAAAGTGGGCCCTATCCTAAGGTTCCAGGACTGGGGGAAATATAGGCTCTCTAGTGGAGATGTGAGGTTTCTGCTGTCTTAGGGTTCAAAAAGACAATGGATAGTTAATATTATCATCACATTATTTGGTAATTGTGTTAACTTTGAAAAGTCCTTTTGTTAGGGTTTGCTGTACAGTACCCATTATCTTGTATGTAGCTGTGCCATTGGTTGCTTCTGCTCTACTTGGTCTAGGCTTTTGAGAGAGTCCACATATCAAATACACAACCTATATATTAAAAAGAATCAGTCTGTGTTTTAAAAACTTCAAGACATAAAATTAATTTTCCCCGTCTCATATTAATTAACTAGTGATTTATATGACTATACTTTACTAGGAGTGTACATAAACACCATTTCCACCACCAAAAGACTGTGTCCTATCCGACCCACCCACCCCCACCACCCACTGGACCAAGAAGCTGCATGTCTACCCCTCACCACAGGGTTTTTTCTTTGGGGCCCAACTTTCAGTTTAGTCAGATACTGATTTTAGTTTCCCTTTCAGATCTTCTTTCTCAACTTCTGTTGATGAGTGGGATCACCCCATACTCGTCTTTATCTTTCTAACTTAGCTCACTTAACATAATTCCTTCTAGCTCTGTCCAAGATGGGTCAGAGAAGGTGGGTTCATTGTTCTTGATAGCTGGATAGTATTCCATTGTGTATATATACCACAGCTTTCCCAGCCACTCATCTGTTGTAGGGCACCTGGGTTGCTTCCAGGTTTTAGCTATTATAAATTGTACTGCTATGAACAAAGGAGTACACACCTCCAGGAGAGGAATTACTGGATCATATGGAAGGTCCAGGTCTAGCCTTGTGAGAGTTTTCCAGACTGCTCTCTACAGAGGCTGGACCAATTTACATTCCCACCAGCAATGCAAAAGGGTTCCTCTGTCCCCACAACCTCTCCAGCATTTGTTACTGCTGTCCTTTTTGATGTATGCCATTCTTACAGGAGTGAGGTGGTATCTCAATGTTGTCTTAATATTTGCATTTCTCTGACAATCAGTGACCTAGAGCAGTTTTTCATATGTTTATTAGCCTTTTGGATCTCCTCTGAGGTGAATGTTTTGATCATATCCTCTGCCCATTTTTGGATAGGGTCATTTGCTTTTTTGGTGCTAAGTTTGCTGAGCTCTTTATATATTTTAGTGATTAGTTTCTTGCCTGATGTATGGCATGTGAAGATCTTCTCCCATTCTGTGATGGGTCTCTTTGTTTGTTTAATAGTTTCTTTGGATGTGCAGAAGCTTTTCAATTTGATGTAGTCCCATTGGTTTATTTCTGCTTTAGTCTACCTTGCTATTGGGTTTGATTCATCAAAGATGTCCTTGAGGTATAGGGGGGAAAGTGTTTTACCAATGTTTCCTCAAAGTATTTGATTGTTTCTCGTCTGACATCCAGGTCTTTGATCCATTTGGAGTTGATTTTTGTTTCTGGTGAGATAAAGTGGTTCAATTTCATTCTTTTGCATGTTACAACCCAGTTTTCCTAGCACCATTTGTTGAAGAGAGGCTCCTTCTTCCATTTAATGCTTTGAGACCCCTTATCAAAGATTAGGTGTCCATAGGTGTGAGAATTTATTTCTGGGCTTTCAATTCTGTTCCACTGGTCTGTGTGCCTATTTTTATTCCAGTACCATGCTGTTTTGATAATGATGGCTTTATAATATAGTCTGAGATCTGGGAGTGTGATGTTTCCATTTCTGTTTCTTTTCCTCAAGATGGTTTTGGCAATTCTAGGTGTTTTCAGGTTCCAAATAAATGATTGTAGTGTTTGTTCTGTTCTCTTAAAGAAGCTTGGTGGAACTTTGATGGATATTGCATTAAATTTGTATATGGCTCTGGGGAGAATATTCATTTTGATGATATTTATTCTTCCAATCCATGAGCATGGGATATCTTTCCATTTCTTGATATCAGTTTCCATTGAATATGATGTTGGCTGTAGGTTTGCTATATATGGATTTCACTATGTTGAGGAATTTCCTGTCTATTCCCATTTTTTGTAGAGTTTTGAGCATGACTGGGTGTTGGATTTTGTCAAAGCCTTTCTCTGCATCTATTGAGATAATCATGTAGTTTTGGGCTTTGATTTTATTGATGTGGTGAATGACATTGATTGACTTACGGATGTTGAACCAGCCTTCCATTCCTGGGATGAATCCCACTTGGTCGTGATGAACAATCTTTTTGATGTGCTGCTGTATCTGGTTGGCCAAGATCTTGTTTAATATTTTGGCATCTATGTTCATCAGAGATATTGGTCTGTAGTTTTCCTTTTTTGTTTTGTCCCTGTCAGCTTTTGGTATCAGGGTGATGTTGGCTTCATAGAAGTTGGAAGGGAGTGTTCCTTTTTCTTTAATCTTATGGAAAAGCTTAAGAAGTAATGGTACTAACTGTTTCCTGAAAGTTTTGTAGAATTCGTTTGTGAAGCCATCTGGTCCAGGACTTTTGTTGCTGGGGAGATTCTTAATAATGGTTTCAATTTCTTTGTCCATGATTGGTGCATTTAGGTTTTGTAGTTCTTCTTGGTTCAGTTTTGAAGGGTATATGTTTCTAGGAATTGTTGCATTTATTCCAGATTCTCTAGCTTGGTGGCGTATAGTTCTTCATAGAAGTTTCACATGATTCTCTTGATTTCTGTGGTATCAGTTGTGATATCTCCTCCATCGTTTACAATTCTATTAATTTGAGTCTTCTCTCTGTTTTGTTTGGTGAGTCTGGCTAGGCGGTTGTCAATTTTTTTTAATCTTTCAAAGAACCAACATTTGGCTTCATTGATCTTTTGTATGGTTCTCTTATTTTCAATGTTGTTTATTTCTGCTCTAATTTTAGTGATTTCTGTCCTTCTGGTTGCTTTAGGGTTCCTTTGTTCCTCTTACTCTAAGTCCTTGAGGTGTGCAGTAAGGTCTTTCATTTGAGCTTTTTCTTGTTGTTTAATATGTGATTGTATGGCTATAAGTTTCCCTCTCAATACTGTTTTAGCTGTGTCCCAAATATTTTGATAGGTTGTATCTTCATTTTCATTTGTTTCCAGGAACATTTGAATTTCCTGCTTGAGTGTCTCTCTGCCCCAGTGGTTCTTAAGTAGTACATTGTTTAGTTTCCAGATTATGTGACTTTTAATAATTTCCTGTTTGTTGTTAAATGTTAGCTTTACTCCACTGTGGTCTGAGAAGATACTTGGGATTATTTCAATGCTCTTTCATTTATTGATGCTGTCTTTGTGTCCTAACATGTGGTCTATCCTTGAGTATGTGTTATGTGGATTTGAAAAGAATGTATATTCCAGTTTTTTGGGTTTAAGGACTTTGAAAATGTCCAAGAGGTGTAGTCTGTCAATCTCTTCATTTAATTCTCTTGTTTCTTTGTTGATTCTGTGCTTTGTTGATCTGTCTAAGTGTGAGAGTGGGGTATTAAAGTCTCCCACTATTATTGTATTACTATTGATGTATTTTTGAAATTCTTTCAATAGGTGCTTGATGTATTTAGATGGTCCCTCATTGGGTGCATTGATGTTAAGTTAAGATAATTGTTAAGTCTTTTTGGCTGATTGATCCTCTAATAATTATGTAATGTCCTTGCCTATCTTTTATTACTTTATTTAATTTAAAATCTACTGTGTCAGAGATGAGAATGGCTTTTCCTTCCTTTTTTTGTGGTCCGTTAGCCTGTAGGATAGTTTTCCATCCTTTCACTTTTAGTCTGTGATTATCTTGTTGTGTCAGATGGGATTCTTGCAAGCAGCATCTGGTTGGGTTATGTTTTTTGATCCATCCTCCCACTCTGTGCCTTTTGATGGGTGAGTTTAAGCCATTGACTTTTACTGATATTATGGATTTAATGTATTGTAGTGCCATTGTTCAAATAAATTTTTGTTTGCTCTGATATATTGCAAGTATTATAGTGATGTTCTTGTTTATAAGAGGTCTTTCAGAACCTCTTTCAGGGCAGGGGAGAGTCTGTCGAGGAGGTAGGAGTAATGAGACAAGTTCTTCTCACAATGGATAAGATGCCCAGTCCCCTAGCAATGTAAGATACCCTAAGAGTTAATTCTGGTCAACCTAAAGGAGAGGGGGGAAAGATATACACCTTTATATAATATTAATAATAAAATAGAGTGGGGTAAAAAACCTGTCCCAGATTTCCTCAAGCCTCCTGAGCAGAGGCAGCTGATTGATAAGAAGAAAAAAAACAAACCTCAGGACTAGACAGTTATGCAAATCTACTATCCACTATATATTCTAGGGGTAGCTAAAGGAGAAAGGGAATTAGAGCAGAGATACACGCAGAGAGAGTCCACTCTGAGTCAGATTTCTTCCCCAAAATAATTCCCAAACGTTTATCAGTGAATTCAGAAAGCTGAAGAAGGAAGGAAGAAAGGATGAAAAGAATGATAAAAAGAAGAAAAAAAGAAAGAGATAGAGAAAAAAGAAAAAGATAAGAAAAAGAACAATAATAAAAGAGCAGTGAAAGGAAAGAGTTATTTATTTATTATTATTTAGTTAGCTATGTGGGGGGGGGAGCGAGAGAATAGGTAGGGGCAGTAGGAAAAGTGAAACAAGTTATTTTAGCAGTTAATAAGACACCCAGTCCCCTAGCAATGGAAAATACACTAAAAGTTAATTCTGGTCAACCTGAAGTAGGGGGGAAAGGGGTACGCGTTTATCTTGCATTGATGATAACATAGAACAGAGTAAAAAACCTGTCCTGCCTTCAGCTTGGATGTCTCCATATGGCCTCATGCCCCCTGAGCAGAGGCAGCTGATTGGCTACTTAGAAAGAAAAAAGGCCAAAGGTTTCAGAAGGGAATAGTATTAGAATGAATGACACCTCCTGGTGGGACAGGAATCTTGGTAAAGAAAGAAGCTCAGCAGGGGAGCCTGCTAGGAGCAGATCTCTGGTCCCCAGGGACTGGTTATGGTGGGGGGAGGGAGTGCGCTTCAGGAATAGTAATTTAAAAGAATTTTTTCCCCTTTCTTTTCACTCTATTTTCTAACCCAAATTGAGTTATAGTCACCTCCTTGGTGTTACTGCTAGGACCCCTTATTGACTGGCCTACTAAAGGCAAAAAATCCTACCATTTCCAGTAGATGTGGCCGGAGCTCAAGCTACTAGCAGCTTCTCATTCTGCCATCTTCCGGAATCCTCCAATTTTTCCTTTTTTATTAGTGATTTAATATAGTTTACAGAATTACAAGATAATGAGTATAGTTCTACACTGTTCTCACCACCAGAATTCTGTGCCCTCATTCCCTCCATTGGAAACTGTAGTGGGTCTCCCAAGGTCACAGAAATGGGTTGACTATTACTTCTTTTTTTTTTAGTGAGAAACAAATTCAGTGTTTATTCCATATTTTTCTCAGAATCAATTTCTTTAAAAAATTTTTTATTTATAAAAAAGAAACACTTGACCATAGGATAAGAGGGGTCAATTCCACACAATTCCCACCACCAGAACTCCATATCCCCTCTCCTCCCTTGATAGCTTTTCTGTTCTTTAACCCTCTGGGAGTATGGACCCAGGGTCATTATGGGGTGCAGAATGTGGAAGGTCTGGCTTCTGTAATTGCTTCCTCGCTGAACATGGGCATTGACAGGTCGATCCATACTCCCAGCCCGTCTCTCTCTTTCCCTCGTGGGGCAGGGCTCTGGGGAAGCAGGGCTCCAGGACACATTAGTGGGATCGTCTGCCCAGGGAAGTCAGGTTGGCATCATGTTAGCATCTGGAACCTGGTGGCTGAATAAAGAGTTAACATATAAAGCCAAACAAATTGTTGACTAATCATGAACTATTACTTCTATAACTGTCTGTCTATATTTATATGTATGTATTTTGCCCAAATATATTTTGCTCATTTTCCTATGGTCCTGTATTCTTTTCCTTTCTAAGTCACACCTACACCTATTACTACTTCCTTTTTTTGCTTTTGTTTCTGATGGAATTGGGTTTCAGACCCCTCTGGTCATCTTCCCATAACATTTCTCCCCCTCTGGGAGTATGGACCAGAATTCTTTTTGGGGTGTTGAAGGTGAAAATTCTAGCTTCTGTAATTGCTGGGTTTTTTTTTTTCTGTAAAGTCTAACTTCTTGTGGTCCTGGAGGTTGAACAGTGGATAAAGCATTGGATTCTCAAGCATGAGGTCCTGAGTTTGATCTCCGGCAGCACATGTACCAGAATAATTTCTGGTTCTTTCTCTCCACCTACCTTTGTATTTTGTAAATAATCTTTAAAAAATAAAAATAAAATCTAAGTTTTTCATTTGGGGCAGGATTAAGATGTGAGTGCCAATGATAAATAGGTTAGACATATCTGTGTGTTGTCCTTTTACCTGATACAAGTGAAAGGCTCTAGGGTTGTGGGCCTATTCAGAAGTAAAAATGTGTGAAAGTAGTTCTTCTCTTTTTCCAGGTAGCTGATAGCTCTCTTGGTACGGTGATTTAAGGAGAATTATAAAGGAAAGAAATAAAATAAATCATGTCAGAGATACTTGACCTTTCTTTTCTGTCTGAAGTGGAAAGAGATTTGATTCTCAGTGTTCTACAGAGAGATGAAGAACTCCGGAAAGCAGATGAGAAAAGAATTAGGTAAGACTCCCAGAAAGAACATGGGCTCTCAGGCCTTTGTCAGATAATATCCACACCTTTCTTTAAACCTAACATCTGACTTTCGAAGATACTTGTATATGAGGTTTACCATTCTTCATTGTGGTTGTATTCTGAGGTTTTGCTTTTGCAGAACCAAGTAGTATTTCTGCCTCTGCCCCTCAACTCCTTTCCATTCATTATTTATGTCCTGAATTGCTCATGCTTATTTTTATTTTGATCTTTACAGACGACTGAAGAATGAGTTACTGGAGATAAAAAGGAAAGGGGCCAAAAGAGGCAGCCAGCACTATAGTGACCGAACCTGTGCTCGGTGCCAGGAGAGTCTGGGCCGTTTGACTCCTAAGACTAACACTTGCCGGGGTTGTAATCATCTCATTTGTCGGGACTGCCGTATTCAGGAGAGCAATGGTATCTGGAGGTGCAAAGTGTGTGCCAAGGAAATGTGAGTGTCAGCTATGGATGAGTAGAGGGATGTATCATCTGTGGTTGGGTAGAAAGGAAATGTGGTAAGAATTTTTCTTCCTTGCTTTTGTTGGTTGAATTATAAGAGTCTTTTTATTTTTCTTTTCAGAGAGCTGAAAATGGCAACTGGAGACTGGTTTTATGACCAGAAAGTGAATCGTTTTGCTTACCGCACAGGCAGTGAGATCATTAGGATGTCTCTGCGTCGCAAAACTGCAGGTACTGAATCTGTTAAAGGATAGATCCATGATATAGTTTATAGTTGACCTCAATGGCAGATTCCTGGTGTGAAATTCTAGTGTATTTTTATTGTTGGTGTCTTAACACCTTGGACTCCACCTATTCCCAGGGAATATAAAATATTATACTACCATCCTTTAACCATATGTGATGTATTTCCCTTTCCTTTATCGTCACTACCATTTGACATACTTTCGTTTGTCTTGAAGTGAATAAGAGAGAAATGGTGGGACAGTCTCTCCTTCACCAGTCAGAGGTGGGCATTATCTGGCCAGGAAGAAAGATCATCCAGGAACAACAGAAGGAGCCCAGGTAAGAACCAAGCAATTGCTTTCATCTCTCTCACTCTCTCTCTCTCTCTCTCTCTCCATATATATATATTATGTGTATATAAATTTCTTATTATAAAATGGTAGATGTTCAAATCATAAGATTTTTTTGAAATATACAGGAAAAAGACAAGAAGAAAAAATTTCTAATCTTCCTGTTTCATATGTAAACATAAACATCTTGGATTAATTATTTTGTTCTATATAAGAACAATATGAAGGCAAATAAAAGAATTTACACTCATTATGGAATTTTCATTATTGAAAATTCAACCAGAAAGCACAAGGACCAGCGTAAAGATCCCAGATTGAGCCCCCGACTCCCCACCTGCAGGGGAGTCGCTTCTCAAGTGGTGAAGCAGGTCTGCAGGTGTCTATCATTCTCTCCCCCTTCCTGTCTTCCCCTCCTCTCTCCATTTCTCTCTGCCCTATCCAAAAATGATGACATCAACAATAACAATAATAATAACTACAACAATAAAACAATAAGGGTAACAAAAGGGAAAATAAATAAATATTAAAAAAGAAAATTCAACCAGTATAGGAGAGAATACAGCAAAATATATCACCCAAATTTACACTACCTAGTACTCATATTATGTGAAAATTATTCTATAAATTATTTCTATAAATGTGTGTGTGTGTGTGTGTGTGTGCCTGTGTGTGTATAAAGGAATGGATGTATGGACTAAAAAACTGTGGGATAATAGTAAATTAAAAGCATCATATTTAATTTACACTGACTTTAACATAATAAAAAATGAAATGAAATGGAAGAATAGCTAAACTTTAGATAGATGTTTATGTACTACAAAACACAGTAGTTATTAACAGTCCTCTAAGAAGAAGAAAAAACATTGTGAAGACCACTGAGCTATTCTCTTTTTTCAGCTTTTCTTTTGGTAATAGTCTTACTAAAGTGGTATGCGAATACCAATGGTTCACATACTTATGGTGTATAATGCATTCTTTCTTTTTTAAAGCATAACCATTTCTTCTTCTTCCAGCGTTTGCCAGCATAACCATTAAATCACTGCAATTGATTGTTATTACCTTAGAAAAAACCCTATGCAAAAAAAAGAGAAAGAAACCCTATGCCTTTTATATATCATCCCCCACACCTCCCAGTATCCCTACCCTTTCTCATTCCTAAGTAATTCTAAATCTATAATCCTTTCTGTCCGTATGGGTTTGCCTAATTTAAATAGAATCACATAATAGGTGATCCTTTTAGACTCCTTTCTCTCACATATTTTCAGTGTTTATCCATACTGTATCAGTACTTCATTAGTTTTTATTGGAAAATAAAATTCTTTTATATTATCATATACTAATATCTTCTTACTCATTCATCCATTGTAAATATGGGTTATTTCTACTTTTTTACAGTAAGAATAATACTGTAATGAGTGTTTGCTTTTTAAAAATTTCTTTATTGGGGAATTAATGTCTTACATTTGACAGTAAATACAATAGTTTGTGCATGCATAACATTTCCCAGTTTTCTGCATAACAATATAACCCCCACTAGGTCCTCTGACATCCTTTTTGGGACTGTATTCTCCCCCTCACCCACCCCAAAGTCTTTTACTTTGGTGCAATACACCAATTCCAGTTTAGGTTCTACTTTTGTTTCTTCTTCTGATCTTGTTTTTCTACTTCTGCCCGAGAGTGAGATCATACCATAGTCATCCTTCTGTTTCTGACTTACTTCACTTAACATGATTTTTTCAAGCTCCATCCAAGATCAGCTGAAAACGGTGAAGTTACCATTTTTCACAGCTGAGTAGTATTCCATTGTGTATATATACCACAGCTTGCTCAGCCACTCATCTGTTGTTGGACACCTGGGCTGCTTCCAGGTTTTTGCTATTACAAATTGTTCTGCTAAGAACATATGTGTACACAGATCCTTTTGGATGGGTGTGTTGGGTTCCTTAGGATAGATCCCCAGAAGAGGAACTGCAGGGTCATAGGGTAGATCTATTTCTAGTATTCCGAGAGTTCCCCAGACTGTTCTCCACAGAGGTTGGACCAATTGACATTCCCACCAGCAGTGCAGGAGGGTTCCTTGGACCTTACAACCTCTCCAGCATTTGCTGCTGCTACTTTTTCTGATGTATAACATTTTCACAGGAGTGAAGTGTAATCTCATTGTTGTCTTTATTTGCATTTCTCTGAAAATCAAAGACTTGGAGGAATTTTTCATGTGTTTCTCGGCCTTTTGCATCTCTTCTGTGCTGAATATTCTGTCTATGTCTTCTCCCAATTTTTGTATGTGGTTATTTGTTTTCTTGTTGGTGAGTTTGGCAAGCTCTTTATACATTTTGGTTATTAAACTCTTGTCTGATGTATGGCTTCTCCCATTCTGTGAGGGGTCTCTTGGTTTGGGTATTGGTTTCTTTTGCTGTGCAGAAGCTTTTTAACTTGATGTAGTCCCATAGGTTTATACTTGCCTTAGTCTTCTTTGTAATTGGATTCATTTCATTGAAGATGTCTTTAAAATTTATGTGGAAAAGAGTTCTGCCAATATTTTCCTCTAAGTAACCGATAGTTTTTGGTCTAACATCCAAGTCCTTGATCCACTTGGAATTCACTTTTGTTTTTGGTGAAATATAGTGGCTCAGTTTCATTCTTTTGCATGTTTCAACTCATTTAAAAAAATTTTTTATTTAAGTAAGGAGACATTAACAAAACCATAGGATAGGAGGGGTGCAACTCCACACAATTCCCACCACCCAATCTCCATATCCCATCCCCTCCCCAATAGCTTTCCCACTCTCTATACCTCTGGGAGTATGGATCTAGTCAACTCATTTTTTTCCAACACCATTTGTTGAAGAGACTCTGCTTTCCCCCATTTAAGAGTCTGGGCACCTTTGTCAAAGATTAGATGTCCATGGGTGCGGGGGCTTACTTCTGGCCTCTCAATTCTATTTCACTGGTCAGTGTGTCTAGTCATGTTCCAGTACCAAGCTGTTTTGATGACAACAGCCCTATAATACAATTTGAGATCTGGGAGTGTGATGCCTCTAGTTCTGTTCTATCTTCTTAAGATAGTTTTGGCAATTCTAGGTCTTTTCTGGTTCCAGATAAACATTTTTAGCATTTGATCTATTCTCCTAAAAGTGGGGTTGGGATATTGATGGGGATAGCATTAAATTTGTATATGGCTCTGGGTATTATATTCATTTTAATCTTTGTATCTTTTTTTCAATTTCCTTGAGTAGTGATTCATAATTTTCAGTATACAAGTCTTTCACTTCTTTGGTTAGGTTTATTCCTAGATATTATATTGGTTTTATTGCTATAGTAAAAGGAATTGATTTCTAGATTTCATCTTCTTCTAACTTAGTATTTGCATAGAGGAATGCCACTGACTTTTGAATGTTAATTTTGTAGCCTGACACCTTACTGTATTGCCTGATGATTCCCAAAAGTTTCTTGCTGGATTCCCTAGGTTTTCCAATGTATACTATCATGTCATATGCAAATAGGGAGAGTTTGACTTCTTCTTTTCCAATCTGTATGCCTTTAATTCCTTGCTCCTGCCTGATTGCTATGGCAAGAACTTCCAACACTATGTTGAATGATAATGGTGATACTGGCCAGCCCTGTCTAGTACCTGATCTGAGTGGAAATGCTTCCAGTTTTTCACCATTGAGTTCATATTGTTGGCTGTAGGTTTGCTATATATAGACTCCAATATCTTGAGGAATTTTCCATCTATTCCTATTTTTGTAGCGTTTTGATCGTAAAGGGATGTTGGGCTTTGTCAAAGGCTTTCTCTGCATCTATTGATATGACCATGTGGTTTTTGGTCTTGGTTTTATTGATTTGGTGGATCATGTTGATAGATTTACGTATATTAAACTAAACTTGCATCCCTGGGATAAACCCCACTTGATCATAATGAACAATCTTTTTAATATACTGCTCTATCCGGTAGGCAAGAATTGTGTTCAGTATTTTAGCACTTATGTTCATCAGAGATATTGGTCTGTAGTTTTCTTTTTTGGTTGTGTCCCTGTCTGCTTTTGGTATCAGAGTAATATTATCTTCATAGAAGCTGGAAGGGAGTATTCCAGACTTTTAAAAGTAGAAGTATTAGTTCTTCTTTGAAGGTTTTGTAGAATTCATTTGTAATACCATCTGGTCCAGAACTTTTATACTTGGGAAGGTTTTTGATAACTTTCAATTTCATTAGCTGTGATGGGCCTGTTTATGTTATCTAGTTCCTCTTTACTTAGTTTTGGAAGTTTGCAGGTATCTAGGAAATCGTCCATTTCTTCCAGGTTCTCTAGCTTGGTGGCATATAGTTGTTCATAGAAGCCTCACATGATATGTTGAATTCCTGCGGTGTCTGTTGTAATATCTCTTCTTTCATTTACAACCCGATTTATTTGTGTCTTTTCTCTCTCTCTCTCTTTTTTTTTTTTTTTGTTAGTCTGGCTAAAGGTTTGTTGATTATGTTCAATCTTTGGAAGAACCAACATTTACTTTCATTGATTTTTTTGGTATGATTTTCTTGTTTTTAGTGTTATTTATTTCTGCCCTAACTTTAGTTATTTCTGTCCTTCTGGTTGCTTTAGGGTTCCTTTGTTCTTCTTCTAGGTCTTAAGGTATGCAATCAGGTTGTTTATTTGTGCTTTTTCTTGTTTCCTAATGTGTGCTTTTATGCCTATTAACTTCCCTCTCAGTACTGCCTTAGCTGTGTCCCAAATATTTTGATAGCTTGTGTCTTTATTTTTATTGAACTCTCAAAACATTTTGATTTCTTCCTTTATTTCCCCAGTAGTTGTTAAGTAGTGTACTGTTGAGCTTCCAAATTTTGGGATGATTACTAATCTTTTGTTGATTGTTAAGTGTTAGTTTAATTCCACTGTGGTCTGAGAAGATGCTTGGCATGATTTCAATATTCTTGTTTTTGCTGATGCTGTCTTTGTAGCATAACATATGGTCTGTCATTGAGAATGACCCATGTGTTCTTGAGTAGAATGTGTATTCCAGTTTCTCGGGGTGAATGTCTCTGAAAATATCCAATAGTTCTAGTTTATCTACCTCCTCACTTAGCTCCCTCATTTCTTTATTGATTTTCTTCCTGGATGATCTATCAGTTTGAGTGTGGTGCTGAAGTCCCCTACTATGGCTGTTAATATATCACTGTAGCTCTTTCAGTAGATGTTTAATGTATGTAGATAGCTTCTCATTGGGTGCATAGATGTTAATAATTGTTAAGTCCTCTTGATTGACTGATCCTCTGAGCATTAAGTAATGTCCATCCCTATTTTTTAAATTTTTATTTATATTAATGTCTGTTGTGTCAGATATGAAAATAGATTTTTTTGCCCTTTTTGTGGGCCATTGGTTTGTATGGTAGTTTTCCATCCTTTCCCTTTGAGTCTGTGTTTGTCTCGTTGAGTTAGGTGGGTTTCTTGTAGACAGCATATTGTTGGGTTGTATTTTCTGATCCATCCTCCTACTCTGTGCCTTTTAATCAGTGAATTTAGTTCATTGAAATTTATTGATATCAAAGATTAAAGATATTTTAATGCCATTCTTGTAGAGTTTTAGAGTATTCTTACATATTTTTAGTGGTCTGACTGTTTATAGGAGACCTTTCAGAACTTCTTTCAGGGCAGGCTTGGTGATAGTTCATTCTTTCAACTGTTGCTTGTCTGAGAAGGTTTTTATGCCTCCATCTAGTCTAAATGACTGTCTAGCAGGACACAGTAGTCTTGGTTGAAAGCCTTTCTCATTGAGCACTAGATAGATATCCTGCCATTCTCTTCTTGCTTGTAGTGTTTGTGTGTAGAAGTCTGCCACTAATCTCAGGGGTTTTCCTCTGTAGGTAACTGTTTTTCTCTTCATCCCTCAGGATCCTTTCTTTATCCTTATTCCTTTACATTCTAAATATGATGTGTCTTAGTGTCTTTAAGTTTGGGTTAATTCTGCTTGGGACCTTCTGGGCTTCTTGGACCTTTATGTCTTTGATGTTGTCTAGACTAGAGAAGTTTTCAGCTATTATGTCCCGAAGAATGCTTTCTTCTGCTCTCTCTCTCTTTCTTCCTCTGGTACACCAATAATGTGTGTATTATTTCTTTTGAAGTCATTGCATAGGTCTCTGTTGTTGTTTTCAGTATCTATTAATATCTTTTTGAGATATCTTACTTCTTTTTTTAGTTGTCTCTAATTTGTCCTCAATCTTTCTAATTCTGTCTTCAGCCTCATTTATTCTATTCTCTCCCCTCTGCTGTTTTCTGGAGTTCATCTATTTTGTTACCCTGTTCTGATACTGTTTTAGCTTGTTCAGCTAGCTGTGTTCTTAGCTCAGCTATTTCAGCTTTCAGCTCTCTAATAACCTTAAGATAATTAGTGTTTTCTTCCAGAGTCTCATTTGTTGTTTCTGCATTTCTGATGACAATTCTTTCAAACTCTTTACTAAGTCCTGTGGCTATTCCCTTAACTAGTATTTGGATGTTAACCTCATTATTCTGTGCTTCAGCCTTTGGGGGGCTTTTATATGGACTCTTGTCCTGGTTCATTTCTCCAATATTTCTTCTTGTTAGTTTAACCATTCTATATAGTATGTTATGAGGTCCGTCTCTCAATACTTTTCAGAATTACTGATCACTCTTGCCTGGATTGACTTGTGTCTAAGTAAGTTAATTAAAGGGTTCACAGTTGTGGAAAGTAACAGTTGTTTCAATATTATTTTATTTTATTTTATTTTATTTTATTTTTTTTTTAAATTTTTTATTAAAGAAAGGATTAATTAACAAAACCATAGGGTAGGAAGGGTACAACTCCACACAATTCCCACCGCCCAATCTCCATATCCCACCCCCTCCCCTGATAGCTTTCCCATTCTCTATCCCTCTGGGAGCATGGACCCAGGGTCATTGAGGGTTGCAGAAGGTAGAAGGTCTGGCTTCTGTAATTGCTTCCTCGCTGAACATGGGTGTTGACTGGTCAGTCCATACTCCCAGTCTGCCTCTCTCTTTCCCTAGTAGGATGGGTCTCTGGGGAAGCTGAGCTCCAGGACACATTGGTGGTGTCTTCAATCCAGGGAAGTCTGGCCGGCATCCTGATGACACCTGGAACCTGGTGATGCAAACTCTAGTGTACTTCTGCTTTCTTACTTTGGTGCCATACTCCAAACTCAGTCAATTTCTGCTTTGCGTTTCTACTTCTTTTTTTTTTTTTTTTTTACATGCATAACATTCCCCAGATTCCCATTCAACAATACAACCCCCACTATTTCATTCATCATTTTTCATGGACCTGTATTCTCCCCACCCACCCACCCACCCACCCCAGAGTCTTTTACTTTGGTGTAATACTCCAATTCCATTTCAGGTTCGACTTGTGTTTTCTTTTCTAATCTTGTTTTTCAACTTCGGCCTGAGAGTGAGATCATCCCATATTCATCCTTCTGTTTCTGACTTATTTCACTCAACATGATTTTTTCAAGGTCCATCCAAGATTGGCTGAAAACGGTGAAGTCACCATTTTTTACAGCTGAGTAGTATTCCATTGTATTCCTATTAAAAGACACAGAGTAGGAAGATGGATCAGAAAACACAACCCAACAATATGTTGTCTACAGGAAACTCACCTAACGTAACAAGACAAACACAGACTTAAAGTGAAAGGATGGAAAACTATCATTCAAGCCAATGGCCCACAAAAAAGGGCAGGAACAGCTATTCTCATATCTGACATGATAGACTACCCTATGATCCTGCAATTCCTCTCCTGGGGATATATCCTAAGGAACACAACATATCTATCCAAAAAAAAATCTGTGTACACATATGTTCTTGGCAGCACAATTTGTAATAGTCAAAACCTGGAAGCAACCCAGGTGTCCAATAACAGATGAGTGGCTGAGCAAGTTGTGGTATATATACTCAATATTATTTTAATCCCTCAGTTGGAGCACAGAGGCTTTAAAAGCCTCTTTTTTTTTCTTTTTCTTTTTCTTTTTCTTTTTCTTTCCTATAGGCTATGGGAGCTTGAGGGCTTTTAAATTATAAGTAGGCTTCTTAGCTTAATCCCTCATTCCAGACCAAGAGATTAAGCAGGGTGTGTGATAGATAATACAGTGGTTATGCAAAGAGACTCTCACAGCTCCAGTGCTAAGCCAAAAAGTTATATGTCTTCTCCTGAGTAACCTGGTTAGTTCTCTGTCCCTTAGTGTCAGCACAGGGCCTCCCCCTGCTACTCCAGCTTCTGAGGGAAGTAGCAATGGAGACTCTCAGTTCCTTTTGGTGAGTCTTAGGGGAGTCCTCTCCTCCCTTCAGCTGACTTTTTGTTGGTGAAACAGACTGGACGTGGTGTCTCAACTGGTAAACTGCCGGACTGTTACCAGCCACTTAATCTCTCCCTAGACTCCTCTCTGTCCACGAGCCACACTTATTTGCACTCACTGGTAATTTGGTGGGTTCCTGTAGACGTTCTAGTCCTGCCTTGTTGCAGTCCTAGATGATCTCCTTTGGTATTCCTAGTTGAACCAGGAGAGGAGAGGAAAGAAAAACTGGTGCTGCTGCTCTGTAGCCCTGCCTGTGGAAGTCTCCTGAATGTTTGCTTTGAGTTTCATTGTGGACATTTCCTTTTTTTTTTTTTTTTGGTGTATTTTCTGGGTCAAGTGGTTAGTGATTTTATAAAATGGAAATATTCACAAGACCATAGAATAAGAGGGGTACATTTCCACACAATTTCCACCACCAGAACTCTGTATCCAGTCCCCTACCTTGATAGGTTTTCTATTTTTACCCTTCTGGGAGTATGGACCGAGGATCATTATAGAGTGCAGAAGGTGGAAGGTCTGGCTTCTATAATTGCTTCCTCACTGAACATAAGCATTGGTAGGTTGATCCATACTCCCAGCCTGACTCTCTTATTCCCTGGTTGGGCAGGGCTGGAGTGGTGGGTCTCCAGGACACATCAGTGACCGTCGTCTGCCCAGGGAAGTTAGGTTGGCATCTAGAATTTGTGGCTGAAAAACAGTTAAGATAGAAAGCAGAACAAATTTTGACTAGTCATGTACCTAAAGGCAAGAATATTTCAGAAGAAGATTTGAGGTCTCTGTTTTGGAAAAAGCTAGTAGGTCTATTTTTAGGTATATTCCAAGGGGTCCATGACTTCACTAATTTTTTCCTGAGCCTGACATCTAATATGCAGGTAGACCCAAGTTATTGTCGTAGGAGAAAGTGTCATAGTTGGAAAAAGAAAGCTGGATCAGGGAAGAGAATAGCTCCCAAATATGGGGAAAGTATATAAATATTGTTAACTGTAAACCCCATCGGTTTGATCTGGGGCCCATATTCAGCACAGGAGCCTGTGTAATCCCTGCATCCCTGTAGGTCTGATATCGCTTTCTGTGGTTATGGTTAGGAACTTTCCAGGCTGTGCAATTTCAAGACCCATCTTCCTTGGGTAATAGGTAGAATATGTTATCCGACCTCCCTTTGGAGAATGGAACACTCCCTACCATTTTTGATCCACATTGAGGGCAAGGTCTGATAGGGGCCCACAGAGGGGTCCATCATGTTGTTCCTGATGGAGATGACCAGTGACAATGGTGAGAGGGATCTGTTAGAGGTCTAGGCCATCATGTCTGTGTGGGAATCCCAGTACTCCCTGACTAGTGCCCCATCCCTGTCATGGGGTGGCCTGGTAGTGACTAAAGAGTCATCATTAAAGTATGCCAGTCTTTTGTCCTTACTCAGCATTTGTTGTACTTACTTTGTCTGACAGGGTTATCTTTGGAATGATTGAGGGACATGTAATAGGAGATAGGTGAAGAGGGTATCTAGGTCTAAGTAGAAACTTTCTTTAGGTATTTTATGGTGGCTTTTTAGGTCTTTCTACTTGTTTGCTTCATTTATTGAGTCACTTCAAACTATTGTGCACTTTTGCTTTAAGGTATATATTTTCACCTAACTGGCCTTATTTTATATCTAGGTTTTGTAGTTTTGTTAAGAAGTTTGCCACCTGAAATGGATTTAAGGAGTCCTATGAGCTAGGAAAGGTCTCACCAGAGTAAGGAAGCTGAAGGGTTGACATTCCACATCTGACGTCTCTGGACACAGTCCAAAGTGAAGTGTTCCTAGGTGTTACTGGTTGAATTGATTAAGCTGGGATCAGCAGATGCAGTGTCAGTTGGTATGAATTGAGAGAAGCATGCAGGAAAGTGAACCTCACCCCAGAGGTTCCTGGCCTGGGAGAAATACAGGTTTTATAGAGAAAGGGTAAGGTTCCTGCTGTCTAAGGGTTTAAGAAGGCAATAGATAGTTATTGATATAACTCATTTTGTTGTGTTTACTTGCATTTCTCTGACAATATGTGACCTGGAGCAGTTTTTCATGTGTTTATTAGCCTTTTGGATCTCTTCTGTAGTGAATATTCTGTTCATATCCTTTGCCCATTTTTGGATGGGATCATTTGCTTTGTTTGTTACTAAGTTTGGTAAGCTCTTTATATATTTTGGTTATAAGTCTCTTGTCTGATGTATGCCATGTGAAGATCTCCCATTCTGTGAGGGTTCTCTTTGCGTGATTTTTTTTTTTTTTTGCTGTCCAGAAGCTTTTCAATTTTATGTAATCCCATTGATTTTTTTGTTTGTTTTAGTCTTCCTTGCAATTGGGTTTGTTTCATCAAAGATGTCCTTGAGGTTTAGGTGGGAAAGTGTTCCACCAATGTTTTCCTCTAAGCATTTGATAGTTTCTGGTTAACATTTAGGTCTTTGATCCCTTTGGAGCTGACTTTTGTTTCTGGTGAGATAAAGTGGTTCAGCATGTTTCAACCCAGTTCTTCCAATAACATTTATTAAAGAGACTCTACTTCCTCCATTTAATAATTTGGGCTCCCTTTGTAATATAAATAAAGTAGGCCTACTGGCTATCTTCAAAACGGAGACCTCAAATCTTCATCTACAATATTCCAGCCTTTAGTTTCATGATTAGTCAGCAGTTTGTTTGGCTTTATATGTTAACTCTTTTTTCAGTCACCAGGTTCCCAATGCTACCATGATGCCAACCTGACTTCCCTGGCCAAAATGACCTCACCAATGTGTCCTGGAGCCCCACTTCCCCAGAGCCCTACTAGAGAAAGAGAAAGACAGGCTGGGAGTATGGATCGACCTGTCAATGCCTATGTTCAGCAGGGAACCATTTATAGAAGCCAGATATTCCATCTTCTGTACCCCATAATGACCCTGGGTCCATACTCCCAGAGGGTTAAAGGATAGGAAAGCTATCAGGGGAGGGGATGGGATATGGAGTTCTGGTGGTGGGAGTTGTATGGAGTTGTACCCCTCTTATCCTATGGCTTTGTCAGTGTTTCCTTTATATAAATAAAAATAAAAAAATACAAAAAAATAATTGCCCCCCCTTTTTTTCAAAATTAGCTGTCCATAGGTGTGGGGATGGTTAGTCATTTTTAAAACTACTTGTTTCAGTATTAAGCATATTTAATTCTGCCACCAGTGTTATTGCTAGTGCTTGGTGCATGCACAATGAATCCACCGCTCCTGGCAGCCATTTATTATTTTTCCCCATTATTTGATAGGGCAGAGAGAAATTGAGAAGAGTGTAGGTTAGTGATTTATATTATTTTTGTTGACATACGGGCACATCAATACCCTATGACCCTTTTCACTTCCTCTCAATCCTTCTCTTCCCAGTCTTTTGCTTTGGTGCAGTAGGCCCTGAAGAGTATAAGATTGACTTTGCGTTTTTCCTTTTCAGTTTTGTTTTTTAAATTCAACTTAAAATTTTTTATACATATTTATTATTTTCCCTTTTGTAGCCCTTGTTTTTCATTGGTGTTGTAGTTATTGCTGTTGTTATTGATGTCATCATTGTTAGATAGGACAGTGAGAAATGGAGGGGGGGGAGACAGAGGGGGAGAGAAAGACAGACATCTGCAGACCTGTTTCACCACCTGTGAAGTGACTCCCCTGCAGGTGGGGAGCCGGGGGCTCGAACGAGGATCCTTATGCTGGTTCTTGCACTTTGCGCCACATGCGCTTAACCCACTGTGCTACCGCCTGACTCTCTTAAATTCCACTTTTAAGTGAGATCATCTGGTATTTGTCCTTCTCTTTTTGACTTATCTCACTTAACATAATACCTTCAATTTTTATGCAGGATGAAACAAAGATGACTTTCTTAGACACTTTCTTAGACACTCATCTGTCATTGGATACTTGAGTTGTTTCCATGATTGGAATATTACAAATTGTGCTGCTATGAACATAGGTATACATAGATCTCTTTGGTTGGGTGTATTTTTTTTCCTTCAGATATATCCCTAGGAGTGGGATTACTAGATCATATGGTCAGTCTATGTCTAGTATTCTGAGAAATCTCAAGACTGTTTTCCACAGGGTTTGGATCCATTTACATTCCCACTGGATTACTTTTTCTCCAGATCCTAGCCAACAGTTGTTACTGTCCTTTCTATTGTATGACATTCTCACAGGTACAAAGTAGTATCTCGTTGTCTTTAGTTGCATTTCTCTGACAAATTCTTGTTTAGGTTTTAATATTTTTTTCCTTCAATTTTGTTATTTTAGCATTTTGTAATTTAGTTCTTAGTATGTTATCATATCTGTATTCTTAAGTTCCACTTAGTGTAAACCACTCACAAGTAATTTGCTTTTTTCTTTAGATAAAAACAGAGAGGTAGAGAGATACAGAAACATCACAGCACTGAAGCTTCCTTCTATGTGGTGGGGATCAGGCTCGAACCTCAGACATATTCATGGCAAAGCAATGCATTATACAAGAGAGCACCTTCACTGACCTGTAGTTAATTTGCTTCTTTTAGTAACTAGAAGTCCAGTGCACTATCCATTGTTCCATACAGCCACCTTTAATTTGCTTCTTTATACTAAGGTTCAATTTTGTTCCCAAACAGGTTTCTCCTATAGTTTATAATTATTTCTATATCACTATGACATATCAATATATTTACCAAACCATTTATTTTTAAAAATAGTTATTAATTTTTATGTTAGAGGGATTAATGGTTTACAGCAAATACATTGTTGATACATGTGTAAAGTTTCTCAACTTTCTGTAAAACACACATTTTCACCACTAGTAGAGGTCCTCCTATACCATAACACACTTGGGACCTGATATCACCCTCCTTCTCCCCACTGCTAGAGTCTTTTTGCTTTGATGAAATATACCAAACCCAATCCAAGTTGTACTTTGTATTCTTATTTTTCAACTTCTGTCCATATATGAGATCATCCCATATTCATCCTTCTCTTTCTTGTTTATGTCACTTAACACAATTCCTTCATGCTCCATTCAAGATGAGGTGAAGATGACTACATCATTATTAATAGCCGAGTAGGATTCCATGGTGTATATTTGCTTCAACTTTCTTATGTTGTTGGACATCTGGATTGCTTCCAAGCTTGGGTTGTTACAAATTGTGTTGGTGTCATCATAGATATACATGGTACACTTTGGATGAGTGTGTTTGATTTCTTAGAATCTATCCCCAGGGGAGGAATTATATGATCATAAGGTAGGGTAGGTCCAATACTAGCTGAAGGTTCTCCAGACTGCTCTTCACAGGAGTTGGTCCAATTTACATTCCCACCAGCAGTGAAGGATGGTTCCCTTATGCAAGCAACTGCTCCAGCATTTGTTATTGCTATCGTTTCTGATGTATGACATTCTCACAGCATTGAAGTGGTATCTCATTGTTGCTTTTATTTGCATTTCTTTAACAATCAATGACTTGGACCATTTTTATATATTTCTGTTAGCCGTTTAGGTTTCTTCTTTGGTGAATATTCTGTTCATATCCTTTACATACTTTTGGATGGGATCATTTGTTGTTGGTGGTGCTGAGTTAGGTGAGCTCTTAAAATATTTGTGTTATTAGACTTTTTTCCTGATGTGTGGCATGTAAAGATATTCTCCCATTCTGTAAGGAGCATGATGTTGGCTGTAAATGGACTGTACTAGGTTAAGGAATTTTCCACGTATTCTCATTTTTTGTAGTGTTTTGATCATGAAGGAGTTTTAGATAAGATTTTTTAGATAGTTTACAAAGGATTTCTGTATCTATTTAAATAATCAAGTACTTTTTGGTTTTTATCTTACTAATGTGTTGGATCACATTTATTGATTTACATATATTGAGCTAGCCTTGCATCCCTAGGAGAAATCCCACTTAGTCCTGATGTATAGTCTTTTGAATATACTGCTGTATTTGGTTGGCTAGCATTTTGTTAAGTATTTTAATATCTATGCTCTTCAGAGATACTGATTTGTAGTTTTTCTTTTCTTGTATCCTTGTCAGCTTAGAAAATGGTAGAGAATTCTTTTATCTTTAATATTTTGGAAGAGTTTAAAAAGTATGGGTTTTAGCTATCCCTTGAATGTTTTGTGGAATTCATTTGTAAATGCATCTGGGCATGTACTTTTATTGTTGGAAAGGTTTTTTATGAGTGTTTCAATTTCCTTGGCTGTGATTGGCCTCTTTATGTTTTCTTGATCATCTTGGTTCAATTTTGGAAGGCTATAAGCTTCTAGTAACTTTTCCATTTCTTCCAGGTTCTTTATCTTGGTGGCATATAATTGCTTATAGAAGAATCACTTGATACTTTTGATTTCTCTGGTGTCTATTGTGATACTTCCTTCTTCATTTACAATACTATTTATTTGAATCTTCTCACTTTTTTAAGTGAGTCTGGCCAAGGGTTAGTCAATTTTGTTTACCCTTTCAAAGAACCAGCACTTTGCTTCATTAATCTTTTGTGTGGTTCTTTTATTTTCTATGTTGTTTATTTCTGGTCTAATTTTAATTATTTCACTACTTCTGCTTCTTGTAGATATCCTTTATTCTTCTTCTAAGTCCTTAAGATGTGTAGTTATGTTTATTTGAGTTTTTTTCTTGTTTCCTAAAGTGTGCCTGTGTGGCTATGAATCTCCCTCTTAGTACTGTGTTAGCTGTGTCCCAAATATTTTGATATTTTGTCTTCATTTTCACTTTATACTAGAAAAATTTTAATTTATTACTTTCTTCCTTGAGTTAGTAGTTGTTCAGCAGTGTACTGTTGAGTTTCCATATTTTGTGACTTTCATTAATTTTCTGTTTACTGTTAAGTTTTAGTTTAATTCAACTGTGGTCTTAGAAGATGCTTAGGATGACTTTAGTATTCTTGAATTTGCTGACAGTGCATTTGTGGCCTAATATATGGTCTGTCCATGATAATGTTCCATGTGGACTCGAAAAGAATGTATATTCCACTTTTATGGGGTGGAGGACTCTGACAGTGTCCAATAAGTCTAGCCCATCTCTTCATTTAAGTATCTTGTTTCTTTATTAACTCTCCGCCTAGATGATCTGTCTGTTTGAGAGAGTGGGGTGTTTAAGTCTCCAACTATTATTGTGTTCTTGATTATGTATTTTTGGAGCTCTATCAGTAGATGTTTGGCATATTTTGATGTTCCCTCATTTGATGTATAATGTTGATAATTTTTAAGTCTTCTTGGTTGACTGATCCTCTTGAGTATCATGTAATATCCATCCTTATTTTTTTTTACTTTATTTATTTTAAAGTCTATTGTGTCAGATATGAGAATAGCTGTTCCTTTGTGTGTTTGTTCCATTAGCTTGTATGATGGTTTTCTATACTTTCATTTTTAATTTGTATTTGTCTTTTTGATTTTTGGGGATTATTGTAGATAACATATGATTGAGCTGTATTTTCTGATCCATCTTCCCACTCTGTGCCTTTTAATGGATGAGTTCAGACTGTTGGCATTTATTGGTATTATGGATTTAATATATTTAAGTGCCATTACTCTCGACTTGTCTTGAGTGTTCTAATGGATGACATTTTTTAATAAAATTGATATTGTTGCATTTGGTGAGTCTTAGGGGAGTGCTCTCCTCCCTTCAGCTGCCTTTATGTTGGTGAAACAGACTGGAGGTGGTGTTTCAACTGGTAAACTGCTGGACTGTTAACAGCCACTTAATCTCTCCCTAAGCTTCTCTCTGTCCATGAGCCACACATATTTACACTGACTGTTGATTTGGTAGGTACCTGAAGTCATTCTAGTCCTGCCTTGTTGCAGTCCTAGATGATCTCCTTTGGTATTTCTAGTTGACCTGGGAGAGAATAAGAGAGAAACATAGGTGCTGCTGCTCTGTAGCCCCACCTCCGGAAGTCAGTGACTTATTTATAGGAGCCCTTTGTGAAATTTTTATAGAGCAGGTTTGGTGACAGTTGATTCCTTCAATTATTGCTTGTCTCAGAAGATTTTTATCCCTCAATCTAATATAAACAACAGTCTGGCAGGATAGAGTATTCTTGGCTGAAAATCTTTCTTATTGAATTCTTGATATATATATATACCTTACAATTCTTTTCTGTCTTGTAGGGTTTGTGTAGAGAAATATGCTATTAATCTTAGGGGTTTTTCTCTGTATGTTCCTCTCTGTTTTTCTCTTGAAGCCTTCATTATTCTTTCTTTATCCTTACCATTTACCATTTTAACTATTTTGTTTCTTGGGTATATGTAGATTTTGGTCAATTCTGTTTGAGATTCTCTGTGCTTCTCGAATCTTTATCTCCTTCATATTGTCTAGTGTGGGGAAGTTTCCTGTTATTATGTCCTCTAGTATGCTTTCTATTTCTTCCTCTCTTTATTCCTCTGGCAAACCAATAATATGTGTATTAGTTCTTTTGAGGTCATTCTACATGTCTTTGTTGTCTTCAGTGTCTCTTAATCTTTTTTTAGTTCTCTTACTTTTTAGTTTTCTCTAATTCATCCTTTTATCTTTCTACCTTTGTTTTACAACTCAGTTGTCCTGCTGTAACTTCCCTTAGCTCCATTCCTTTGCTCAGCTATTTTTATACCTTGCTTAGTTATTGTATTAGCCTATCCAGGTAGTTGAGCTCTTACCTCAGCTATTTAAGCTTTCAACTCTCTAATTACCACAAGCTAGTTTGTATTTTATCTTACTGACTTGTCTGTTTTTTCCCCATTTCTGTTACTATTTCCATCAAAGGCTTTCCTCATTCTTGTGATTATTGTATCAGTTAATGTTTGGATATGTTTTTCACTTTTACTTGCTTCTTGCCTATTGGGATATTTTTCTGTGCTTTTGTCTTAGTTCATTGCTGATAGTTTACTTTTTGTCTTACGATTATATTTGGTGTCTTTTAAAATTGTGTCCTGGGTGTTCACCTATTTTAGTTTGCTTAGACATTCTCTTCAGTGCCTTTTCTCTGTTCATGATGTGTGGAGCCTGCTTCCTCTGTAGACACTACCAAGCCCCAGTAAAATGACCTATTGCATACCACAGAACTAGGGTTTTGCTTTACTTGAGATGAAGGTGGAGTATACCATAGTCCCTCTATAATGAAGCAATTCCCAAGTAACAGAATAGTACATCCCAGTCCATAAGTTTCTCTGGCATCACTGTACCAGTTAGGTGGGGGTTGCTGCTGATGCCTGGGTCTATTTTTATATCTTATATGTAGGAGCAGTAGTTGTGGTGCATCTTCAGTAGTCAGTAGGATTCCAGTGTAAATGTTGATAACTTTAGAATGTAAATATTGGGGAGTTGGGTGGTAACAACAGCAATAAAACAACAAGAGCAACAAAAGGGAATAAATAAATATTTTTATTGTTGTTGTAGTTATTGTTGTTATTGATGTCATCGTTGTTGGATAGGACAGAGAAATGGAGAGAGGACGGGAAGACAGAGAGGGGGAGAGAAAGACAGACACCTGCAGACCTGCTTTACCGCCTGTGAAGTGACTCCCTTGCAGGTAGGGAGATGGGAACTCGAACCGGGATCCTTATGCCTATCCTTACGCTTCACTACTTATGCTTAACCCTCTGCGCTACCACCCAACTCCCATAAATAAATAAATAAATATTTTTTTAAAAAAAGAATGTAGATACTGATTGTGGCTAAAATTTATGACAGGAAGACATTGTATGCCACTGGTTGGCTACCTTAAATTTCAGGAAAAGTAAAGAAAGATACATTGTGACTCCCTGCAGAGGCACCAGCTCTTAGAGTATTACATGATATTCAGGTATGTTGTTAGGTTGCCTCTTGTCTGTTGGTTCTAGTACTCCTGAATCCAGCCACCTTATGATGTGTCTCAGGCATGGTGGACCTATTGCTCTGATGGTGACACAACTGCTCCTGCTGATCATAGTGAGTGGTGCAGTGTGTAGAGGTCTTGTCATAGGTTGGTATCAATTTGGTCCCTTATTACCAGTTGGTAAGAATGTTGGTCTAATGAAGCTTCTCCAAGTTCCCAAAGAAACTATCTTTCCATGTCTCTGCTGTGGTGATGAGTGGGTGGACCTGCAAGTCTAAGTTAATGGCGTAATACCTGATTGTTTCAGAAGAGAGACCAAACAGCCTGCCAAGTTGCTTCTGGCCTAATTTGCAGTTCAGGTCCAGTCAAGGGAAAGTCATGAGCCACCACATTGTGATCTGACTTATCAGTCAGACTAACACAAAGGCAATCTCTCCCTTCAGAGTACTCTTGCTCAGGTTCATGAACCCCTCCTTTCCCACTACCACTGAGGTTGTACCATAGTATCTGTTGGTCTTGGTGTTGTTCTCCCTGAGGACTGAATTTAATAATAGGCACAATACTAGAAGGCAGGACTAGGATAGTTTTGACTAAAAGTACATTCCCTGGAAGGTTTGGTTTGCTGGCCTCAGGCAGCCACAGACAGTTTACTGTAATTCACTCCTCAGACCTGCCCACAATTTGCCTCTTCATGCATTCTCCAGGGACAGGAAACTGTTGGAAGACAAGTCTGAACTTCTTAGACAGTTTGCTTGATGAGTTCACAAGAGTGTTGGGTACCCCCTTTATTTGTGTGTTGAAAACACTGCTGGTTGTAGAGCAGCTATAACCTGCTTTACTGATTTCAGTAGTCTGAGATACAGTTAGCAGCAAATTCTTCAGTATTGGTATCTGAGGTACAGTATACCCCTGTAATGCAACCAGGCAACTTCTTTGTTGAGAGTCCTTACCTTTGCAATGCAGATGCCTGGTGACTCTTCTTTCTTATTCTTCTTCTTATTATTCCTACTCTAGGTCTGGTTAATTTTTAACCTTTCTACTGTTCTGGTGCCTAACCACCACCGGGTCTGGTCTCTGAACTATGCTAGCCATTTCTTGATTATACCTATACCCATTTTCTCCTTGATTATACATGTATCCGTTTTCCCTAGTTTATACCTGTGTCCATTTTTAACCCTCACAAGTGTCTGAAAAAGCATTAATATATAAAGCAGAACAAAATGTTTAATAACCAGAAACCTAAATGCAAGAATAGAGCAGATGAGACTTGGGATCTCCATTTTGGAAAAAGATAATAGACCCATTTTTAATATATTACAAAGGGCTCATCACTTTCCTAATTTTTGTCTGAGCCCAACAGCTAACATACAGGTGGGCCAAAGGTATTGTCTGGGAGGATGGTGTCAGAGTTTGAAATAGTACTAGAAATCTGGATCAGAGAAGAGAGTAGCTTCCAAATATAGGGAAATTATGTAAATATTGTTAACTGAAAAACCCCATCAGTTTGATCTGGGGCCCATATTCAGTGCAGGAACCTGTGTAAGCTCTGCATCCCTGTAGATATGAGCTCACATTCTGTGGCCATAGCTAAGAATGTTCTAGGCTGGACTCATTGCTGGACCCATCTTCCTCAAGTGGTAGAGTATTTTGGCCCAGCCTCCCTTCACAGAATGGGGCAGTCTACCATAGTTGATCCACATTGAGAGCAAGCATGGCTCATTATGTCTGTGTGGGAATCCCAGGATTCCTGACTAGTGCCCAGGAGATTAGGTGGCCTGGTAGTAACCAAAAGAGCTGCCATTAAAGTATGCTGGTCTCTTGCCCTTGTCCAGCTTTCGTAGCCCTTACTTTGTCTTGGAGTGATTGAGGGTAGTAAAATAGGGAGTAGGTGAAGGGGAAATCTAGGTCTAAGTAGAAACTATTTGATTAAGTACTTTAAGATATCTTTTTTTAGGTCTTTTTACTTGCTTGCTGTACTTACTTGGTCACTGCAAACTTTTGTACTTTTGCTTTAAGGTATATATTTTCCCCGAAATTTTAGATACATATGCACGTGTGCTCTATTTCTTGGGCCCTGGTCCATATTTAGGTGCTGTGTCTTTTTTTAACTCTTTTTTTTTAAATTTAAGTAAGGAGACATTAAAAAAACCATAGAATAAGAGGGGTACAGTTCCGCACAATTTCCATAACCGATCTCCATATCCCATCCCCTCCCATGATAGGCTTCCTGTTCTCTATCTCTCTGGGGGTATGGATCCAGGGTCATTGTGGATTGCAGAGGATGGAAGGTCTGGCTTCTGTAATTGCTTCCCCACTGAACATGGGCATTGACTGATCGATCCATACTCCCAGTCTGACTCTCTCTTTCCCTAGTAGGGTGGGGCTCTGAGGAAGCGGAGCTCCAGTACAAATTGATGGGGTCGTCTGTCCAGGGAAGTCTGGTCAGCATCTTGCTGGCATCCGGAACCTGGTGGCTGAAAAGAGAGTTAACATACAAAGCCAAACAAATTGTTGAACAAAGATGGACCTAAAGACTGTAATAGTGCAGATGAAGTGTTGGGGGTATTCCCTGAATGCTCTTGTGTACTTCTGCTTTCAGGTATATATTTTCCCCTAGTTTATGGGCACGTGTGAACCTATGCTCTATCTCAGGGGACCTGGACTATATCTAGGTTTGGGGAATTTATTGGGGAGTGGACCACCTGGAATGGAATTAGAGAATACTATGAAAGGAAAGGTCTCACCCGAGTGATGAAGCTGAAGGGTTGTCATTCCACACCTGAAGTCTCTAGTCACAGTCTGAAGTGAAGCATGCTGGGGTGGCACTCATTGAGTTGATTAGGTTGTGATTTGCAGATGCAATATTATTTGATATGAATTGAGAGCAGCATGCAGGAAAGTGGACCCCACCCTAAGGTTCCAGACTGGGGGAAATATAGGCTCTATAGTGGAAATGTGAGGTTCCTGTTGTCTTAGGGTTCAAGAAGACAATGGATAGTTATTGTTATCATCACATTATTTGGTGATTGGGTTAACTTTGGAAAGTCCCTTTGTTAGGGGTTGGGGTATAATACCCAGCATCTTGTATATAGCTGTGCTACCAGTTGCTTCTGCTCTCCCTGGTCTAGGCTTTTGAGAGAATTAACATATCAAAGACAGCCTATGTATTAAAAAGACTGAGTCTGTGTTTTAAGAATTTCTAGACATATGATCAATTTTTCCTGTCTCATATTAATTAAATAGTGGTTTATATGTTTGCACTTTAATAGGAGTGTACATAAATACCATTCCCACCACTTTTTGGTTTCCCATCCCCATCACCCACCCCCACACTCCCACCCCCCAGCTCCGCTGGGAAGCCCAATGGCCACCCTCCCCTTCACCACAGGGTTTTTACATTGGTGCCCTGCTCTTGATTTAATCAGATCCTGCTTTTAGTTTCCCTTTCTGTTCTTCTTTCTCAACTTCTGTTGATGAGTGGGGACATCCTATACTAGTCTTTATCTTTCTGACTTAGCTCACTTAACATAATTCCTTCTAGCTCTGTCCAAGATGGGTCAGATAAGATGGGCTCATTGTTCTTGATAGCTGCATAGTATTCCATTGTGTATATGTAACACAGCTTTCTCAGCCACTCATCTGATGTTGGGCACCTGGGTTCCTTCCAGGTTTTAGCTATTATGAATTGTGCTGCTATGAACATAGATGTACACATATATTTTTGGTTGGGCATTGTGGAATCCTTGGGGTATATCCCCAGGAGAGGAATTACTGGGTCATATGGAAGGTGTATGTCTAGCCTTGTGAGAGTTCTCCGGACTTCTCTCCACAGGGGCTGGACCAATTTACATTCCCACCAGCAGTGCAGAAGGGTTCCTCTGTCCCCACAGCCTCTCCAACATTTGTTGCTGCTGTCCTTTTTGATGTATGCCATTCTCACAGGAGTGAGGTGGTATCTCAGTGTTGTCTTTATTTGCATTTCTCTGACAATCAGCGACCTGGAGCAGTTTTTCATGTTTGTTAGCCTTTTGGATCTCCTCTGAAGTGAATGTCTTGTTAATATCCTCTGCCCATTTTTGGATGGGGTCATTTGCTTTTTTTTTGCTAAGTTTGCTGAGATCTTTGTATATTTTGGTGATTAGTCTCTTGTCTGATGTTTGGCATGAGGAGATCTTCTATTCTGTGAGGGGTCTCTTTGTTTGTGTGATAGTTTCTTTGGCTGTGCAGAAGCATTTCAATTTGATGTAGTCTCATTTGTTAGTTTCTGCTTTAATCTTCCTTGCAATTGGGTTTGTTTCATCAAAGATGTCTTTGAGGTTTAGGTGGGAAAGTGTTTCACCAATGTTTTCCTCTAAGTATTTGTGTTTCCGGTCTGACATCCAGATCTTTGATTCATTTGGAGTTGATTTTTGTTTCTGGTTAGATAAGGTGGTTCAGTTTCATTCTTCTGCATCTTACAACCCAGTTTTCTGAGCACCATTTATTGAAGAGAGCCTCCTTCTTCTATTTAATACTTTGGGCCCCTTTATCAAAGATTAGATGTCCATAGGTGTGGGGGTTTAGATCTGGGCTTTCAGTTCTGTTCCACTAGTCTGTATGCCTATTTTGTTCCAATATGAGGCTGTTTTTGGTGATGCTGGCTTTATAATATAATTTGAGATCTGGAAGTGTGATGCCTCCATTTCTGTTTCTTTTCCTAAAGATGGTTTTGGCAATTCTAGGTGTTTTCTGGTTCCAGATAAATGATTGTAGTATTTGTTCTATTTTCTTAAAGAAGCTTGGTGGAACTTTGATGGGTATCATATTAAATTTGTTTATGGCTCTGGGGAGAATATTCATTTTGATGATATTTATTCTTCCAATCCATGAGCATGGGATATCTTTCCATTTCTTGGTATCAGTTTCTATTTCCTTGAAGAGTGACTCATAGTTTTCAGTATACAAGTCTTTCACTTCTTTGGTCAACTTTATTCCTAGGTATTTGATTGATTTTGCTGAAACAGTAAAGGGTAGTGATTTCTGGATGTCTTCTTCAGATTTAGTGTTTGCATAAAGAAGTGCCACTGATTTTTGTACATTGATTTTGTCACCTGATACCTTGCTATATTGCCTAATAACTTCCAGTAATTTTCTGCTGGATTCTTTAGGTTTTTCTATGTATACTATCATATCATCTGCAAATAGTGAGAGCTTGACTTCTTCCCACCAATCTGTATTCCTTTGATTTCTTTCTCTTGCCTGATTGCTATGGCAAGAACTTCCAATACTATGTTGAAGAGTAACGGTGACAGTGGACAGCCCTGTCTAGTCCCCAATCTGAGGGGGAATGCTTTCAGCTTCTGTCCATTGAGTCTGATGTTGGCTGTAGGTTTGCTATATATAGACTCCACTATCTTGAGGAATTTCCCATCTATTCCCATTTTTTGTAGAGTTTTGAGCATGACTGGGTGTTGGATTTTGTCAAAGGCTTTCTCTGCATCTATTGAGATAATCATGTGGTTTTTGGCTTTGCTTTTATTGATGTGGTGAATGACATTGATTGACTTATGGATGTTGATTGACTTATGGATGTTGCATTCCTGGGATGAATCCCACTTGGTCATGATGAACAATCTTTTTGATATGTTGCTGTATCTGGTTGGCCAAGATCTTGTTTAATATTTTGGCATCTATGTTCATCTGAGATATCAGTCTGTAGTTTTCCTTGTTGTTTAATATGTGATTGTATGGCTATAAGTTTCCCTCTCAATACTGTTTTAGCTGTGTCCCAAATATTTTGATAGGTTGTGTCTTCATTTTCATTTGTTTCCAGGAACATTTGAATTTCCTGCTTGAGTGTCTCTCTGCCCCAGTGGTTCTTAAGTAGTACATTGTTTAGTTTCCAGATTATGTGACTTTTAATAATTTCCTGTTTGTTTTTAAATGTTAGTTTTACTCCACTGTGGTCTGAGAAGATACTTGGGATGACTTCAGTGCTCTTGAATTTGTTGATGCTGTCTTTGTGTCCTAACATGTGGTCTATCCTTGAGTATGTGTTGTGTGATTTTGAAAAGAATGTATATTCCAATTTTTTGGGTTGAAGAACTCTGAAAATGTCCAAGAGGTCTATTCTGTACATCTCTTCATTTAATTCTCTTGTTTCTTTGTTGATTTTGTGCTTTGTTGATCTAAGTGTGAGAGTGGGGTGTTAAAGTCTCCCACTATTATTGTATTACTTTTGATGTATTTTTGAAGTTCTTCGAGTAGCTGCTTGATGTATTTAGGTGGTCCCTAATTGGTTGCATAGATGTTAATAATTGTTAAATCTTCTTGGCTGACTGATCCTTTAATCATTATGTAATGACCTTGCCTATCTTTTATTACTTTATTTAATTTAAAATCTATTGTGTCAGCGATGAGAATGGCTGTTCCTGCCTTTTTTGTGTTCCATTAGCCTGTATGATAGTTTTCCATCCTTTCACTTTAAGTCTGTGTTTATCTTGTTGGGTCAAGCGGGATTCTTGCAAGCAGCATATGGTTGGGTTCTGTTTTCTGATCCATCCTCTCACTGTGTGCCTTTTGAAGGGTGAGTTTAAGCCATTGACATTTACAGATATTATGGATTTAATGTGTTGTAGTGCCATTGTTCAACAAGTTTTTATTTGTTCTGATATGTTGCAAGTATTATAGTGATGTTCTTGTTTATAAGAGGTCTTTTAGAACCTCTTTCATGGCAGGCTTGGTGATGGTTGCCTCCTTTAACAGTTGTCTGTCTGAGAAGGTTTTGATGACTCCATCTAGTTTGAATGAAAGTCTAGCAGGATATATTATCCTTGGTTGAAACCCTTTTTCATTCAGGACTCGATAGATATCTTGCCATTCTCTTCTGGCCTTTAGAGTTTGAGTGGAGAAGTCTGCTGATAGTCATATGGGTTTTCCACTGTATGTGATTTTTTTGTTTTTTGCTTGCAGCCTTTAGGATCCTTTCTTTATCCTTACTTCTTTTCATTGTGACTATAATGTGTCTTGGTATCTTCAGGTATGGGTTGATTCTGTTTGGGACTCCCTGAGCCTCTTGGATCTTAATGTCCTTTCTGTTGTTCAGTTCTGGGAAGTTTTCTTCTATAATTTCATCTAGAATGTTTCCTTCCCCTTCCTCTCTTTCTTCCTCTGGCAGGCCAATTATATGAATGTTACTTCTTCTGAGATCATCCCATATGTCTCTGCTGTTGTTTTCAGTGTCTCTCAATCTCTTTTTGAGCTCTTTCACCTCTTTCTTAGTTTTCTCTAGCTCTTCCTCTGTCTGGCTAATTCTGTTTTCTGCTTCTGCTAGTCTGCTTTCCCTTCCCTCAGCTGCTTTCTTCAGTCTCTAGCTTTCCTCTGTCTGGCTAATTCTGTTTTCTGCTTCTGCTAGTCTGCTTTCCCTTCCCTCAGCTGCTTTCTTCAGTTCAGCTATTTCAGCTTTCAGTTCTCTAATTGCCTCAAGGTAGTTAGTATTTTCCTTGAGGGTCTCATCTGTTGTTTCCCTATATCTGCTATTCCTTTTCTCCAAAGTTGTTTTCATTTATGTGATTAATAAATGTATTATTGCTTGCATGATTTTCTTATCTATGGTTACTTCTGGCTGATTTGTAGTTTATTCTGGTCTCTTATCTTCATTCATTGTAGTAGAAGTTTTATTTGCTCTTGATCTACCCATTTTTAATGTGTTTTTTATTTTTATGTTTTTTGTTCCTCAGTTGTTTTGTTTTGTTTACAAGCCACACTTTACTAAATATCTTTATGACAAATGCAAACACCACCCTCAGAAATTACAGTGGTAACTAAAGCAATGACTGAAGCAGTTTAGCCAATACCCATTTGTCCCACAATGTCTCCAGTTCAAGAAGAAATAGCAACTAAGTCCAAATGAAAAACAATGAGAAAGAAAAAAATGGATACAAGGAATAGACAATTATGCAAATCTACTGTCCACTGTAAATTCTAGGGGTAGCAAGAGGAGAAGGGGAAGTAGAGCAGAGAAACACACAAAGAGAGTCCGCTCTGAGTCAGATTTCTTCCATGAAATAGTTCACAAATCAGTGAATTCAGAAGGCAGAGGGAGGAGGAAGGGAGAAAGGAAGACAGGGGAAAAAAGAGAGAAAAGAAAAAAGAAAATAAAACAGTAAAAAAAAAGCAGTGTAAGGAGAGTTGTGTGTTTTTTTTTTAATTGGCTTGGAGGTAGGAGAAGGGCGAGAGTGGATAGAGGAGGTATGAAAAGTGAGACAAGTGTCTCTCACAGTGAGTGATAATTCTTGTTACCTAGCAATGGAAAATATACTAAGAGTTAATTTTGGTCAACCTGATGGAGGGGGCCAAAGGGGTATGCGTGTATATATAATAGTATTAGGGTATATAGAACAGAGTAAAAAGCCCAAGCAGTGGGTCTGCAGCTTGGACAGCTCCCAGTTAGCATTATGCACATTGAGTGTAGACAACTGATTGAGAAAGAAAACACAAAACCAAACAAAAGGAAAAAAAAACTTTCAAGCAGTCTTTCCCAGGCTGGGTGAGGCTTACTTGATTAGCTAATTGTTACTCCAAATGGGTCTAAGTCCCTTACTCAGACGAAAAACAAAAATAGCCTAGAAATTTGGAAGCAGGTTTGGAATGACACCCTTGTGGGCCAGGAATCTTGGTAAAGAAAGGAGCTCAGTGGGGAGCCTGCTATCAGCAGCTCCCCTACCCCCGGGGTCTGGTTATGGGGAGAGGGGGGCTGAGAGATATAATCAAAAAATTTCCTTTCTTTTTGCTCTAGTTTTTAACCCAAATTGAATTATAGTCACCTCCTTTGTCTGACGTTTAGGATGTCTCCTTCTTGTTCCACTGAAGGCCAGGATCTCTAAGGCTTTCTAGCAGTTGTTGTCAGAGTTTGCAGGTGCAGCTACTTTTAAGTTGTCATCTTAGCTCTGACCCCCGGTGCTGTGTCTTTGTTTGGAAGTGTGCCACTGAAATGGAATTAAGGAGTTCTATGAGCTAGGCAAAGTCTAGCCAGAGTACTGAAGCTGAAGGGTTACCATAGCAGACCTGTCTATGGACACAGTCCGAAATGAAACATGTCCAACTGATTGATACTGGTTGCATTGATTTGGTTGAAGTCAGCGAATGCGATATCAATTGGTATGGGTTGAGAGAAGCCTGGTGGAAGATGAGCCCCACTGCTGAGGTTCCAGGACTGGGAGAAATACCAGTTTTATGGAGAATGGGGAGGGTTCCTGCTGTCTTAGCATTTAAGAAGGCAATAGGTAGTTATTATTATAACCAAATTATTTGGAAATTTGTTTGACTTTGAAAATCCCATTGTTAGGATTTTCTGTATCATACAAGATCTCACCATGATTCATGTCGTTTAATGCTATTTACATATAGCTGTATCTGTTATAGTAACACAGATAGTTGCTTCTGGTCTTTCTGGACTAAGATTATAGGTGGTTTAATATTTCAAAGAAAAGTCATTATTAGAAATTTATTAAGAATTTAAGTCCACTGTTAAAATTCAATCAGGTTATCAATTTGAAGCCTTAAGTGCTTAGATTAAAGGAATGTGTACTCAGACCTGAGGTCTATGCTTTAAAATGTTTGAAACAATCAGTTTTCCCCTCTCATATTGACTAAATAGTGATTTATAAGACTATAGGTTAAAAAATTAAAAAAAAAAATTTAAAAAGACTATAGGTTAATAGGACTGTATATTCCCACCACCAGAGGTCTGTATCCCTACTGCCCCCCCACCCCCACTCCACGGTGACACAGAAAAATCTATCCTCACCCTCCACCCAGAGTTTTTTACTTTGGTACAGCACTCCAAACTCAGTCAAATTCTGCTTTGTGTTTCCTTTTCTGTTCTTCTTTCTCAACTTCTGTTTATGAGTGGGATCATCTCATACTTATCTTTGTCTTTCTGACTTACCTCACTTAGCATAACATTTTCTAGCTCCTTTCAAGATGGGTCAGAGAAGGTGGGTTCATTATTCTTAATAGCTGAGTAGTATTCCATGGTAAATATATCACAGCTTTCTCAGCCATTTTTCTGTTGTTGGGCACCTGGTTTGCTTCTAGGTTTTGGCTACTACGAACATGGGTGTATACATATCTTTTTGGTTGGGTGTTATGGAGTCCTTAGGATATATCCCTAGGAGAGGAATATTGGGTCATATGGAAGGTCCATTTCTTGCCTTGTGAGTGTTCTCCAGACTGCTCTCCACAGAGGCTGGACCAATTTACATTCTCACCAGCAGTGTAGGAGGAGAACCTTTTGTCCTCATAACCTCTCCAGCATTTGTTGCTGCTGTCAATTTTGATGTATGACATTCTCACAGGGGTGAGTTGGTATCTCATTGTTGTGTTTATTTGCATTTCTCTAACAATCAGTGATCTGGAGCAATTTTTCATATATTAGCCTTTTGGATCTCTTCTTTTGTGAATATCCTGTTCATATCCTCTGTCCACTTTTGGATTTTGTCATTTGATTTTTTTATTGCTGAATTAGGTGAGCTCTTTATATATTTTGTTTACTAGCCTCTTGTCTGATGTATGACATGTAAAAATCACCCATCTGTGAGCAGTCTCTTTCTTTGGGTGATGGTATCTTTTTCTGTGCAGAAGCTTTTCACTTTGTCTAGGACCATTGATTTGTTTTTGATTTAGTCTTCCTTGCAATTGGATTTGTGTCATCAAAGATGCCTTTGAGGTTTAGATGGGAAAGTGTTCCACCAATATTTTCCTCAAGTATTTGATAGTTTCTAGTCTAACATACAAGTCCTTGATCCATTTGGAGTTCACTTTTGTTTCTAGTGAGATAGTTCAGTTTCATTCTTATGCATGTTTCAACCCAGTTTTCCCAATTCCATTTATTGAATAGACCCTCCTTCCTCTAGTTAACACTTTGGGCCCCTTTATCAAAAATTATATATACACCAAGGTTATCGCTGGGGTTTGGTGCCTACATGATTAATCTATGGCTCCTGATGGCCATTTTTACCTTTTTATATTTTATTTATTTAATTTTATTTTAATTATTAAAAGGAAACTCTGACAAAACCATAGCATAAGAGGGGTACAGCTCCACACAATTCCCACCACCAGAACACCATATCCCATCCCCTCCCTTGATAGCTTTCCTGTTCTTTAACCTCTGGGAGTATGGGCCCAAGGTCATTGTGGGATGCAGAAGGTGGAAGGTCTGGCTTTTGTAATTGCTTCCCTGATGAACATGGGTGTTGACAGGTTGATCCATACTCCCAGCCTGCCTCTCTCTTTCCCTAGTAGAGTGGGGTTCTGGGGAATCGAAGCTCCAGGACACATTGGTGGGGTTGTCTGTCCAGGGAAGTCTGGTTGGCATCATGCTAGCATCTGGAACCTGGTGGCTGAAAAGAGAGTTAACATATAAAGCCAAACAAATTGTTGACTAATCATGAACCTAAAGGCTGGAATAGTGCAGATGAAGAGTTGTGGGGTATCTCCATTTTTTTCCTCCAGGGTTATTGCTGGGTTGGGTGCCTGCACCATGAATCCACCGCTCCTGGAGGCCATTTCCCCCCCTTTTTTTGTTGCCCTTATTGTTGTAGCCTCATTGTGGTTATTATTATTGCCATTGTTGATGTTGTTCGTCGTTGGATAGGACAGAGAGAAATGGAGAGAAGAGGGAAGGACAGGGGGAGAGAAAGATAGACACCTGCAGAAATGCTTCACCGCCTGTGAAGCGATTCCCCTGCAGGTGGGGAGCCGGGGCTCGAACAGGGATCTTTATGCCGGCCCCTGCGCTTTGCGCCACATGCGCTTAACCAACTGTGCCTCCGCCTGACCCCCCTGGGGGTCTCCATTTTGTAGATAGCTAGTAGGCTTATTTTAGCTTTTTATTTGATAGGGCAGAGAGAAATTGAGAGGAGTAGAGAGATATAGCGGGAGAAAGAGCGGGAGAGAGATAGAGTGGGAGAGAGAGATATTGAGAGACCTGCAGCCCTGTTTCACTACTTGTGAAGTGTACCTCCTGCAGGTGGGGAGCAGGGGGCAGGGATTTGAACCCAGGTCCTTGAGCATGGTAATATATGTACTTAGCAAAGTACGCCACTGCCCATCCCTCCAGGATATTAATTTTAATATTCTTTCTGCAATTTGAGGGGAGGGAGCAGAAAGTAACTTATGAGTTTTGGTTTCAATCTCCTGAATTTCTCTTAAGTGAGTATCTCTTAAATGTCCTCAATCAGAACTCACTTGATCCAGGCTAGAGTACATCCCTTACCTCTTTCTAGTACTCCAGGAGGTGACATAACCCAGCAAGAGCTGGGCTGCACGGCAAGAGCTAGATCCTGAATACTTTGCTTTTCCTCATTTTACCTTAGGACTCCCTCCTCATTCACTTAGTCTGCACATTTCCACATTGGAATTACCTTTGCTGGGCTAAACCTTCTTCTTCTTTTTTTTTTTTAATGATTTTTGTGACTTAAACTTTCACTCTTTGCACATATCAATTGTTTTCACTGTATGTATGTACTGTGATTTTCTCCACACATCCTTGGGTGAGTGATTCATTTGTTATAGGTTATAAGGCCCTGTTTTTTTCTTTACTCATAATGGTAATAATGGCTTTTATGTCCTGAATCTAATAAACACATCTGACATCATCAGTCAGAATGTAATTTCTGAAAAATGCTGCTCCTGACTATCTGTAACCTCTTGTCTCAGTGGATCCAGAAGTTCTCATTTATCCTAAACATGGGAACAGATTAAGTGGCCATAAATGATATATTCCATAAAATCATGGTGCCTCAGAGATAATCTAATTCAACTCCCATGCCACCCCCTTTTTTTTTTAGAGAAAAGAAAGCAGAACAAGTGATTTACCTGAGATGAGACAGATAGAGCCCAGGGTTCCCATCTCTTAGTCTGTTTTATTGCACAGATGTCAACTAATGGCTTTTTTGCCCTAAGGTTGTTTATATCAGCCCTGGATCAGTGTGTATTAATCTATAGGAAAAACTGCAAGTAGAGAACACTGTAAACCACTGCTGAACTACTTTTCTAGAAGAATGGTTCCACTTTAGTTCCATATTCCTTGGGGAAAAAAAGGGTAAAAAAAATTCTAAAGGAAAAATGAAGTTAAACTCTATAATTTAACTTGGACTATAAGGCTAATTAAACTATGAATAAATGACTGCTGTTTTGTCTCTGAAAGCATGTAGAATTTCAATCCCTGCTGTCTGTTTTCATAGAACTAGCTCAAATGTCCTCAAAAATAATGTGATGATTTTATTTTTATTGCTTAAGACATTATACATTTTGATTAATTTGTTCATTTATTAGTTTGTTTATTTGTTTAATAAATATCTATTAATGCTTATTATCTGCTAGGCACTGAAGCTTAAATTTGTGAGACATAGCCAATAAACTATTATACACACGGTATATCTGATGTTGCCTTGGCCCACTTCTATGGAGAAAATGAAGTAGCTGAAAAGGATAGAGAGTTCCAGGAAAGCATACTTTTACCTATGCTATTCTAATTAAGATAATTTAGGAAAGGTCTTAACATTAAGGTAATGTTTGAATAAAGACAAATAAGGGAGTAGATGCTGAGACTGTCTCGGTGAAAATCATTCTAAGCAGAGGAAGAAGGTATAAAGAGAGTAAGGTAAGTTTTCTTTTTGACACATTTGATTAATCTGGAACTGTGTAGGGGGTGGTGAAAGATGAGGATAGAAGTAGGGTGAGAATCAGATCATATAATACTTTTATTGGCATTAGTAAATAATCCAGGTGGGAAGAAGGATTCTGAGTGACTTACTTTTTAATGAAGTACAATTAAATTAACATAAAATTCTCCATCCAAACAATTTTTATTGCCATTGGGGTTATCACTGGTGCACTGTGCCTTTACGATAAATCCACTGCTCCCAGTGGCCATTTTTTCCTTTAATTTTTATTTTAAAATTTTCTTTACTTGATAGAACAGAGAGAAACTGAGAGGGTAGGGGGGAGGAAGAAGAGAGAAACCTTCTATACTTGCTTCACCACTCATGAAGCTTCCTCTCTGCAGGTAAGGGCCAGGAGGTCAAATATGGGTCCTTGTACATGGTACCATGTACACTTAACCAGATGTACCTCCACTCAGCCCCTAACTGAACAATGTTTAATTGAGCGATTCATTGGCTTTTAATATTTTCAGAATGTTGTGCAGCTGTCACCACTATCTAAATTCAGAACATTCATATCGCTCAAAGAAGCCCTGTACCCATTAAGCAGTCATTCTTCATTTTCCCCATCACCTAATCTGATTTCTGTCTCTGTGGATTTGCCTGTGCTGGACAGTTCATATAAACGGAGTCAGATGAAATATAGCTCTTTGTATCTGGCTCCTGTTTCTTAGCATAATGTTTTCAAATTTCATCCATATAGTAGTATATATCTACTGAACACAAAAATAACTGTTGTACTGAGGATGGACTGTGTGGAGACAAGGAGAAAAAAACAAGGAGATCAGTTAGGAGGTAGGTGATGATGATTTGGACCAGTGTAATGACAGTGAGATCTGGACAGATTCTACATATGCATTGAAGACAAAGTCAGGAGAATTTGCTAAAAATTGAATTTGTAATCAGAATGAATGAAAGGAGTCAGGGATAAGTTTTTGATACAATAAATGAAAAGGTGCGTTATCATTTGATGAAACTAAGTGAAGACCTAATTTGTGGGAGGAGTGAAGTTTTGCTGTTTAGATTTTCTGTATTTGCAACATGTAAGCAAAAAATCACCAAGTGTGCTATTGAAAGTATAAACCTGCAATTTGACTGAGAGATAAATTTAGGCATTAATAGTTTATTGATGGCATTTAAAGCCATTAGACTAGTGTAAATGAATTAGTAATAATTCAAGATAATTATTACTAATAATAATTCAAGTGAAGTAAAATAATTCAAGGAATAATACTTGGAGATCTGGGAGATGAGGAAGGACCAGAAAGCAGGACTGAGAAAAAATAGTGAGTTTAAGTAAGGAAAACTGCAGGCTTTTGGTATTCTTACAGACAGACAATTTATTTCAGATACTTAAGGAATAATAAGTTTTCTTCTGCTCTCACAAATTTTTTGAGTTAAAGGGCCCAGAAACAGTCACCATCACTTTGTCCTGGCTCATTCTTTATTAAGCTGAAAAGCAGTCTTGTCTTCTGAATATCCTAATGAAAACATTTATTCTCTTTCACATATATGATATTATATGATTTTAAGCCTTACTGAAGACATTTAATTAATGATTCAGTTGACAAATATTTGAGTATCTGTGCTAGCTTTTCTTTTACTTTTTTTTCTTTTTATTACTTAAAAAATTTTTATTTATAGAAAAGAAACACTGACAAAAACCATAGGATAAGAGGGTACAACTCCACACAATTCCCACCACCAGAACTCCATATCCTATTTCCTCCCCTGATAGCTTCCCTATTCTTTATCCCTCTGGGAGTATGGACGCAGGGTCATTAGGAGGTACAGAAGATGGAAGGTCTGGCTTCTGTAATTGATTCCCCACTGAACATGAATTATGTGGAGTTGTACCCCTCTTATCCTATGGTTTTACCAATATTTCCTTTTTATAAATAAAAAAGGAAAAAAATAGGAAAGCTATCAAGGGAGGGGATGGGATACAGAGTTCTGTTGGTGGGAATGGTGTGGAGTTGTACCTCTCTTATCCTATGGTTTTGTCAGTGTTTCCTTTTTATAAAACAAACAAACAAACAAACAAATAAGTAAAAAACAAAAGGTTCCCTAGCATTTCCGTAGGGCTTACCTGGAGGCTTTTGTGACTTCTGCTTACTAGTTCCTTTCAGAGCTTGGCCATTTAACTCATCCTTTGGTTCTGTCAATTTTTTCAGAGACACCTCTTCTATTATAAGACTATTATTTACATTATAAATTGTATACTATACAGTACAGCATCTCCCCTGACAATAACTTGGGTCCATCAGCATATCAGATGTCAGGCTCAGGAAAAAAAACTAGTATAGTTATGGGCCCTGGGAATATAACTAAAATAGACCTACTAGCTATCCTCAGAAAAGAGACCCCAAATATTCATCTGTAATATTCCAGCCTTTAGGTTCATGATTAGTCAACAATTTGTTTGGCTTTATATGTTAGCTCTTTTTTTTTCAGCCACCAGGTTCCAGATGCTACCATGATGCCAACCAGATGTCCCTGGGCAGACGACCCCATCAATGTGTGCTGGAGCCCCACTTCACCAAAGCCTTGCCCCACTAGGGAAAGAGAGAGACAGGCTGGGAGTATGTGTCGACCTGTGCTAGCTTTTCTTCTAGGCACTGGAAACATAGTAGTGAAGATGTTTGGTAACTGACATTGGGAAACTTAAATATAACCGAAGATAAATGTATTAAAATATGTGCTGAAGTTATTGAACATATTGGTTTTATTCAAATGTTTAAATAATTATCTACACACACACACACACACATATAATTGTAATCAGGAAATCAGGATGTTTTAGGATCACATAGGAAGACTATACTAATTTGGAACTGGAGTAGGAAGTAGTCAGATATATTTGGAAGCATTGATGCTAAGGCAACTATTATGACTGGTTTGAGAGGAACCTTGACTCCCAACAGGAAAACTCACTTCTTTATTCTGGCTTTGATTCTAGTGTGCCATTTGAAGTGCCCAAGCTGAAAAGTGGAAAGTATACATTGGAGGCTGAGAGTGAGAGTCTAGATAGCTACACAGCTGACTCAGATAGCACATCCAGGTGAGAACCCTCCCTCTCCTTTTTGACATTTCCCTCTGTTTGAATTCTCATTTTCTTCTCCTGAATCAGAATGCTGATTCCTATGCCTTTAGTATTCCTAACTTTAGTCCTCAGGAAGTCAAATAAATTGCTTCTCTGACCTCTACCACAACTATTTTGATAGTGTCTCTACTCCTTTGACTTTGAGCACAGCCTCTTGGAAAATGCTGACTTTGAGAAGTTGACATATCTTGAAAGAGTATTTTTAGGCCAGCAGTAGATAATATTGTCATCCTTTAGAAATGGGGATATGCTGAAGCAGTCCTGAGAGATAAGAGCAATAATAGAGGCATTATGCTTCCTGAACAAAACACTTCAGAGCCACTATAATCAGAACAGCCTGGTTCTGGAACCAAAATAGACATATAAACCAGTGGAATAGAATTGACATCCCCAAAGTCAGCACCCATCCCTGCAGTCATCTAATTTTCAACAAGGGAGCCCCAAAGATCAAATGGGAAAGGAAAGCCTATGCAACAAATGTCATTGGGAACATTGGGTTGAAATGTGTAGGATGAAACTGGACTACCAGTTTTCATAATATATAAATGTTAACTCCAAATGAAGCAAAGATTTAGAAGTTAGGCTAGAAACCACCAAATACTTAGACGAAAACATAGGCAGAACTCTCTTCCATATAAGTTTTTGCAACATCTTCAGCAACTCAAATCCAATTGGAAGTAGAGCAAAAGCAGAAATAAACCAATGGGGCTACATCAAACTGAAAAGCTTCTACATGGCAGAGTACTAACTAACAAAGAAACCCTCCACAGAGTGGGAGAGAATATTTATGTAACACATATTGGACAGAGGATTGATAACCAAAATACATAAATAACTCACCAAACTACAATAAAAAGGCACACAACCATATTGAAAAATGGGGGGAAAGTATCTACAGAATCTTCTTCAAAGTAGTGGTACAAAGAGCCAGAAGATGAAAAATTGCTCAAAGTCACTAATGATCAGGGAAATGCAAATAAAAACAACACTGAGATACCTGTTTATACTTTTGAGAATGTCATACATTAGAAAAGAGAAATGCCAACAGTTGGAGAGGTTGAGGGTGGGAGATGGATTCTCCATTGTTGATGGGAATGTAGATTGGTCCATCCTCTATGGAAAAACAGTCAGGAGATTCATCATAACTCTAGAAATGAACTTGACCCATCAACCCTCTCCTAGGGCTTTACTCAGGGAAAACATAAAACACATATCTGAAAAGACCCATGCATGCTGATGTTCATAGCAGCACAGTTTATAATAGCCCAAACTTGGAAGTGACACTGATGCACAATGTTACATGAATGACTAAGAAAGTTGTGGTACAAAAAAAAAAACTAGTACAGTACTATGCAGCTGTTAAAAATGTAATACCGTGGTCAGACTTGAAGGTATCATGTTGAGTGAGACAAGCCATAGAGTGAAAGACCAATACCAAATAATCTCACTTATAGGTGGCACTAAAGAATAAAGGACAGTAAGAAAGGACATAAGGTGAAACTTTGACTGTGGGTAGCATATTACACCAAAGGAAAGGACTCTGGATAATGAGGGAAAGGGGCAGGATCAAATGACAGTGGGATTCTGTTGCATCTCTTAGACACCCATCAAGGGGAGATGAGAGTCTGTGCCTAATGTATTAAAAACTATACTGAAAACCATTAATCCTCCAATACATTAAAAAAAAAGAATTAGGGGTATAAGTATTTGTGTTGTACAAAGATGTGTCTTCAAGACAATTAATATATACAGTTTACTTTCTGGATTTGGTTTCTATAAGATGGGCTCTCCTTCCATCAAGCTTGGACGCCTTTGTATGGAATGAGGAGGGTAGGTGTGATTTTGTTATAATTTCTATATCTCCTTCCAGGAGAGACTCTTTGGACAAATCTGGTCTTTTTCCAGAATGGAAGAAGATGTCTGCCCCTAAATCTCAGGTAGAAAAGGTGAGATTTAGTTTATGTTTAATTGAATCTCCTCTTTTACTTCTCACAACCTTTTCTCAGGATGAGTATGAATCAAGAATTCAGCTACACAAATTTTAATTCAAACTCATTTGGGAATATTTTATTTTCCCTTTAAAGCTATTTTTTATTTGTGATTAATAATGTGTTACAAGATTGTAAGATTACAGGGTTCCATACCACACCTACCACCAAATTTCTGTGCCTCTACCCTCCTAACAATAACCACCACAGGTCTTATATAGAGTCTTAGAGACAACTTTGTTACTTCTGTTTTGTTTGTTTTTGTAAGTCTGTGTGATTTGATTCTCTAGATTCCATATGTGATTGCAACCATCTGGCACGTGTCTTTCATCTCTTAATGTACTTTGCTAAGCACAATAAGTTCCAGTTTCATTCATTTTGTCCCAAAGGATACCATATCATCTTTTTATGATGGCAGAGTATTGGAAACATTTTCTAAGGTGTTAGTTGAAACATATAAGGAAAATAAGGTTTGTATTACTTCCTAGATACTTAATGTTTGCTGTAAGTATATCATAGCTTATCAAAAGTAAGCCTTGTTCTGCTTAAGGCTATCCTTCCCTACTCTATGTTTACAATTATTCAATGTCCTTTTCTATGTCCTTGCCCATATTTCTACTCAGGAAACTCAGTCTGGGTATCAAAATGTAGTATCTGTTGATGAAGATGAAATGATATTCAAGAAGAACACTAGAAAGATACTCAGGCCTTCAGGTAGTGGATTTCCCTTCAAGGCCTAGAAATTAAAGTTGAGTGCCCTTCATGAATTATTGGTGTGGAGAAGAGTATGTCCCTTTTGATTTGGGTGTTTGGTCTTCCACTTAGAATATACCAAATCTGTAATTGATCTTCGCCCAGAAGATGTGGGGCATGAAAGTGGTTCTTTGGGAGATAGAAGTAAATCAGTCCCAGGTCTCAATATGAATAAGGTAAGTAATTTTTTCCCTCACATTAGCCTCTTATGTATATGAAATCTTATGCATGTAGAGTTGACTTTGACACCTGATATTCTTAATCAACCTGTTTAATTCTTTAGGAAAAGAAAACTTGAATCTTGATTCTCCAAATTCCTAAAGTTAAATCTGGTTTCTTATTTGCTTAAAGTAAAGGATAAAGTAGAATATAAAAACACTTGCTAGATATACAGCTGGGGCTTAAATAATTATTTTGTTAAAACATAAATAAATGACTGAGTTGGGGCAGTGAAATGGGAGATAACTTGATCATATTCTTTTGACATTTGAGAAAGATGGTTAGAATATAGTTGGGAATCCTAAAATGGAGGGGAGTATAAAGTAAGGATATATGAATGAATGTACAAATAATATCTTAGAACTTGGCAATAATCTTGGTTCCCATTAAAAGAAGCAGTCTTTGAATTTTTTTCTCATTTTTATTAACTCCAAATCTACATTTACTCTAGGAAGAAGAAGAGGAAGAGGAAGAAGAAGATATTGACCATCTGGTGAAGTTACATAGACAGAAGCTGGCCAGAAGCAGCATGAGAAGTGGCTCCTCTATGGTGAGTTCTGTTAATTCTGTGGCTACTGATGTGTGGGACAGTGTGGGGTGGGGGTGGAGGGACTGGGAATAAAGAGTCAGTCTCCCTAGAGCAAAGTAAGGACATGAGGAAGTCGACCTAATTACTCTTCCCAGATAAGTGAAGTTTGTCTGTTTGTTCCTGTCCTGAATTTAAACTATAGTTGCTTAGTGCAGTTAGGTGACTTCCTCAGCCTTTGCCTTGGTGAGTTATGTCAGGTAATTAGGACTATAGATATTTTTCATTACAGCCTTACAAACATTAATCCATATGCCCCCTGCCTTTAGAAGTATCCAGGCCATGAAATAAACAAAATTATATTTCATCAGATCCTACAATAAATCTCACATTAAAGGGTAATGAATGCCATGAGAAGGACATTGTCAGGGCTAAGTGGTATCAGGGAATGATTAAAGAGCAGTTGTAGAATCAGAGTCATGAAGTTAAATGAATATTTAAGAATCAGAGTCTTGTTCTTTTGCAAATATGAAAATTGATGTATAGGGGAAATAGTCACAAACCAAGGTAATTAGAGTGTGTTCCCAATAACACAGGAAGAGAATAATTGGGTTGCATAGCCAATTTCTGGAATATATTTTCATTTCTTGTGGGATTGTTTCCATATTTTTGTCCCAATAAGTTATCTCTGTAGGTGTTAAGATCAAGTGAATAAAAATAAAATGACACCCAAGTCAAAAGAGAACTACTCTTCTGCACACCAATAATCCACGAAGGGTGCTCAGCCTTAATTTCTAGGCCATGAAGGAAAATCTACTACCTGAAAGCAACTTGGTTAAGTTAGTAACTAATGTCTTCTAGCCAACGTCTTAACATATATGACATAAAATGGACCTAGCTGTACCTTCACTCTCTATATTTCTTGCCCATTTTCTGGACCAGGTGAAAACACGATAAAGTATGTGAAAAAGAGATACGAAGAAGATAATTTAAGAGCTTTGGCAAGCCCTGAATTGATTTATCAATCTAAACAATTATTAGCATGCTATTGTCTCTTAGACTTTGGGGACAAGATTGTTTGCAGCACCAGCTTGTTGTAGGGGCTTCCAAAATTTCATTTTGTTCAGTGGCTATAGTTTTAATATGAAAGATGTTGGCAGTGTGGGAGAAGGAAATATACCTCCCCCCAGATATTTGTGGGTGCTTTATCTTCAGAGTACAATCGGCAGCATGATGAGCATCTACAGTGAAGCTGGTGATTTTGGGAACATCTTTGTGACTGGCAGGATTGCCTTTTCTCTGAAGTATGAGCAACAAATGCAGACTCTGGTCATCCATGTGAAGGAGTGCCACCAACTGGCTTATGCTGATGAAGCCAAGAAGCGCTGTAACCCGTGAGTGTTTCTAGAACCTGACTGATGCTCTAAGATGAAAACTCAGATCCTGGCATCTGTCTAGGTCTTGAATTGAGTCTATCACTTCATGGAGGGTTAGGGAGATTTGATAGAGGGTGGTTGGAAGAGAAGTGGGAAAGCGCAAGAATGTATCTGAGACATTTGGATGTGACATGACCATTTTGTCATGGCATATGTGTATGAAGAGCAAGAAGTGATTAATAGACTTGAAAGAAGATGGTGAATTATGCAGTACTTTCTTTGATTTCTAGTTATGTGAAGACTTACCTTTTGCCTGACAAGTCCCGCCAAGGAAAAAGGAAAACCAGTATTAAGCGGGACACTGTAAATCCACTGTATGATGAAATCCTCAGAGTAAGTATCTAGAATTTGATGGTATAACATGTTCTGTCGGGGGTCGGGCGGTGGCGCAGTGGGTTAAGCGCACGTGGCGCAAAGCGCAGGGACCGGCGTAAGGATGCCGGTTCGAGCCCCCGGCTCCCCACCTGCAGGGGAGTCGCTTCACGGGCAGTGAAGGAGGTCTGCAGGTGTCTATCTTTCTCTCCCCCTCTCTCTGTCTTCCCCTCCTCTCTCCATTTCTCTCTGTCCTATCCAACAACAAAGCAACGTCAACAATGGCAATAATAACCGCAACGAGGCTGCAACAACTAGGGCAACAAAAAGGGGGAAAAATGGCCTCCAGGAGCGGTGGATTCATGGTGCAGGCACTGAGCCCAGCAATAACCCTGGAGGGAAAAAAAAAGAACATGTTCTGTCTTGTACTCTAAGCTAGTCATTTCTCTGCAACATGGCCAGTCACTGTGGACTTCAATAACCACACCTGTGTCTGAAAATACAATGTGAGTATCTGTTTACATTGTAACATTCCAAAAAACAGAGAAGAGAACAAAGGTGATCCGGCTTTTTATTTTCTTTCATTCTTTCTTCCTTTCTTATTTTTCCGAAGTTGGAGATTCATGTGCTTACAGATCTCATTCTGAAAAATCATTTGGAATAAAGAGTCTTTATGGCAACTCTTTTTAAATGTTCCAGTGTTCTCTTACCTGCTCAGTGAAAAATAAATGAACTTTTTAGGTATTCCCAGGGAATATAGTAACTTTTTTTAATGTGGTAAGTTGAGGCTTTGAACAAGGAAAATCAAAATTGCTTATTTATTAATGTAATTTGACAATCTTCACTATGGGATTTAGGTATAGTTGTTTCGATTCTGGAATACATTTTTTGAGGAATTGCTATGAATGAAATGTCTCAGGCTTCTCCTTTCCCTTCACAGTATGAGATCTCAGAGTCTCTTCTGGCCCAGAGGATCTTGCAGTTCTCTGTTTGGCACCATGGTCGTTTTGGCAGAAACACTTTTCTTGGAGAGGCAGAAATCCAGATGGATTCCTGGAAACTTGATAAGAAACTGGATCATTGTCTCCCTTTACATGGAAAGGTAGTCCGCTTTAACAACTTACTGTTTGGATCTGAGGTAGAATTGTCTGTAGTGACCTCTACTGCTATACATTAGTAGCATTCATCATGCAGTCTGTGGAGTTCTAGCACATCCTACTGGGGTTCCTGAGCTTGGCAGTAATTTCAGATACATTTGTATGTCAAGTGTGAATAACCTCTTCTGTGGAGACCAGACAAAGAATGACACTATGGTTTGTCTTTGAAGTTTCTCACTTGTGTGCCAAGCTGTGCCTTCTAGGATTCTAGCATCTGAATAAATCTTAGCACTCTAACTTATACCTCTTCTACAAGCTAACCTTTTGGATGTATCCTAATCTACACCACTTTTATGTGCTAACTTTTTCACTTAAATGGCAAGTAACGCAACCCATGAACTTCTACCTGCCTTGGTCATGCAAGCCAAAGCTAAGTTTTACTTGGAAATGGTATCTCAGGTGAGAGTATAGTAGAGCTCAAAGTAGTACCTAGGGTTTGAATTTGACCCATTTTTTGTTACTTGCCAGCTAAGTGATTCATCTAATATGTAAAATGACTTAGTCAAGACACATACTCTCTGTAAGCCTTGGCTTCTTTATCTGTAGGATGGAGATAATATTACTAGTCCTCTTTCGCCTAACTGTATACAAAATACTAATCAGTGCTTGGTTCATAATGGACATTCAGTAGGTTAATGGTGTTCTGGTTCAGATGAGATTGCTAAAACACAATTAGGAGCTCTAGATTATCAGAATTGTTTAATGGCAAATATTCCTACAACATGTTATATTAGCATTTTAAATATTAAAATGTATACATTGTGCATAATCAAGAAACTAGTAATGATTGCTACCTCTAGGATGACAGACTAATGTGGGTGGGGGATTTATTTTTCTCTGTATAATTGCTATGAACAAAATAGCTTTGAACTGCACAGGTGCACTTCTGTGTGGAATTTGTTTTTTCCCTGTCCCAGGGTCCCATATTTATGGATTCTACTAGCCGTGAATGACAGCTGGTTGAATTTGCAGATTTGGAACCTTTGGATACAGAGATCCAACTTTCAGGGACTCGAGCATCCACAGACTTTGTTATTCATAGGGCAGTCTTGAAAGCAACCCCCTGTGAATACCAAGGTATTACTGTATTCAAGTTTTGAGGGAGTCAGAAGTTACACATAGGTTTTTGACTGCTTGACAAGTCAGTACACATTATCCTCTGCATTGTTCAAGGATCAATTGTATGCCCTTTTAGAATGTTTGAACTTACTGCCCTATCTATGTGTATTATTGAGAATAAAAGTTTTCCATGCATATGGTTCAAAATTACAACAGCACACAAGTATATAAAACAAAAATTAGACTCTTCTTGAAAAAGAAACAAACACTATTACCAAGTACATAGATATATTCATAGAAATTTTGAATTAAGTAGCATGGATAAACATGAAGGAATTTTAATTTATTTGTACACAAACAAACTCATAAAAACCTTTCTGTGTATTTGTAGCTTGACTTTAAAAATGGTTTTTTTAAATTTTAAAACAGATATTTATTCCCTTTTGTTGCCCTTGTTTTATTGTTGTAATTATTGTTGTTGTTCTTGATGTTGCTATTGTTGGATAGGACAGAGAGAAATGGAGAGAGGAGGGGGAGACAGAGAGAGGGAAGAGAAAGATAGACACCTGCAGACCTGCTTCACCGACTGTGAAGTTAACTTACTGGAGGTGGGGAGCCGGGGGCTTGAACTGGGATCCTTATGCCAGTCCTTGCACTTTGCGCCACCTGCAGAGTAGTATTCCATTTAATATATATCCCATAAGTCCAGTTATCTACTGATGAATATTTGGGTTTCTTCTACTCCTTGGATATTGTGAATAATGCAGCTATGAACATAGGGCTGCATTCATCTGTTAAAGTTACTATAAAACACATTTTTATCTTGGAAAATCGTGCATGTAATATATGCCATTCTCACATATACTATACAGATATAAACAATTCAAAAAGTAAAAGTCCTCTTTCACATTCTGTTAATATTGTTTCCTTCTGTTTTTTTCTTTTTTCTTTTTTATTTATGAAAAGTAAACACTGACAAAGCCATAGGATAAAAGGGGTACAAGTTCACACAATTCCTACCACCAGAACTCCATATTACATCCCCTCCCCTGATAGTTTTCCTATTATTTATCCCTCTGGGAGCATGGACCAAGGGATATTATGGGGTGCAGAAGGTGGAAGGTATGGCTTCTGTGATTGCTTCCCCATTGAACATGGGTGTTGGCAGTTCAATCCATATTCCCCCTTCCGGGTTTTTCTATGTAATATTGTATAGAGGTTCAAAGAATGTAGTCTAGAGCAAGTCTTTATGAATTTTAACCCTGACATTGTATGTTACTAACCATATAACCTCGTTAAGTTGCTTAGTCTCTGTTCCTCTGCTCCATAACCTATAAAATTGGGATACTATTGTCTGTCTCATAGAAACTATCTAGAATATTAAACAAAACAATGTACTTAAAGCACCTGTAATAATTCATGCCACATAGTGAGTGCTATATATGTTATAATTATAACAATAATAATTATAAACTTAATACAGGGCTGGGTGGTGGTGCACCTGATTGAGCACACATGTTACAGTGTGCAAGGACCCAGGTTTGAGCTTTTGGTCCCCACCTACAGGCGGAAAGCTTTCCTAGTGGTGAAGCTGTGCTTCAGGTGTCTCTCTGTCTCTCTCGCTCTCTATCACTCCCTCCCTCTCGATTTCTGGCTGTCTCTATCCAATAAACAAAAATAATGAAAAATAAAAGGATATACATAATACATGCTAACATGGTCTGTATATTTAGTATTAGTGGGATATTTTATCTGCATCTTTCTTTGTTGGCAGATAATTTAGATATATTCTCATGTAACTTATGTATAGATTCACTGCTTAATTTTTAGTGGTCCCATGCCTCAGGAAATATGAAGACATTAAAATCACTCCAACAGAGACTGGGATGTGGATAGAGTACAGAATGCACATGAGTGAGGCCTGGGGTTTGACCCTTTGTACCCCATATACCTCATTATATCAGTACTCTGGTTTTTAATCTCTTGTAAAATAAATCTTTAAAAATCACTCATTTGTCTTTTCCTTATATTGATTGAAATTTCCGGTTTTTTTTACCATTACTAACTATGCTGATGTCAGTCTCCAGAGTTTGTATGGCAGTCTTATTGGAAGACCTTTGTGGGTATTTTGCAATTTGGTTAATATATTCCTACTGTAGCAAATCAGTAAGCAGGTTCTTTGTTGTTTTTTTAGCAGCTCCTTTAGAAAAACTTCCTTAAAAACTGGCTGCCATGGCCTACAGACCCTGGATTATATTCCCAGTTATGCCATGAAGCTAGTCTTGAGGGTGATATTTAGAATCTCCTCAACAAGAGGATCCAACAACTCCTGAAAAGCCCAGCTTGACCTATGGGGTTTCCCTGTGTTTCAGATCAGTGCTGAGTCCCCGACTGGCTTGCCATCACACAAAGGCGAGTTGGTGGTTTCATTGAAATACATCCCAGCCTCCAAACTACCTGTTGGAGGTGACCGGAAAAAGAGTGAGTTTTCTTTGGGGCCTTGGATATAGCATTTAGTTTTCTGCACAGGATCTTTGTGAGGTGGTGCCATATAATGTTGGAGAGACCAAATTTGAGATCTTTCCTGGATCATCTTCTAATCCTTTACTAAGTAAGCTTTTTCTACAGTTTTTAAAACGAGGAGGGAATGCCTTAGGGTTGACCTTTTTTTTCAGTTCACTATGGCAAGAAAATAAGGAGGCAGAATAAAACAGAAACTTTGAAACTGAGAAAGGCTGGCTAGGATGAATGATTAAGTATGGGATTGTTTGTGAGTATGAGAGACTGAGTTTCTTACTTCAGTTGGCCAAGAATTATGTTATCTATATGTGATAGTGGGGCTAGAATTGGAGATGAGTTTGTAGCTTGAATGAAAAGTGCATTGAACATAATGGTAAGGAACTCAATTTGATTAATTGACCAAAGGAAGCCAGAGATTTTTAAAAGAAAAGCAATACTTTCAGCTGAAACAAGATTTAACATACAAAGCCAAACAAATTGTTAACCAATCATGAACCTAAAGGCTGGAATACTCCCAGAGGGTTAAAGAATTGGAACACTATCAAGGGAGAGGATGGGATATGAAGTTCTGGTAGTGGGATTTGTGTGGTGTTGTACCCCTTTTATCCTATGGTTTTGTCAGTGTTTCCTTTTTATAAATAAAAAAAAAAAGAAGAAAAAAATACTATCAGCAAGATCCACTCCACAGAATTTGGGGAATTAGTGAGCTCTCCAAATAGGGTTTGTAGAATGACAGTACAAGCAAGGATAGGATTGTAGGTAACAGTGACATATTTTTGTCATAGCTGAGGCCTCACCCCTCTAGGCTGACTTTTTCAGATAGAAAGAGAAACAGACAGAGAGGGAGGTAGTGCATCACTGAAGTTTCCCCCAGTCCTGTGGGGACCAGTCTTGAACCTGGGTTGCATGCATGGCAAGCAAGAACCCTCCCAGGTAAGCTATCTCCATGGTCTAGGACAGTCATATTTTAAAGGATGAAGAACAAAAAAACATCATTGTCATTTAGTTATCAAGAGAGAGTAATGCCAGGGACTAGGAGACAGCTCATCTGGTAGAGCATGTTCATCACCATAGTTCAAGTTCCAACACCATATGAATGCACCATGACACCAGAGGAGACTCCACAAATGGTAGAGTGGCATTGTGGTCTCTTTTCTCTGAAGTAAAAAGAATGGAAAAGGTAGCCTGGGAGTAGTGGAATCATGCATGTTCAAGGTCCCAACACTGCCAAAAAAAAAAAAACCCCATAAAATGAAAACTTAAGCACACCACTTTAAAAGAAGAAATAAACCACTATCAGAAAGCAGCTTGTAGTACAAGAAATTGAAATTGTCAACATTATTGAAATAGCACTGGGAGATGAGATCTGAGAAGGACTGAAGACATGGGTCATCAGTATCTGGTTACATTTTCAGTCAGATTTCACTAGAAAGTAGGCTGAGTGAAGGAGAAAGACAAATACCAGATGACTTTACTCATGGGATTTAAAAAGCAGAACAAGTAAAGATGGGGTGAAATACAAATAAACCCTTAGTCTATATCAGGAGACCTGGAGTTGCTAAAGAAGGAGGGGGGAAGAAGAAGGGACTAAAAGATGGACTGAATACAGTAGACTGCAGTAGAGAGTGGGTGGTGTTTGGGTAGAGAGCAAAGTGTACTAGCATGTATTCCTGGGGAGATGTGAAAGCGTACCCCTGAAATAATACATTTTTATAAAATAGCATTTCTTCAATTAAAAAAAAAAGGAATGAGATTGAGTGAATGAAGCTAAGAAGGAGAGGTGATGACAAGAGAGACATTCAGAATATCTTGAAATGGAGATAATAATTAAGATTTTCTTTTGAGGGAGTCAGGCGGTAGCACAGCAGGTTAAGTGCAAGTGGCACAAAGCACAAGGACAGGCATAAGGATCCCAGTTCGAGCCTCCGGCTTCCCACCTGCAGGGGAGTCGCTTCATAGGCGGTGAAGCAGGTCTGCATGTGTCTATCTTTCTCTCTTCCTCTCTGTCTTCCACTCCTTTCTCCAATTCTCTCAGTCCTATCCAACAACGACGACATCATCATCAACAACAGGAATAACTAAAAACAACAACAACAACAAGGGCAACAAAAGGGAAAATAAATAAATATAAAAAAGTTTTTTTTGAATGAATATTCTTTTTTATTGTTAAAAAATATTTATCCCCTTTTGTTGCCCTTGTTTTATTGTTGTAGTCATTATTGTTGTTGTTGTATAGGACAGAGAGAGGAGGGGAAGACAGAGAGGGGGAAAGAAAGATAGACACCTGCAGACCTGCTTCACCACTTGTGAAGCGACTCCCCTGCAGGTGGGGAGACAGGGGCTTGAACCGGGATCCTTATGCCAGTCCTTGCGCTTCGATCCATGTGTGCTTAACCTACTGCACTACTATCAGACTCCCTGAATGAATATTCTTAAAAGGAGATAACATCTATTTAATTAATATATATTTAGACGGAGGAAATGAGATCAGTAGAGAAAGGGATACATGTTTCTACACTATCCAAAAATTGAACTTTTATATTTAGTAGGTTATTTCTTTTTTGGGGGGTTTGGGGGTTTTGGAGTGTATGTTTGTTTGTTTTTTGTACCAGAACATTTCTCAACTCTGGTTAATGATGGTGTTGAAAATTTAACCTGGGACATCTGAGCCTCAGGCATTGAAAGTTTTTTGTTTGTTTTTGCATAATTATTATACTATCTCCCCAGCCCGAGAACTGTGATTATCATTAACTTATGTGGACATTTTTTATCTAGTATTTCTAGACCTCAAAAGTAACCTAGCAAGTTATATCAATTAAAAATTTTACTTTCAGATGTTGGAGGAAACCTATAATAAAAAATACGAGGGTATTTGAAGTTGATGCCTGATGAGTCTTTCAAAATGGGGCTGGATCAAGAAAACAAATGGAGAGAGTCCTCTTTTTCAACTATGCAGCCGCTACCATACAAGTCTATTCTGTAACCCTCAGTTTTCTCATCTGTAAAATGAGGAGAATAATAGTCTATATTTCATAATTGTTTTTGAGAATTAAATGCCTAGTGAGGAATATAGCATTTACCTAGTTTTTCCTCCCTCCCTTTCTTTTTGCTGCCAGATCTTTTTGTGCCTGCATGATTCAAACATTCCCAGTAGACTTTTTTCCCTTTCAGTGTTAGATAGAGACAGAGAGGGAGAGAGAGGAGGAGAAACACTACTATACTTTTTTTTTTTTTAACCACTATGAAACTCCTCTGTGCATGGTGTTCCCATGTGGTACCATCAACTTGAACCCAGTTCCTCATGCAATGTAAAGTGTGCACTCTACTAAGTAAGTGATCTCTTGCCTCCTATCTAGTTTTGAACAAGTATTTATTAACATTATTTTTGTTAATTGAGTTCCTATTGTCTACAGTTAGGTCCTGAGAGTGAAAGTCAAATATGGCCCAGTTGTAGCTTATTGCCTTCACAAGCAAGGAAAAGGAGTATTATGTAGGTAATGCCTCAGAGAAGTCTGAGAGTAGGGGCTCACATGCTATGGCTAACATCCCTTACAGGTAAAGGTGGGGAAGGGGGAGAGCTCCAGGTGTGGATCAAAGAAGCCAAGAACCTGACAGCTGCCAAATCAGGAGGGACTTCAGACAGCTTTGTCAAGGGGTGAGTCCCTGGATCAGCACCAAACTAACCAGTTTCAGGACAAGAGAACTAAGAGAAGACAGATCCCAATTTAACCTTTCTCTGTGGATGTTATCCATGTGTGTCCTACTACCTCCAATAGCCAACTTTGTTCCTGAAATTAGAAAATAATAAAACCTCTACTACTATGTTTATACTTATTTGAGCTCAATTTGAATTGGGCTATAAGGCTGATTTTCAAATAGAAGATTGATAGATAGATCTGACTTTTCCCTTATTAAAGATTTATGCTATTAATTAATTCTGAATAAAAATATGTGTTCCTTGAGTATCAAAATGGGAACTCAGAACTTTGTCCCTTATAATATTTAATACCCCCAATTATAGCTTTCTCCTAGTAATAGACTACCCCCTCCAGCTTAAATTTGCTAGTAAATCATGTTTAACTATTTGCCTATAGTAACTACTGTTGGTTGTATTTAAAGAAGAATTTACCCAATATGAAGGGAACCAAATATTTAAAACCCATATTTGTGGAATATAAACAATAAGTCACTTATAATTTTATATTAATTTTTCCTCCAGGTTTAAAGGAATTGAATCAGGTAACTAACTTATCTAGTGGGAGACAGTAGGAGCTCAGCTTCAGGTCCTAAAGAAGGAGTATGTGTAATAGGGAATGAGCACTGACTCATCTTCCTGGGATAAATATGTGGTAAGGGAGAGAGAAATCTAAATAGATATTGCCAGATTTTAGTAGGTTATTGATTACTCCCCACCTTCTGCCAGATACCTCCTTCCTATGAGGAACAAGGCCAGTAAGCGTAAAACTCCAGTGATGAAGAAGACCCTGAATCCCCACTACAATCACACATTTGTCTACAATGGTATAAGGCTGGAAGATCTGCAACACATGTGCCTGGAACTGACTGTGTGGGACCGGGAACCCCTGGCCAGCAATGACTTCCTGGGAGGGGTCAGGCTGGGTTTTGGCACTGGTGAGAACCTCCCCCTCATTCTCACTGTCTAAAAGGCCTTTTGTTCATTCACTTCCAATATGCAGTACACCTCCCTACAAAATGTCACTATGATAAGACCTGGATTCTTTCCTTACAGTTAATATTCAACCAGTACTTATTGAGTGCTTGCTATGTGCCAAACTTAGGAGGAGGCTGAGCCCATATACTCTTAGGTGTATAAATAAATATGACTCTGATTACTAGGAATTCAATTGTCTTCCCACCAAAGAAATCTACACACCTACCTGTATTTTATATTTTCCTTTCAGTTAAAATGAAAGAAGTTCTCTTTCTATAAAAGGCCACACTCTTTCCAAGTATTCTGGGTCACATTTGCATTTTTCTCCCCAAACTCTTTTAATTAGTGATTTACAAAATTATAAGATAAACAGGGGTATAGTTCTGCACTGTTCCTACCACCAGAATTCTGTGCCCCCATTCCCTCCATTGGAAACTGCAGTAGTTCTCCCAAGCTCACAGATATGGGTTGACTATTATTTCTATAACTATATATGTACATATTTTTGCCCATTTTTTCCTGTTGCCCCACCTTCTCTTCCTTTCTAAGTCATACCTACACTTATTGCTATTTCTGAATGACCTACCTTTTTTTTCCTCTTCGCTCTCTAAGTCCTGATGGAGCCCTCTAATCCTGCTCCCCTAACATTTTCCCCATTTCTCGGGATATGAACCAGATTTCTTTTGGGGTTGCACAAGGTGGGAGTTCTGGCTTCTGTAATTGCTTATCCACTGGACATGGGACAGATTGATCCATACCCCCAGCCTGTTTCTATCTTTCTCTAGTGGGGTAGGGATCTGGAGAGGTGAGATTCCAGGACATATTGGTGACTTTTTCTGTCCAGGGAAATGAGCATGGAATCTTAGTGGCATCTGCAACTTGGTGGCTGAAAGGCAGTAAGAAATAAAGCAAGACAAAACAATAAAATTAAACAATGAATAAAAATAGAGCAGATGAGAATAGGGATCTTAGGATGGGAAGAAGCTAGGAAGTCTATTTTAGGTATGTTCCTATGGGCCCCTAACTTTACTAATTTTTGTTTGAGCTTGATAGTTAACATGGAGGTGGGTTAAATATATTGTCTGGGAAGATGTAGTCAGAATTGAGAATAGGGCTAGAAAGCTGGATTAGGGCAGAGAGTAGCTCCCAAACTTGAAGAAAGTATGTAAATACAATTAACTGCTTACCCCAGTGGTCTGATCCAGGGCCCATATATATTCACATTTAATGACCTCACTTTTGGAATCACCTGTCTGCCTTGTCTGACCAATTTCTTTTTTTAAGACTTTATTTATTTACTAGTGAAAAAGATAGGAGGAGAGAGAGAAACAACCAGACATCATGCTGGTACATGTGCTGCCTGCGACTGAACTCAGGACCTCATGCTCGAGAGACCAATTCTTTATCTACTGCGTCACCTCCTGGACCACATTTCATTCTCTCTTCCTCCCTACTAGAGATGAATACATATTTATTCTGATATTAACAATCTTAAGAAAAAGAAACAAATATTCCTTGGATTTTTGTCCCCCCCCAATTTCTTTAAAAATCTTGTCTCCAGTTTCTCATCTCTTGATAACTTTCTTTTTGCTCTCTACATATACTGAGTTTATCCCCACTCCATCAATTTTACAGTTAGTGTTCCCTCTCTGAAGACTGCCTTCTTCACAGATTTCACATATTGATTCAAATGTCTCCTTTTTAGAAAGCCTATCAGACCACTCCTTCTAAAGGAGATTTTCTAGCTACTGCAGGGTCACCCTGCTTATTTACTTCATTACATTTCATGCTATGATGACTTCTCAGCTACTCTTGTTGATTTACTTATCTATTTTTCTGTTTTCCTTACTCAAATGTAAGCTGCCTGTGTGTAGGACATTTTCTGCTTACTTCACCATTGTATGTATCTGGCACACAATAGGCACTCAATAAATGTTTGTTGAATGAATGAATGTACAAGGAATAAGGATGTAGACCTGTAGTCTACAGCTAGAGAAAAGGTTCTTCCCTTAAAAAAAAGTTTAAGTCAATTTGACAACAGAAGGCCAGGAGCTCTAGAGTGAGGTGTCTGGCACTAGAGCTTTCTAACAGCCTTAGCATCAGAAGTCTCTAGCTGTTGTGTATATTTTACACTCCTATCTTATCCACCAGGCATCTCTTGCTAGAATCTCAGGAGTATATAAATAGTTCTGGAGGATCAGTAAAGAGAGCAGTGCAGCAGTTCCCAGATTTCTGACTCAATCAGCCCATCTTCACAGCAAACTTTCTCATACTTTTTAACACATGCTTCCTAGGGAGCTGAAGATTGGGGCCCCTGTTCAGCCTCCTCTGGTGTTTCTCCTTAGGGATCAGTAATGGGGAAGTAGTGGACTGGATGGACTCGACTGGGGAAGAAGTGAGCCTGTGGCAGAAGATGCGACAGTACCCAGGGTCTTGGGCAGAAGGGACTCTGCAACTCCGTTCCTCGATGGCCAAGCAGAAGCTGGGCTTGTGAGTCCTTGTGTTTCTCTGAAGGTCCAGCCCTGGCCAGGGCAAGTCAGAGGATGTGAAGAAACTAAAAGAAAACATTTATAATTTAATATGTGCATGATGTATGTATGTGTACAAATATGAATTTCTATAAGTTCTTATGCAAGAGTGATGCAGACTTGTTCCTCCTTTTAAAGCAGGCTCAAAAACTGATCTTTCTAGGATTTTATTTATGCACAACCTAGTACTTTTCAAGTGTTCATTCTTATATCTTTATGAGGTTTTAACTTAAAATATTTTTAAAACTTTTTATCTCTTATTTTCCTATCCTGTTACTACTTGTCCAGAAAGGCGAGTTATCTTTGACATTTATACTGGTCTGTATTTCAAAATGTGCATGGTCTGAGGCCAAGACACTGGGAAGCAGGGTTGGGTTACTAAGAACAGAAAAGGAAAGGAAAGGTGAGTTGGTCCCCTTTTTAAAACTCCAATACGTGCATTCCACTTATTTTCTATATTGATACATTTCTAGAACTTGTCTTTTAACCTGTTTTTATGCAATTTCTACCTTTGTTTAAATATAGTTATTTTCTTTGAAATGATAAAAAACAAACAAACAAAAACTAAGTTCCATCTGGCTCTTAATCACCTTCAGTAGACATTTTGGGGACCCTTAGAATGCAGCTGATTTAGAAAAATAAAAACTTTAATTAGGTGATAGCTTTCTGACTAAGTCAGAGGTATGTCTAACCACAGCTTCTGGTTAGTCCCAGTGGACCTGAGTTAGTGAACTTGAAGTCTGTCCTAGCTTGTGTTGATCATTTTAAATTAGTAATTGTTGTAGTTGGAGAGCTCCTCATCTCTCTAGTAAAAGATGAGACATATTCATTCTCATGTGCCACACCATTCTTAATGCTTGTGCACACAATATGTTACCATATAGGATATGGTATACATATCATTCTATAGACATAGCCAAGTGCTGTCATAATTGGCCCGGTGTTCCCCCTGGATAGGCACCATTAGTGGTCTGAGAGAATGTGTTCAGAGAATCTCCCAGTTACCTAAATTCTATTTTGAAAGGGTCTCAGTTCCTATGTTTTTTTTAAGTTTCCTAATATGATCTAGCTATAATGTGGGAGTGGTTGAAACCTTTCTAGAAAGGAATAAGTGACCTAAGAGTCATGTGAAACTGTTCAAACTGATGTTTTCATCTATACATTTAAATTTGTTTGGAAAAGAAAATATGTATCAGAGAAGAAGTCTCTTTTAATATAGTCAGCTGTTAATTAATTCTTCCATAAATCTACTGAATTGAGAGCAATTCTGATTCATAATGTGTGAACTGGGTGAGCAGTGTTTTAATTTTAAATAGGATTTTTTGGGGATGGATTGTTATTGTAATGGAAGGTTAACTTGAGTCCTAGGTTATAATTTTTTTTTTGCCCAGTACTCCCTGAAATGTATGTGTGCTTCAATAAAGCTTTCTCATTTGTCAAATGTTTGCATTTGTTAGTTCTATACATGTTTTTGCTTGTTTCTTTCTAATGTCCTGACTTAATGTTGTTGCTTTACATGTGGCTTAAAGGATAAGAACCAAAGTGACAAATACTCTATTCTAGAAACTCTGTGCTAATTTAAAGAAAATGTTTCTTGAAAAAGGACTAGATAGCTGGATCAGGGAAGAGAGTAGCTCCCAAATATGGGAAAGGTGTATAAATATTGTTGACTGTAAACCCCATTGATTTGATCTGATCTGGGGCCCATATTCAGCTTAGGAGCCCATGTGACCTCTGCATCCCTGTAGATCTGAACTCACATTCTGTGGTCATGAGTAGGAACATTCCAAACTGCCCGAATTTTAGGACCCATCTTCGTTAGGTGGAAGATGAGTATGTTGTCCAGACTCCCTTCAGAATATGCAGAATATGGAACATTCTCTACCGTTGTTGATCCAAGTTGAGGGAAAGGTCCTATGGGGGCCCACAAAGTGGTGTATTGTGTTGTTCCTGATAGAGATAACTGGTAACAATGGAGAGAGGAATTTATTTGAGGTCTAGGCCCATCATGTCTGTTTGGGAATCTCAGGACTCCCCAACTAGGGCGCCAGCTGATGAGGTGGCCTGATAGTGACTAAAGAGTCATCATTAAAGTATGCCAGTCTCTTTCCCTTATTCAGCTTTTGCTATCATTACTTTGATAAGGTTAGCTTTGGAGTGACTGAGGGAAGTATAATAGGAAGTAGGTGAGGAGGGTATCTAGGTCTAAGTAGACACTATTTCATTAGAAACTTTATGGTGTCTTTTTAGGTCTTTCTACTTGCTTACTATATATACTGACTCACTGCAGACTGTTGTGCACTTTTGCTTTCAGGTATATATTTTGCCCTAATTTATGGATACATGTGAACATATGCCCTATCTCATGGGACCTGATCTATACCTAGTTTTTGGGACTTTGTTAGGAAGTGAACCCCCTGAAATGGAATTATAGCATCCTATGAAAGGAAAATTGTTTCTTTTCCTACACTGCTAACTGATATCTTTTCTGAGTTCTGATATCATGTCTTTTGTACTTTGTGTTTAAGGAGATGCCAGTCTCTCTCCCTCTCCCTGTCCCTCTTTCTCTCCATTCTTCTCCCTACCATTCTCCGCCCAAAGAGAATTTCTCCTTTAGCTTTTTATGCTCTGTAATGAAGGAAAGAGACAAGTGCACAGGCAGAGGAATGAAGGGAACATGTTCTCGCTTTGCTTCTTTCTGAATCCTTCAATTTCTTTACGAGGTAGGGCTTTCTGCCTTTATTCACATTACCAGTATTCAATCTTTTTTCTCCATTTTTATTTGTGATTTATATTGGGTTACACAATTGTACTATTACAATGAATAGTTTTATACCACATCCAGCCAATGTTCAAGGAGAGAGATAACACTGATGCTAAGTAACTAATCTCATTAACAAGGTTCTGACTTTATAGGTAGAACCCAAGTGATTCTTGACTTCTTGGGCAAAGAAACTTAAAATGGGTACTTTTTGTGTGCAGGGCTTTTTTCTGTTGATTTTTTATTAGTGATTCAATATTAATTTATAAAAGTACATGTCAGCAGGGGTACAATTCCACACTATTCTAACCACTAGAATTCTGAATCCCTGATCCCTCTATCGCAGTCCACTGCGGTTCTACCAAGGTTGCAGACCTGGGTTAACTATCATGTCTGTAGCTACCTTTCTACATTTGTATATAATTGACCCCCTTTGCTTCCAGGTTCAGTCCTCTCTTCCCCTCCAAGCCACACATAACCCCATTATTTCATCCAAATAGCTCTTCCCTTTTCGTCCTCTCTCTCTGAGACCTGTTGGAGCTTGAGTTCAGAGTTCTCTTATCCTCTTCCTCCTATCACTTCTTCCCCACTGGGAGTATGGATCAGAGTTGTTTTTGGGGTGCAGAAGGTGGGAGTTCTGGCTTCTGCAATTGCTTCTTTGGGCATTAGCAGGTCGATCCATACCCCCAGCCTGTTTCTATTTTTCCCTATTGTGGTAGAGCTCTGGAGAGGGGAGGTTCCAGGACACATTGGTGAAGTCATCTGCCCAGAGAAATCAAGATGGAATCATGGTAGCATATACAGCGTGGTATCTGGAAGGTGGCAGGGCATAAAGTGAGACAAAATGGTTAATGAACAGGGACCAAAAAGTAGGAACAAAGCAGATGAGATCATGAGTCCTAGGGTGGAAGAAAGCTAGGAAGTCCACCCTAGGCATGTTTCCATTGCCTATGGTAGTCCCTGCCTGAGTTTGGTAGCTAACATGAAATTGGACTAAAGCATTGTCTGAGAGATTAGTGTTAGAGTAGAGAAAAGGGCTAGAAAGTTGGATTAGGGTAGAGAGTAGCTCCCATTCTTGAAAATATTCTGTGGATAGAACTATTTACCTCCATCCACCCAACCCAGGCATATACATAGGGCCAGAGCCTGTGTAGCCTTTGAGTCCCTGTTTGTCAGAGCTTGGAGCTCATGGTGACCACTGGGAACTGTGCAGGCTGCACTTGTTTCAGAATCAATCTTCCTCAAGTGGCAGGGCAGGATACTCCAGCTTCCCTTCGAAGGCTGGGGTAGTCCCTACCCCAGCCTGCTCTGTGGTTAGGGCAAGGTCCTGGGAGGGCCCACAAGTGGACTTGTGATGATGTTCCTGGTGGAAGTGACTAGTGGTGGTGTAGAGAGGGATCCATTAAAGGTCTAGGCCCATAATATTTGTGTTAATCCAAGGATTCCCTAACTAGGGCCCCAGATGAGGTGGTGGGATATTGACCAAAAAGTCCGTTATTAAGTGAGCCAGTCTCTTTCCCTTATCCAACTTTTGTAGTCCTCTCTTTATGTGATGACCTTAGACTTTCTCCCAGTTGTTTAAGCATTGAGTGTCATTTGTTGAACCCAACCAGAATTAGTTTTTTTTGAGATCAGTCTTCTTTGGGACTCTCTGTTAGATTGGTAAGCTAATTTGGTCTAGGTCTAATCGATTAGAGAATTTATGATGCCTTCTTTAGGCACTTCAGGTAGGATTCCAGATTTATTAGGTTTTAAGTATAATCATCAAGGACTATTGAATACTATTACTTGTTGTGAAGGCTTTATGTTAGATGTATTATATTGTTTTCTTGATTTCTCCAAGTACTTTATAAAGCTGGAAAAATAATCTTTTCCAATGAATGAAAGTCATTTAATAGAGTTGGGATTTGAATCTAAGTTTGATTCTAGCATACCATGCTGACTCTTGTAAGGGTAATGGATGATGTGTGTCTTGGGCAGAGATTTAAGGGAAGGAATGACTTTTCTGAAATATATGAAATAAATAAATTATTCAGTAGGGCCCTAGGATTTGTTTAATGTTTTTATCCTGCTTACTGACTGAAAAGTTTCTCTCTGTGGGGAGGGTGGGAAGGGGGGAAAGGAGGCAGAAGAGGAGGAGGAGGAAGAGAGGGAAGATAGAAGAAGCAAGAAGAGGAGGAAGGAGAAGGAAAAGAAGAAAAAAGAAGAGAGGGAGAAGAAAGGAAGAGGAGGAGAAAGAAAGAGAAAGGAGGAAAGAGAAATAAAGTTCACAGTTGGACTAGGTCCTTTGGGTCTCACTGTGAACCTGTTTCTTTTACTGTCTCACTTTTCCACTTTAGGAGTAGAGATGACTTGAATCATAATCTACAAGATGTTTCTGTAAAACTTTGCCTAAAGAAAACAAGTTTGACTCTTCTTGATTACTCAGTAAAACAAAACAAAACAAAGGTTTGTCAATTATTTTTATATTAGGGGCGTATTTATATGTAAAAGTCGGACCCAGATGCAAATTCAGTTCTGCTGGTAGTGAGTCATCTCATTGTCATTCAGGTCTATGACCTACTAGCATGCCTTGCTTGCCACTTCAAGTGTCAGTGATAAAGACAAGGACATTTATCTTTCCTGATGGATGTATAGTCTTAATATTTTTATTAGTTATTTCATAATGATTTATAAGATTCTAGAGGTATAGTTCCACACTACACCACCCACTAAAGTTCTGTGCCCCAACCCCAATAACCATCATAGTTCTCTTTTTAAAAAAAAAAAAAAAAAGCACAATCTTTACCATGAAAATCCTGGCAGACCAGAGATTTCTCACATTAACTTACCACATTTGCCTTTTGCCCATAACTTATCTATTTCCTGACTTTGATAGCTCCTGTACTGCCATAGATAGTAGGAGAAAGGATCTTTTTTTTTTTCTGAGTTTGACCACTTCTTCCATGTCTCATTTTATCAAGTAAACTGGCTGACTTTTAACCTTGAATTTTAAAATTATATTTAAAAGAAGAAACAAAACCTCAGTGGAAATAAGTACTATGTGTATTCTGGCTCAGGATTTATATCCTATCACTCTGCCGTGCAGAGTGAATTTTCTTGGGTGGAAAGCCTTTTATTTCGCTCTATCTCTTGTGCCCAGTGAAGCTTGGGTCTGAGTATTATTATTTGAAGATGATCCTTTCTCCTTCAATGGAGCTATTATCTGTTTATAAATGAAAAATAAGTAAAGACTTATAGCATATATGTGAGAACATTGACTGCTGATCTAGGCTGCTAGAGTTTAAAGCATAATTCTGACAATTACTAGCTGGCAGCTCTTAGGGAAGTTTCCTAACCTCTCCTGTTTCAGTTCTGTCATCTGTAGAGTGGGGCTGACAACAGCACCTATTTTGTGAAGTTTTCAGAGTCAGTGGCTAGACATTGTGTTTAGAATTGTACCTCATGTGTAGAGAATTATTTGCATACTAGTAGCTCTGCCACTTTACCCAGACTGCAGCTTTCTCTTCTCTCTTTTTATACCAGTAGTTTATACATAAAGATGATAAAGAAAGGTTTCCATGCCTAAATCACAATACTGAATTCCATGTGTAGAAAAAGAGGTTCTCAACTATAATGGGGAAAGAATGCCTTTCTCTCAAAAGTTAGAGTGGGAATCTGAGTGACTCTGCTTCACCACAGCCTGACCTTGAATTTAATCCCAGCCTGCCTCTTAAGGCTTTGTGAGCTGCACAGAGCTCCTGCTTGCTCTGTACTCTCCCCCTAGAGTGGAATCTTGAGTAAGTTAATTCATAGGGCTGAATCTAGCCTCCTTTTCCTTTTCTATTATTTAGATTTACAGAGGTTGGCAGTGGTGGCATAAAGTTTTTTAGATCACAAACTGCGGGTGTCTCTGAGAGAGAAATCACTGATTACTTTTTGCTATGGAGATATCAATAAGAGGATTTTTTCCAATGAACCAGCTGAAAGGGCCAGGAGAAAATATTTTGCTCTGGCTTTTCTTCCCAGTTGTCCTACCACTGCAGCATTTTCTCTTACATGAAGTGATTATTAACATATTTGAAGTGTAATGCCCTAAAAAACAACAGACTCACTCCCACAAACTTTAATGGTAACAGTTAACCTATAAGAATAATTCTGCTGGGAGTCGGGCGGTAACACAGCAAGTTAAGCACAGGCGGCGCAAAGCACAAGGACTGGAGTAAGGATCCTGGTTCGAGCCCCCCCACTCCCCACCTGCAGGGGAATCGCTTCACTGGCAGTGAAACAGGTCTGCAGGTGTCTGTCTTTCTCTCCCTCTCTCTGTCTTCCCCTCCTTTCTCCATTTCTCTCTTGTCCTATCCAACAACAATGACATCAATAACAACAACAATAATTACTACAACAATAAAACAACAAGGGCAACAAAAGGGAAAAATAAATAAATAATTTTTTTTTTAAAAAAAAGAGTAATTCTGCTGCATTGGCTAGTGTCCTGATTGTTGTGATGGTACTGTCCTCTGCTGTCATTTTGTTAGAGGATTCACTGAAAACAACCAGTTAGCAAATATATTTAGGGACTTATAAGTTATCCCCTGTTCCCATCTGTGATTTCACTTTTTGTAGTCTCAGTTACCTGTGGTCAACCATGATCTGAAATTATTATGTTCAATAAGATATTTTGAGAGCAAGAGGAAAAAAAGGGATACCACATTCATGAGTTTTATTAAAAGATATTGTTAGACTTATTTTATTTTGCTATTGCTTTTGTTAGCCTCTACTCTGCCAAACTTATAAATTAAACTTTATCATAGGTATGGATATATAGGAACAAGAAGTATATATAGGGTCAATAAATCTGACCCTATTTTAGGCATGGTCTGGGGTGTTGATATTTATTCCCTGTGGGTAAGGGGCACAATTATAATTATCTGGAAAATTTTAGAGAATTAGGAAGATGCCCAGATTAGGAAGGGAATACCTTCTATCCTCAACCCATTGCCCAGGGCCTTTCCTTATTCTCTAGTTTTCTTACAATTCTCCAATTTTAACTGAAGCAGAGACTTGTTTAGGGTGACTATTATACAGTTTAAAATGTATCTGGAAATGTCATAGGATTTATAAAACACATCCATCTCAGAATCTTGTCGCTAGAAATGTAGGAAACTATTATCTCCATATATTAGGCCTCAGTTTCAGTTAACTGGGGGGGGGGTGTTCTTTTAACCTTGACCTAGCTCAAATTCACTCGCATATGTCCCTTTGTCTCTGGCGTTGAGTCAGTTCTTGGTTGCTCAGTAAGTAGTCATCGATGAATGTGAAGATTTCCTCTGGAGTGACAGGCTCCATGTAGCGTTCCCGATCAATTCCATGCTTGTCAATCAACACCATGTTGAAGTAGGAGCGAGTGAGGTGCTGAAATTGCCTGAAGAGAGGGGTTAAGGAAGATGTAAGCATTTGTCTGGACTTCATCCCAGGAGGCATTGCTACTCTCTGACCATTCACAACTCCATTGATAGACTAACTTATGACCCACCTATCCCTTATCCCTATTCTCTCCACTACTCTACTTATCCCAAGCCCTGTTGTTGGTTCTCGGTCCATATCCTAGTCTTGCTTCTCCTTATATATCTAGCTCTAAGATCTTGCTTCCTCATAAAGATGAAGCAGTTTTGTTATTACCAGATTGTGCTTCCTTTGTAGATCCTTTTAGCAGGGCTATCACATATTGTTCTGTGAGCTGCACACAATAGCTCCAGGGAGCACCAGTGACTTGCTGTTGATATGACCTATACTTTCTAGAGTCAGGTTGGGCATAAACTGCACAAACACATATAATGTCCTATTTCTTTTCTTGAAATCTTTTTTTAAAATTTATTTATTATTGGATAGAGACAGAGAAATTGAGAGGAGAGAGTGATAAAGGTGGGAGAGACAGAGATATACCTACAGGCCTGCTTCACCATTTGTGAAGCTTTTCCCCTGCAAGTGGGGACCAGGTGCTTGAAGCCAGGTCCTTGCACACTGTAATGTGTGCTCTTAACCAAGTGTGCTACTGCCTGCCCCCCCACATATGAAATCCTGAAGTTTGGTCAGTATCATCTGGTTAACTCTTCCAACTATACTTTTAAGTCTGAAGTGCCCTTACTTTGAGTTTTTTCCTATCTACACTGGCATTGATTTTTTTACCCCAACTAAAATTGAGTCCTAGAAGTAGGCATTGATTATAAAACAGGAAGGAGTGATGGTTTTCCTGACTCCGAGCATATGTGGAGGCATTGGAAGAGTCATATTGGATAAAATGTGAAGGAAAAAAATCAATTTAATTTTTTAAAGTTTCATTTTACCAGAGCACTGCTCAGCTCTGGCTTATGGTGCTGTGGGAGATTGAGCCTGATACTTTGAAGCCTCAGACAAGAGAGTCTCTTTGCATAACCATTATTCTATCTCTCCCATCCCCCCCAAATCAGTGTTTTACTACTTGTCACTTAGTAGTCTTTTACAACTAAGAAGATGAGTACTAACAAGATTTCAGTATCTATAGGTTCTTTATAGAGTGAAGCAAAGGGAAAAGGCCACAAGGCATAGAACCAGAGATTTTTGAGTGACAGTTTGGTGCAGCTGTGTCTCAGACCTAATTGTGCTTCAAAGTCACCTGACAGGCACTAGGAAAACATAAACAAGGTGGTTTGGAGTAGGACATGATCATCTGTACATTACGCCCCATCTCACTTGATTCTGATGTCCTACCACTGTTTTACCTAATGAATTCAAATACAAGGGGTACCCAAGAGATTAGTGTTTACTGATTTTCCCACAGCCCTCTTGCCAGTGTTCTGGCTGTCCCCTCCCTTCAGCCTTCTAGTTTGGACCTGAGCTCCTCGATGATACTGGCCGACAATTGATGCTCCCGGATTCGCCCCACCTCCTGAGGTGGCTGCCCCACCAGCTCAATGATGGTCACATGCCGCAGGTCCAATCCACAGGTTGATTGCTAAGAGTGGGAGAGAATATTTTGCATAATATACTGTTTTTCTTTTTAAAATGTTATTTATTTTGGAAAGAGACAGAAATTGAAAGGGAAGGGGGAAGTAGAGGAGAGAGAAAGCCACCTGCAGGAATACTTAACTGCTTGTGAAGCTTCCACCATGCAGGTGGGGGGTAGGGATTTGAACTTTGCTTCTTGTGAACTTAATGTGTGTGTTCTACCAGGTATGCCATCACCCAAACCCTTATTTTCTTACTCCCTATCAAGGCCCCACCAAATTTCTTTAAGAGAACAAGGGAGGTGGTAAATAGCATAGTTTACTCAAAGAGACTCTCATGCCTTAGGCTCCAAGGTTCCAGGTTCAGTCCTTCACACCACCACAAACCAGAGCTGAGCAGTGCTCTAGTTAAATAAATAAAAATAAAAAAGGTAATAGAACAAAAGCTACAAAATTCTATCTGGAGTCATAAAATATCTAGAATTGCCAAAGTAATTTTGAGAAATAAGAACAAAACTGGAAGTATCACACTCCCAGGTCTCAAACTATATTATAAGGCTATTGTAATCAAAGCTGTCTGGTATTAGAACAAAATTAAACACAGTGACCAGTGGAATAGAATTAAGAACCCGGAAATAATCCCCTACACCTATAAACATTTAATTTTGACAAGGGTGCTCAAACTATTAGATGGAGAAAGAGTCTCTTCTACAAATGGTGTCAGAAAATTCTGGTTGAGACATGCAGAAGAATGAAACTGAACCACCTCATCTCACCACAAACTCCAAATGGATCAAGAATTTGGACTTTAACCCAGAAACCATAAATATTTAGAAAAAAACTAAAAATAGTATTGAAATAACTGTTTTTGATCTAAGTTATATAAATTATTTCTTCAATAACTCAAAACAAAAATAAAAATAAACCACAGGGACTACATCAAATTGAAAACCTTCTGCACAGCAAAAGAAACCACCACACAAATACAGAGACTTCTTTTGGAATGGAAGGTCTTCTTTTTTATGCCATACATAAGACAAAAGGGTAATAACCAAAGTACACAAAGAGTTCACCAAACTCAGCAACAGCAACAACAACAAAAACTCATCCAAAAGTCGGGAGAGTATATAGACAGAATATTCACCAAAGAAGAGATCCAAAGGGCTAACAAATATATGAATAAATATATTTAAGTCTCTGATCAGATAAATGCAAATAAAGACAGATACCACTTCACTTCTGTGAGAATGTCATACATCAGAAAGAACAGTAACAACAAGTGTTGCAAAGGTTGCAGGGGTAAAGGAACTTCTGTTGAAAGCAGTCTAGAGAATGCTCAGAAGGCTAGAAATGGACCTATCCTATGATCTGACAATTCCTCTCATGGAGATATATCTTAAGAAAACAAACACACTCATCCAAAGAGATCTGTGTATACATACGTTCATAGCAGCACAATTTTTAATAGCCCAAACTTGGAAGAAACCTAGATGTCCAACAGCCAATAAATGACTAAGATAAGTGGTCTACACACACAATGGAACATCAATTTGGGAATGAGAATGTTTTGCATATAAACACCTTGGTGAGATGAGAAATTGTACCATGTGCCAACAATTGTGCTATAAACTATTAACCTCCCAATAAAAACAGAAAATAAATGCTATGCAACTCCCTAATTTTAGTTCGCCAGAAATGAAGAGCACAAATTCTGTCATACAGCCCGTGCTTTATTCCACTTTGACAACTAACTAGCTAGTAAATTAGAGCAAATCAGTACTCTCTCCAACATCTTAGATTTCTCACCTATGAAATGGGTAGTAACCATACCTGCCTCAAAGGGATGTTTGTGAGACTTCATTGAGCATGTGTAAGCACATATGCAACAGTTACTTGTATATATACCATATAAGTGTTTGTTCGTGCTAACACAATTTATTCCTACTTTTACATTTGTTCATGTTTTAAAAGTCTCTCCAGAGTATTTTGCAATACTCCATTTCCATCAATTCTTCTGTAAGTCACATCCACCATTGTAATAGTTGCACTGCATTTTCAGTAAAAATATGGTAATTTTAATGTTCTAAATTTACCTACAATAAGACTTACCCAAAACATCAAATATTGAACACAAAAAGTTTGAAGAAGTAGGATTGAGCTGTAGAAAGATTTAGAAAAGATCAAGGGGGTAAAAGTTAGGGTGGAATGTTGAGATGTTAAGCCCCCAATCAAGATGTTAAGTCCCCAATCACCTGTAGCATAGAGATCTGCATTTTATAATATCGGTTGGAGGGATCAGGAGCAGAGATGATAAGAAGTCTCTGTTTCTCATAGAACTGATCCAGAAGGCCAGTAGCTGAGTTGACATTGATATTAATCTTCATAGCTATGGGAGAAGGAGATGGCCAGTTAGAATGGCCTTCTCTTTCATCTCAGCATGGGTAAAAACATCTTGAAGAATTCTACAGGGTTAACCATTTTTGGTCATATGTCTCTTTCCTTAGAGGAAAATATTGAAAGAACACATGGAGGCTTTTACTCCACATCACCCTTCTTCTCTGGGTGGAATGTTCTGGGGTGAGAAGGGGGGGATTGATCTTTAAAACAAGCACAACACAGGAGCCTCACCCTCATTCTCACTTCATAGGTATTGTCATTGAACTCTGTCATACACATTGGGAGACCTTCCAGGGTAGTCCTGATAAAAATATCAATTCTTTCTGATCCCTAATATCACTCACGAGTACAGATGGGTGGTGATCCTGACCAATGGCGACTGGACTGACAAACCCGGGAAGGGGTCCCTCGGAGCTCAAAACCTCCATCACAGTGGTATTCACAGGTGGCACCATAGTTGTCCCCCGCTGAGGTGCAGGTGAGATATCCATGCTGTGGTGGTTTCAGTGTTGGGCAGCGTCTCACTGTCAGGAAGGAGTTTTAAGTAGTGGGTTGTGATATATCTCTGTAGAAAACAAGCTTAAGGAAAAAAAAAGGCTAAGAATGTGTCCAATCTGTATTTTCTAAACCAGGAGACTTAAAGATGATATCAATAATGTTTTTTTCCTGCCTTGTCAGCGGGCAAGATGGAAGCAGAATTTTTCTTATTCAGGAACTTAAATCTGAAATGCAAAAAGTGTTCATAAAATGTGAAAGTACAATGTGTTTATTCACATATTGTCATCAAAAGACCATCTATAAAATATATTACCATTTTTCAAATACTGTGGACACTGTACAAATATGACCACTTTATCAAATTACTCTTACTAGAAACAAAAACAATTAATAGGAGACTTAAATACTCATCAGTGGAATAAATGTTAAGCAAATCACATTCTTTGAAGTACATTGTTAGGATTTTATTAAAATTTATGGAGAATTTGTAAAGAACATGGGAAGATTACTTGTGTTATGATGAAAAGTTAAAAAGGATGATCTAAGATCAGATACAATATTTTATCTCAACTACATTTTAAAAAAATACGCAGAAATCTGGAAGAAAAATACAAGAGATTAACATCAATTTATTCTGGATGATAGAGTAATATATTTTTTCTTTGTGTATTTCTTTATGTCCTAAATGTTCAAGAATGAACATGTATTATTATTGTGAAAAACAAAACAATACTTTACTAGACATAAAGAATGAGGTATTTGGGGCTGGGTAGTGGCGCACCAGGTTAAGCACACTTAGTACAAAGTTTAAGGACCTGTTCAAGGATCCAGGTTTGAGCCCTTGGCTCCCCACCTACAGGATGTTCGCCTCACAAGTGGTGAAGCAGGTGTCTTTCTGTCTCTCTCTCTCTTTCTTCTTCTTCCCCCTCAATTTCTCTCTATCCTACCCAATAAAAAATGAGAAATTGCTTCCAGGAGCAGTGGATTTGTAGTGCCAGCCAGAACCGAGCCCCAGCAATAACTCCGGAGACCAAAAAAAAAAAAAAAAAAAAAAAAAAGGCATTTAGCACTATCAACTTCAGTATAGGTAAAAGACCGAGAATGAAGATTTAAACAGATTCAAAAACTGGAAAGGCAAGGAAGAAAACAGATGAAGAATACCATTGTGAATTTGATCTAGATTTATGATAAAGAGAACTTCTTGATGAGGAGTCAAGGTTTTAGATATATGTCTGCACGTGTTATAGGGGTTCTAGAATGTTCTATGTAGTTAATTTTCCCCCTCTCCCAATATAAATAAGCTGTTTTTACGTATGGAGAGGATTAGGTCATGGTGGGCATCTAGAATAGATGAAGATAGAATAGGAAAAATTAGTAGGATAGAGTAGGAAAAATAAGCAATGAAGAAATGACAACTTTTTGTTTCTGACCTTGTACTTTCACAATGAACTTGCAACTTGCCCGGTTGTAGGCTTGGTCATAGGCAGTGTAACGAATCACATGTTCTCCTTCAGGAAGGTGAGAGCCAGGCTCAGGACCCCGCAGTGTCACCCTGTATGGTGCCAGTTGAAAGAACCACCAAGGAAAGAGACCTTTAGGATTGGGGACTGGGGTACATAGTCACTGTAACCTTAGCCTGTGAAGTTCAGTGAGAGCATCCTGAAAGCCTTGGAGAAGCTGCTAGGAGGCATAAGAAGTATCTGTTAGTTGAGCTTACCTGGTGATGGTACCATCAGCAGAATCTTTCACCAAGGGTGGGTCCCAGTATACTCTAGCCGTCAGTTTCTCTGGTTCTGCCATCTTCTCACGTGAGTGTGGGCATTTGATCTTGGGGGGATCGATGTCTGTCAAGGTCAGAAATCAAGTACTGACTGGTAGGCCCCCACCTTTCCTAGAGAGGACCCATAGAAGCAATACCACACCACTGGGTAGGTGAAAAATACATGAGTTCACGATGCTTAATGAACTGGATAAGGAAGCCCAACTCAAGGGGAGATTATGTACCCAGGGTATCACCCTTATAGTCAGCAAGTATAATATCTGTGGTGAGAACTCCAAATCCTTCATAGATATAATGCTAAGGGGTCTCTTTACAGTAGAACTGAGAGTGACCAGCACTTGCCTACGCATATAGGATCTCCTCCACTCCATCGTCCATCTTCCATGCAGATTCGACTATGGTCACCTTCCAGGTGGTAGCCGTTGGAGCAGCTGTAATCACAGCGGGAGTCCAGAAGCACCCCATTTGTGCAGGTGTAGGTACCACTGGCAATGAATGGTAGTGTGTGGCATCTTATCTCTAAGAGAGAATCAAATGGTAAGACTCAGTGGCCTCTGGAGTTATACAGAGTTGATGCCTGAACATGTAGCACAATGAGAGCCATATCAGAGATAACAGAAAATACAGAAAACTTCCCTAATTTATGCTTACATTTTGGTTCCTGAATTTTTCCTAGATAACTTTTCATTTTTATAGAATAAAAGATGGTTATGTTTGTGGGGAGGTCTCAATGAAGGAAATTACTTGTACAAGTGCATAAACTTCAGAATCACCCCTGAGTTAGCACCCTAGCTCCACCTGCTACTAACTCTGTGATTTGAGTGAGTTACCTCATCTCTCTGAGTCTCAATGCTTTCATCAGTAACATATGAATATTTCATAGGCCTATTATGTAGATTAAAAGAGACACTGCTAATTTAGGACCTTAGCAGCTGTTTTTGTCTTTTGTTCCTCAAATACTAGATGCTCTTGAACAAATTCAAACCTCCTTTTTAACTATAATTGTGGTGTTGACACAAGAATTGTGTTGCCTCCTCAGCTGAAACTCCTTTAACGTGTAAAAGTAGACTGGACCTCTGTACACATGAAAACATAGGCCAGACTAGTGCCTGGAGGGGGGGGAAGCTTTGGGTGACATTTTATTAAAGAAAAATTCAGATGAGTTAGACACTACTTGTGCCATAAGTAAATACTGCTACCCTGAATTGATTGTGAGCTTGTGCTTGCCAATTTCCTTTTTGAGATACTTGATACTTGAAAGCAGTCAGTCATATATTCATTTAGGTACTCTAAAAATATTTATTTATTCCCTTTGTTGCTCTTGTTTTATTGTTGTAGTTATTATTGTGGTTGTTATCGATGTCATCATTGTTGGATAGGACAAAGAGAAATAGAGAGAGGAGGGGAAGATAGAGAGGGGGAGAGATAGATAGATATATACGGACCTGCTTCACCGCTTGTGAAGCGACTCCCCTATAGGCGCTGGGGGCTCAAACCGGGATCCTTCCTCTGGTCCTTGTGCTTTGCGCCACATGCGCTTAACCCGCTGTGCTACCGCCCGACTCCCTCTAACTTCTTTTCTTTTCTTTTTTTTTAATTTTATTTATTTATTCATGAGAAGATAGGAGGAGAGAGAAAGAGCAAGACATTACTCTGGCACATGTGCTGCAGGGGATCGAACTCAGGACCTCATGCTTGAGAGTCCAAAGCCTTATCACTGTGCCACCTTCTGGACCACTCTAACTTCTTTTTTTAAGATAGAGACAATGCTGGCAGAGAGGTGACGAGTGAGTGAAAGAGACCATCACACCAAAGCTTCTTTCTGTGCTGTGTGGACTAGGCTTAAGTCTGGGCTGTGTACATGGCAAAGTAGTACACTATCCAGGTGAGCTATTTCAGTAGCCCAGTGTTCTCTAACTTCTAATCATACATGATTTCAGTTTTTGGAGTTGTGAATGAAGATGCTATATAAACTATATTTATTTTTGCTTCACAGTCAAACTAAACATGAGAGTTATTCCCTTCTATGTTCTCTAGTATCCTGTAACTCGATTCTAGTTTGAATATCTAACACCTATACAAAATGAAATTAGGGTCATTATAAAGGTTTGTCTTTTCACATGAATTAGTATTTTAATATTATTTAACAGTTAAAATGATAAATTCAAAGTGTTCTTCACCCTTTTGTCTCTCATGAAGAAAGACAAAACCAGATTCAGTGTTCAAATATAGTAATTCATTCTAGGCACTTGGAAATATATATGTCTCTCTTCTCTTAATTGGTTTTATCTTTACTATTAATTTATATACATATTTTAATTTTTTAGGGTTAATTAAGTTTATTTTGTTAGTTATGAAGCCTGCCCTCAAACAGAAACTAATAACAGTGACTAGTGTGGTTGCTTCTTTTGTGACTATCAAGCTCCTCTTCTCCACAGCTTCTTCTTTGACCAATCACATTTTTCTCTTAATATTTAGCACTCTGTATCCAGTTATACTACATTCCAATGATGATACATTTATATTTCTATTCCATTAGTCCATATGCAGTCTATAGACAGTAGAGGAATAAATTCCTTAACTAAAAATTAAAATTAAAAGTTAAAATTCCTTAACTGGGAATAAATTCCCAGTGGCCAACACTGGGCAGCCCTTCACTGACAAATACCAGCCACTTTGCCTGACAGACACAGGAACAAACAAAACTTGGCTGCTAAAAGGGATAGGTAGGAGATATTGTTGTTTTATCATTGTTGTGGTTATTAATGTCTTGAATATGAAGTAGGAATTTGGGAGGTCAGGGAATGTATGGATATTAGTATCACCATATTCTAGTCTTAGGGATTCTTTTTTAAATTAAAATAAAACCCTATGAAGAATAGCAGATGTCTCATAGCTTCACTGCCAAGGCATTCTGAGGCCAGGGATGCAGCTGATTAGAAGTGAATAAAAGTCAGAGAACACACAGGCTTATGGGTTCCAGAGGAGACCTGGGCCCACATCAGGTCTCAGATCCATGTGCTAGACATACTTTCCTGTCCCTCCCCAGCTAGAAAGCTAAGTTGGCACTTAAATGCCCACATTACTTAGGCAATAATCACATGAAGAGAAACTTTGCTAGGATGTCAGGGTAGGGAAATGCCCAGCTGTGGATCTGTGGAAAACTTTTAATTTTCACTTGATAGAGCATATTAATACTTCCAGATGTTATCTGCCTACAAGAAATACATATAGCAGTCGATGAAGCTGCTCGATTCACCATCAGTGGATTCGATTTAATATGATATAATCTCCATCCTAAACAAGGCCGAGCCATCTACGCCAAATCGTGTCTTGCGGACGTTTACCATACGGCCTCTTCGACCTTCTACGACTCCATTACTGTTGGAACTATTCAGCTCGTCAATGTATATAAGCCTCCAGGTGCCTCATGGGATAATGAGGTCCTGCCTAGCCCCAATCACCCAGCCGTTTACGTTGGAGACTTTAATAGTCATCACCAAGACTGGGGATATTCCTCCACTCGTGCTGACGGCTCTACCTTAGCCGACTGGGCTTCAGCGAATGACCTCTCCCTATTATACGATCCCAAACAGCCAGGCTCTTTTCACAGTGCTAGATGGAATAAAGACTCGTCACCCGACCTGTGCTGGATTAGACAGTCAACGGCCAAGCCTTTCCCGCTACGAGACAAGTTCTCAAGATCTTCCCGCACAGTCATCACCGCCCAGCTATCATCCACATTGGTCTCCAGCTCCCACTGATTCTGTGCTCGGAGAAACTAAGGTGAAACTTTCGGAAAGCAAACTGGCGTCTGTTCAGTGATCTTATCAACAAATCTATTCCTGCAATTCCAATTAACTCTATCCCCTCTGAAGATTCCTACAGGCGCTTCCGCCAAGCCATCTTCAAAGCAGCTTCCCAAGCCATTCCTCGTGGGAGACGTGCTAACTATATGCCTTGTCTTGATGCTGAATGCGAGCAACTACTAAAGCAGTATGATGAGTCGGGCGACCCAGATGTGGCTGACCATCTCATTACCTCCCTGGATGCAGCACGCCAAGCCCGCTGGCAACAACTCATGGAAAGTCTGAACTTCACCCACTCAAGTAGGAAGGCCTGGAAGCTTCTTCACAGACTGGGTGCTGGTAGCCAACCCCCTCCCGTCTCCCATCCTCCCCTATCTCCAAACTCAGTGGCCAGTCACCTAACTCAAGTTGGACATGCTAAGATCGACCCAGTCTGGAAAAGAGAAATTTCCCATGAGTGGTCATCCCACTTCCGGTTATCTTGTCCATCTCCAAAACTCTCTCCCTTTACACTGTCTGAACTGGAAGACGCTTTGAAGAGGGTTAAACCGGGAACAGCTGCTGGCTATGATAACATCACCCCAGAACTCATTCTTAACCTGGGTCCCGCGGCAAAGAAGTGGCTCGCTTCATTCCTGTTCCACATCTTGGAATCTGAGTCTATGCCCAAAGTTTGGCGTCATGCGAAGATTATAGCGGTTTTGAAACCAAAGAAAGACCCAACACTGGCCGCCAGCTATAGACCAATTTCTCTCCTCTCCGTGTGTTACAAAGTCCTTGAGAGGCTGCTTCTGTCACGTATTTCTCATCTTACAGAGAAATTCCTATCACCCGCCCAAGCTGGTTTCCGCCCAGGAAGATCTACCTGCGAACAAGCCCTGGCCCTCTCAACTTACATTGAAAATGGATTCCAGAAGAATTTAAAGACGGGTGCTGTCTTTGTTGATCTCACAGCAGCCTATGACACGGTCTGGCACCATGGTCTCCTAGTCAAGATCTCAAGATGCCTGCCTCCATGGGTGGCCAACACTATATCGTTTCTTCTCCAAAACAGAAGATTCCGGGTGCATCTGGGTGACAAGTCTAGCAGATGGAGACTTGTCTCAAGTGGCCTCCCCCAGGGTTCTGTTCTGGCTCCTACACTATTTAATATTTACATCAATGACCTCCCAGAAACTTCTTCAAGGAAGTTCATCTACGCCGATGACATCTGTGCAACTCAGGCATCCAAGTTCGACATCCTCGAGGAAACACTCACAAAAGACATGTCTCTGATATCTGATGACTGTAAAAAATGGCGACTAATCCCTAGCACTGCAAAAACGGTATCATCTGTTTTCCATCTACACCATGCCTCGGCCTCGCGAGAGCTTAATGTGCAGCTTGGCAATACGAGAATCCGGCATGAAGCCCAGCCAGTCTATCTTGGCATTACTCTCGATCGCACTCTGTCATTTCACGAACATCTCATAAAAACTGCAGCAAAGGTGGGCGCGAGGAATAACATCATTGCAAGACTGGCCAGCTCCTCATGGGGCGCGAGCGCTTCCACACTACGATCATCCTCTCTGGCATTATGCTATTCCACTGCAGAATACTGTGCCCCAGTATGGCTCCGTAGCCCCCATGTCCACTTGGTCGATTCCAAATTATATTCCTCCATGAGGATAATTTCTGGAACCATCCGTTCCACCCCGGTTCCATGGCTGCCAGTTCTTAGCAACATCGCCCCGCCAGATATTTGTCGGGATGCGGCATCATCTAAGTTCATTTCCCACGTCTACGCTCGACCAGACCTGCCAATATACGCGGATATCTTCGCCCACCCTGTCCAATGCTTGACGTCTCGTCACCCAATCTGGTCCCCTACGCCTACACTGAACTTCTCTGTTCCAGACTCTTGGAGACAGAGTTGGAAGTCAGCTGAGGTAAAGAACAAACACCTCATCACAGACCCCTGCAAGCGTCAACCCAGCTTTGACCTAGCACGTTATGATTGGACCCTCCTCAATCGCTATCGAACAGGCCATGGCCGGTGCACCGCTATGTTCCATTGCTGGGGAGCCAGAGATGACCCGAACTGCCCCTGTGGCTCCAGACAGACTATGACCCACATAGTCAACGACTGCCACCTCTCCAGATTCAAAGGAGGTCTCGAAACTTTACATCAGGCTCAACCTGACGCTGTTGACTGGCTACGGAAGAAGGGCAAACGCTAGAAGAAGAAGAATACTTCCAGATATTGATCCTCAGTGGAGGACTGGTTGACATATTTTTTATGTACATGTCAGCTTATGCACACACACAACTTACGTCTGCAGTAGGCAGTTCCAGACCAACGGCGGTTTGGCAGGCATCGCACTGACCTTCTTCCAATCAGTCGAAAGCCCTGGTCACAGGAGAGCTCACAATGAGTGCCCAGGCTGCTATGATAATTTTCTCCCCGTGGTGAGTAGCAGGTAGCTTCCCCATCCTGGATATTTAATGTATAACACCATCTGGGGACTGCAACAATAGAAGAAAAGTAAGCAGGGGTCGGGCGGTAGCACAGCTGGTTAAGCCACATGGTGTAAAGCACAAGGACCAGTATAAGGATTCCAGTTTGAGGCCTGGCTCCCCACCTGCAGGGGGGTCACTTCATAAGTGGTGAAGCAGGTCTGCAGGTGTCTATCTTTCTCTCCTCCTCTCTGTTTTCCTCTCCTCTCTCCATTTCTCTCTGTCCTATCCAACAACAATGACATTAATAACAATAATAATAACCACAACAACGATAAAACAAGGGCAACAAAAAGGAAAAGATAGTCTCCAGGAGCAGTGGATTTTTGGTGCAAGCACCTAAACTCAGCAATAAAAAAAAAGAGTAAGCTAGAAATACAGTATCCAATGTCATATTAGTGTGGTATTAATGAGAAGACAGACATATAGCTCAGTGAAGCAGAATAGAGAACCAAGAAATAGACCCAAACAGTATGCCGAGACTATTTTAAATCACTATGTCAGGGAAATAATGATTTACAAGGTAGATGTCACATGAATATAATTTCTTATCTCTCCATGATAGGTTTTCTACATACCACTCCCACCACCAACCTAAGTCCTTTTACACTATTGTGCACTGTGTCCTCAACACTCTCAACATCCCCCTCCAAAGTTCTTAACTTTACTGCAACAGAGAACACCTAGTCCTATGTTTCCATTTCTTTCCTCAAGACAGTTTTTGATAAAGCCAATAAAGCCATTCAATGGAGCAAAGACACCCTTTTGAACAAATGGTACTGAAGTAACAGAATAAGTGCTATAGAAAGAAAAGAACCCCAACATAAATCTCTTACTTAATAGAAAAATTAATTCAAAATGGATCATGGACTTAAATGTAAAAATTATAAAAACTCTGAACTTTAAGATGAAGCATAAGACCTTGAACATGACAACAAAAGCACAAACCACACAAAAAAGTATTAATAAAATAAAAATCAAGTAATTGAACTATGTCAAAATTTAAAAAAGCCCTGTGAAAAGCACTGCTAATAGATAAAATATAAACCACAAATCATGACAAAATATTTGCAAACCACATATCTAGTAAATGATTAATATATAGGACACAAAAGAATTCTCATTGTTAGCAGTAGAAGAGCAAAGACTAGAAAATTACAGGAGATTAGAAGAAAAGGATGCCACTGAATGGGTGTACTGATGAGAAATAAGCATGAAAAAATGTTCAGCATTACCAGTAATATAAAACCAAAACCACAATAAGATACCATCATATATCCATTAAGATGTCTAAAATTAAAACGAACCCTCAATGTGCAATATCCATGAGTATAGGGAATGTGAACTCACAAACACTGCTGTAGGAAACACAAAATGATACAATCACTTTAGAACGTATTTTGACAGTTTCCTATATACATATGGCTATGGAATCACAGTTTAGATATTTACCCAAACGTGTTTTTATGCAAAATGCTGTACACAAGTGTTTATGTATCTCTCCTAATAACTTCTGAAAGTTTGAAACCATGGGCTTTCAAACTATGGATGAATTTTAACTGTGGTTTATATAGACAAAAGAATAGATCCAACAACATGAATGAATCTCTAATGCAATTTGTGAAATGGAAGAAGTCCCAAAGACTCAAAAGACTGCATTCTGTAGAATTCCATTTATATGATATTCTGTATCTTTTAAAAATGTAAGGATAGATCAGTGGTTGTCAAAGATCAGGTTGGGGAAAATCTCAAAGGGGCAGCTCTGGGCAGGTTTTTGAGGTGATGGAACTGTTTGGAACTGTGGTAGTGGTTCTCTGATTCTGAATTTATCAGAATTGCACACCTCAAATTGAATTTTATAGTATGTAAATTTAAAATAATCTAAAAACAACAGAATGCTATAAAGCAATGAGAGGAAAGGAATGTGATATCAAAGAAGGCTGCACAGGAATGAAAGTCCACTACACTGCTGAGCACAAATGGTTTAGGGCTATTAAGTCATAAAAGGATCATAAAATGCCTCATTGGCTATATGAAATGACTTTTCAGTGGATTAAGGATTTAAAGGGAAACACATAAACAGATACAGGTTTTCCTGCTCAAGGAGGCATACATAGGATGACAAATCTGTAGTTTTTGTATTTGGGTGGCTAAAGTCCCATATAAACTCAGTTTGGTTGCCTAGTCCTAACACACACACACACACACGGCTTTGAAAAAAAAAAAGAAAAGAAAAAAACTCATCTAGAGCTGAAGGAACAAAGAAAGGCCAGTGCCTTTGCTTGAAGGCAGTTAGAGAATGAAGACAAGTCACAGTGAGAAAAATAACCTTCAAGCAACAATACACTTGTGACATACAGTAATATTTTTGAGCCTGTAGCCATGACACATGGGTTCCACCTGGAGACACCCTCTCCAAATTACAGAAAGTCTCTTAATGTAACTAATGTTGAGATCTGTTAGTTATATGGCCACAACACATATCACAAAGACTTTGTATGGGAGGCTGGGTCCTGAGTAATCACCCTGTCTATATTTCTTTTCCATATCCATTTATGGAAAATACACATCAGATTGAAATGAACATAATACTCAAGTATAGTTAAGGGAAATATAAAACTCAGGGTAAATGCTGAGACAAAAGCGAGGGCGTAGCTATTGTAAATTCAAAGTTGCTGGTCCAGAGGAATCCTGGCATTAAATATGTTGAAAGACAGGAGAACAACAAAAATAAACTATCTCAATTTCCTCCTTCCTCAGTTTTATTGAAGTATAATAACCCATATGTATATGCTTGTTTTTGCCAAGTGATGATTTGATATAGCTTCATATTGTGGAATAACCACACAATCTAGTGACTAGATACATCCATCATCCTGAATGAATAGTTACTGTATTTTTAAAAAATATTTATTACCTTTTGTTGCCCTTGTTTTATTGTTGTAGTTATTATTGTTGTTGTTATTGATGTCATTGCTGTTGGATACAACAGAGAGAAATAGAGAGAGGCGAGAAGACAGAGTAGGGGAGAGAAAGACACCTGCAGACCTCCTTCACCGCCTGTGAAGCGACTACCCTGCTGGTAGGGAGCTGGGGGCTTGGACCGGGATTCTTATGCCGGTCCTTGTGCTTTGCCCCACCTGTGCTTAACCCACTGTGTTTAACCCACTGCGCTACCGCGCGAATCCCAGTTACTGTATTTTTTAAAAAATATTTATTTTATTTATTTATTCCCTTTTGTTGTCCTTGTTGTTTTATTGTTGTAGTTATTGTTGTTGTCGTTGTTGGATAGGACAGAGAGAAATGGAGAGAGGAGGAGAGAAAGATAGACACCTGCAGATCTGCTTCACCGCCTGTGAAGCGACTCCCCTGCAGGTGGGGAGCCGGGGTTCAACCGGGATCCTTATGCCGGTCCTTGTGCTTTGCGCCACCTGCGCTTAACCCATTGCGCTACAGCCCGACTCCCAGTGACTGTATTTTTTATAGTAATTTCACTTAAGATGTACTCTTCTGGGAGTCGGGCGGAAGCGTAGCGGGTTAAGCGCATGTGGTGCAAAGCCCAAGGACCCATGAGAGGATCCTGGATCAAGCCCCCGGCTCCCTACCTGCAAGGGAGTCGCATCACAAGCGGTGAAGCAAGTCTGCAGGTGTCTATCTTTCTCTCCCCTTCTCTGTCTCCCCCTCCTCTCTTCATTTCTTTCTGTCCTATCCAACAACGAAGACATCAATAACAACAACAATAACTACAACAATAAAACAAGGGCAAAAACAAAGGGAAAATGAATAAATAAATATTTTTAAAAAGATGTACTCTCCTAGTAAATTGCAAGTATGCCACATATTATTATTATTTTATATTTATTTTCCCTTTTTGTTGCCCTTGTTTTTTTATTGTTGTTGTAGTTATTGTTGTTGTTGATGTCATCATTGTTAGGACAGAGAGAAATGGAGAGAGGAGGGAAAGACAGAGGGGGAGAGAAAGAGAGACACCTGCAGACCTACTTCACTGCCTGGGAAGTGACTCCCCTGCAGGTGGGGAGCCTGGGACTCGGACCAGGATCCTTAGGCTAGTCGTTGTGCTTTGTGCCACGTGTGCCGCATAATATTATTAATAGTAGTCACCTGTTGTACAGTAGACCTCCAGAAGAAAGAAGGAATGCGGAAGTTGGGCGGTAGTGCAGCGGATTAAGTGCAGGTGGCACAAAGTGCAAGGACCGGCATATGGATCCCGGTTTGAGCCCCAGGCTCTCCACTTGCAGGAGAGCTGCTTCACAGGCGGTGAAGCAGGTCTGCATGTTTCTTTCTCTACCCGTCTCTGTCTTCCCCTCCTCTCTCCATTTCTCTCTGTCCTATCCAACAACGATGACAGCAATAACAACAATAAATAACAAGGGCAACAAAAGGGAATAAAAAAAAGAAAGAAGGAATGTTCTGGGAAGTATAGAGTGGTGAGACTGACAATACTGATATTATAGTGTCCTTCAATATTTAAACACAGACTTATGACAAGTTATAAAGGCAATAGGTAATTTTCAGGTGCCTTCAAGAACAGGTAATTCGAGTGACCTAATTACTTTTTGGGGGATGGTGAGCAAACTGGTAGAGCAGGAGAAATAATGGTGGGTATACTATATGGATGTAACACATATGACAATTTTTTCATGGTTTTGATGAGAATAAGACAAATACAGGAGAGGAGAAAAGTAGAGTTACAGAGATTCATAACGGGCTGAGGAATTATATTCAAAGAATTGCTGAGTGGAAACTGAAATAAACAGTGTGGTTAAATATTGCTTTGTGAAAATGCCTGCTAGTCATTTTTGAGTAGCTACTGTGTTCTAGGCACTATGTTTTACGTTCATTTTTTTTTTTTATTTATGAAAGGATTAATTAACAAAACCATAGGGTAGGAGGGGTACAATTCCACACAATTCCCACCACCCAATCTCCATTTCCCACCCCCTCCCCTGATAGCTTTCCCATTCTCTATCCCTCTGGGAGCATGGACCCAGGGTCATTGTGGGTTGCAGAAGGTAGAAGGTCTGGCTTCTGTAATTGCTTCCCCGCTGAACATGGGCGTTGACTGGTGGGTCCATACTCCCAGTCTGCCTCTCTCTTTCCCTAGTAGGATGGGTCTCTGGGGAAGCGGAGCTCCAGGACACATTGGTGGGGTCTTCAGTCCAGGGAAGCCTGGCCGGCATCCTGATGACATCTGGAACCTGGTGACTGAAAAGAGAGTTAACATACGAAGCCAAACAAATTGTTGAGCAATCATGGACCCAAAGCTTGGAATAGTGGAGAGGAAGTGTTGGGGGGTACTCACTGCAAACTCCAGTGTACTTCTGCTTTCAGATATATATATATACATTGCAGTAGTTTACGGATACGTGTGAACATATGCTCTCTCTCACAGAAACTGGTGTATATCTAGGTTTTGGGACTTTGTTAGAAAGTGAACCACCTGAGATGGAATTAGAGTATACTATGAAAGGAAAGGTCTCACCCGAGTAATGAAGCTGAAGGGTTGTCATTCCACACCTGAAGTCTCTGGACACAGTCTGAAGTGAAGCATGTTGAGGTGGCAATTGTTGTGTTGGTTAGGTTGTGATTGGCAGATGCAATATTATTTGATATGGATTGGGAGAGGCATATGGGAAAGTGGGCCCTATCCAAGGGTTCTAGGACCAGGGGAAGTAGAGGCTCCATAGTGGAGATGTGAGGTTCCTGCTGTCTTAGGGTTCAAAAAGACAATCGATAGTTAATGTTATCATCACATTATTTGGTAATTGGGTTAACTTTGAAAAGTCCTTTTGTTAGGGTTTGCTGTACAGTACCCAGTATCTTGTATATAGCTGTGCTATTGGTTGCTTCTGATCTACTTGGTCTAGGCTTTTGAGAGAGTCTGCATATCAATTACACAGCCTATATATTAAAAATATTCAGTTTGTGTTTTGAAAAACTTCGAGACATACAATTAATTTTCCCCCTCTCGTATTAATTAACTAGTGATTTATATGACTACATTTTACTAGGAGTGTACATAAACACCATTCCCACCACCGTAAGTTATGTTCATATTTTAACATCCATCATTTTGCGTAGTTTCCCCAATATCCCTGTATATTAGGTGGTGCTTATCTCTATTTTTAGATCAAGAAGCAGTTTTCTCAGGGTACAACAACAAATGGATAGGAGTGAGATTTGAACTTAAGTCTTGTCTCTAAACCCATATTTTTTCAAACCACTGTCTTGGCAGCATGTTAGACTCCTATTTTGAAGTATAGATTTGCAGTTTTTGAATAGATAGTATAGGTACTCGGTTCAACACCTAAAAAGTTATAAAAGTTACACCTAAACTCTCCCATCCTTACCCCATGTATACCACTACCACTTAGTGCTTCCACTAAGAACTGTTAGTAATTTTTTATGTATATAAAGCAGATATTTGTGCAGATTCTTATTTTACCTCTTTTTAAAATATAGAGTAGTATATTAAGCCAAGTAGTCCTACCAATGCTTCAAAAACTGGTCTAAGAATATGTTTTGAAGGCGTTTCCATATCACTACATAGTATACCAGCAATTTAATCAAATGAAGTATCTATAAAATAGTGCAATGATTGGCACATACAAAGTATTTGCCCAGGGCCAAATAACTGAAAGGTGGGGGGCTGGGTGGTGGCACAGCAAGTTAAGCGCAAATGGTGTAAGGATCCCGGTTTGAGCCCCCAGCTTCCCACCTGCAGTGGGGATCCATTCACAGGCGGTGAAGCAGGTCTGCAGGTGTCTACCCCTCCTCTTTCAATTTCTCTCTTTCCTATCCAACAGCAACAGCATCAATAACAACAACAACGACACACAACAAGGGCAATAAAAGGGAAAAAATGGCCTCCAGGAGCAGTGGATTCATAGTCCAGGCACTGGGTCCCATTGATAACCCTGGAGGCAAAAATAAAAAATAAAAAAATAAAGGACACCTGCTTCACCACTTGTGAAGCATCCCCACTGCAAGTGTGGAGCAGGGACTCAAAAAAAAAAAAAAAAAGAACTGAGAGGTGGAGGAGCTGGAACTGGAACTCAGCACATGGTTTCTCCTCTGTACAGCTATTAACTCATTTTTATCTAGGGATTATAAAGTAAAGGAAACAGTGAAAACAGACTTGAAAGGTCCCTTCTCTGTGATTATCTACAGAGTTAATCAGCTTTCCCAGTACAGAAAATATTTGCAGGGGGCTGGGTGGTACCGCACAGGGTTAAGCACCCATAATATGAAGCGCAAGAACTCATGCAAGGGTCCTGGTTTGAATCCCCTGGTTCCCCACATGCAGATGAGTGACTCCCCAAATGGTGAAGCAGGTCTGTCTGCAGGTGTCTATCTTTCTCTTTCCCTCTCAATCTTCCCCATCTCTATCAATTTTTCCCTGTCCTATCCAATAAAATGGGGGGAAATGACCTCCAGGAACAGTGGATTTGTATGTGCTGGCACCAAACTCCAGTGATAACCCTGGAGGCAAAAAAAAAAAAAAGAAAGAAGGAAAAGAAAATAGGAAAATAGGAAATATTTTCAGGGAAAGCAGCAACCCAGAGGACTGAAAAACATGTCTCTTAGCTTGGAGTCAGAAAATGGTTTCTAACTCCAAGCTAAGAGTCAGGATAAGGTAATGAAAGAAAGTTTAAAATTAGTGAAAATGGTACCAAGCTCATAGCAAGTTTGTTCTAAGATAATATCTTGTTTTACTGCTTATCTCATATTTAAAAACAATAGGTTTAATCTTGTTTTATGAAAGAAATGGAATGAACACAAGACTGAAGTCACACAGACTTGTGGCTTACATTCTTGTTCTACCCCACCAGGCTCTGTGAATCTCTAAATTTAACCTCTTTGAACTAAGTTTCCTGGTGTGCAAAATGAGAATAACAAGCGTTTCCATGGGGCTGTTTTAGAAATAAAATGAAATCATGTGTGCAAAATAACTAACCATGGGAATGATATTCCCTACATCAGTGTCTGGATTTCAACTACCATCTCATCCCTCTTCTAGCAACAGCTGCTGACATCTAGGAACACCATCTCTGAATTACAGAAAGTTACTTAATGCATATCTTCTTCAGTTTACAATGGGGCTATATTTTGATAAATTAATCATAAGTTTAAGATCTTACATCAAATATATTGACTGGGAACTGTGCTTGCTGCCTCTTCCCAGCATCACAAGAGAGTATGGTATTATGGTTCCCACTGAATGCCTTTATAAAAACAAAACATCCTAATTAGAGTCAGAACCACTGTAAGTTAGGGACTATTTACACAGTTGCAGAGCTGTTGATTAGGGAGGTTGTACTTTTCCTGGCCATGCATTCCCCAATCATCACTGATTAGTTCATTAAATTATTAAGTGCCCTAAGACTAAGTTCCTGAGAGTCATGAGACATTTGAACCCAAGGTCAAAGGCTGCCCTATCACATATATATTTTTTCTAAGAGGATTTATGCTTATTTAAAAATAAAAAATAAGGCAGGTTAATAAGGATGTCAGACCCCTTGAAAGTACTTTCTGAATGTTGCTTTTCCCTATTCACTTCTCTTATTTATTATCTCCTACAATTTGGCTTCTGTTCTCAGTATGCTAACCATACAGTAAATATTTCTCAAGTCTCATTTTTACATAGCTTTGGGCCCGATCCCCCCTCCCTTCCCTTCCCCCTCCATCCCTGGTTCTTTTTGTTAAATAAGGAACTATTTTGTTTCAGGTAATAAAAATTAAGCCACAAGTACTACATAATTATTGTCAAATAAGTATTCCAGACAATAAAAAAAATTAAGTCACAAGTATAGACATCGGGGTGCAGAAAACTGGCCAGGTGACTCAGGAGAAAATACACACTCACAGTGGTCCAGAGGTGTGGCTATATAGGAGGAGCCATTTGATATTGTTCTTCTGATAAATTAGGAAAAAAGGTGAATAATTCCTACCTAACTAAAAAAGACAAACACAGACTAAAAGTGAAAGGATGGAAAACTATCATACAAGCTAATGGACCACAGAAAAGAGTAGGAATAGCTATTCTCATATCTGACAAGATAGACCTTAAAATAAATTTTAAAAGTTAGGTATGGACATTACTTAATATTCACAGGATCAGTCAATCAAGAGAACTTAACAATTATTAACATCTCTTAACCCAATGAGAGGCTCTATAAATACATCAAACATTTACTGAAAGAGCTACAGCAATATATTAACAGCAACCCAGTAATAGTAGGGGACTTCAACACCCCACTCTCTCAACTTGACAGATCATCTGGGCAGAAAATTAATAAAGAAACTAGGGAGCTAAATGAAAAGATAGATAAATTAGAACCACTGGACATTTTCAGAGTCATTTACCTGAAGAAAATGGAATACACATTCTATTCAAGTTCACATGGGCCATTTTCAAGGCTATATCATATTTTGGGCCACAAAGATAGTGTCAACGAATTCAAGAGCATTAAAAATTATCCCAAGCATCTTCTCAGACCACAGTGGAATTAACACTTTACAACAAAAAAAAATTAGTAAAAGTCCCAAAATATGGAAACTCAGCAGTACACTTACTTAACAACTACTGGGTCAAAGAGGAAATTAAGGAAGAAATCAAAATGTTTTGAGAATTCAATGAAAATGATGACAGGTGCTTTCAAAATATTTGGGACACAGCTAAGGTAGTAATGAGAGGAAAGTTCATAGCCATACAAGCACACATTAGGAAACAAGAAAAAGGTCAAATAAATAATCTGACAGCACACATTAAAGACTTAGAATAAGGGGGACAAAAGAACCCTAAAGCAACCAGAGGGACTGAAATAACTAAAATTAGGACAGAAATAAATGAAAGTGAAAACAAAAGAACCAATGAAGCAAAATGTTGGTTCTTCAAAATTGTAAACAAAGTCGACAAACCCTTAGCTTGACTCATGAAAAGAAAACAGGGGGTTGGGGGTTGGGGAGAAGACTCAAATAAATAGGATTGCAAATGAAAGAGGAAATAACACAACACACACCACAAAAATCCAATGTATCATGTGAAGCTTCTCTGAAAAACTATATGCCACCAAGTTAGAGAACCTGGAAGAAATAGACCAGTTCCTCGATACCTACAAACTTCCAAAATTAACCGAAGAGGAACTAGGAAATATGAACAGGTCAATCACAGCCAAAGAAATTGAAACAGTTATCAAAAACCTTCCCAAGAATAAAAGTCCTGGACCAGATGGTTTTACAAATGAATCTTACAAAACCTTCAAGGAAGAGTTAATATCTCTATTTTTAAAACTCTTCCAAAAGATTGAAGACACAGGAACACTCCCTTAAAGCTTTATGAAGCCAACATCAATCACTCTGATATCATATGCAGACAGGGCTATGACACAAAAAGGAAACTACAGACCAATATCTATAATGAAAATAGAAGCTAAAATGTTGAATAAAATTCTAGCCAACCAGATACAGCAGTAAATTAAAAAGATTGTTCATTATGACCAAGTGGGGTTTATCCCAGGGATGCAAGGTTGGTTTAATATATGAAAATCAATGAACGTGATACACCACACCAATAAAAGCAAGACCAAAAACCACATGATTATATCAATAGATGCAGAGAAAGCCTTTGACAAAATCCAACATTGCTTCATGATCAAAAACCTAAAAAAGATGGGAATAGATGGAAAAATTCCTCAAGATAGTGGAGTCCATATATAGCAAACTTATAGCCAACATCATACTAATGGTGAAAAACTGGAAGCATTTCCCCTCAGATCAGGTACTAGACAGGGCTGTCCACTATCATCATTACTTTTCAACATAGTGCTGGAAGTTCTTGCCATAGCAATCAGGAAGGAGCAAGGAATTAAAGGCATATAGATTGGAAGAGAAAAAAAAACCTGCAGTTTGAAGATGATATGATAGTATGTACAGAAATACTTAAAGAATCCAGCAGGAAGTTTTTGGAAAGTATCAGGCACTATAGTAAGGTGTCAAGCTACAATATTAATATACAAAAGTCAATGGCATTCCTCTATGCAAACACCAAGTTAGCAAGAAGAAATCCAGAAATCAATTAATTTTACTATAGCAACAAAATAGTAAAATATCTAGGAATAAACTTAACAAGAGAAGTGAAACTCTTGTGTACTGAGAATTATGAGTCACTATTCAAGGAAATAGAAAAAGTCACAAAGAAGTAGAAAGACATTTCATGTTCATGGGTTGGAAGAATTAACATAATCAAAATGAATATACTACCCAGAGCCATCTACAAATTTAATGCTATCCCCATCAAGATCCCAACCACATTTTTTAGGAGAATAGAAGAAATGCTACAAATGTTTATCTGGAACCAGAAAAGACCTAGGATTGCCAAAACAATCTTGAGAAGAAAGAACAGAACTGTAGTATAGGGCCATTGTCATCAAAACTGTTTGGTACTGGAACATGAATAGACACACTGACCAGTGGAATAGAATTGAGAGCCCAGAAGTAAGCCCTCACACCAATGGACATCAAATCATTGACATAGGTGCTCAGATTATTAAATGGGGAAAGCAGAGTCTCTTCAACAAATGATGTTTGGAAAAAATGGGTTGAAACATGCAGAAGAATGAAACTGAACTACTATATTTCACCAAATACAAAAGTAAACTCCAAATGGATCAAGGACTTGAATGTTACACCAGAAACTATCAAATACTTAGAGGAAAATATTGGCAGAACTCTTCAGTCTAAATTGTAAAGGCATTTTCAATGAAACAAATCCAATTACAAAGAACACTAAAACAAAAATAAACCAAAGGGACTACATCAAATTAAAAAGCTTCTGCACAGCAAAAGAAACCACCACCCAAAGAGACCCCTTACAGTATGAAAGAATATCTTTACATGCCATATATCAGACAAGAGGCTAATAACCAAAAAATATAAGGAGCTCACCAAATTCAGTAACAAGTAAACAAATGACCCCATCCAACAATGGGGAGAGGATGTAAACAGAATATTCACTACAGAAGAGATCCAAAAAACCAACAAACATAAAAAAATGCTCCAAATCATTGATTGTCAGAGAAATGCAAATAAAGACAACAATGAGATACCACTTCATTCCTGTGAGAATGATATACACCAGAAAATGTAACAGGAAGAAATGCTGGGAAGTTTGTGGGAACCAATTGAGCCAACCCCTGTGGAGAGCAGTCTGGATAATACTCAGAAGTCTAAAAGTGGATCTTCCCTATGAGCCTGCAATTCCTCCCATGGGGATCTATCCTAAGGAACCAAACACACCCATCCAAAAAGACTTATGCATACCTATGTTCATATCAGCACAAGCTGTAATAGATAAAACCTGGAAGCAACCCAGGTGTCTAACAACAGATGAGTGGCTTAGAAATTTGTGGCATTTCTACACAATGGAATACTAGTCAGCTATTAAAAATGGTGAATTCACCTTCTTTACCTCATCTTGTATGGAACTTGAAGGAATCACGTTAAGTGAGTAAGTCAGAAACAGAAGGATGGATATGGGATGATCTCACTCATAGACAGAAGTTGTAAAATACTACCAAGATGGGAGTCGGGTTGTAGCGCAGCGGGTTAAGCGCAGGTGGCGCAAAGCACAAGGACCGGCATAAGGATCCCGGTTCGAACCCCGGCTCTCCACCTGCAGGGTGAAGAGGCGGTGAAGCAGGTCTGCAGGTGTCTATCTTTCTCTCCTCCTCTCTGTCTTCTCCTCCTCTCTCCATTTCTCTCTGTCCTATCCAACAACGACAACAACAATAATAACTACAACAATAAAACAACAAGGGCAACAAAAGGGAATAAATAAATAAAATAAATATTTAAAAAAATACTACAAAGATGCCAACGTGCCTTCCCTGGGCACATGACCTCACCAATGTTCCCTGGAACCCCACCTCCCCAGATCTCTACACCACTAGGGAAAGGTAGAGACAGGCTGGCAGTATGGATCGACCTGTCAATACCCATGTCCAGCAAATAAGCAATTAGAGAAGCCAGACCTCGGACCTTCTGCACCCCATAGAGATCTGTGGTCTGTGCTCCTAGAGGGAAGCTTCCAGTAGAGGAGATTAGTTATGGCACTCTTGTGGTGGGAGTTGCGTGAATTGTGCCCCTCTTATCCCAAAATCTTGTCTATTAGTATTAAATCACTAATAATAATAAAAGGAAGTTGAAAAATATGAAAACACAAAGCAGAACTTGAACTGGGTTTGGTTTATTGCACCAAAGTAAAATATTTGCGGTGGGGGGAGGGTTTAGGCCTTATAAAATGATGGCAGAGGAGGACCTAGAGGAGATTGAATTGTTGCATGGAAAACAGAGAAATGTTACAAATGTACAAACCACTATATTTTACTGTTGACTGTAAACCATTAATCCCCCCAATAAATGGAAAAAAGAATACATTATTAAAAGGAATAGCAATCACACACAAAACAAAAGAAAGAAAAAGAGGCACATGCTCACTACTGCTAAGAATCCGAGGAGACTAAAGCTCAAGAAAATGTCCTATTATTTGAGCACTCATAGAGAATTATGATCTCTAAGAAATGTCATTTTAGAATGGAGATTTGTGGCTAGAAAACAGACTGTAAGCTGTTTAAGAGCTTGTGGATGTTGAGCTGAAGAAACAATGGATGTGAAACAGTTGCCAGTGAGAAGATAGGTAGAAGGTCCCAGAAAGGCATGTAGAGGAATCCAAGGCTCTGTTCATTTCACTGTTGAAACTTTTCTCAAGGATCACCATTTACCTCCTTCCCAAATAAAATATTTGCTCCATAGTCAATTTGCCTCTGCAATATTTTACGCTATTTATCTTTAAATTATGTTCTCCTATGACTTCTGTAATATGATATATACTACTCTGCTCTCCTACAAAGTCAACCACTTACTCTTTTTACTTTCCTTGTTTACATCTCTTTTCTGACTCATATCTGTAGGGTGTCTTCTAAAACTCATAAAACTTACTCGTCTAAGTTAATGACTCACAAAGTTTTATCTTTCTACTTTTTTTTTTTTTTAAAGAGAGTACTGCGCAGCTCTGGCTTATGGTGGTGCAGGGGATTGAACCTGGGGCTTTGGAGCCTCAGGCATGTGAGTTTCTTAGTATAACCACTATACTGTCTACCCCTGCCATCTTTCTAATTCTCACTGCCTACTTCCCACTCACCTTTACTAAGTCCTCCTTAGAAGAATCACCGATCATGGAAGATTCCTTAATTTGAACTCACTCTTTTTTAAAACTCATTTTCTATTAATTCCATATTTCGTGTTCTCCAGTAAGGTCCTTCCTTCCTTCCTTCCTTCCTTCCTTCCTTCCTTCCTTCCTTCTTCCCTCCCTCCCTCCCTCCATTGCTTCCTTTTTTCCTTCCTTCCTCCTTTCCTTCCTTCCTTCCTTCCTTCCTTCCTTCCTTCCTTCCTTCCTTCCTTCCTTCTTTCCTTCATGCCTACTAACAAATCCACTGCTCCTGGTAGCCACTTTCACCCTTTTCTTTCTCCTTTTTAAGTTTTGATAGAAACAAGAGGGATGGAGAGATAGATAGATAGATAGATAGATGAGAGAGAGAGAAGAGAAGAGAAGAGAAGAGAAGAGAAGAGAAGAGAAGAGAAAAGGAGGAGAGAGAGAGAGAGAGAGAGAGAGAAAGGGAGGATTGTTGTTTCACTGCTCATGAAGCTTCACCCTATAGATGGGATCAAAGGACATGATGGACCTGGGTCTTTATTCATGGTAATGTGCATGCTTTACTGGGAGTGTACTGCTAGCCCCCCTTAGTTTCTTATTTAACAGCTTTGTTCTTACCTCCATATCTCATATCTATAGTTAGCTTTTTTGCTGAACATCATCCTATCCCTTTTCCAGTTCCTTTTTTTTTTTTTTTTTTTTTGCCTCCATGGTTATTGCTGGGCCTTGCCTGCACTACAAATCCACTGCTCCTATGGCCATTTTTTTTTCGGATAGGACAGAGAGAAATTGAGAGAAGAGGGGAAGGGAGGGGAGGGGAAGGGAAGGTAGGGAGAGAAAAATACACTTGCAGACCTGCTTAACCAATTGTGAAGCAACCCCACTGCAGGTGGGGAGCTGGTGGCTCGAACCGGATTCCTTGGACAGGTCTTTGTGCTTAGTACTATATGTACTTAACCCACTGTGCCACCGCTTACCCCCCCTTTCCAGTTCTTAATCCATCCATAATTAATGGTCTAGACTGTCACCTTTTACAGACCCCTTCATGACATTTTTCTTTTTCCTTAACTCTTATTTTACTCATATCACGTAGTTTCACATTTCTTTGCTCTAAATATGTCAGTTTAATTTCCTCTTATTTTCCCTTATCCTCACAGAACATGATTTCCTTGAGGAAGTGAACCCTTACCTTGGATTTTGCATTAGTTGTAGGCTTGTTTTGCATTGGATTAGACAGATAGTGGATGCTCAGTCCATAATTAATGACTGATAATAGATGGGCAACTTTAGTATTAGAGAGATGACACCACACGATAAGTCAGTAACCAAATTCATGATTAGAAATCACACCTCCTGATTTCTGAGCAGAAGGTTGGGCACATATAATAAGCACTGGATGAGGATACTTCAGGGAGTGTCTATGCCTCAAGCCAGAAAAGACTCGTCCTTAGTCAGAGTAATAGTCTTACCATGATAGTCTAGGGCAGGGGCACGTGGGACCTCTTCAGCATATACTTCATTGTAGCTTTCATCTGGATAGTAACCAGAACCTAAAACAAGTAAGACAATATCAATAGGATATGTGAATTTTTCACTCAAGTCTTTCCCAATTTTTCTTATCTATCCAGCTTGACTTCTTCCTGATGATGTAGTTGAGGATTCAGTGGAATATTTAGTATGTGTGTGTGTGGGGGGGCATTATGCTTTGTAAAGCAGCAGAACAATCACAGGTAAACCTTGACACCTGAGGTACACAGAAGATAAGCGCATTGTCAGGACACACTGGAAGCACTAGAAGCATCCATTAAAAGGGGAAAAAATTCAGACTTTTTTTTCTACCCATTGTACTTGACAATAAATGACCTTTTGGATTGGCTCAGTATATGAGTCTTGATGAGACACTGATTGTCAGGCTCTGAGGAGTGACTTTTTCCAAGTAGAAGAAAATAAATAAAGCCTCAGCATTCTTCAAGCCTGCTGTAGATAACAAGGCAACATCCCTTTCCCTCCTAGTTGCCAGTGCTATGGGTAGCATACCAAAGCAAAGGAGATTCAAAAGGCAAGAGGGAATAAGAATGTTTTCTGTCCTGTACAGCTTGTCCTAGAGTAGAGAAAAAATATATGTATATGTATATGTATATATATATATATATGCAGAGTCCTCCAGAGAAATTTCTGGTTCTTCTAATAAATAGAGCTTTAGCAAGGAGCTGCTGAGCTAGAGAACATTCCTAGTCCACCCCCATCCCTGTAAGTGGCCCAGTCCCTGGTGGAAGCTGGTCTGTGGCTGTCTGGGAGACTGAACAATGTGTTCACCAGATGGCAGGAAATCAGTCATGAAGACAAATTAATTGGAATACAACTTGGTACTTTCTGGAGAAAAGTTTTTGGAAGCTTTCCTTCTACCCCCACCCCGCCCCCTCGTCCTAATGTATCCACAAGAATAAAGTAGTCAGCTGTGCTGAAGTCAAAAGACAATTCTTCATTTCCAGGGAGGGGGTGTACTTTAAGGAGAGGTCTGGGATTTAGCGTTGGAGCTCTTTGGCCTGTATAAACATTCAGACCACAGGCTAGTTAGCCACCCTTCTGGGAAGAGGCACAGAACCCCCTGCATAAAAGGGTGGAGTAAAGGGTAGTATGATGAAACTCTTTCATTACCTACAGCCCAGACTGGGGGGGTGGTTTGGGGGAGCAGGCAACCAGTGCAACTTGAACAAGGGAATGAAACAAATTAAAGTTTGCTTTATGAAATCATGTTCTTGTTGGTTTACCCTCATTCCAGAGGAAAGAGTTCATGTTTTTTCTTTCTTTTGTGCATTTTTTTTCTTTTTTACAATTTTGTTTCTTCTGGTTTCCTTTAGTTTTTCCTTAGACCTCATCTCCCTTGCTCCCTGTTTCCCCACATAGGCAGTTTCTTTGTGTGGCATGGAATCCTTGTCAGCTGTTTCAGTTTAGAATTAGCCTGAAGGCCTTACAGTTACTGTAAACAGAAGCCCACATGTGTGTAACTCCCTAAAGGATTTGATCCCAGCACTCTTTTTTATTTATTTGTTTATTCCCTTTTGTTGCCCTTTTATTTTATTGTTGTGTTATCATTGTTGTTGTTATTGATGTCGTAGTTGTTGGATAGGTGAGAAATAGAGAGAGGAGGGGAAGACAGAGAGGGGGACAGAAAGATAGACACCTGCAGACCTGATTCACTGCCTGTGAAGTGACTCTCCTACAGGTGGGGAGCTGAGGGCTCGAACCGGTATCCTTAAGCAGGTCCTTGTGCTTTGCACACCTGCACTTAACCCGTTGTGCTACTGCCTGACTCCCCACCACCACTCTTGTTCCAGAGCTGGTTTGTGAAGAAATACCCAGTAAAGTGCAAAAGGTCTACAGCTGTAAATCAGAAGCATGAATTACAATGACTGCTAACATCACTCAGCTTGCATTCTGTGTTCAGCTTGTTACATATGTTGTCTCTTTGGTTCATCCTAATATAATAATAAATAAGTTCCATGGACTGGCAGTAGCTCAATGTTTTTAATCCAATAAGGAACAGAGTGGTATTCTAGTTCAGGGCTGTTTGACCTCTTGATACACACTCCATTAAATATGGCAGTAGGGGAGAGGTTTGGACAAAGCCCAGCAGGGACAAAATCCAAAATATGTGTGTGTGATTGAAGGATACCAAGCATTTATATACCATTCTATAACTATAGGGTATATATACCATTCTATAACTATAGGGTATGTGAGAAAGCTGAGGAGACGATCAGTCAGATAACTAATCTTCACCAGGGTGCTGAGGTAACTGGACTTGTGCCACATTTGCCTTGTGACAAGAATTGACTTGCCCACCTTACCATTTTAAGCCTTTCTGTTTCTTGTTCTGTCCTTTCTTTAGTTTTTTGCTCAAATATTAGGATAAGAATAGGAGGTATAAAGATGATTCAAAGAAGACGAGGTATAAAGATGATTCAAGGGGCTTGACAATAGTGCACTTGGTTAAACACACACATTACAGTGCACAAGGATCTAGGTTCAAGCCTCTGGTCCCCACCTGCAGATGGAAAGCTTTACAAGTGGTTAAGCAGGGCAGCAGGTGTCTGTCTGTCTCTCTCCCTCTCTGTCTCCCCCTCTCAATTTCTCTGTATCTATCCAATAATAAATAAATATTAAAAATAGATTATTCAAGAGGGACACCTCATATTGTTGTCTGCCAGGCTCTCTTAGACCTTATGAGGGAGGGTTTTAGTAATGTTCCTCAGTTCCTTTACTTCAGTTAGTGCTTACAGAGTTACTCCAACTTCCATAACAGACTTTCTAGGTATTGCCTTTCAGAGAGGTGCAGTTAGAAATGTAACTGATAGTTGATGATGTGGTTGAGATCCTTTGGATTATTTTGACAAATACAGTCTAACTCTCTGCACAGTTATATTTGCTAATACACACCTTTGACCCACCCTGTATATTATTTTTAAAAAAATATTTTTAAAATTTTATTTATTCATTTTCTGGATGGAGATAGAAACTACCCTTTATTCCAACCCCAAATTCACTCTTGGATGTTTTCTTTCTGCCAATCCATTTGAGAGCAAGGGTATACCTGTGAAAAAATAGTGGTATTAAAAAAATAGTGCTATTGGCACAGAGTGCTCAATGAACATTTGTTGAATGAATGAACAGATGAACAGCTTATACCAGTAAGACACAGATGTAAGGAAGTAGGGAGGCCAGCTGGTGGTGCACCTGGTTAAGTGCACACATTACATATGTAAGGAAGGGTTAAAGGAAGAGTCTCAAATTTATTTCATCACGTGGAATATAAGGAGGAAAAAACGGGCTTGCAGGGTTCTCAGAGTCCTTGGTAGCTTGAACTGCTCAAAAGGGCTAGTGGCCCTGTGCTTCTTAAAGAAGTAGGGAGTATCACCTTCTCAAACATCCCTGTGACAGTCATAAATTAATCTAAGTTTTAGAGATAAAAACTGACCTGTCCAGAAGACTACACTGGTTCAGGCTTCTGTCCTGGGAAAAGAAAAGGCCTTTGCACACCATGATGTTTCTTACAGCTTTTCTAAAGTCAGGATCTGAGTTGTGTAATCTCTACCTCCTAGTCCCTTGGTTGTTGACCAGATTTAAATTTTACAGGGGGAGGTTGGGGAGGACAGTTGCACATATCTCCTGGGGACACAGGGGCTCCTTTAACCCCAAACAGTGTATATTTTGCCATGGACTTAACTTGAATTTCTTCAGCTCAGTGTCAGCCCTTGTGTTCCACCCCACACAAAGTGAGGTTAAGCCAAAAACGGGGAAGAAGTTTGAATATTTGTTTGGAAGCTGGATGCAGCTGCTCCAGACAAACAGAGCTACTGCCAAATGCCTCCACCAGGAGTAAAGGGAATGTGGAAAATTTTAGCTGCAATGACTGCAGTTGTGATGGAAGTAGTTTCTTATTTACTCATCTCTGGATGACTTCCTAACTTTATTGGTTGGGCCTGTCTCCTTCCCCTTCTCCTTCTAGCCACCATGAGGGCAGATACTAAAGGCCACAGAATATTCTTTGCACTTGGTATGCAAACTAGGTTTCATTAAAAGCCTCTATCTGCCACCCCATTATCATCCTTCAATTTCACTCTTCCCCCTCCCATAGAATTTGTTTTCTTTAGCTTCCAGTATCTCCAGGACCAAAGGATAAAACTCAGAAATTCAGAAATATCTATCCCTTCTGTAGTAGAAAACTATCCAGAAGAAACTGGAAAATTAAGAGAATGTTGTCTTTGCTTTGTCATTAATATGTTTCACAGGGAGGCTATAAAAATGCCATTATATAAATAGCATGTGGGGAGGGGTGAAGGAGTAAAGGATAAAGAGAGAGAGAAAAAAAAGGTTTGATAGACTGTTGTTTCCCTTGAAAAGAGTATCTATTTCCTTTAATTTTCCAAATGAGATATGTGCCCCAAGTTCTATTTTTGTGTTCTTGACAAGGGTATTCAGATTTGACCCATAAAGGAGTTAATACTACAAAATGGTTCTCAGGAAACTAATCCCAGAAACTAGTGAGACAATGATTTCAGTGCAACGGGCATACTTTACAGTTTTTATGACCATATAGACATATTTTCAAATATATTTTATTTTCCTCAAAAACCTCCCTAGGTAATCTATTGCAATGTTTAACAATCATTATTGTTCCCAACAATATCAAATTTAAGTGTCCCTTTCTGTAGTCTATTTCTTTGCTCCTATAGGACTAGGTCTAGGCTATTCCATTCTTGAAAATAATGGGCAAAAACTCCTGAAACTTACCTGCATACCATGTTGATGTCACTGCTGGGGTGAGGAAGAGCAGCAGAAAGAGAATTCCTCTTTGCACTAGTTTACTGGTCATTGTTGAAAGATGAGGCAGGAGGGGGTGTTGAAAGATGGCAGGAGGGGATTGCTAGGGAGACAAAAGTAGAAGTATGTGCCCAGAAGTACCAGGGTAAAATAATATAACTTTCAGAAATCTGTCAGCTATAATCTCCCAGAAGTGAATAGAAGCAGAAACATGGATCTGCAAGGAAAAAAAAGTGCTTGCTTTATTATTCTCTCTCTTTGGCAATACTCTGTTTACTAGTGATGCTCCCTTTTCTTCCCAGGAGGAGGAAGACATGAAGCAACAAATTATCAATTGATCCTGATGAACTCTAATGTAAATGTTCAATTGCTTAAGCTATAGAGAGGACAAAGATCAGATAAACACAAACATAGTCTTATCGAACCAAGAGGGAATCCTGTGATCTACCAATATCTTAATGGTTTCATACATTGAACTACTGGTTCTTAAATACTAATCTGGTAGGACATTATCATGTACAGACTAAGAGCTTGAACTCTGGGATTACAAAGATTTGAATGTGTAGCCAATACTGCTCTGTTAACTATTGAACCCTGGACAATAACTTTAACTTCTTTAAGTTTACTAATCTATAAAATGAACTCAATAACAGTGTCTACATAGTAGAATAGATTATTGCCTGGCACAAAAGGGCATTGCCAATGTATATTAATTATCATCATTGACATTTTTGTATCGGGCATAATTGAGTAGTAATATTCTCTAGTCTCTCAGGTAATAAATGTGCCCTAGCTCTTTTCTTAGCTTTGATTTTTGAGACTCAGTGGTTTGATGGTGGCTTCTGACTCCCAACTCCAATAGAAAGTCAGTGAGGAGAAGGTGAGCAAGCTCCATTTATCCTCAGTTTCTATCCTATTCTTTAATAGGGTGAAACTTTTTGGCTCTCAGTAGGCAAAGACATCACAAGTGACAGTATTAAGCCTTGCTGACCATTAGTATAACTGGCCACTGGACCTTTCATTAAGTACCAATTCATCCACAAACTTTCAATGAAATGCGTTTCAGGAAGGGGGTACACATACAGAAATGGAGAAACAAGAAGATGGCTGATTCTCACTAGAATGCCTAATGGATGTCAGAAGTTCAAAAATGGCAAAAATTAATTTTCTTTTTCAGTGCTATGTGGCTTCAGATTTTTTAAAAAAATGTTTATTTCACAAGATAGGTAAGTAGGTAAACAAAAGAGAGGCCAGAGTAGCACTCTAGCATATACACTACCAGGAATCAATCTCAGGAACTCACACCACCGTGCTGCTTGCCTTCAGATTTTGTCTAGAGAACGGCAAGGAAGCAGGGTAGAGAAAATCTAAGAGTAAGCAAGGCTGGTGAGAAAGGGAGGGGGGAGATGTGGAAAGAAAGAGAGAAAATAGAACCTACCAGAACTGAGGGAAAGCCATAAAAGCAAAAAGAAGGGAGGGGGAAAATAGACGAGAAGATTAAAGAGAAACTAGGGAAGTGAACAGCTAAAGAAATGAATCACTGCTTCTTCCCGACATCAAACCTCAATCCATTTCCTTTAGTTTGGGATTAAAGGTTTTCCTTTCTCAGACCTAGAGTTATGAGTCTGTGTATGCTCCCCTGCATATTTCCTTCCCAGTCACAGACTAAAAACTAAATTCACCAGATTCAGCCATCCCTCTGCTGTCAGGTAGAAAATGGGACTTTAGTCTGCTCCCAGGTCAGGCACAAATCTAAAGCAACTTAGGATTCAATTTCATGAAGGCATTTCTTTCTCATACTCTCCTAGCCCTGTCTCTAGCCAATATCCAAGTCCTAGGTCTCCTTACCCCCACATTTGTAAGATGGGGTATGTAATGTGAAAGTATTAAGTAGCAGTTCTTACCTGTTTTATATTATTTTGTGCACTCTTTCTCTTCCTTTTCCTTCTCTGTTCCTCTCATCAGTCAGAAAAACTTCTACTTTAGCATTCCTAGAACGAGTAGATCTCGTTCTGTCCAGTCCTCAGGATTCTGCTAATGCTGCCAGATGTCAGACTATCTGTATCTGCCAAAAGTTTCCTTAAAGCTATATTATCCCCGAAGCTATAGCTCTTCCTTCCTCAGAGAAGGATTTTAGAAAGTTGGGGTGGGGGTGGGAAGAATGTAAGATTACAGTGACTCTGTCTGTTGCAGAACAGGGGAAAGTGTGACTGGTGCTGGCACTATGCCTGTGTATGCAGTGATGACTAACAGACACTGGTTAAAGGACCTCTCAGAAGTGCAATATGACACACTAAAGAACAGTTTTTGTTGTTGTTGTTTCATGACTCAGCATACTATCAGGATTCAATGAAAAGAAATTTCACAAACTTCAAGGAGTTAAGAAGCTTGTAGCTGACTTTGAGAGCCCTTGGAGAGTTCCCCACAGTGCCCTAACACTCTCTTACTTTGACTTGCCGTCTTATCCACCTGGTACTATGTCATACTTTGAAATGTTTTCACTGATGACCTAACTTTTGTGGATTTCAGTTTCTGTTAAGGTTATATTGTTTGGAAAAACCATCACATTATTTTTTGCCTGAAGAATCAGGACAATTTTCCTATAGTAAGATAATGTAGATGATATGTGCTTGGCAAGATAATGGCTAATGTTAAACTGTTTCCCAGTAACCTATGATGGTAGAATATGTTTCTCTTCAATAAGAAAACTTTCTTTCTTTCAGTCTCTGATAATGTGGCTGTTCCATCACTGTGCAGATTAACAACATTTTTGTCCTCCTTCACTATTGACACCCACATTCTTGAAAAAGTCACAGTTCCCATCACCAGAACTCCATATCTCATCCCCTCCCTCATTAGCTTTCCTATTCTTTATTACTCTGGGAGTATGGACACAGCGTCATTATGGGGTGCAGAAGAGAACAGATATTTAAAGAAAGAATAGTGGGCATATAGAAGAGGAGAAGAAATACTGGGGATACACAAGAGACAAGAGGGAAAATTATTTTTCAGGGAACTGACTTTTAAAATTTTACACATTATCCTATTTATTTTGCTTCCAGGGTTATTGCTGGGGCTAGGTGCATGTACTACAAATCCACTGTTCCTGGAGGTCATTTATCCTATTTTGTTATCCTTGTTGTTGTCATTATCGTTGTCGTTGTTGTTGTTGCTGGATAGGACAGAGAGAAATGGAGAGAGGAGGAAGGGCAGAGATGGGGAGAGAAAGACGTGCTTCACCACTTGTGGGGAGGCGGGGGTTCGAATCTAGATCCTTATGCCAGTCCTTGCGCTTTGTGCCATGTGCGTTTAAACCGCTGGATACCACCCGACCCCTGCAAATTATCCTATTTAAAATGACACTTAAAGATTTATTTTATAAAAGTGATACCAGGGCACCATCAGGTATATTCGACTCCAGGGGCTGAACTTGGTGTCTCACTGATGTAAGTTCTGATAAGGCACCTTCCTGGCCACTCGAAATGATGTTTAAGTAGAGGACCTAGTGGGGGTTGTATTGTTATGTGGAAAACTGAGAAATGTTATGCATGTACAAACTACTGTATTTACTGGAGACTGTAAAACATTACTCCCCCAATAAAGGAAAAAATATTAAAAAAATAAAAATAAGGGAGTCGGGCAGTAGTGCAGCAATTTAAGTGCACGTAGTGTAAGGCCAAGTGCAAGGACTGGTGTAAGGAACTAGGTTCCAGCCCCCGGTTTCCCACCTGCAGGAGAATAGCCTCACAAGTGGTGAAGCAGGTCTGCAGGTGTCTTTCTCTCCCCCTCTCTGTCTCCGCCCCTCCATTTCTCTCTGTCCTATCTAACAACGACGATATCAATAACAACAACAATAATAAGTACAACAACAATAAAAAACAAGGACAACAAAAGGGAAAACAAATAAATATAAAAAAATAAAAACAAATAAATCATGTTTAAGTTGAGTATTTAAATGATGGCATAGAATAATTGTGATAAAAAGTAGGAGATTTTAAGATAATAACTGGTAGGTGCTTATAAATTTTGATAGACAGTTAAAGGTAATTGAATAGATTCTAAAAAATGGGTTAAAAAACGGAGAGTAATGGGTGACAGAGCTAGTCATAACACCTCGGGTTTGCTCGCTAGCACTACATAAAAATAAAAATAGTTAAGGGTATTGTGTGAATAATGGGTGAAATGTTATACATATATATATATATGTATTTACTGATTTCTGAAGAGTAAATAATGCATTAAGACATTATCCAGCAGTTCAGCTTAATTATTTTCCTTATTGGAAGTGTGATACTGGGATGACTTAGACATTTAAAAAAAAATCAAACCTTGAGTGCCTACTGAGTAGTTAGCCATAGAGAGCCAATGACCACTGAGCATAACTAGGATTGGTCAAGCACTGAATGAGCTCATCAATTGAGCATTGTTTCCTAGGTCACTGGGAAGTATAAAAGGGGGCACAGGAGCCTGTTAAATTCACTCTTCAGTAGTTTCTGAACATCATAGAGGAAGGATGTAGGATAGGTAAGTAGAGAGGAAAGCAGATACCAGGTACCATACTATTGACTAAGAATCTGAGTTAGTGTGACTGCTCAGTCTATGACCACTGATATTCAAGAAAGTAATGGAGTGGGTAACTGGGGGCAGGAAGGAGAATGTTTTCATTGAGCTGAGGTTGAACTGAACCTAAATATGGGATAGGAATTTTTTTGTAAGTTTCCTTTCTTTTGTTTTTTTATATTTATTTTATTTATTTATTCCCTTTTGTTGCCCTTGTTGTTTTATTGTTGTAGTTATTATTGTTGTTGTCGCTGTTGGATAGGACAGAGAGAAATGGAGAGAGGAGGGGAAGACAGAGAGGAGGAGAGAAAGATAGACACCTGCAGACCTGCTTCACCGCCTGTGAAGCGACTCCCCTGCAGGTGGGGAGCCGGGGTTCGAACTGGGATCCTTATGCCGGTCCTTGTGCTTTGCGCCACCTGCGCTTAACCCGCTGCGCTACAGCCCGACTCCCGGGATAGGAATTTTATGTAAGTTTGGGTACTGGGTCCTGTTCATTGAGTAGGTAATTAATTATATTGGAATAATTTTTTTTTAATTTTATTTTTTATTGCCACAGGTTCATTGCTGGGTCTAGGTGCCTGCACTATGAATCTCATGTTTTTGGTGGCTATTTTTCCCTCATTTTTATTTATTTTCATCTTTTCCCTTTCTGTTTTTGAAATGACACCACTTGTGAAGCGACCCCCCTGCAGGTGGGGAGGTGGGGGTTCGAACCTAGATCCTTATGCCAGTCCTTGCGCTTTGTGCCATGTGCGTTTAACCCGTTGGGCTACCACCCGACCCCTGCAAATTATCCTATTTAAAATGACATTTAAAGATTTATTTTGTAAAAGTGATACCAGGGCACTATCAGGTATATTCGACTCCAGGGGCTGAACTTGGTGTCTCACTGATGTAAGTTCTGTGTTCTACCTGATAAGGCACCTTCCTGACCTCTCGAAATGATGTTTAAGTAGAGGACCTAGTGGGGGTTGTATCATTATGTGGAAAACTGAGAAATGTTATGCATGTACAAACTACTGTATTTACTGGAGACTGTAAAACATTACTCCCCCAATAAAGGAAAAAATGTTTGAAAAAATAAAAATAAGGGAGTCGGGCAGAGTAGTGCAGCGGGTTAAGTGCACGTGGTGTAAGGCCAAGTGTAAGGGCTGGTGTAAGGAACTAGGTTCCAGCCCCCGGTTTCCCACCTGCAGGAGGATAGCCTCAAAAGTGGTAAAGCAGGTCTGCAGGTGTCTATCTTTCTCTCCCCTTTTCTGTCTTCCCCTCCTCTCTCCATTTCTCTCTGTCCTATCTAACAACAATGACATCAGTAACAACTACAATAACTACAACAACAAATAAAAAACCAGGACAACAAAAGGGAAAATAAATAAATAAATAGAAAAAATAAAAATAAATAAATCATGTTTAAGTTGAGTATTTAAATGATGGCATAGAATAATTGTGATAAAAAGTAGGAGATTTTAAGAAAATAACTGGTAGGTGCTTTTAAATTTTGATAGGCAGTTAAAGGTAATTGAATAGATTCTAAAAAATGGGTTAAAAAAACGGAGGGTAATCAGGTGGCAGAGATAGTCATAACACCTCGGGTTTGCTCCCTAGTACTACATAAAAATAAAAATGGTTAAGGCTTCTATGTGAATAATGGGTGAAATTAATATATATATATATATATATATATATATATATATATATATATATATATATATATATATATATTACTGATTTCTGAATAGTAAGTAATTCATTAAGACATTATCCAGCAGTTCAGCTTAATTATTTTCCTTATTGGAAGTGTGATACTGGGATGACTTTGACATTAAAAAACAATCAAACCTTGAGTGCCTTCTGAGTAGTTAGCCATAGAGAGCCAATGACCACTGAGCTTAACCTGGATTGGTCAAGCACTGAATGAGCTCATCAATTGAGCATTGTTTCCTAGGTCACTGGGAAGTATAAAAGGGGGCACAGGAGCCTGTTAAATTCACTCTTCAGTAGTTTCTGAACATCATAGAGGAAGGATGTAGGATAGGTAAGTAGAGAGGAAAGCAGATACCAGGTACCATACTATTGACTAAGAATCTGAGTTAGTGTGACTGCTCAGTCTATGACCACTGATATTCAAGAAATTTATGGAGTGGGTAACAGGGGGCAGGAAGGAGAATGTTTTCATTGAGCTGAGGTTGAACTGAACCTAAATATGGGATAGGAATTTTTTTTTTTTAAGTTTCCTTTTTTTGTTTTTTTTATATTTATTTTATTTATTTATTCCCTTTTGTTGCCCTTGTTGTTTTATTGTTGTAGTTACTATTGTTGTTGTCGCTGTTGGATAGGACAGAGAGAAATGGAGAGAGGAGGGGAAGAAAGAGAGGAGGAGAGAAAGATAGACACCTGCAGACCTGCTTCACCGCCTGTGAAGCGACTCCCCTGCAGGTGGGGAGCCGGGGTTCGAACTGGGATCCTTATGCCGGTCCTTGTGCTTTGCGCCACCTGCGCTTAACCCGCTGCGCTACAGCCCGACTCCCGGGATAGGAATTTTATGTAAGTTTGGGTACTGGGTCCTGTTCATTGAGTAGGTAATTAATTATATTGGAATAATTTTTTTTAATTTTATTTTTTATTGCCACAGGTTCATTGCTGGGTCTAGGTGCCTGCACTATGAATCTCATGTTTTTGGTGGCTATTTTTCCCTCATTTTTATTTATTTTCATCTTTTCCCTTTCTGTTTTTGAAATGACACCACTTGTGAAGCGACCCCCCTGCAGGTGGGGAGGTGGGGGTTCGAACCTAGATCCTTATGCCAGTCCTTGCGCTTTGTGCCATGTGCGTTTAACCCGTTGGGCTACCACCCGACCCCTGCAAATTATCCTATTTAAAATGACATTTAAAGATTTATTTTGTAAAAGTGATACCAGGGCACTATCAGGTATATTCGACTCCAGGGGCTGAACTTGGTGTCTCACTGATGTAAGTTCTGTGTTCTACCTGATAAGGCACCTTCCTGACCTCTCGAAATGATGTTTAAGTAGAGGACCTAGTGGGGGTTGTATCATTATGTGGAAAACTGAGAAATGTTATGCATGTACAAACTACTGTATTTACTGGAGACTGTAAAACATTACTCCCCCAATAAAGGAAAAAATGTTTGAAAAAATAAAAATAAGGGAGTCGGGCAGAGTAGTGCAGCGGGTTAAGTGCACGTGGTGTAAGGCCAAGTGTAAGGGCTGGTGTAAGGAACTAGGTTCCAGCCCCCGGTTTCCCACCTGCAGGAGGATAGCCTCAAAAGTGGTAAAGCAGGTCTGCAGGTGTCTATCTTTCTCTCCCCTTTTCTGTCTTCCCCTCCTCTCTCCATTTCTCTCTGTCCTATCTAACAACAATGACATCAGTAACAACTACAATAACTACAACAACAAATAAAAAACCAGGACAACAAAAGGGAAAATAAATAAATAGAAAAAATAAAAATAAATAAATCATGTTTAAGTTGAGTATTTAAATGATGGCATAGAATAATTGTGATAAAAAGTAGGAGATTTTAAGAAAATAACTGGTAGGTGCTTTTAAATTTTGATAGGCAGTTAAAGGTAATTGAATAGATTCTAAAAAATGGGTTAAAAAAACGGAGGGTAATCAGGTGGCAGAGATAGTCATAACACCTCGGGTTTGCTCCCTAGTACTACATAAAAATAAAAATGGTTAAGGCTTCTATGTGAATAATGGGTGAAATTAATATATATATATATATATATATATATATATATATATATATGTATATATTTACTGATTTCTGAATAGTAAGTAATTCATTAAGACATTATCCAGCAGTTCAGCTTAATTATTTTCCTTATTGGAAGTGTGATACTGGGATGACTTTGACATTAAAAAACAATCAAACCTTGAGTGCCTTCTGAGTAGTTAGCCATAGAGAGCCAATGACCACTGAGCTTAACCTGGATTGGTCAAGCACTGAATGAGCTCATCAATTGAGCATTGTTTCCTAGGTCACTGGGAAGTATAAAAGGGGGCACAGGAGCCTGTTAAATTCACTCTTCAGTAGTTTCTGAACATCATAGAGGAAGGATGTAGGATAGGTAAGTAGAGAGGAAAGCAGATACCAGGTACCATACTATTGACTAAGAATCTGAGTTAGTGTGACTGCTCAGTCTATGACCACTGATATTCAAGAAATTTATGGAGTGGGTAACAGGGGGCAGGAAGGAGAATGTTTTCATTGAGCTGAGGTTGAACTGAACCTAGATATGGGATAGGAATTTTTTTTTTTAAGTTTCCTTTTTTGTTTTTTTTATATTTATTTTATTTATTTATTCCCTTTTGTTACCCTTGTTGTTTTATTGTTGTAGTTACTATTGTTGTTGTCGCTGTTGGATAGGACTTAGAGAAATGGAGAGAGGAGGGGAAGAAAGAGAGGAGGAGAGAAAGATAGACACCTGCAGACCTGCTTCACCGCCTGTGAAGCGACTCCCCTGCAGGTGGGGAGCCGGGGTTCGAACTGGGATCCTTATGCCGGTCCTTGTGCTTTGTGCCAAATGCGCTTAACCCGCTGCGCTACAGCCCGACTCCCGGGATAGGAATTTTATGTAAGTTTGGGTACAGAGTCCTGTTCATTGGGTAGGTAATTAATTATATTGGAATAATTTTTTTTTAATTTTATTTTTTATTGCCACAGGTTCATTGCTGGGTCTAGGTGCCTGCACTATGAATCTCATGTTTTTGGTGGCTATTTTTCCCTCATTTTTATTTATTTTCATCTTTTCCCTTTCTGTTTTTGAAATGACACCACTTGTGAAGCGACCCCCCTGCAGGTGGGGAGGCGGGGGTTCGAACCTAGATCCTTATGCCAGTCCTTGCGCTTTGTGCCATGTGCGTTTAACCCACTGGGCTACCACCCGACCCCTGCAAATTATCCTATTTAAAATGACATTTTAAGATTTATTTTATAAAAGTGATACCAGGGCACCATCAGGTATATTCGACTCCAGGGGCTGAACTTGGTGTCTCACTGATGTAAGTTCTGTGTTCTACCTGATAAGGCACCTTCCTGGCCACTCGAAATGATGTTTAAGTAGAGGACCTAGTGGGGGTTGTATCATTATGTGGAAAACTGAGAAATGTTATGCATGTACAAACTCCTGTATTTACTGGAGACTGTAAAACATTACTCCCCCAATAAAGAAAAAATGTTTGAAAAAATAAAAATAAGGGAGTCGGGCAGAGTAGTGCAGCGGGTTAAGTGCACGTGGTGTAAGGCCAAGTGTAAGGGCTGGTGTAAGGAACTAGGTTCCAGCCCCCGGTTTCCCACCTGCAGGAGGATAGCCTCACAAGTGGTAAAGCAGGTCTGCAGGTGTCTATCTTTCTCTCCCCTTTTCTGTCTTCCCCTCCTCTCTCCATTTCTCTCTGTCCTACCTAACAACGATGACATCAATAACAACTACAATGACTACAACAACAAATAAAAAACAAGGACAACAAAAGGGAAAATAAATAAATATAAAAAATAAAAAATAAAAATAAATAAATCATGTTTAAGTTGAGTATTTAAATGATGGCATAGAATAATTGTGATAAAAAGTAGGAGATTTTACGAAAATAACTGGTAGGTGCTTTTAAATTTTGATAGGCAGTTAAAGGTAATTGAATAGATTCTTAAAAAATGGGTTAAAAAAACGGAGGGTAATGGGGTGGCAGAGCTAGTCATAACACCTCGGGTTTGCTACCTAGTACTACATAAAAATAAAAATGGTTAAGGCTTCTATGTGAATAATGGGTGAAATTAATATATATATACATTTACTGATTTCTGAATAGTAAGTAATTCATTAAGACATTATCCAGCAGTTCAGCTTAATTATTTTCCTTATTGGAAGTGTGATACTAGGATGACTTTGACATTAAAAAACAATCAAACCTTGAGTGCCTTCTGAGTAGTTAGCCATAGAGAGCCAATGACCACTGAGCTTAACCTGGATTGGTCAAGCACTGAATGAGCTCATCAATTGAGCATTGTTTCCTAGGTCACTGGGAAGTATAAAAGGGGGCACAGGAGCCTGTTAAATTCACTCTTCAGTAGTTTCTGAACATCATAGAGGAAGGATGTAGGATAGGTAAGTAGAGAGGAAAGCAGATACCAGGTACCATACTATTGACTAAGAATCTGAGTTAGTGTGACTGCTCAGTCTATGACCACTGATATTCAAGAAAGTTATGGAGTAGGTAACAGGGGGCAGGAAGGAGAATGTTTTCATTGAGCTGAGGTTGAACTGAACCTAAATATGGGATAGGAATTTTTTTTTTTAAGTTTCCTTTTTTGTTTTTTTTATATTTATTTTATTTACTTATTCCCTTTTGTTGCCCTTGTTGTTTTATTGTTGTAGTTATTATTGTTGTTGTCGCTGTTGGATAGGACAGAGAGAAATGGAGAGAGGAGGGGAAGACAGAGAGGAGGAGAGAAAGATAGACACCTGCAGACCTGCTTCACCGCCTGTGAAGCGACTCCCCTGCAGGTGGGGAGCCGGGGTTCGAACTGGGATCCTTATGCTGGTCCTTGTGCTTTGTGCCACCTGCGCTTAACCCGCTGCGCTACAGCCCGACTCCCGGGATAGGAGTTTTATGTAAGTTTTGGTACAGGGTCCTGTTCATTGAGTAGGTAATTAATTATATTGGAATAATTTTTTTTTAATTTTATTTTTTATTGCCACAGGTTCATTGCTGGGTCTAGGTGCCTGCACTATGAATCCCATGTTTTTGGTGGCTATTTTTCCCTCATTTTTATTTATTTTCATCTTTTCCCTTTCTGTTTTTGAAATGACACCACTTGTGAAGCGACCCCCCTGCAGGTGGGGAGGCGGGGGTTCGAACCTAGATCCTTATGCCAGTCCTTGCGCTTTGTGCCATGTGCGTTTAACCCGCTGGGCTACCACCCGATCCCTGCAAATTATCCTATTTAAAATGACATTTAAAGATTTATTTTATAAAAGTGATACCAGGGCACCATCAGGAATATTCAACTCCAGGGGCTGAACTTGGTGTCTCACTGATGTAAGTTCTGTGTTCTACCTGATAAGGCACCTTCCTGGCCACTCGAAATGATGTTTAAGTAGAGGACCTAGTGGGGGTTGTATCATTATGTGGAAAACTGAGAAATGTTATGCATGTACAAACTACTGTATTTACTGGAGACTGTAAAACATTACTCCCCCAATAAAGGAAAAAATGTTTGAAAAAATAAAAATAAGGGAGTCGGGCAGAGTAGTGCAGTGGGTTAAGTGCACGTGGTGTAAGGCCAAGTGTAAGGGCTGGTGTAAGGAACTAGGTTCCAGCCCCCGGTTTCCCACCTGCAGGAGGATAGCCTCAAAAGTGGTAAAGCAGGTCTGCAGGTGTCTATCTTTCTCTCCCCTTTTCTGTCTTCCCCTCCTCTCTCCATTTCTCTCTGTCCTATGTAACAACGATGACATCAATAACAACTACAATAACTACAACAACAAATAAAAAACAAGGACAACAAAAGGGAAAATAAGTAAATAGAAAAAATAAAAATAAATAAATCATGTTTAAGTTGAGTATTTAAATGATGGCATAGAATAATTGTGATAAAAAGTAGGAGATTTTAAGAAAATAACTGGTAGGTGCTTTTAAATTTTGATAGGCAGTTAAAGGTAATTGAATAGATTCTAAAAAATGGGTTAGAAAAACGGAGGGTAATGGGGTGGTAGAGCTAGTCATAACTCCTCGGGTTTGCTCCCTAGTACTACATAAAAATAAAAATGGTTAAGGCTTCTATGTGAATAATGGGTGAAATTAATATATATATATATTTACTGATTTCTGAATAGTAAGTAATTCATTAAGACATTATCCAGCAGTTCAGCTTAATTATTTTCCTTATTGGAAGTGTGATACTGGGATGACTTCGACATTAAAAAACAATCAAACCTTGAGTGCCTTCTGAGTAGTTAGCCATAGAGAGCCAATGACCACTGAGCTTAACTGGGATTGGTCAAGCACTGAATGAGCTCATCAATTGAGCATTGTTTCCTAGGTCACTGGGAAGTATAAAAGGGGGCACAGGAGCCTGTTAAATTCACTCTTCAGTAGTTTCTGAACATCATAGAGGAAGGATGTAGGATAGGTAAGTAGAGAGGAAAGCAGACACCAGGTACCATACTATTGACTAAGAATCTGAGTTAGTGTGAGTGCTCAGTCTATGACCACTGATATTCAAGAAAGTTATGGAGTGGGTAACTGGGGGCAGGAAGGAGAATGTTTTCATTGAGCTGAGGTTGAACTGAAACTAAATATGGGATAGGAATTTTTTTTTTTAAGTTTCCTTTTTTTTTTTATATTTATTTTATTTATTTATTCCCTTTTGTTGCCCTTGTTGTTTTATTGTTGTAGTTATTATTTTTGTTGTCGCTGTTGGATAGGACAGAGAGAAATGGAGAGAGGAGGGGAAGACAGAGAGGAGGAGAGAAAGATAGACACCTGCAGACCTGCTTCACCGCCTGTGAAGCGACTCCCCTGCAGGTGGGGAGCCGGGGTTCGAACTGGGATCCTTATGCCGGTCCTTGTGCTTTGTGCCACCTGCGCTTAACCCGCTGCGCTACATCCCGACTCCCGGGATAGGAATTTTATGTAAGTTTGAGTACTGGGTCCTGTTCATTGAGTAGGTAATTAATTATATTGGAATAATTTTTTTTAATTTTATTTTTTATTGCCACAGGTTCATTGCTGGGTCTAGGTGCCTGCACTATGAATCTCATGTTTCTGGTGGCTATTTTCCCTCATTTTTATTTATTTTCATCTTTTCCCTTTGTTTTTGAAATGACACCACTTGTGAAGCGACCCCCCTGCAGGTGGGGAGGCGGGGGTTTCTAACCTAGATCCTTATGCCAGTCCTTGCGCTTTGTGCCATGTGCGTTTAGCCCGCTGGGCTACCACCCGACCCCTGCAAATTATCCTATTTAAAATGACATTTAAAGATTTATTTTATAAAAGTGATACCAGGGCACCATCAGGTATATTCGACTCCAGGGGCTGAACTTGGTGTCTCACTGATGTAAGTTCTGTGTTCTACCTGATAAGGCACCTTCCTGGCCACTCGAAATGATGTTTAAGTAGAGGACCTAGTGGGGGTTGTATCATTATGTGGAAAACTGAGAAATGTTATGCATGTACAAACTACTGTATTTACTGGAGACTGTAAAACATTACTCTACCAATAAAGGAAAAAATGTTTGAAAAAATAAAAATAAGGGAGTCGGGCAGAGTAGTGCAGCGGGTTAAGTGCACGTGGTGTAAGGCCAAGTGTAAGGGCTGGTGTAAGGAACTAGGTTCCAGACCCCGTTTTCCCTCCTGCAGGAGGATAGCCTCACAAGTGGTAAAGCAGGTCTGCAGGTGTCTATCTTTCTCTCCCCTTTTCTGTCTTCCCCTCCTCTCTCCATTTCTCTCTGTCCTACCTAACAACGATGACATCAATAACAACTACAATAACTACAACAACAAATAAAAAACAAGGACAACAAAAGGGAAAATAAATAAATATAAAAAATAAAAAATAAAAATAAATAAATCATGTTTAAGTTGAGTATTTAAATGATGGCATAGAATAATTGTGATAAAAAGTAGGAGATTTTACGAAAATAACTGGTAGGTGCTTTTAAATTTTGATAGGCATTTAAAGGTAATTGAATAGATTCTTAAAAAATGGGTTAAAAAAACGGAGGGTAATGGGGTGGCAGAGCTAGTCATAACACCTCGGGTTTGCTCCCTAGTACTACATAAAAATAAAAATGGTTAAGGCTTTTATGTGAATAATGGGTGAAATTAATATATATATATATACATTTACTGATTTCTGAATAGTAAGTAATTCATTAAGACATTATCCAGCAGTTCAGCTTAATTATTTTCCTTATTGGAAGTGTGATACTAGGATGACTTTGACATTAAAAAACAGTCAAACCTTGAGTGCCTTCTGAGTAGTTAGCCATAGAGAGCCAATGACCACTGAGCTTAACCTGGATTGGTCAAGCACTGAATGAGCTCATCAATTGAGCATTGTTTCCTAGGTCACTGGGAAGTATAAAAGGGGGCACAGGAGCCTGTTAAATTCACTCTTCAGTAGTTTCTGAACATCATAGAGGAAGGATGTAGGATAGGTAAGTAGAGAGGAAAGCAGATACCAGGTACCATACTATTGACTAAGAATCTGAGTTAGTGTGACTGCTCAGTCTATGACCACTGATATTCAAGAAAGTTATGGAGTAGGTAACAGGGGGCAGGAAGGAGAATGTTTTCATTGAGCTGAGGTTGAACTGAACCTAAATATGGGATAGGAATTTTTTTTTTAAGTTTCCTTTTTTTGTTTTTTTATATTTATTTTATTTACTTATTCCCTTTTGTTGCCCTTGTTGTTTTATTGTTGTAGTTATTATTGTTGTTGTCGCTGTTGGATAGGACAGAGAGAAATGGAGAGAGGAGGGGAAGACAGAGAGGAGGAGAGAAAGATAGACACCTGCAGACCTGCTTCACCGCCTGTGAAGCGACTCCCCTGCAGGTGGGGAGCCGGGGTTCGAACTGGGATCCTTATGCTGGTCCTTGTGCTTTGTGCCACCTGCGCTTAACCCGCTGCGCTACAGCCCGACTCCCGGGATAGGAGTTTTATGTAAGTTTTGGTACAGGGTCCTGTTCATTGAGTAGGTAATTAATTATATTGGAATAATTTTTTTTAATTTTATTTTTTATTGCCACAGGTTCATTGCTGGGTCTAGGTGCCTGCACTATGAATCCCATGTTTTTGGTGGCTATTTTTCCCTCATTTTTATTTATTTTCATCTTTTCCCTTTCTGTTTTTGAAATGACACCACTTGTGAAGCGACCCCCCTGCAGGTGGGGAGGCGGGGGTTCGAACCTAGGTCCTTATGCCAGTCCTTGCGCTTTGTGCCATGTGCGTTTAACCCGCTGGGCTACCACCCGATCCCTGCAAATTATCCTATTTAAAATGACATTTAAAGATTTATTTTATAAAAGTGATACCAGGGCACCATCAGGAATATTCAACTCCAGGGTGTCTCACTGATGTAAGTTCTGTGTTCTACCTGATAAGGCACCTTCCTGGCCACTCGAAATGATGTTTAAGTAGAGGACCTAGTGGGGGTTGTATCATTATGTGGAAAACTGAGAAATGTTATGCATGTACAAACTACTGTATTTACTGGAGACTGTAAAACATTACTCCCCCAATAAAGGAAAAAATGTTTGAAAAAATAAAAATAAGGGAGTCGGGCAGAGTAGTGCAGCGGGTTAAGTGCACGTGGTGTAAGGCCAAGTGTAAGGGCTGGTGTAAGGAACTAGGTTCCAGCCCCCGGTTTCCCACCTGCAGGAGGATAGCCTCAAAAGTGGTAAAGCAGGTCTGCAGGTGTCTATCTTTCTCTCCCCCTTTCTGTCTTCCCCTCCTCTCTCCATTTCTCTCTGTCCTATGTAACAACGATGACATCAATAACAACTACAATAACTACAACAACAAATAAAAAACAAGGACAACAAAAGGGAAAATAAGTAAATAGAAAAAATAAAAATAAATAAATCATGTTTAAGTTGAGTATTTAAATGATGGCATAGAATAATTGTGATAAAAAGTAGGAGATTTTAAGAAAATAACTGGTAGGTGCTTTTAAATTTTGATAGGCAGTTAAAGGTAATTGAATAGATTCTAAAAAATGGGTTAGAAAAACGGAGGGTAATGGGGTGGCAGAGCTAGTCATAACACCTCGGGTTTGCTCCCTAGTACTACATAAAAATAAAAATGGTTAAGGCTTCTATGTGAATAATGGGTGAAATTAATATATATATATATTTACTGATTTCTGAATAGTAAGTAATTCATTAAGACATTATCCAGCAGTTCAGCTTAATTATTTTCCTTATTGGAAGTGTGATACTGGGATGACTTCGACATTAAAAAACAATCAAACCTTGAGTGCCTTCTGAGTAGTTAGCCATAGAGAGCCAATGACCACTGAGCTTAACTGGGATTGGTCAAGCACTGAATGAGCTCATCAATTGAGCATTGTTTCCTAGGTCACTGGGAAGTGTAAAAGGGGGCACAGGAGCCTGTTAAATTCACTCTTCAGTAGTTTCTGAACATCATAGAGGAAGGATGTAGGATAGGTAAGTAGAGAGGAAAGCAGACACCAGGTACCATACTATTGACTAAGAATCTGAGTTAGTGTGAGTGCTCAGTCTATGACCACTGATATTCAAGAAAGTTATGGAGTGGGTAACTGGGGGCAGGAAGGAGAATGTTTTCATTGAGCTGAGGTTGAACTGAAACTAAATATGGGATAGGAATTTTTTTTTTTTAAGTTTCCTTTTTTTTTTTATATTTATTTTATTTATTTATTCCCTTTTGTTGCCCTTGTTGTTTTATTGTTGTAGTTATTATTTTTGTTGTCGCTGTTGGATAGGACAGAGAGAAATGGAGAGAGGAGGGGAAGACAGAGAGGAGGAGAGAAAGATAGACACCTGCAGACCTGCTTCACCGCCTGTGAAGCGACTCCCCTGCAGGTGGGGAGCCGGGGTTCGAACTGGGATCCTTATGCCGGTCCTTGTGCTTTGTGCCACCTGCGCTTAACCCGCTGCGCTACATCCCGACTCCCGGGATAGGAATTTTATGTAAGTTTGAGTACTGGGTCCTGTTCATTGAGTAGGTAATTAATTATATTGGAATAATTTTTTTTAATTTTATTTTTTATTGCCACAGGTTCATTGCTGGGTCTAGGTGCCTGCACTATGAATCTCATGTTTTTGGTGGCTATTTTCCCTCATTTTTATTTATTTTCATCTTTTCCCTTTGTTTTTGAAATGACACCACTTGTGAAGCGACCCCCCTGCAGGTGGGGAGGCGGGGGTTTCTAACCTAGATCCTTATGCCAGTCCTTGCGCTTTGTGCCATGTGCGTTTAGCCCGCTGGGCTACCACCCGACCCCTGCAAATTATCCTATTTAAAATGACATTTTAAGATTTATTTTATAAAAGTGATACCAGGGCACCATCAGGTATATTCGACTCCAGGGGCTGAACTTGGTTTCTCACTGATGTAAGTTCTGTGTTCTACCTGATAAGGCACCTTCCTGGCCACTCGAAATGATGTTTAAGTAGAGGACCTAGTGGGGGTTGTATCATTATGTGGAAAACTGAGAAATGTTATGCATGTACAAACTACTGTATTTACTGGAGACTGTAAAACATTACTCTACCAATAAAGGAAAAAATGTTTGAAAAAATAAAAATAAGGGAGTCGGGCAGAGTAGTGCAGCGGGTTAAGTGCACGTGGTGTAAGGCCAAGTGTAAGGGCTGGTGTAAGGAACTAGGTTCCAGCCCCCGTTTTCCCTCCTGCAGGAGGATAGCCTCACAAGTGGTAAAGCAGGTCTGCAGGTGTCTATCTTTCTCTCCCCCTTTCTGTCTTCCCCTCCTCTCTCCATTTCTCTCTGTCCTATCTAACAATGACGACATCAATAACTACAATAACTACAACAAAAAATAAAAAACAAGGACAACAAAAGGGAAAATAAGTAAATAGAAAAAATAAAAATAAATAAATCATGTTTAAGTTGAGTATTTAAATGATTGATAGAATAATTGTGATAAAAAGTAGGAGATTTTAAGAAAATAACTGGTAGATGCTTTTAAATTTTGATAGGCAGTTAAAGGTAATTGAATAGATTCTAAAAAATGGATAAAAAACTGAGGGTAATGGGGTGACAGAGCTATTCATAACACCTCGGGTTTGCTCCCTAGCACTACATAAAAATAAAAATGGTTAAGGGTGTTATGTGTATAATGGGTGAAATGCTGTTTATGTATACTGATTTCTGAATAGTAGTAATGCATTAAGACATTATCCAGCAGTTCAGCTTAATTATTTTCCTTATTGGAAGTGTGATACTCAGATGACTTAGACATTAAAAAAAAAAAATCATACCTTGAGTGCCTACTGAGTAGTTGCCATAGAGAGCCAATGACCACTGAGCTTAACTGGGATTGGTCAAGCACTGAATGAGCTCATCAATTGAGCATTGTTTCCTAGGTCACTGGGAAGTATAAAAGGGGGCACAGGAGCCTGTTAAATTCACTCTTCAGTAGTTTCTGAACATCATAGAGGAAGGATGTAGGATAGGTAAGTAGAGAGGAAAGCAGACACCAGGTACCATACTATTGACTAAGAATCTGAGTTAGTGTGAGTGCTCAGTCTATGACCACTGATATTCAAGAAAGTTATGGAGTTGGTAACAGGGGGCAGGAAGGAGAAAGTTGTCATTAGCTGAGGCTGAACTGAACCTATATATGGGATAGGAATTTTATGTAAGTTTGGGTACTGGGAAGTAGATTACATATCCTGTTCATTGAGTAGGTAATTATATTGGAATACTTTTTTTAATTTTATTTTTTATTGCCACAGGTTCTTTGCTGGGTCTAGGTGCCTGCACTATGCATCTGATGTTTCTGGTGGCTATTTTCCCCCTCATTTTTATTTATTTTCACCTTTTCCCTTTTGTTTTTGCAATGACAGAAAAATTAAGAGGGGAGGGAAGGTCAGGAGGGAAAGAGAAAGATAATACACCTGCAGATGTGCTTCAACTCTTGTGAAATGTCCCCCTGCAGATGTGGAGTAGGGGCTCTAACCCTAGTCCCTTCACATGGTAATATGTTTTTTTAATTGTGGGTTCACTGCCATGCCCCTGAAAAATTTTATTTAGAAAGGAATGTTGTAGGGAATATATTGATATATTATTTGCTGGGATGTTAAAGATATTTTAAATGCCAAAGAAAAATGTTTAAACTTTTATTTGCTTGTTTCACCAAAGTACTGTTCAGCTCTGGTTTATTGTAGCACCAAGGATTGAACATAGGAATTTGGAGAATCAAATATAAAAGTCTTTTGAAAAACTATTATGCTATCTCTTACCTCAACAGTTAAATTTAATCTTGAAGTTACAGGAGGGTATTAGGGAAGGAATGCAAATTCTTATTTATTTAGGAATGCAAATTCTTACTAAATATGCAGTGTGAAATCATGAATTATAATGTATTTGTTTATTTTGTAATAATAAATAGGGAAATTAAGAGGTTGAATTAGAAGGGCTACTTCTTATGTGATTGGGATATTGACATGTCGGTTAATTAAAATCAACTTTGGGGACATTAAGGAAAATGATGATCCTAGTGCTTCCTGGCTCAGAGGACCCTAGTTCATGGCTAAATAACCGAGTATGGTTGTCTTAAGGTTTTTCCTAGTCAAGGCAACTGTATGGTAGCGGCAACGTATTATTGGGTTCCAATGTTGATGGGATAAAAAGTTGGGAAGACATAGCTTTGTCAAATTATTTAACACCTTTGAAGCTTAAAAGTAAAGGTAGTTTCAGATCTGACTTCATAATTGGGGCTTTTGTGATGTATACATAAGATGAAATGTATCCAATGCTTATCACCCATGGAGTAATTAGTACATAATCAATGTTACATATTATAGTCATGAATACTTAAATAAGTAAACTTATCTCAAGGGTTGGGGAAATATCTCTACATGTAGTAGATGGGTTTAGATGCCCCTTTGGTATGGGCTTGGCCCTAGATCTAGATTAAATGTTGAACTAAACTGAAATTCTGTCTTTGCTGGAGTAGCAGAGGGGGTAAGCAGGTATGGCATTGACATTTACCTGTGGCTTTTAGGTCTCAGGTTCAGTCCCCAAAGCCATCATAAGCCTGAGCTGAGGAAGACTCTGATAAAAAAAAAAGACAAAAATACAGCAGTTGGGAGGACTAAGCCTAGGCAAATTATATAGCCTCTCTTAAACTGTAAAATGAAGGTAGTTGCAGATCTGACCTCATAATGGGGGCCTTTGTGATGTATGCATAAGGTGACATGTATCCAGTGCTTAGCAATAGTGGAGTGTGTGTTATATAATCAATGTTCTATGTTAAAGTCATGATTACTTTTAATGAGTACATTTATCTTCAGATTTGGAGAATTATATCTACATGCAGTAGATGGGATTAGGTGTGGTTCAGGAGGTGGCTCAGTAGATAAAGCACTGGACTCTCAACCATGAGGTCCCAAATTCAATCCCCTGCAGCACATGTATCACAGTGATATCTGGTTCTTTCTTTCTCTCTTATCTCATGAATATATGAATTCTTTAAAAATTTTTAAAAAGATGGAATTAGGTACCCCTAATTTAAACTTTGAATTATACTAAAATTCTGTCTTTGCTGAAGTAGCAGAAGGGACAAGGAGGTGAAGCAATTGCTTGTGGCTTGTAGGTATCAAGTTTAGTCCCCAGAGCCACCATAAGACAGAGCTGAGGTAGGCACTCAAAAAAAAAAGAAAAAAAAAGAAAGAAAGAAAGAAAAAAGAAAAAGAAAAACTGTAGTTGGGAGGACTAACTCTAGGCAAATTATTTAGCATTTTTTAAGCTGTAAAATGAAGGTAGTTGCAGATATGACCTCACAATGGGAGAGGGGGCTTTGTGATGTATACATAAAGTGACATGTATCCAGTACTTAGTGATGGTGGGTTTTTGTTACATAGCCAATGTTCCATGTGACAGTCATAAATACTTTAATGAGTAAATTTATCTTAAGACTTGGAGATTTGAATCTACATTTAGTAGATGGAATTATATACCCCTTTGGTCTGGACTTGGACCTGCATCCAGGATAAACTTTGAACTAAATTGAAATTTTGTCTTTGCTGGAGTAGTAGAGGAGATATGTAGGTATAGTATTTGCTTGTGGCTTGTAGGTCTTAGGTTCAGTCCCCAGAGCCACCATAAGCCATAGCTGAGGTATAGCCTGATAAAAAACAAAACATAGCAGTTGGGAGGACTAAGCCTAGGCAAATTATTTAGCCCCTCTGTAGCTATAAAATGAAGGTAGTTGAAGATATGACCTCACAATGGGGGTTGAGGGAGAAGTGATGTATGCATAAGGTGACATGTATCCAGTGCTTAGCGATGGTGGAGCTTTTGTTACATAACCAATGTTCCATGTTATAGCCATGAATACTTTAATGAGTAAATTTATCCTAAGACTTGGAGATTTGAATCTATATGTAGTAGATGGAATTATGTATGCCTTTGGTCTGGACTTGGACCTAGATCCAGGTTAAACTTTGAACTAAACTGAAATTCTGTCTTGCTAGAGTAGCGGAGGGGATATGTAGGTATAGTATTTGCTTGTGGCTTGTAGGTCTCAGGTTCAGTCCCCAGAGCCACCATAAGCCATAGCTGAGGTATAGCCTGATAAAAAACAAAACATAGCAGTTGGGAAGACTAAGCCTTGGCAAATTATTTAGCCCCTCTGAAGCTATAAAATGAAGGTAGTTGCAGATATGACCTCACAATGGGGGGTTGAGGGGGATGTGATGTATGCATAAGGTGACATGTATCTAGTGCTTAGCCATGGTGGAGCTTTTGTTACATAACCAATGTTCCATGTCATAGCCATGAACACTTTAATGAGTAAATTTATGTTAAGACTTGGAGAATTGTATCTTCATGTAGTAGATGGAATTATGTATGCCTTTGGTCTGGACTTGGACCTAGATCCAGTTTAAACTTTGAATTAAACTGAAATTCTGTCTTTGCTAGAGTAGCAGAGGGCATAAGGAGGTGTAGTATTTGCTTGTGGCTTGTAGGTCTCAAGTTCAGTCCTCAGAGCCACCATAAGCCAGAGCTGAGGTAGACCTGATAAAAAACAAAACATAGCAGTTGGGAGTACTAAGGCTAGACAAATTACTTAGCCCCTCTGAAGCTGTAAAATGAAGGTAGTTGCATATCTGACCTCACAATGGGGGCCTTTGTGATGTATGCATAAAGTGACATGTATTCAGTGCTTAGTGATGATGGAGTGTTTGTTACATAACTAGTGTTCCATGTTACAGTCATGAATACTTTTATAAGTAAACTTATCTTAAGCCTTGGAGAATTGCATCTACATGTAGTAGATGGAATTATACACCCCTTTGGTATGGACTTGAACCTAGATCCAGGTTAAACTTTGAACTAAACTGAAATTCTGTCTTTGCTGGAGTAGCAGAAGGGATAAGTAGCAGAGGTGTAGTATTTGTTTGTGGCTTGTTGGTCTCAGGTTCAGTCTCCAGAGCCACCAGAAGGTAGAGCTGAGGATGGCTCTGATTACAATAAATAAATAAATAAATAAAAATAAAAAATTAGAGCAATATAAGCAGCACTAGTGTAAGGTGTTGTGGCCATATGAATGTTAAATGTCATGCTAACCTTTGGTTTAATTTGGCACTAACTGTTATTCAGACAAAGTTGCATTGTGAGTGACAGAGGAAGGGAGTGGAGCAAAATCAACACATTCTTGGAAAGAAGATATGACTTTGCTTAAACTGTTTTCTTTTGCTTTAGCCATAGAGTTCTGTAGCTCACAATCAAAATATATCTCTGGACATAGTACAAACTTATGTTTTAAAGAAAACTTCCATTTAAGATCAAGAAATTAGCAAGACTTCCTTTGAACTTGCTGTTTAATATAAATACCCCTTAGTCATTTTGCCTAGGGAGAAAGCATTGCATATTAGAACCATTTAGCCTCATTTCCTGTATATGACACAGCTGATACTTTCAAACTTGGTGTCTACTTCGAAACCTTGCTTCAGTGTTTATAGGTGTACCATTTACTTAGTCTATATACTTTTGTGTTAGATACTTCACATTTTAGGATTTCTCACTCTCAGGCCGAAGTTGAAAAACAAGATTAGAAAAGGATATAATTTTAAGCAAAACATTGTAGTGCAATACTTTCTAGTTTCTCCCTTGAACTTTAGCCGTCTGGCATGACACTACAGGATCTGGTCCTAGGTCAATATTCAAAGCACAGAGAAGCTCTGTGTGACCAAGTTAAATGGAAGTTTCCTGTGTTCAAGTTTTGTAGTATAAGATTATAAGCAAATTTTTAAGATGCTTGGACCCCCACCTTCCTTCCACTTATAAAGGACTTTTTATGACAGCAATGTCCACTGTAATTTCATCAATGCTTATGTCAGTGATGATGTGAGGGATAGGACAGTGTCATTTAATCACATCTTTATTATAGAAACAACACATATTCATACAACACTCATTTTTTGCTTCAAAGAGCTTATACTTTAGTTGAGAAATAAGAACTTAATACATGCCTGACTAGATAAAAATACAAAAAAAAACTGTTCACAATATAGAACAATGAAAGATGATTGCATCTAAATACATGATTTGATGGGAAAGAAAAGCTGAAGGACTAGAATTAACCATTACTTGTCTAGCTCAAATGTATGCACTTATTTCCACCTGCCTGGCAAAAAGCACTTGCAAAATGCAATTTTTTTTTTTTATGGATCATAGCATCCATATTTTACAGATGTAGAAAGTAACTTTATTCTATATGGTTCTACTGATCCTTCTGATTTAAGTTTTCTGTTACTTTCCATTATTTGGATCCAGTTCAGAAACTGAAAAGTCCAAGTGAGGAAAGAGAATCAGCTAATCCCACTACTCTGATAATTTCACTTTCTTTCCATTTTTGTTTATAAACATGGACTGCAAGCCAATCTGCTTTGTTTCTCTTTGGAAATATATCTCTGTGTGGATTTTGCTAAGTAACACAATCCTTTTCTTTCTTTCTTTCTAGGGCACCAGTGGCCTTGTGCAAGGCCGAAGTTCAAAGCGCAGCTGGCGCTGCTGGTGATAGATACAATGTTAAAAATATAAGGGCGGGGTCGGGGCAGGGGCGGGGATTATTCTTTAAAGCATAAAAAAACAACAACAAAAAAAACCCAAACACAAAGCCTGAAGAAAACTCCACATGAAGATCTAAGAAATTTCCGACACTAGAACCTTTGTATATAGTTTTCAGTAACCTTCGGCAGGGGGCGCTTGGAAGTTGTCATCACTTTCCAGGCAGCCTTGCGGACTTTACCCTCTAGAAAACTGTACAGTGTTTCCGGCTCTTCTCAGTCGCTCGTAAGTTGCCGGCAGTTTCCGGGGGTGACTCGGGGGCTCCGCTTCTCGCTAACTTTGTTCCTATTACTCTGTGCTGTGGGGCAGGGGATTGGGGCTCGTCATGGCGTCCCCGTCTCGGAGACTGCAGACGAAACCAGTCATTACCTGTTTTAAGAGTGTTCTTTTGATCTACACTTTCATCTTCTGGGTGAGGAACGCCCTGGGACTGGAATCCCGGCGGCTAGGAGGCGAGGGGGAGGAGTGTAACCATGAGGGGTGGAAGCTTTAGATAGGGAGTGGGGAGTGGGGTGCAGTGGGGATTTGGGCGGCCGTCGTTGCTTGGAAATCCCATAATGGCGCTGAGTTGCTGGGCCGAACCTGGACCTTATGTCTACTCCAGGGCTGCTTGTGCGAGGTTGGAAGCCTATAGGCTGAGCTCGGAACCCAGATGTGCCCCAACTTAGATGCTGGGTGTAAAGAAGGGATTGCATAGCCCCCATTCCACCCCAGTCCCTCCCCACCCCACCCCCACAATACATAGAGGTGTTTCCTGACTGTTGGAGAGGCAAGGCTTGCTGGACTTTTCTGAAGTCTTGCTTGTGTAATAGTCCTTTTTCTTTTCACTGCTTCATAAGAGGAGAGTGTTAGGTAAGTGTGGTGATTATTCCTCTTCAGCCAATTTTGTTGTTGTTGTTGTTACACATCCTTATATACTCTGTGCTCATTTCTAAACTGGGGGAGGTGAGAGAGGAGTGTTCCTGGCACTCATAATTGAAACACTTTTTTTTTCCTTTCCAGGAAGGAGTGAAATAGTTAAGAAAGTTGGTACTGCATTTAAAAGCTAAGGAGTGAAATAGTTAAGAAAGTTGGTACTGCATTTAAAAACTTTGTTATGATGCCTTCTCTAGCTTCTTGTCTGGTTTTGCTTAGATTACCTTGACAACCAGGTAGACTGTATCAAAGCCTGCTCTGTGCAGGTCTCTTTCCTATCCTTAACTATTGCCCTTCCTCTTGTATTACATTACAGCCACAGACTGCTAAATCAATATTCACACCAACTGTTCTGAAATACTTAGTGGTTTGGGGTTTGAAGATGCTGCTTTATACAACCTGTAACTGTTTATATTTTTTCATTTCTCACATAGATTACTGGTATTGTCCTTCTTGCCATTGGCACCTGGGGGAAGGTGAGCCTGGAGAATTACTTTTCTCTTTTAAATGAGAAGGCCACCAATGTCCCCTTCGTGCTGATTGGCACGGGCACTGTCATAATTCTTTTGGGCACCTTTGGCTGTATTGCTACCTGCCGAGCTTCTGCATGGATGCTGAAACTGGTGAGTCCTTGTTTTCCTCAGAATTAATTCTTGCTTTTAGAAAAGTCTGATAAGTTGTATACTTTGTTTCCTGGAACTGATCAGGACCCTTTACTATTTTCCTGTTTCTTTTCTTTTTTTATCTTTATTTATTGGATAGAAACAGCCAGAAATCAAGAGGGAAGGGGGAATAGAGAGAAAGAGAGACAGAGAGACACCTGCAGCACTGCTTCACCACTCATGAAGCTTTCCTCGTGCAGGTGGGGACCGGGGGCTCAAACCTGGGTCCTTATGCATTGTATCATGTGCACTCAGCCAGGTGCGCCACCACCCGGCCCCTATTTTCCTGTTTCTTCTGAAATATTACCAAGTTCAGTTCATCTGCCAATTCCAGCCTTTGTTGTGTTTCCCCTGCCATTTTCAATAAATATACACAAAGATGACTGAGCAGACAACTTCTGTGTTTTTGATTTTCATTGCAGATATGACATATTTTTGCTGACTTGGCCTTTCTTTTATTTCACAGTATGCCATGTTTCTGACTCTCATTTTTTTGGTTGAATTGGTTGCTGCCATTGTAGGATTTGTTTTCCGACATGAGGTAACTTTGCGTTTGTGAACTCTATTGTATGTATTTACTTATTTTAATTATTACAGAGACAGAATAGGGAAAGAGAGGGAAGGGGTCTGCATGTTACAATGTGCACTCAGGTTCAGGCTCCCAGTTTCTACCTGCAGGAGAGCAATTTCTCTTTATCTCTCCCACTCTGTCTCACCAACCCCTCTCAGTTTCCTTGTTCTACCAAACGAACAGACTTGTGTTTAAAAAAAGAGGGAAAGAAACACACTGCAGCACTGTGCCAACCCTTGTGAATATGGGTCCTCATGCATAATGACTTGTGTGCCTTATACTTTGTGCTATCACATGACCTCAAACTTTGATATTAAAATACATGTTCTGAAAAAAAAGATTGATTTAAACATTGTAGTCAAAGACAATTTTTAATAGTTAAAATTTTTTACACGGTTAGTTTAAGACTTTCTTAATATGTACCTTCCTTGTAAAAATTCTAGGTCACTTTTAAACTAATATAAAATAAAACTGAGGGGCTGGGTGGTGGCACACCTGGCTAAGCTCACACATTACAGTGCACAAGGGCCCCTGGGTTAAAGCCCTGGGTTCCAACCTGAAGGAGGAAAGCTTCACAAGTGGTGAGGATGCACTTTAAGTTAGTCAGCCTGTCTATCTGTTTCTCCCTCCCTCCCTCTGTCTTTCCCCCCTCTAGATATATGTGAATAAAAATAAATAAAATAAAAAGTAAAAAAAAATAAAATTGAAAAAATTGTAACGATATCTACCAGAAGAAAATTAAAGGTACTCAAAATTTCTCATAGTTCTAGTTATTTTTCTGTGTGTAAGTCCTTACTAAAGCAGATATAGTATACCTTATAACTTTGCAGGGAGAGAGATGATTCCATATGTTATACACTTGAATAAATACATGCTCCCATAGCACTTTGAATTTATATTGGTTTTCTGTTATTGTAATGTTTTGCTTAATAGGCCCCTTAGATAAACTATTCAATATATCTCTTAAATGACAGGATTGGACCATAAAAATTATTCATGCTGCCTCTGTCAATAATCTGATTCAGATGTAGTTGTTTCTTACTTGACCTAGAAACTAAAATGACTTTTCTAGAATTTTTATTGACAGCATATTCATTTGTTGCAGATTAAAAACAACTTTCAGAGTAATTATAAAATGGCATTAAGACAGTATAATGCTACAGGAGATTACAGAAGCGCTGTAGTAGACAAGATCCAAAAAACGGTAAGTGATCATAGGTGATGAATTCTCAAAAGAGAGCATACCTCCTTAAAGAAGAAGATAGGGCCCTGGCTACAGGATGTTGTCACTTATACTATACTCTATACTATACTCTCATTGTAATCTAAAGGGAGAAAAATGGCAATATGTCTTTAGAAAGAAGTGTGGTGTGATACTAGGTAACACCTGTTTCCTCCTACTCATTCTTCTTACGTGTGTGCCGTCTGCTTTTCACTAGTAGTACCAGCCATTCATTCTGAATGCCAAATGAAGGCAAGTGAAAAAGCACAGTGGTTTATATAAAATTTCAAATGTTTATTATTAGAGACAAGTATCAGTAGAGGACAGTATTTAAAATAATAAACCAGAGATCACTGAATATAATAAATGATGTTTTGAGTACAAATGGCAACATGAAATGATTAAATATATAGCTACAAAGAGATGATATGAACTGTAAACACTTTTCTATTTTTTTTTTCAGTTACATTGTTGTGGTGTCACCAATTACACTGATTGGAAGGACACTGACTATTACTTAGGAAAAGGATTTCCTAAGAGCTGCTGTAAAATTGAAGATTGTTCTCCACAGAAAGATACAGATAAAGTAAACACTGAAGTAAGGAACCTTTTCCAATTTTATTTGAAAATATTAATACAGAGTTAAATCAATTTCATTTTTACTCAAAATACATAATACACATAATTTGAAGTAGGCAAAGCAGATATTTTCTTGTTGAGTAAATTAAAAACACGTCGAAATTTTGTGACTTGAGTGTAAAAACTCATCTTTCTACAGAGATAGAGGAACAAAAATACTTTTATAATTGGTTATTCTGTGCTTTTGTCTCCCATTAGGGTTGTTTTGTAAAGGTGATCGCCATTATAGAGTCAGAAATGGGAGTCGTCGCAGGAATTTCTTTTGGAGTTGCTTGCTTTCAGGTAAATCTTTGTAGTTAGGAAACATTTAATAATTTGTATAGTTTTAAGATAGAAATTTTCTTTCTTTTTTAAAAGTATTTATTCCCTTTTGTTGCCCTTGTTGTTTTTTTATTGTCATTATTATTGCTGCTGTTCTTGATGTCATCGTCATTAGATAGGACAGAAATGGAGAGAGGAGGGGGAGACAGAGGGGAGCGAGAAAGACAGACACCTGCAGACCTGCTTCACTGCTTGTGAAGTGACTCCCCTGAAGGTGGGAAGCTAGGGACTCAAACCAGGATCCTTACTCTGGTCCTTGCACTTTGCTCCACATGCGCTTAACCCCCTGCATTACCACCTGACTCCCAAAGCTAGAAATTTTCTGCTTTAAAGGCTTCAAGATTTTGCTTCATGGACCTGGGTAGTGAGGGCATTCTTTAAGAAGTCAGGATTTCATGAAACTCGGTTGCTCATCATAGTATAGAAACGTTTATTTTTCAAACACTTTAAACAGCATCTTTCAAGAGAGAGTGAGATAAAGACAGACCAATGCACTGCTTATATCTAACATATGGTAGTACTGGGGATCCAGACCGAATCTGAAAATGACTTAGCTGTTGGGTATGTAATTAATGTGCTATTTCTCCCCAACTGAGACATATATCTATATAGATATAGATATATATGTATAGCTTATACTCTGATATTTTTATTTGGATGGGTGTTTCAGTCTATCAATTTTATAGTGTCTTGGATATCATTTAAATCCTTTTCACAAATACAAAGTTCTGTAAAGGTTTTATTCCCATTTTGCCTGACCAGTTATGACTTGAAACTACAAAAGCAAAACAAAACAAAACACCCCGCCCCTCAGAATTGGGGCAATATATATCTTTTGGAAGTAGTTAACTATGGAAAAATCGGAAGCCTTCTTAACATGTCAGCTTTTCAGCATCATACCTCAGCTGCTAAACAAAATTATGATGGGATGGGAAACTTATTTTATGCTGGAATCAAAATTCTAAAACATTGCTGGAGCCTTCTTTCTTGGACTGCAACTGCTTGATGAACTGCATAAAATTCCCATACTATTAAGATTTAGATCAGTAGAAGAAGTGAAATTTCAGTGCTGGAATCTTTCACTCCCTTTCTCTAGCTCTTTTACTCTGTGGAAAAAAAAAAGTCATCCTGACTTGATTAAACCTTAGCGACAACAAAAAACAAAGAAAATATAAAATAAAATTTAGATAATACAACCCCTAGTTCAATATATGCCTGTTATTTGGAAGAAGAGGCTATGTTATGAGTCAAACTGTATTTGGAAGGAAGTTGACCTTAAGGAAGGAAATTATTCATGAATTAGAAGTTACAGGAGTATTCACCTGTATCCTGAGCTCTTTAAGCCTTTCACTATATTTAATTTTGCTTATTTTTTATTTGCAGCTGATTGGAATCTTCCTAGCCTACTGCCTGTCACGTGCCATAACAAATAACCAGTATGAGATAGTATAGTATAGCCAGAATAACACGGGCCAATTCCTCTCCAACTTTAAGGTATGTACATTTTGGTCCTCAGTTTTGTCAGTATTGGTGTTTATACACTTTTGCTGAGGTTTTATTTAGTATGTTCAAGTCTTGTAGGTGTTGTGTTAGACCTGCATAGACAGATCAGCTTTATATTCTAGGCATAGTCAAGAGGGATCTAGGTGGTCTACTTTATAACATATTTGAATTTAGAGTGAAAGGAAGTGAATTCCAATAGTGTCCTTATTGTGAAGTTCCTAGATAACAAATACACTCTATAATTAAATGATATTAGTATTTTCCCTAATTGTTTTTTAAAATAGTTTTATTTTCCCTTTTGTTGTCCTTGTTTTTTGTTGTAGTTATTATTGTTGTTGTCGTTGTTGGATAGGACAGAGAGAAATGGCGAGAGAAGGGGAAGACAGAGGGGGGAGAGAAAGAGAGACACCTGTAGATCTGCTTCACCGCTTATGAATCAATGCCCTTGCAGGTGGGAAGCCAGGGCTCGAACTGGGATCCTTACAATGGTCCTTGCACTTCGCATCACGTAGGCTTAACCCATTGCGCTACAGCCCAACCCCCCTTCCCTAATTGTTTTACCTACTTAATGTTTCACAGTGCTATCATGGGCCACTGTTAGAGGCATAAATTCATGATGGGCCACTGTTAGAGGCATACATTCATCTGGCCTAACCAGGACTCGGGTTTTAGGGGGTAAAACATCTGCTTCAGTAACTTATGTATTTGAACAGTAAAACATAAAAAACTGTTGCTGCTGTGTGGTCCGGGAGGTGGCGTAGTTGATAAAGCATTGGACTCTCAAGCATGAGGTCTTGAGTTCAATCCCCGGCAGCACATGTACCAGAGTGATGTCTGGTTCTTTCTCTCTCTCCTCCTATCTTTCTCACTAATAAATAAATAAAAATCTAAAAAAAAAAAAAAAAAAAAAACTGTTGCTGCCTAAATAATCCTTGGGACACTCTTCACATTTTCAATTAAATAATCCCTGGGACACTCTTCATATTTTTAATAGAACGTCTAAAGAGAGAGAGAGAGAGAATATCGTAGTACCACTCTGGCATATGTGATATCAGGGATTGAACTCAAGACCTGATACTTAGGATCCCAATGCTATATCCATTGTACCACTTCCCAGATGCATTCTTCACATTTTGTTTGAGTCATATTGGAACACACCAAGGTCTCTGTTAACAATTAGATTTATGAAGATAAAAAGATACTTAATGAAATTTGGTTTAAAAGTAAATTAACTTTTTTTCTTTTATTTTAGGATATTTACACCCCCTGTCTATGTGAATTAAAAAAAATGCCTGGCTGGAAGACCAACGAAGACCCCTATAGGTCATGAATCTGTATCCATAGTCTGACAAAATGAAGACTTTAGTTTAATGTTCTTTGTCCACCTTCTGTCCCATTTATGCTAGATCATTGAAATTCTTTCTCCCCCTGAAACACTGGAAGAGCTAATAAATTGTAAAAACAACGCTGTGTTCCGCTTGAGTTTTTTTTCTTCAAGGTGGGGCTTATGAAAGACACTGTGAACTTGCTATTTTGGTGTAGTATTTATAAAATGGAAAATTGACCCTTGAATTTTCTGTTGAAGTGTGAAAGGAAATTGACTCCTCTGAAGTGACCCCTTTCCAGTCAAGGTTACCTGATTTGATTGTGTAATTTACATCAAGAAGTTCAAATGTTCTCATTAGTTTCTCTCCTGCTGATAGGTAGAGTCACATTGTTTAATTCAGTAGTTGCCAGATGGTGGTAACGGTCTCTGACCTAAGACATCTAAGAATAAAAGGCACTATTAGTGTTCTGTGACATATCAAGCTGCAGCATACTTACACTTTGTATTTTTCTCCAAACTAAGGTGTTTATATGGATGTTTATATTTTCCCTGTTGTTTAAAGGTTCTAATTATTATTTTAATGTCAGAATTATTGTATCTTTTTGGGGTATCTCTCTCCCTCTCCGGCGGGGTGATCTCCAGGGGAAAGGTAATGGGCTGGTTCTTTCTCGCTCATGACAGGGGTGACACGAAGTAAAAGACACCAGGGGACTCAGCGTGAATCTAGAATCTGAGTCCTTAGAGTCCCAGAATCCTAAAGTCCGTTTATTAGCAAAATTGACATGAGTTAAATAGAAAAGCAATGGAGGTAATTATTGAAATATGACAGAAATTACAGGTTTCTTAACAGTCAGCATGCCCCTAAGGTAGGGGGCTAGTATGACAGGAATTGATGAGATACAAGACAGTTATTCTCCATAACACAAGCAACTTAATTATCCAAAGGTATTTGAGAGAAGCATAGGGGTCAAACCCGTAGGGTGAGACAGAAGATGGATATCAAAAGCCATATAGTTTGGAATTTCTCTTGTCTGGGGTCTGAGGTGTATGATGAAATGTGTGATAAGGTGTGTTCTTCTGTGATCAGAAGGTGACTTTGAATAAGTGAATCTGCGGCCATATGGCCTGTGGTTAATGGAGGGATGTACTGGGGTATCTGTGGGCCTGAGAGTCAAGAAGGAAAGAACCAAGTCTGAGTTTCCCCCATTATGCTCACCTCGGTTGAGAGAGACTTACCAAGAGGTTATCTTCTCAGACTTCCATCCAAAGATGGGGGTGGTTCTCCCTAAGCTCTATCAGGCTTACACATGTTCCCAACAGTATCTCTCTTAGGAATTTCAAGCAACCATTTCAAATTCATTAGCTTTAGCTGGTATTTACCAGATCAACATAAAATTAATTGTCAACATTTTGGTCAACTTTAACAGTTTAGGTGTGTGCATTTCATTAATACATATTAAATCTTTTGTGGAATAAATACTATTTTCATCTAAAACTACATTTAACTTTTAGAAAAATCTGCTGGAAAGATAAGCCTCACATTTCTACTTGGTATATAGTTTTAGAAATACGAAATGTAAAACAGGTGCCACCCTACATGCTATTAATATACTGATGCTTCTATGTTATAAAAGTTATTCCCTGTGAAATAACTATTTGTTATGAAAATAGTATATGCTTAGCATTCTAGAGATCAGACTTTTTTTGACTCTTTGGTTTGCATTAAGATGTTGAATAGTGAAAGTTGTAATTTATATCTTTGGGGTAATAAATAAGTCTTACATTTTGAGTGAAAATGGGTACTTCTTTGGTTTTGGGTTTCTTTATAATACAGTCATTAGTAGAATGAAAGCTTCTATTTGGCACACATCCACACTGGTGATAAAGGAGAGTGAACAAAAACTACTAGTTAAAATAAGTTGAATGATTTTCAGGTACATACTCTAAAATGCTTAGAATTAGTGCAGAAAGATCCTTCATTAAAAATGACTACAAAGTGAAATGAAAAAACAGTTTGAGAATACTATTTTTTTCAAGTGCAATCAGAATTTTGGCTACAAGTAGATATATAAAAAGGATAATCGATAATTTTCAAATGGGCAGATTTTTCTTAACCAGAAATGCTTTCTGTGGGTAGATTTTTAATGTTATACTTTCCTTCATTTAGAGAGAGAGAGAGAGAGAGAGGGAGAGAGAGAGAGAGAAGGAGAAGGAATGGGCGAGAGAGGAGTCACTCTTAAGTTGGGCTCATTTGAGATGACCAGTTACAACAGTACTTTTTATCTAATGTGTATATGCACATACAGGATCGGGAGATTCACATCCATCTTCACTGTGCTAAAGGTATTCTGTGGGTTATTTTGAATCCATGTAATATGCTGTTTATTGCCAAGTGCCTCACATAATATGAGAAGCAGAGCTACTTAAGTCAGGAAGAACTTGGCAGCTTTGGCCTGCTCCTGTGGAGGGTTGGGCTTATATTGTAAGCATGGAAATACTTAGTACAAGGTATAATTGCCATTTGTGTTTTTCCCCAAGAGTTCACACAGTATTCTTTGTGACTTGATGTTTTTCCCTACTGTCAGAATCTAAGTTGATACTTTGCCAGTGAGTAAATTATGAGATGTAGAGCACACAAGCATTTTGGTGTTAAAGTGAGAAAACATGGTTCCTTTTGACTGTTCTGTTATGGGCTTTTGTTTTTATATAGGGAAAAGCATAAAAATGTGATTTTCTGCTTTTCTTATAGCATTATTAAGTTGAAATTTGATCCTTTTAAGTTTACTGTTATTCAAGATTGACACTGAGATGTGACAGATCATAAGAGGAAGAAAAAAGTCTCAGGCATAGATTTTCATTTTTTTATTTCAAAAGAAATTTTGATCACTATATTTGCTCATAAATATTAGGGAATGAGAATGGTATAAAAGTGTCTGACCTGGGCTAGGGAAATAGCACAGAGGTATCAAACAGGACTTGCATGCAAGATGACACAGGCTTGGTTTCTGGCACGAAGCTGAAATTGTTTAATAGAACAGGAACCAAAATCTCCAAATTTTCTGATCAAAATTGGGATATTAGAAGGGATATCATAGAAAAATACCTTTTGACATGTTTTTAATTTTTTTATGTTTTTAATTTTTCAATGATGCAACTTGAATCTTCCAGAATGTTATAATGCAATGTTACTTCAATAAATAAAAAAAACATGCTTTAGGTTGGTTCTTTCTTAGTAAATAGTTTATTGAGCACTTAATGTATGCTGGGCCCTGGGATAAGCACTTTAACCTTACTGCTTCTTAGAATTGTTTAATGAGGTAGGAGTATACTATCCCATTTTACATGTGAGAAATTTGAGGTAAAGAGAAAAATATTTCCACTGTTCTTTTGTTGACACAAAAACTTAGGATTTGGGGAGTCGGGCTGTAGCACAGCGGGTTAAGCGCAGGTGGTGCAAAGCACAAGGACCGGCATAAGGATCCCGGTTCGAACCCCGGCTCCCCACCTGCAGGGGGGTCACTTCACAGGCAGTGAAGCAGGTCTGCAGGTGTCTATCTTTCTCTCCTCCTCTCTGTCTTCCCCTCCTCTCTCCATTTCTCTCTGTCCTATCCAACAACAACAACAACATTAATAACTACAACAATAAAACAACAAGGGCAACAAAAGGGAATAAATAAATAAAATAAATATTTAAAAAAACCTTAGGATTTGAACTTAAAGGGTTTAATAGCAGAATCTCTGCCTTTGAAAGTTATAGGGATGAAAGCTGATTTTTTCCTAAGATTATCCACACAAAAATCTGGGTATTAGGGAGGGAGAGGAAGATGGCGGCCTGAGAAGTTGCTGGCAGCGAGCGCTCTGACGGCATCGTAGGCAACGGTAGGATTTTCTGCCTTTAGCAGGCCAGTTAATAAGGGGTGACACCAAAGAGTGGGTACAATTTAATTTGGGTTAAGAATTAGAGTAAAGGTGACACGGACTAGCGGGGCTCCAGAATTCCCAGGGCGCCGGGCAAGGAGAGTGCGCCGGGCATTGTCCTCCGCCCGCCCAGGAAGGCGGCTCCTCCGCTGGTTGCAGAGCGCGGCGGGCAGAGGACCCGGAGAGAGCACTTTAGCTCGGGGCTTCCTCTTGGGAGAATCCAGGGTCCACCGTGACCCTGAGAGCAGATCCAAAGACTTCTTGAGTATAGCTCTCATTGGATCAAAGGATTTGGAGCTAGTTTTCATTTTTGAGAAATCCTTTAAAAAAGTCTGGAGGGGGGGGTTTCCTGGAAGATGGCGGACAAAGGAGAAGTGGCTAGCCTTTGAGCTCCGGACACATCTCGTGTAAACAATAGGATTTTCTGCCTTTAGCAGGCCAGCCAATAAGGGGCCACAGCAGTCATACCAAAGAGCTGTCTATAACTTAATTTGGGTTAAGAATTAGAGTAGGGGAAAAAAATTCTTTTTTCTTCCTTTTAATTTTCAAGCATACATCCTTCCCGCCGCTCCCCCCCCCCCCCCCACCATAAGCAGTGCCTGGGACCAGCTACTAGCAGGATACCCCATACCACCAAACAGGGTTTTTTTTTTTTTTTTTTTTTTTAAACTCACTGATAACACATTTGGGAAGTTCCTCGCACTGCTCTTTAATTACAACCCTTCTTCTTATATTCTCCCTTTTCTCTCTCTTATCTCTCTCTATCTCTTTTTTTATTTTTTATTATTATTATTATTTTTTTATCTTGTCATACACTTCTTTCTTCTTTGCCTTTCTGAATTTGTGAATTACTTTGGGGAAGTAATCTGACCCAGAGTGGACTCTCTATGTGTGTATCTCTGCTCTAGTTCCCTTTACACTCTTGTTACCCTAGAATATACACTGGATAGTAGATTTTCATAACTGTCTATTCTTGCTATCCTCTCTTTCTTTTCTCTTTCTTCACTGGGATTTGGTTACTATTTTTTCACGGACTGGAGAAATTGTTTGGCTAACTGGTAATGATTAAACTCCTTCAATACTTACTTCAGTTGCTACTGTAATTCCGGAGGTTGGTGAGTGCAATTGTCATAAAGGTATTTAGTACAGTGTTACTTGTGCTCAAAACACAACAACTGAGGAACAACAGAGCATTAAAAAAAAAAAAAGAGAGAAACACATAAATAAAAAAAATGGGTAGATTAAAAACAAATAAAACTGCTACCCCAATGAATGAAGACAAGAGCCCAGAAGAAACCATAAATCAGTCAGAAGTAACCATAGATAAGAAAAGTATGCAAGCAATAATAAACTTATTAATCACAGAAATGAAAACAACATTGGAGGAAAGGAATGGCAGTATTAGGGAAACAACAGTTGAGACACCCAAGGAAAATACTGATTATCTTGAGACAATTAGAGAACTGAAAGCTGAAATAGCTGTAATGAAGAAAGAAGCTGAGGCAAGGGAAAGCAGACTAACAGAAACAGAAAACAGAATTAGTCAGACAGAGGATGAGTTAGAGAAAACTAAGAAAGAGGTGAAAGAGCTTAAAAAGAGATTGAGAGACACTGAAAACAACAACAGAGACATATGGGATGATCTCAAAAGAAGTAACATTCGTATAATTGGCCTGCCAGAGGAAGAAAGAGAGGAAGGGGAAGCAAACATTCTAGAGGAAATAATACAAGAAAATTTCCCAGACCTGAATAACAGAAAGGATATCAAGGTGCAAGAGGCCCAGAGAGTACCAAACAGAATCAACCCAGACCTGAAAACACCAAGACACATCATAGTCACAATGAGAAGAAGTAAGGATAAAGAAAGGATCCTAAAGGCTGCAAGAGAGAAACAAAAAGTCACATACAGGGGAAAACCCATAAGACTTTCTGCAGATTTCTCCACTCAAACTCTAAAAGCCAGAAGGGAGTGGCAAGATATCTATCGAGCCCTGAATGAAAAAGGGTTTCAACCAAGGATAATATATCCTGCTAGACTTTCATTCAAGCTAGACGGAGGGATCAAAACCTTCTTAGACAAACAACAGTTAAAGGAGGCAACTATCACCAAGCCGGCCCTGAAAGAGGTACTAAAAGACCTCTTATAAACAAGAACATCACTATAATACTTGTAATATATCAGAGTAAACAAATCGTTTTTTAGAACAATGGCACTACAATACATTAAATCCATAATATCAATAAATGTCAATGGCTTAAACTCACCCATCAAAAGGCACAGGGTGGGGGGATGGATCAGAAAACATAACCCAACCATATGCTGCTTGCAAGAATCCCATCTGTCACAACAAGATAAACACAGACTTAAAGTGAAAGGATGGAAAACTATCATACAGGCTAACGGTCCACAAAAAAGGGCAGGAACAGCCATTCTCATCTCAGACACGATAGATTTTAAATTAAATAAAGTAATAAAAGATAGGCAAGGACATTACATAATGATTAGAGGATCAATCAGCCAAGAAGACTTAACAACTATTAACATCTATGCACCCAACGAGGGACCATCTAAATACATTAAACACCTACTGAAAGAATTTCAAAAATACATCAATAGTAATACAATAATAGTGGGAGACTTCAATACCCCACTCTCACACTTAGACAGATCAACAAAGCAGAGAACCAATAAAGATACAAGAGAATTGAATGAAGAGATTGACAGACTAGACCTCTTGGACATTTTCAGACTCCTCCACCCCAAAAAACTGGAATACACCTTCTTTTCAAATCCACATAACACATACTCAAGGATAGACCACATGTTAGGCCACAAAGACAGCATCAATAAATTCAAGAGCATTGAAATCATCCCAAGTATCTTCTCAGACCACAGTGGAGTAAAACTAACTTTTAACAACAAACGGAAAATTATTAAAAGACATAGAATTTGGAAACTAAACAACATGCTCCTTAAGAACCACTGGGTCAGAGACTCACTCAAACAGGAAATTCAAATGTTCCTGGAAACTAATGAAAATGAAGACACAACCTATCAAAATATTTGGGACACAGCGAAAGCAGTACTGAGAGGGAAACTTATAGCCATACAATCACATATTAAACACCAAGAAGAAGCCCAAATGAACGACCTTACTAGACACCTCAAGGACTTAGAGGAAGAGGAACAAAGGAACCCTAAAGCAACCAGAAGGACAGAAATCACTAAAGTTAGAGCAGAAATAAACAACATCGAAAATAAAAGAACCATACAAAAGATCAATGAAGCCAAATGTTGGTTCTTTGAAAGATTAAACAAAATTGACAAACCCCTAGCCAGACTCACCAAACAAAAAAGAGAGAAGACTCAAATTAATAGAATTGTAAACGATGCAGGAGATATCACAACTGACACCACAGAAATCCAGAGAATTCTGCGAAACTTCTATAAAGAACTATATGCCACCAAGCTAGAGAATCTGGAAGAAATGGAACAATTCCTAGAAACCTATGCACTTCCAAAACTGAACCAAGAAGAACTACAAAATCTAAATGCACCAATCACAGACAAAGAAATTGAAACCGTTATTAAGAATCTCCCCAACAACAAAAGTCCTGGACCAGATGGCTTCACAAATGAATTCTACAAAACTTTCAGGAAACAGTTAATACCCATACTTCTTAAGCTATTCCATAAGATTGAAGAAACAGGAATACTCCCTTCCACCTTTTATGAAGCCAACATCACCCTGATACCAAAAGCTGATAGGGACAGAACAAAAAAGGAAAACTACAGACCAATATCTCTGATGAACATAGATGCCAAAATATTAAACAAGATCTTGGCCAACCGGATACAGCAACACATCAAAAAGATTGTTCATCATGACCAAGTGGGATTCATCCCAGGAATGCAAGGCTGGTTCAACATCCGTAAATCAATCAATGTCATTCATCACATCAATAAAAGCAAAGCCAAAAACCACATGATTATCTCAATAGATGCAGAGAAAGCCTTTGACAAAATCCAACACCCATTCATGCTCAAAACTCTACAGAAAATGGGAATAGATGGGAAATTCCTCAAGATAGTGGAGTCTATATATAGCAAACCTACAGCCAACATCATACTCAATGGAGAGAAGCTGAAAGCATTCCCCCTCAGATCGGGGACTAGACAGGGCTGTCCACTGTCACCGTTACTCTTCAACATAGTATTGGAAGTTCTTGCCATAGCAATCAGGCAAGAGAAAGAAATCAAAGGGATACAGATTGGAAGGGAAGAAGTCAAGCTCTCACTATTTGCAGATGATATGATAGTATACATAGAAAGACCTAAAGAATCCAGTAGAAAATTACTGGAAGTTGTTAGGCAATATAGCAAGGTATCAGGCTACAAAATCAATGTACAAAAATCAGTGGCATTTCTTTATGCAAACACTAAATCTGAAGAAGAAGACATCCAGAAATCACTCCCATTTACTGTTTCAGCAAAATCAATCAAATACCTAGGAATAAAGTTGACCAAAGAAGTGAAAGACTTGTATACTGAAAACTATGAGTCGCTACTCAAGGAGATAGAAACTGATACCAAGAAATGGAAAGATATCCCATGCTCATGGATTGGAAGAATAAATATCATCAAAATGAATATTCTCCCCAGAGCCATATACAAATTTAATGCAATACCCATCAAAGTTCCACCAGGCTTCTTTAAGAGAATAGAACAAACGCTACAATCATTTATCTGGAACCTGAAAACACCTAGAATTGCCAAAACCATCTTAAGGAAAAGAAACAGAAATGGAGGCATCACACTCCCAGACCTTAAACTATATTATAAAGCCATCATCATCAAAACAGCATGGTACTGGAACAAAAATAGGCATACAGACCAGTGGAACAGAATTGAAAGCCCAGAAGTAAATCCCAACACCTATGGGCATCTAATCTTTGATAAGGGGGCCCAAAGGATTAAATGGAAAAAGGAGGCTCTCTTCAATAAATGGTGCTGGGAAAACTGGGTTGAAACATGCAGAAGAATGAAATTGAACCACTTTATCTCACCAGAAACAAAAATCAACTCCAAATGGATCAAAGACCTAGATGTCAGACCAGAAACAATCAAATACTTAGAGGAAAACATTGGTAAAACACTTTCCCACATACACCTCAAGGACATCTTTGATGAATCAAACCCAATTGCAAGGAAGACCAAAGCAGAAACAAACCAATGGGACTACATCAAATTGAAAAGCTTCTGCACATCCAAAGAAACTATTAAACAAACAGAGAGACCCCTCACAGAATGGGAGATCTTCACATGCCAGACATCAGACAAGAAACTAATCACCAAAATATATAAAGAGCTCAGCAAACTCAGCCGCAAAAAAGCAAATGACCCCATCCAAAAATGGGCAGAGGAAATGAACAAAACATTCACCACAGAGGAGATCCAAAAGGCTAACAAACATATGAAAAACTGCTCTAGGTCACTGATTATCAGAGAAATGCAAATCAAGACAACACTAAGATACCACCTCACTCCTGTAAGAATGGCATACATCAAAAAGGACAGCAGCAACAAATGCTGGAGAGGATGTGGGGACAGAGGAACCCTTTTACATTGCTGGTGGGAATGTAAATTGGTACAGCCTCTGTGGAGAGCAGTCTGGAAAACTCTCAGAAGGCTAGACATGGACCTTCCATATGACCCAATAATTCCTCTCCTGGGGTTATACCCCAAGGACTCCATAACACCCAACCAAAAAGAGGTGTGTACTCCTATGTTCATAGCAGCACAATTCATAATAGCTAAAACCTGGAAGCAACCCAGGTGCCCAACAACAGATGAGTGGCTGAGAAAGCTGTGGTATATATACACAATGGAATACTATGCAGCTATCAAGAACAATGAACCCACCTTCTCTGACCCATCTTGGACAGAGCTAGAAGGAATTATGTTAAGTGAATTAAGTCAGAAAGATAAAGATGAGTATGGGATGATCCCACTCATCAACAGAAGCTGACTAAGAAGATCTGAAAGGGAAACTAAAAGCAGGACCTGATCAAATTGTAAGTAGGGCACCAAAGTAAAAACCCAGTGGTGAGGGGTAGGCATGTAGCTTCCTGGGCCAGTGGGGGGTGGAAGTGGGCGGGAGGGATGGGTCACAGTCCTTTGGTGGTGGGAATGGTGTTTATGTACACTCCTAGCAAAATGTAGACATATAAATCAGTAGTTAATTAATATGAGAGGGGGAAATCAATTGTATGTCTCAAAGTTTCTCAAAAGACAAACTGAATCTTTTTAATATATAGGCTATGTATTTGATATGCGGACTCTCTCAAAAGCCTAGACCAAGTAGATTAGAAGCTTCCAATAGCACAGCTATATACAAGATACTGGGTACTGTCCAGGAAACCATAACAAAGGGACTTTTCAAAGTTAACCCAATTAACAAATAATGTGATGATAATATTAACTATCGATTGTCTTTTTGAACCCTAAGACAGCAGGAACCTCACATCTTCACTATAGAGCAGGGGCTTCCCCCAGTCCTGGAACCCTTGGATAGGGCCCACTTTCCCGTATGCATCTCCCAATCCAAACCAAACAACATTGCATCTGCCGATCACAAACTAACCAAAGCAACGATTGCTACCTCAACATGCTTCACCCCAGAATGTATCCAGAGACTTCACGTGTGGAATGACAACCCTTCAGCTTCATTACTCGGGTGAGACCTTTCCTTTAATAGTACACTCTAATTTCATCTCAGGTAGTTCACTTTCCAACAAAGTCCCATAACCTAGATATACACCAGTTTCTGTGAGAGAGAGCTTATGTGCACACGTATCCATAAACTACTGCAAAATATATACCTGAAAGCAGGACTACACTAGAGTTTGCAGTGAGTACCTCCCTAACACTTCCTCTCCACTATTCCAAGCTTGGGATCCATGATTGCTCAACAAATTGTTTGGCTTCATATGTTAACTCTCTTTTCAATCACCAGGTTCCAGATGCCACCAGGATGCTGGCTAGGCTTCCCTGGATTGAAGACCCCACCAATGTGTCCTGGAGCTCAGCTTCCCCAGAGTCACACCCTACTAGGGAAAGAGAGAGGCAGACTGGGGGTATGGACTGACCAGTCAACGCCCATGTTCAGCGGGGAAGCAATTACAGAAGCCAGACCTTCTACCTTCTGCATCCCTCAACGACCCTGAGTCCATGCTCCCAGAGGGATAGAGAATGGGAAAGCTATCAGGGGAGGGGGTGGGTTATGGGGATTGGGTGTTGGGAATTGTGTGGAGTTGTACCCCTCCTACCTTATGCTTTTGTTCACTAATCCTTTCTTAAATAAAAAAGTAAAAAAAAAAAATCTGGGTATTATACATCTTGCAGAAATTCCTTTTAGCTAAAAATTATTAGTGGAAATTTTCTCTAAAAATCTGGTTCTTTCATTAAATTTTTTTCTAGGTATGTGTGAATTTTTATTTAAATTATTGAATTTACATTTAATTCAAGTTATTACCTTAGTGCTTTTCAAACTTTAATATGCCCAAGAAACACCTTGAAGTTCTATGAGATGCAGATTATGATGAGTTGTGAAGCAGGGGCTAAGGTGAAGCAAGTTCCGCTGGATCAAAGCCCACAGTCAAAGTATAAAGGATTAGATGACCATTTACATGGTGGTAGAGCATGACATACTGGAGCTAGCATCTGTGAAAGTCAGTTGTTAGGTTTTCAGGTAAGTGGGGAACTGATTGTTAGGCCTGAGATTTCCATTTTAAAGTCAATTGTCTAAAACTTTACCCAGATTCCTTGTGAGAGAGAAGCTATTATGATCTAATTATGCCTTTTCAACTAGATATTCTAATACCATGGAACTTAGTAGTTAGGCACTTGTAAAGAACAAAGAAAATGCTAATGAAATAAATGAGTGAGTGAGTAAGTCTAATTATAATGATTCTTTAATGTTCTGGGTGAAATCAGTTGTTGATCTAAATTATCTCATTCCCATATAACTCACCATTTATATAATAGAAACCACCTGCTCAGTCGGAAACCACTTAACCTCAGAAATCACCACTGACTTCCTCCTGGTCAAATCACTTTTTGCTGTTTCTTTTCTTTTTCTTTTTTTTTCTTTTTACCATGCAATATCCTGTTCACTCCTTTCCTTTCATTGCTCTTTCTAGCTTAATTTCCTCCTGCTTTTCAAATGTGGCTTCCCCCAGAGGCTTGCATTTGGCTTTCTGCTCTTAGATTATGCTTGCCAAGGGGGAATAAAATGTAGATGATCATCAGGCCTAATTCCTTGTGCTTATTAGACACTTTTCCTTCTTATTGGTCACAATATCTGAATATATCATTTCCCCCTTCCAGTACACAAAAGCTTGGCATTCTGAACACCTCAAACATTTAAACATAGCCATTCTATAACATCTCATTTCATGTTAACTAAATTGGCTCCTTCACCAGGAATAAAAGTTTATAAGAACTGAAAATGGGTCACTTCCTTTAGAATGTATTATGGTTGGCTCTGCCACATGCATATGCCAGGGGTAGATGAGCTCTCTGGGTATGATTGCCATATTAGATCTGGTAGCACACTCATTGCCACATATCCTCAGAGACTTTTTTTTTTTGGCATTATTTTTCTGGTAGAGCCTTTTCTTGCTTGGAGATCAGAATAATATTAGCCTTATAGAATGTGTTTAGGAGTATTCCTTACACTTTGATTTTTGGAAGAGTTTGAGGAGGATGGTTGTAAGTTCTTTGAAAGTGCTATAGAATTCATTAGTGGAGTCATATGGACTTGGGCTCTCATTCTTAGAAAGACTTGATTACTGCTTCAATTTCTGCTTTAGTGATTGGCCTATTCAGTCTGCATACTTCCTTTTAAGTCAATATTAGCAGGTGGTATGACTAAAAATGTGTCTATCTGAGTTGTCTGGTTTGTTCACACAAAGAAGCTTATAATATCCTATGATCCTTTTATCTCTTCATCATCAGTTATAATTTTATCTCTGATTTTTTTAATATTTTTTTTCTTGGTGAGTCTATTCTTATCAACTTATCAATTGAAAGAACCAGCTTTTGGCTTTATTGATCTTTTGAATTACATTTTTGAATTCTATATCATTAATTTCTGTTCTGATTTTTATTGTTTACTGTTGACTTTTGGGTCTCTGCTCCTTTTTTAGTTGCTTCAGTTGTGATTTTAGGTAGTTTATTTGAGACATCTTTTTAATGTGGGTCTGTATTGCTGCTATAAACTTTCCTTCTAGTACTAGTACTGCCTTTGTAGCATCCTATATGATCTGGCAGCTAATCTCTCCATGTTCATTCTTCTCTAGGATATGGATATATTATGGCACAGATTCGAAGAGATTTTTATAGAAAAACAATTGAAATAGTGACTTACAAGGCTCTTCTCTCTCTCAACAGAAGTTTCTTACTACCTTTTCAGGGAAAAGACAATTTTTTTCCTGGTGGACATTATTTTTTAATTAATTTATTTATAAAATGGAAGCACTGTCAAGACCATAGGATAAGAGGGGTACAATTCCCACTACCAGAGATCCATATCCCATCTCCTTCCCTGATAGCTTTCCTGATCTCTAGCCCTGTGGGAGTTGGACCCAGGGTCATTATGGGGTACAGAAGGTGGAAAGTCTGGCTTCTCTAATTGCTTCCCTGCTGAACATGGGCATTGACAGGTCAATCCATACTCCTAGCCTGTCTCTCTCAGGGAAAAGACAATCTTAGTAGCACTATCCTCAAAGCAAATCAGATTGTTCAGTCTGCTCGTCTAGATATAGTCAATTCATAATTTGATGTATACAGCATCTAAGTAGGTTATGCAATTTTCTGAAGCACTACTGGAAAGCTGGAGAAGGTATATTATGTACATACTTAGGACAACATAATTGGGGATATAGTGGAAGAGATTTTGAGAGGTGAGAAATTGGGTTAAGCAGGGACGGGTTGTGATTCACCTGGTTGAGTGCACATATTACAATGTACAAGCCTTTGGTCCCCACCAGGAGGGAGAAGACTTCATGAGTGGTGAAGCAGAGCTGCAAGTGTCTCTTTGTCTCTCTCCCTATCTCCCCCTTCTCAATTTCTAGCTGTCTATATCAAAAGATCCTAAAAAATATGAAAAAAAAGATTAGGTTAATCAAGTTTCCCAAGGTCACAGAGTTAGTATGTTGCAGATCTAGGATCTGAATTTAAATACGGCTCTGAAGACCATGCATCTTTTGTGGGATTTTGCTGCATCTTAGTAGCTGAAAGGCTCTGGTGATTATGTATAGCTTGTCCATAGCCAGAGAACAGAAGAAAAGAAAAAAAAACAAAAACCTTCTTTCTAGATGTGTTTTAATCAGTCTTTGTTGAATATGAAACATTTTTGGAGTACGGCACCAAAGTAAAAATCTCTGGGTTGAGGGTGAGGGTGAATGTTTGGCTTCACTGGGGGAGGGGCTGGGAGGAGGGTAGGATGAGATAGGACACAGTCCTTTGGTGGTGGGAATGGTGTTTATGTACATTCCTATTAACTTTTGTCATATAAATCACTACTTAATTAATATGAGAGGGGAAAAATTGATTGAATGTCTCAAACTTTTTAATGCACAGACCATAGGCTGAGTCTCTGAAATGTTGACTCTCTTAAAAGCTTAGACCAGGGAGAACAGAAGCAACTGGAGGCATTACTCTCTAAGACACAGCTATATACAAATAATGTCAAATGACATAAAATATGGTGATGTTGTGTATGAAACAGCAAATCCTAACAAAGGGATTTTCCAAGTTAAACCAACGGCCAAATAATTTGATTACAGCAGTAACTATTGCCTTGTTAAAACCTAAGACAGCAGGAACCTCCCACTTCCTCTATAGAACCTATATCTCCCTCAGTCCTGGAACCTCTAGGGTGGGGCTCATTTTCCTGCATGCTTCTCTAAATTCATAGCAAATGATATTGGATCTGCTGATCCCAACCTAATCAACGCAATGAGTACCACCTCAGCATGCTTCACTACAGACTGTGTCCAGAGACGTCAGGCATGGAATGTCAACCTTTCAGCCTCATTACTCGGGTGAGACCTTTCCTTTCATAGAATTCTCGAATTCCATTTCAGGCAGTTTACTTCCTAACAAAGTCCCAAAACCTAGGTATAGATCAGGTCCCATGAGATAGGGCATATATTCACAAGTATCCATAAATTAGGGCAAAATATATACCTTAAAACAAAAGTGAACAATAGTCTGCCGTGAGTCAGTATATGCAGCAAGCAAGCAGAAAGACCTAAAAAGACACCATAAAGTTCCTAATGAAATAGTGTCTACTTAGACTTACATACCTTCCTCTCCTACTTCCTATTATTACACTTCCCTCAGTCACTTCAAAGCTAACTTTATCAAAGTCAGGGCTGCAAAAGCTGAATAGGGCAAGAGACTGGCATACTTTAATGATGACTCTTTAGTCACTATCAGGCCACCCCATCAGCTGGGCCCCTAGTCGGGGAGTCCTGAGATTCCCAATCAGACATGATGGGTCTAGACCTAGAATAAATCCCTTTCTCCATTGTTACTGGTCATTTCTATCAGGAACAACACAATAGACCCCTTTGTGGGCTCCCATAGGACCTTGCCCTCAACTTGGATCAACAACAATAGAGAATGTTCCATTCTTTGAAGGGAGGCTAGACAACATACTCTATGTTCCATCTGAGGAAGATGGGTCATGAAATTGACGCAGCTTGGAATGTTCCTACTCATGACCACTGAATGTGAGTTTAGATCTATAGGGATGCAGAGGTCACATAGACTCCTAAGCTGTATATGGGCCCTAGATCACATGAAATCGATGGGGTTTACAGTCAACAGTTGCTGGGAAATTGTGCAGATACAGTCACCGCTATGTTGTGCCCTCAGGGCATTGTCAATTCCCCGAGATAGTTGGAGTGCTTTGGTTACTCCTCCCCCTTCCCATTCCTGCGAAAGTTTTTATCCTACTCTGGAGTGCTATGGTTACTCCTCCCCCTTCCCATTATCACGAAAGCTATTCCCATAAAAGCCCTTCTTCTTCCACCTCTTGCTCTCTTGACCACTTTTCACCTCGGTGACAGTAGGGTGCAGAGTGTAGCAGGAGGCGGCCATTTTGGCTGTCTCCACGTGGCCTGAACCACCCGTCTGACCCAACAATAAAGGATTGTGTTCCCTTTCTGCTCCAAACCTCCTTTTGCTGAGTCCTGATGCCACCGCAGCAAGCGACAAACAGTATTTATACATCTTTCCCATATTTCCCATATTTGGGAGCTACTCTCTTCCCTGATCCAGCTTTCTGGTCCTTTTTCCAGCCATGACATTATCTCCCCAGACAATAATTTGGATTCACCTGCATATCAGATGTCAGACTCAGGAAAAAAACTAGTATAATCATGGGCCCTTTGGAATATAACTATAATAGGACTACTATCTACAAAACAGAAACCCCCCAATTCTTCATCATTAGGTCCATGATTAGTCAACAATTTGTTTGGCTTTATATGTTAACTCTTTTTTAGCCACCAGGTTCCAGATGCTACCATGATGCCAAACAGACATCCCGAGGCAGACAACTCCACCAATGTGTCTTGGGGCACTGCTTTCCCAGAACCGTACCCCACTAAGTAAAGAGAGAAACAGGCTGGGAGTATGGATCGACCCACCAAAGCCCATGTTCAGCGGGGAAGCAATTACAGAAGCCAGACATTCCACCCTCTGCATCCCATAATGACCCTGGATCCATACTCCCAGAGGGATAAAGAATGGTAGAGCTATCAGGGGGAGGGGACGGGATACGGAGTTCTGGTGGTAGGAATCATGTGGAGTTGTACCCCTCTTATCCTATATTTTTTGTCAGTGTTTCCTTTTTATAAAAAAAATATGTTGGGGTGGTGAGTGGAAGAAAGCGTGACCAGAGCCATGCGGGATATCAACCTCAGTGCCTCATGAATGCACGGCATGCTCTTTACCCACTGAGTCATGTCCGTAGCTGGTAATGCTCTTTATTTCTTTCTGAGAATTTGAATTACTGCCTAGTCCTTTCATTTCAGACTGAGTACTCTCTCTGGTATCTCTTATCTGTCAGGTCTATTAGTAACAAATTCTTTTAATTTTATCTCACCTATAATGTCTTATTTTGCTTCATTAAAATAAATTATTATTTATTTCAAGTTGACAGAGAATTTTACATGAAAGAGAGAAAGAGAGAGATTGAGAATTATAGAGAAGGCGGTAACATGTGAAGCTGGGAATCAAATCAGGAACCTCAGGCATGCAAGTCTTACACTCTAACAGCTGAATGATTTTCCCCATTGTATTATTTTTCAGGAGTAGTTTGTCAAATATGGACTTCATTATTGACAGGATTTTTGTTTCATTTCTTTGAACACGGCATCCCTCTGCATTTGACTTCCATAATTTCTGATGAGAATTTCATTGTTAATCTTATTGGTTCGTTGCTTCTTTGTGAGCTACCTTTCATCCCCTCTTTATTTGTTTGGATATTTTTATGAAAGCTTCCTTGAAATCGTTGTCTAGTTCATAAATACAATGCCAAATCATCCTCAAGGACAGGCCTATTTATTGTTGTATTTCTCAAATAATTCCTATTCCTTGGTCAACCTTAAACATTTTGTGAAAAACTGAATATGACACAAAATACAAAAACTGAGTATGTTGGATAAAATAGCTTGATGACTCTGGATCACATTCTCCCATTTCTTAGGCTATACTTTTGTTGTTTTGTGAGTTTGTCTTTCTATTTTTACTTTTTGTAATTATTTGGTGACTTTTCTCAACTAATTCTACTGTATTTTCTATACTGTGTGGCTACTGAGTAAGTAACTGAGTAAATCTCTACTCAGTTAAATATTATCTATTCTGAAACAATTCATTAAATATGCCCATAAAAGTTTTGAATAATCATTTCTTTCATCTTTTGTCTGAGGGAGCAGAATGTGGTGGAGTTCTATGCTGTTTAGGGTCCTCAACACTCAGAAGGTAGTTTACAACTCTGCCTCAACCTTCACTTATGGCTTGTATAGGGCCCTAAAGTCAGCCAGTGATGGGAGATCAGAATCTTATAAGATCTTTTCTGGGTTTGTTTATAACTTTGAATATAATAAAATCCTTCTAAATTTTCCAAAATGTGTTAGATCTTTTAAAATATTGTTACCTAGATTTTTCTTTCAATTTTTTTTTGGCAAGCTTTTGCTTTACCAACTAGTATCATTGCCTTAGGCTGTTGTGATATTAAACAATTGCTGCTGACTACTTTCAAAAAAATATTGTAGAACAAGCTCTGAATATGGTCAAATAATAAGAACATTCTCTGAATGAGGTTTTCCCAGAGAAGTAGGAGACCAGTCAGTGACAGTGTTCTGAATTTCTGTGGCACTCTAAAACCCAGTCTGTTCCCTCTGATAACTGTGATGTTACTGTTGTTTTCATAGCTTCTATGATTAATTTTGCAAAATAGCCTGCTGTTTTTCAGTCAGTTTGCTGTTTTTCAAGGCTCACTCAGTGTAACTTCAGAGAGGGACATGTGTAGGACAAGTTAAAAATGACAGAAAGTCTGATGTATAATGAAACTGTACTCATGTCAATGACTGCACTATAAAGCATTAGCCCCCACAATAAAAATGTTTGTTCACCTACAAGTGTACCTTCAAAGATTAAAAAGCAGCAACTGCAGAGCATTAAAGCAGGAGGCTTTTCTGATGGAACCCAACCCCCTTTTTAAATTTATTATTGGGTATTTATAGAAAGAAATAGAGAGAGGAGGTAGAAAGTGATAGAGACAGAAACACCTGCAGCTTTGCTTCACCACTTGTGAAGTTTTACCCCTGCAGGTGGGGACTGGGGGCTTGAAACTGGGTCCTTGTGCACTGTAATGTGTGTTTTTAACCAGGTGTGCCACCTCCTGACCTCATAAAGGAATCCTTTGCAATCGCTCTGGTCATATACTCATCATGTCATTCCTGACTCAACATCTGTTCATCTTGATTTTATCAATATATCATGGTATTCACGGTCCTTTATCAACTAACCTCAGAGAAACTTTTGGTGGATCCTGTCACCCATGTAACCTCCCTCCTTTCCACCTACACTGTTCTTTCTTTCTTTTTTTTCCAAGCAAACCAAGAAGATGCCTGCTGGTAGGGTATGAATCAACCTGTCAACGCCCATATCCAGCAGAGAAGCAATTACGGAAGCCAGACCTCCCACCTTAGGCACTCCATAAAGATCTTTGGTCCATACTCCCAAAGGGATAAAGAATAGGGACGTTTCTAGTGGAGGATATGGGATACAGAACTATGGTGGTGGGAATTGTATGGAATTGTAATCCTGTTGATCATTATTAATTCACTAGTAAAAAAGAAAAAGATGCCTGCAAAGAAAAAAAAAATGTTCACACAAACTATTGCCAAAATAAAAACCAAAACATACCAAGTTTAAAAAAATCTCAGCAAATTTTCTTTCAGAGGTTTTTCTCTATTAAATGCTCTCAGATTCCTTTATGTTACTAGTTGATTCCCAGGTCTCTGAAAAAGTTAGTTTCTATAATATTTCAAGTACTTCCATTGTGTTTGTTGCGGAATATACGTAGAGAAATCATGACTCAGTTATTCTAGAAGATCCAACTGATTAGCTATTTTGTTATATAAGATTCTCCTCAGCTTGTCTTCTCTCCTATTTAACATGTCCTCTTGGAGACTTTTCTACAAAAGTTCAGGAAGATAATTTGTATTGTACAATTATGATGTAATTTCTTTAAACATCTTCTAAGATTGAATCATTTAGGTTTTTTATTTTAGCACATTCCTTGTGCTTCACACTAGCTGTGTTGAACCTGATGCGCTACTGCCCCTCCCCGATTCTAGCACATTCTATGCAAAATTGCCATTTTGTACTGCCATTTATATGCATTGTAAGTGTTTTTTAGGTTAAATCTCCAACTGAGCAATAGCTAGTCAAAGAATATATGAGTTCTACTTTTGACTAGAACTGCTAAATTTATCACAGCATAAATATACTCTACTACTACTACATCAAAGTTTCTTTACATATACTAACCAACACTGAATATTGTCTTAAAATTTGAAAATTCAATAGTTTAGATAACTTATCCCATTCCACTAATTATATTTCTACTCACTTTTATTTTTGTCTTTGCCAGGACTTCCATCACTCGAGTTTGATTTTTTTTTTTTCAGGTAGAGACAAAGATAGAGAGGTAGAGAAAGAGAGGGAAAAGCTACCTCCATTGTGGTGGAGATAGGACTTGAATCTGGGTAGCATGCAGGAGTGTTATCCAGGTGAGCTATCTTGCTGGTTTTATTTTTACTTTTTTAATAACACTTTTTCTGTTTTGTATTTTATATTTTATTTTATTTTGGATAGATACAGAGAAAAATTGAGGATGAAGGGAGAGACAGAGAGGGGGAATGGAAGACACCAGCAGCACTGTTTCACCACTTATGAAGCTTCAGTCTTCCAAGTAGGGACCAGGGGCTTGAGCCTAGGTCCTTATACATGGTAGAGTGTGAACTAAACAGGGTGCACCACTGTCTGGCCTCCTTTAGTTTTACTTTTTTGCTTTTTATTGTTATTCACTTATTTGTAAAATAAAAATATTGACTAGACCATAGGATAAGAGGGGTACAATTATACGCAATTCTCACCACCAGAGTTCTGTATCTCATCCCCTCCCTTGAACACTTTTCTATTCTTTATCCCTCTGGGAGCATGGACCCAGGGTTATTCTGGGGTATAAAAGGTGCAAAGTCTGGCTTCTGTAATTGCTTTTCCGCTGAACATGTGCGTTGGTAGGTCAGTCCATACTGCTAGCCTGTCCTTATCTTTCCCTAGTGGGGCAGGGCTCTTGAGAGGTAGGAGTTCAGGGTACATTGGTGAAGTCTTTTGTCTTGGGAAGTCAGGTTGGCATCATGGTAGCATCTGCAACTTGGTGTCTGAAAAAGCATTAAGATATAAAGCAGAACAAATTGTTTAATAGTCAGGAACATAAGGCAAGAATGTAGCAGATGGGTTTTGGGATCTCCATTTTGGCAAAAGCTTGTAGATCTATTTTAGGTATATTTCAAGGGTCCCATGACTTTACTATTTTTTTCCTGAGCATGGCAGCTAACATGCAGATGGACCAAAGTTATTGTCTGGGGAGATGGTGTCAGAGTTGGAAATAGCTGGATCAGGGAAGACAGTAGCTCCTAAATATGGGGAAAGTAGATAAATATCATTTTTTAAACTACCTTTTTAAAAATATATTTTATTTATTTATTTATTCCCTTTTTGCTCTTATTGTTTTACTGTTGTCGTTGTTGGATAGGAAAGAGAGAAGTGGAGAGAGGAGGGGAGAGAAAGACAGACCTACAGACCTGCTTCACTACTTGTGAAGCAACTCCCCGGCAGGTAAGGAGCCGGGGCTCGAACTGGGATCCTTACATGGACCTTGTGCTTTGCACCACGTGTGCTTAACACACTGTGCTACTGCCTGACTCCCGATAAGTATCATTTTATGGTGTCTTTTTTTTTTTTTTTTTAGGTCTTTCTACTTGCTTGCTGTTTTGGGTCTCTGCAAAGTATTGTGCACTTTTACTTTAATGTGTATATTTCCCATAACTTGGGGAAACATGTGCACGTGTTATGCCCTTATCTACATCTAGGTTCTGTGGCTTTGTTAGGAGATGCACCACCTGATATGGAATTGAGTCCTATGAGCTAGGAACGGTCTCACCAGAGTGCTAGAGCTGAAGGGTTGACCTTCCATGCCTGGCGTATCTGGATACAATCTGAAGTGAAACATGCTGAGGTGGTACTAGTTGCATTGATTTAGTTGAGCTCAGCAGATGCAGTATCAAATGGTATGGATCAAGTGAAGCGTGCAGGAAGACAAGCCATGCCCTGGAGTTTCCCAGACTGGGAGTAATATGGGATTTATAGAGAAAGGGGACGGTTCCTGCTGTCTTGGTGTTTAAGAAGTCAATAGATAGCTATTGTAAGCAAGTTATTAGGGAATTTGTTTTCTCTGAAAATACCATAGTTAGGATTTGCTGTATCATATAAGACCTTAACATGATTTATGCCGTTTAATGCTATTTACATATAGCTGTATCTTATATAGTGACAGAAACAGTTGTTTCTGGTCTCCCTGGTCTAAGACTATAGTTGATTTAATATTTCAATTAAATAGTCATTATTAGAAATCTATTAAAATTTTGAGCCCATTGTTAAAATTCAATCAGTTTACTGATTTGAAACCTTAGGTGCTTAGATTGAAGGAATATATACTCAGAAGTGGGGTTTATGCATAAAAAGTTTGAGAGTTTCAATATATTTTCCCACTTACATATTGATTAAATATTGGTTTCTAAGATTATAAGTTAATAGGTGTTAATACTGTTCCCACCACCAAAGGTCTGTGTCCCCACCCCATTGCCTTTTGTGAAGCTAAAAATCTTTTTTTTTATTTTTAATATTTAATTAATTTATTTATTCCCTTTTTGTTGCCCTTGTTGTTTTATTGTAGTTATTAATGTTGTTGTCGTTGTTGGATAGGACAGAGAGAAATGGAGAGAGGAGGGGAAGACAGAGAGGAAGAGAGAAAGATAGACACCTGCAGACCTGCTTCACCGCCTGTGAAGCGACTCCCCTGCAGGTGGGGAGCCGGGGTTCGAACCGGGATCCTTATGCCGGTCCTTGTGCTTTGCACCACCTGCGCTTAACCCGCTGTGCTACAGCCCGACTCCCAGTGAAGCTAAAAATCTACCCTCTCCCCCCACCCAGAGTTTTTTAGTTTGGTGAAATATTCCAAACTCAGTCAAATTCTACTTTTTTTTTCTGTCTATCCTTCTTTCTCACTTTCTGTTTATGAGTGGGATCATCCCATACTCATCTTCCTCTTTCTCACTTACCTCACTTAACATGACAATGACACAAATATTATCATCAGCTTAATATAAACCCAGCTACCTTACTATATCATAAACCAGGTCGAAATGTACTTTAGATTGAAGATTTGTTAAGTAAACAAAAGAAGGAAAAACAATCAGTTGCAGATGTGGGCAGCATTACAGACCACGCCTTACTACCAGAGTGCTTTTAAAAAAATATTTATTTATTTATTCCCTTTTGTTGTCCTTGTTGTTTTATTGTTGTTGTTGTTATTGATGTTGTTGTTGTTGCATAGGACAGAGAGAAATGGAGAGAGGAGGGGAAGATAGAGAAGGGGAGAGAAAGATAGACACCAGCAGACCTGCTTCACCGCTTGTGAAGCTACATCCCTGCAGGTGGGGAGACGGGGGCTTGAACTGGGATCCTTACGCCAGTCCCTGTGCTTTGCGCCACCTGAGCTTAACCCTCTGAGCTACCGCCCAACTACCCCAAAGTGCTTTTCCCCCAATTGTTTACACAAGTAGTCTGAGGATAGAGTCATCAATCAAAGCTCACAGCTGCCATTGTTTCATGAGTTTGGATAACTTCATGCTGTCATGACTCATGATAATTGTTGGAAAAAAAATGAAATTCTTTACTTGGGAATTTGGCATGACTCAAGAAGGCAAGCTATATTTCTTCTAATCAATTGATCTGTGGTTCTGGTAAATTCTGACTGGAGCTTATAGCTGCTCACAAACATTTAGCTCTTTGATTACTGCTTTCTTTCACAGTTGTAGCTTAAATAATTGCAATCTTTTGGATTCACAAATGGTTTGTAGAGAGCATAAGAAGACTATTTTGTCCAGACAGCTTTAAAAGTATTTTATGAGAGGGCACAATGGATATTGTGTTGAATAAAGTGATGTTGCTAGGGGGAAGAAATAAAAAAAACCTACAAATGAAGATTTGATGAATCTATTGCCAGTAAACTTCAGATAGAGATTTATTATGACAACTGAGATATGGTAGGAAATAATAGTGTGGAAAATTTCTCATCTTACGGTGCCCTATGCAATGTTTCATTATTTTTTCTGCATTTTATATTATTTATTTAACAAAGTTTTACAAAATACTAAGGTTTTAGGGTATAATTTCATACGTACATTTGGTAAATATTTTAAAAAAGATTTTATTTATTGATTCATGAGAAATGATAGGAGAGAGAGAAAGAACCAGACATTACTCTGGTACATGTGCTACCAGGGATTGAATTTAGGACCTCATGCTTGAGAGTCCAATGCCTTATCCACTGCGCCACCTCCTGGACCACTGCTTGGTAAATATTTGTCACCACACACTCCACACAGTTCTGTTCCCTCACCCCTTAACCATCATAGTTTTTCTCAATGTCTAAGAGACAATTTGGTTACCTTCTTATTTTTTAAATTTTTGCACATTCATTTTCCTTTGTTCATCCATTTCTTTTAGTCAATTGTTTTCTACATATGAGAGAAAACATCTTATAGTTGTCCTCCACTTCTTATTTCACTCCATATAATCACCTCCATTATCATCCATTCTGTTCCAAATGATAGAATCTAATATTGTTTGATTGCAGAGTAGATTCCATTAAGGTATATAGACTATGACATCTTCCCTCCCCCCTTTACTGTGAGATTAATGTTTTACATTTGACAGTGAATACAATAGTTTGTACATGCATAACATTTCTTAGTTTTCCACATAACAATACAACCCCCACTAGGTCCTCTGTCATCCTTTTCCAGGACCCCAAAGTCTTTTATTTTGATGCATTACAAAAAAGGGTCTTTGATACAAGATTCTTATGATGTCTTTATTCAGTCATCTGTTGTTGAATATTTATATAACTTCCATATTTTGACATTGTAAATAGTGTAGCTATGGATGTAGGGGTGCATATATACTTTTGAATTAGAGTTTCCATGTTCTTTGGATATATCAGAGTCTCATTATTAATAAACTCTTTTGATCAATAAAACTGTTACTTAACCAGAAAAATAAAAACAACAAAAAACTTCCTTATCTAAACATATCTTTAATTATTTGTTGTCTTTTGGGCACTAACATGGTTTCCAAAAGTCAAATTATATTTGCTGAACACAATTTTATTTTACTTCTTTAATACATGGTCATTCTTGGGCTATATATCTTGTTTTACCCAAATCCTGTCAGTATATAGTAACATAGTAAGAGGTACACAGAAATTGGGAGTAGATCCTGTGAGAATCAGAAAGGGTAGCAGCAACAAATGCTGGAGAGGTTGTGGGGACAAAGGGACCCTTGTGCACTGCTAATGGGAATGTAAATTGGTCCAACACCTGTGAAGAGCAGTCTGAAGAACTCTCGGAAGGCTAGAAGTAGAAGTACCCTGTGACCCTGCAATTCTTCTCCTGGGGATATATCCCAAGAACCAAACACAACCATCCAAAAAGATTTATGTATATCTATGTTCATAGCAGCACAATTTGTAATAGCCAAAACCTGAGAGCAACCCAGGTATCCAACAACAGATGAGTAGCTGAGAAATTTGTCATTTATATACACTGCCGGGCAAGGAAGGGGGTGCCTCTTCCCAGGCGCATACTCTTTGGGTTGGAGAGAACTCGACTGGAGCCAGCCTGGGCTGCTACTTACTCAACGTCGCGGGAGATAGATGACTCAGGAACCAAACACGTGGCACGAGGTAACGCAACCTTTATTGATCAGAGACAATGCTTTTATAGGATAGAATGGGAAGTGGCAAGTCAGAAACAGAAATGGCTAGGAAAGGGGGTGGAGAAAGGCAAAAGCGGGCTGGGATGGTATTAACTTCCTTAGGAACTGTTGCGATAGTTTTAACTGGTGGGATTAATGTTACCCTGCAGGCAGGGTGGGTTTCAAAGAAGATAGATCAAAGGAATGGAATCGTTGGGGATCTTTCAGGCAAAACAATGATTATGTAAATAGGCCATAGTATCAGCAATGCAGGGTGGAGCAGGGGGAGCTGGCTCAATTCCCGACATCTCCCCCTTTCTTTTTATCATAACATACCATAATATCATAATACCATAATTTTTACCATAATATCAGGAATGCGGGGCACTTTGTGAGGCAGAGAGTCTGATAAGACAAGGCACACCTTTGGGGTTACTACTGTTTCTCCTTGCTCAAACTCTCGGTAGAGAGAGAGACTAATAGGATAGATGCACCTCTCAGGTTCAAGCCCTGCCAAGCTCAGGCACATCCTCACAATTTCCCGACATACACAATGGAATACTACTCAGCTATTAAAAATAGTGAATTCACCTTCTTCACCCCATCTTGGATGAACTTGAAGCTATCATGTTAAGTGAGATAAGTCAGAAACAATAGGATGAATATGGGATGATCTCACTCATAATAGGCAGAAGTTGAAAAACAAGAGCAGAAGGGAAAACACTAAGCAGAAGTTGGACTGGAGTTGGTGTGTTGCACCAAAGTAAAGGACTCTAGGGTAGGGGTGGAGGGTTCAGGTCCTGGAACATGATGACAGAGGTCCTGGAAGAGGACAACTTAATAGAGGTTGAATTGTTATGTGGAAAACTGGGAAACACTATACATGTACAAACTATTACATATTATTAATGGTTTACTGCCAACTGTAAACCATTAATTCTCCAATAAAGAAATTTAAAAAAGGTATCAGCAACAAATGCTGGAGAGGTTGTGGGGTCAAAGGAACCCTCCTGCACTGTTGGTGGGACTGTAAATTGGTTCACCACCTGTGGAAAGTAGTCTGAAGAACTCTCAGAAGGCTAGAAGTGGACCTACCCTATGATATTGCAATTCCTTTCCTGGGGATATATCCCAACGAACCAAATAAAACCATCCAAAATACCTATGTATAACTATGTTCATAGCAGCACAATTTTTTATAGACAAAACCTGAAAGCAACCCGGGTGTTCAATAACAGATAATTATTGGCTGAGTAAATTGTGATGTGTATATATATATGAATATTACTCAGTTATTAGAAATAATGAATTCACCTTCTTTACCTCATCTTGGATGGAGTTTGAATGAATCATGCCAAGTGAGATCACCCAGAAAGAGAAGGAAGAATATGGGATTATCTCACTCATAGACAGAATTTAAAAATAAGAACAGGTGGGAAAAGACAAAGTAGAACTTGAACTAGAGTTGGTGTATTGTACCAAAGTAAAAGACTCTAGGGTGCTCGTTTTGGCAGCACATATACTAAAGTTGGAATGATACAGAGAAGATTAGCATGGCCCCTGTGCAAGGATGACATGCAAATTCGTGAAGCATTCCATATTTTTTTAAATTATCCTTTTGTGAATATTTTAGCACATCTTTTTCAAGTAAAAAAAAGACTCTGGGGTGGAGGGTGGGGGATTCAGATCCTGTTTTTCTCAGAAAACTGAGAAATCTTACACATGAAAAACTTGTCTTTATTGATTTTTGTAAAACTATTGTATTTTATTTTGCTGACTATAAGCCATTAATTCCCCAATAAAGAAATTTAAAAAAATAAATTGGGAGTAGAGGAGAAGATGAATAGGTCTTATTATTATGCCAACAAAAATTCTGTGGTGAACATGGAAGCTTTATTTAATATTTCAGTTTCCAAATCTCTTGTGAGAATTTCTGAATTAGCAAGAATATGGAATGCAGCATAAAAGCATTATACTGGCTATTACTGTGATAATATACTATCCAGGAAGACTAACTTGGTAAAATAAGCCTTTGGTAAAGGAGTACATGTATTTTTTTTCTTCCTGAATAACTAATCTTTTGTGCCATAGTGGGTAAAATAAAGGTCATGTGTTCACAAAAAAGTTAGTACTTCTCCTTTAAAAGCTAGGATAACATAGTGCTTAAATGTGTTTACTTAAATGCCATGGACTTTGGAGTAAGACTGCTTGCCTTCATATTTTCATATTTGAGTGTTACAAAAAAGGTGTGTGACTTTGGGCAATGTGTCAGTCCATCTATTTGTAAAATAAGAATGATAGTTCTTATCACTGAATTAATATGAAGACTAGATCTAGTTAATATAATAATATACTTAATACCGGGCAAGTAGAAGCTCTAAATAAATATTAACTATTAAAGTTATTATTACTGATTTTAAATCCCCATTGCCCAAGTACCAAGCAGAAACCAGTAAGGTAGGCAGAGACAAAGAACTGGTATGTAGAGAACAAAGAAATCAGAGATTTTCTCTAACTCTACCAGGAAGATAGCAGTTCCAATGGTGTTGTCTTTGACGTGCAAACCAGTGATTAATATGATCATATTATCAGTTTGTTTTTAAAATCTTAACATTATCAATATTTATTCTTTGAATTATTTGCATTAGACTCCCTAGGGAAGGAACTAGTTGATAGAACACAGAGCCTTAAACCAAGCCTACAGAATCAGAAAATCTGGGACTTGGCTCTAAGATTGTATATTTTTTAATTGTTACTCCAGGAACTTCTACTGCAGACTAAAGTTTGAGAATCGCTATAACCTATATTTAGATATGGTCTGCTCAGCACACAGTATACAGTTAGTAACACTGTTAGCAATGCCAAATGGTACTAGCATAGAAATCCATGTTCAGTTTAACCCAGATGCTGCCCTTCCTTCACTTGCTTCTGCTCTTACACTAAAGAATAATCTTTTTAGCATTTTTGAACTTAAGTGGCAAAATAACCTGTTTCTGGTCATCATGAACACATTTTTAAATTAAAAATACTATAATGCTTTTGTCAAATGATTTTTCTGTGTGCTGGTTGTAGCTCTCAGTTTCACCAGTAGAGAGCACAGTTAGTCCATTGATTTTATGCTTTGTATAATAAAGAAGTCTGAGATGTTTTGTTCTCTATTTTACCATGGAAATCCTTTGCTGAGAATTAGATAATAAAAGAAAGAATCAATTCTTTTTTGTGTAGGAATGTGACTCTAGGGGTGGGCTTGCTCGTTTTTCAAAGATGACACAGAATGAAATTTATAAATCTGAAACTTACATGTTTGAAATATATAGAATTCTAGACATGACACTATAAAATGAAAGAATCCTTCTTTAATGAGTAACATGAATTCCAACTGAGTATTTTGAAACAGGGTGTGAAATGTGGATGAATGTGTAAAAAATTATGAGATACTGAGCTACTGTGTATCTGAAAACTATGTACAATGGCATGTAGAGATAATTATCAGGAGGAAAATACTTGACCATTTTTGTTGTTATTTGAGATGTTTTCTCAGCTTCTACAGACAATTTAATTATCATCTAAAAGCAAATTGGACAGGCAAAGATTTGGGGAAAAGGTGAAACACAAATAAGCTTCATCTCCCCTTCTCCCAGATCCCCAATGTCAAAATAGCTGAGACTATAAGGACAATTATGTTTAAAAGAAAAAATGTGTTTTTATACAACTTTTTAGTAACTCATAAAAGAAGGACTAGATCACTGATAAAATGCAGACTAGGAAAACAAGTGATAGAACACAAATTGAACTGAATATTAAGACAAGTAGTATTTCTATGAAGGAATTGCTGTTCTTAAAGTGAATTTCATTATTAAGATGCCTAAATATAATATTGGATCAGAACACTGAGAAATTTAGGTTAGCATTTATTGAATTTCCACGATGAATATACTACAGGGAATCAGATTGGCCTGAAAAGTGTAAGTTTAAAACTAATAATTTTTTTCCTTCATTTTTTTCTCTGGTGATCTTGTCATCATAGTTTCCCTGAATATAAATTTCTATGCTCTTGGGATTGGATTATATATTGGTTACAGTCTTTTATATCTCCAAAGACCTATTCACTGGAATGACTGATGGTGTCTATTGATAATACAAAAGTGAAGATTTAGAAAACTAAGTGCAGATTACTAGCTACTTGAATGAAAAGGGAAATTTCCCTGGGTAACAGTAAAATAGAATATTTTTCTGGTCTTAGATTCCTACATCTGCTCTGTGTATGATGTGTCATGAAATTTTCTTTGCTCCACTAGACACATTTTGATTTCCCATAAAACTGGAGATGAATCTTCCCTAGTCCACTTTAAGTCTGAAAACAAAACCTCTTTGGTGAATAAATAATCACTGTATAAAGGGCTTCCTCAAAAATTGATTTGAATTTTTTAAAAGAGAAAATTGTCCCTATACTTTTCTTGAAGATGATGCTCTATTTTGATTCAGAAATAAGGACCATAATTATTTGAAACCTTTTTTCCAACCAGTTTGAAGTCTCCTAATCTTCCCTTTTGATGGTAAAAATAAAATAATTTCGCATGGGGCCTGGTATATATCTAGGTTTTAGGACTTTGTTAGGAAGTAAACCACCTGAAATGGAATTAGAGAATTCTATGAAAGGAAAGGTCTCACCTGAGTAATGAGGCGGAAAGGTTGACATTCCATGCCTGACGTCTCTGGACACAGTACGCAGTGAAGCATGCTGAGGTGGTACTCATTGCGTTGATTAGGTTGGGATCAGCAGATCCAATATCATTTGCTATGAATTTAGAGAAGCATGCAGGAAAATGAGCCCCACCCTAGAGGTTCCAGGACTGAGGGAGATAAAGGCTCTATAGAGGGAATGGGAGTCTCCTACTATCTTAGTGTTGAAGAAGGCAATAGATAGTTATTGCTGTAATCAAATTATTTGGCAGTTGGGTTAACTTTGAAAATCCCTTTGTTACTGTTTGCTGTATCATACACAATATCTATAATTTATGTCCTTTGACATTATTTTTATATAGCTGTGTCTTAGAGAGTAATGCCTCTGGATGCTTCTGTTCTCCCTGGTCTAAGCTTTTAAGAAGGTCAACATTTCAGAGACTCAGCCTATAGTCTGTGCATTAAAAAGTTTGAGACATTCAATCAATTTTTCCCCTCTCATATTAATTAAGTAGTGATTTATATGACAAAAGTTAATAGGAATGTACATAAACACCATTCCCACCACCAAAGGACTGTGTCCCATCTCATCCTACCCTCCTCCCAGCCCCCCCCCCCCCAGTGAAGCTGAACACCCACCCTCACCCTCAACCCAGAGATTTTTACTTTGGTGCCCTACTCCAAACTCAGTCATATCTTGCTTTCAGTTTCCCTTTCGGTTCTTCTTTCTCAACTTCTGTTTATGAGTGGGATCATCCCATATTCATCTTTGTCTTTCTGACTTAGCTCACTTAACAAAATTCCTTCTAGGTCCATCCAAGGTGGATCAGAGAAGGTGGGTTCATTGTTATTAATAACTGCATAGTATTCCATTGCTTATATATACCACAGCTTTCTCATACATTCACATGTATCCATAAATTAGGGCAAAATATATACCTGAAAGCAAAAGTGCACAATAGTCTGTCGTGAGTCAGTATATGCAGCAAGTAGAAAGACCTAAAAAGACACCATAAAGTTCCTAATGAAATAGTGTCTACTTAGCCTTACATACCCTCCTCTCCTACTTCCTATTACATTTCCCTCAATCACCCCAAAGCTAACCTTAGCAAAGCAAGGACTGAAAAAGCTGAATAAGGGCAAGAGACTGGCATACTTTAATGATGACTCTTTAGTCACTATCAGGCCACCCCAACAGCTGGGGCCCTAGTTGGGGAGTCCTGAAATTCCTAAACAGACATGATGGGCTTAGACCTCAAATAGATCACTCTCTACATTGTTACTGGTCATCTCTATCACGAACAACCCAACAGACCCTTTTGTGGGCTCCTATAGGACCTTGCCCTCAACTTGGATCAACAACAGTAGAGAATGTTCCATCCTCCAAAGGGAGAATGGACAACATATTCTATGTTACACCTGAGGAAAATGCGTCTATACTAGGGCAGCATGGAATGTTCCTCCTCATGACCACAGAATGTTAGCTCAGATCTACAGGGATTCAGAGGTCACATAGGCTCCTAAGCTGAATATGAGCCCCAGATCACATCAAATCGATGAGGTTTGCAGTCACCAATATTTATACAACTTTCCATATTTGGGAGATGCTCTCTTCTCTGATCCAGATTTCTGGTCCTTTTTCCAGCCATGACATCATCTCCCCAGATAATAACTTGGATTCACCTGCATATAATATGTCAGGCTCAGGAAAACAAACAAACAAAAAAACAATATCAATCACAGGCCCATTGGAATGTTACTAAAATAGGCCTACTAACTATCTATAAAAGGGAGACCTAGCAACTCATCATCTGAACTATTGCAGCCTTTAGGTTTATGATTAGTCAACAATTTATTTGGCTTTATATGCTAACTCTTTTTTCAGCCACCAGGTTTCAGATGCTACTGTGATGCCAAACAGACTTCCCTGGGCAGACGACCCCACTAATGTGTCTTGGAGCCCCACTTCCACAGAGCCCCTCCCCACTAGGGAAAGAGAGAGGCAGGCTGGGAATATGACTCAACCTGTCAATGCCCATGTTCATTGGGGAAGCAATTACAGAAGCCAGACCTTCCACCTTCTGCATACCACAATGACCTTGGGTCCATACTCCCAAAGGGTTAAAGAATAGGAAAGCTATCAAGGGAGGGATGGGATACGGAGTTCTGGTGGTGGGAATTGTATGGAGTTGTGCTTCTCTTATCCCATGTTTTTACTTTATTTTATTTTATATTTTATTTTATTTTATTTTTTTTACCAGAGCACTACTCAGCTCTGGCTTATGGTGGTGCAGGGGATTGAACCTGGGACTCTGGAGCCTCAGGCATGAGAGTCTCTTTGCATAACCATTATGCTATCTACCCTTGCCCTATCCTATGGTTTTGTTAGTGTTTCCTTTTTATAAATAAATATAAAATAAAATAAAATCCTTGAAAATAGAGTATTACATGTATTTATTTACTCTGTAGTATATTACCTTGGGGTCTAATCTATAGACAACTACATCTGTTTCCCTTGCAATCAAGATAGACATTGTGAAGAAAGTAAATATGATTTTGGTTTATTCACTATCCCTAGCCTTTTGTACTGTAGTACCTTCATTTCACAAAGTCCTGTGGAGAATTTCTGTTAATGTCTTCTTTATTTGTTTTTTATTCTTCCGTTATTTTTGACTCCCATTATTCATGGTCACATTCTTTTAAAAATTTTTATATTTATTTATTTTCCCTTTTGTTGCCTTTTTAAAAAACACACACATATATATGTATATATATATATTTATTTATAAAAAGGAAACACTGACAAAACCATAGGATAAGAGGGGTACAACTCCACACAATTCTCCCCACCAGAACTCCGTATCCCATCCCTTCCCTTGATAGCTTTCCATTTTTTATTGTTGTTGTAGTTATTATTGTTGTTGTAGTTATTATTGTTGTTGCTATTGATATCATTGTTAGATAGGATAGAGAGAAATGGAGACAGGAAGAGAAGACAAAGAGGAGGAGAGAAAGACAGACACCTGCAGACCTTCTTCACTTCCTGTGAAGTGACTCCCCTGCAGGTGGGGAGTGGGGCTCGAACCTGGATCCTTATGCCGGTCCTTGCACTTTTCACCACATGAGCGCTTAACCTGCTGCACAATCCCCCGGACTCCCTATGGTCACATTCTTTATAGAAAAAGTTAGTGTTGTAGACTGATTTGTGGTTGTATGAGAATTGATTTGTGTTTTAAGTTTTTCTAGTTCTATATTTGTATTTAACAAAACATCTGAGAGACAGGAGTTTTATGAAAAAGGAATTATTTTAATAATCATAATTCAATATCCTGTAACAAATTATTTGGTGTGACTAAGATTGGCCATCTCTTGTACCAGCAAGACTTCTCACCTTTCTCAGTATGGGATTTTGATTCCATTTGGTGTCATAATGTCCCTAGAACAAAGAGTATTGCCAGTCTCCTTTGAAGTTACATTTGGCTATGTTGTTAATATCAGCCTTATAACATGGAAGTGAAGTCTCCGTAAATATAGAGTGGCCTTTTGTTCTGCCCAAGGTTCTCTGTGATATCAATCTGGATTGTAGGTATGTTGGTTAGACCCAGAGTTATCTTGGTTCATGAAATGACCTTGAGGATTCAAACCACATACTGAGAGAGTTGGAGCAAAAAATAGATACATGCGTCAGATGACTGGCTTACGTAGACTATGAACTTTTACCTGACATATGCAGCTGAACATGAGCCTAAGGAGATAGTAAGATAAATATCTTTGGGAAGTCAGGGCTTTTCAGCTACTCTCAGCAAAATGTAGGTTGATTCTGACTAAACCATTACTCCTGGTTTTTTTTAAAGAGAATTCTCAGTTTCTGAGAATATCTGCTTTCCTGAATTCTGAAAAAATTCTGCCTAATTTTTAATTGTTTAAAAGGAATGCATATTATCATACTAGTATTGAATTCATCATTTCTTGTCAACATGTTAGCTAAATAGTTACTCAAGAATGACTTGACCTAGTAGAAAGTCACTCTCAAAGAAACACATAGTTTGAAGGATTAGGAAATGTAAAGGGTCAACCACAAACCATATTAATTAAACTACAATTTAAGGTTGCCAATACAGAAAAAGGTACTATTGTGAAAGTGGAAGACTAATTTCATAGTGGTGCACCAGATAAAAGCAGTTTTCAGCAGAGGCTGGGTCAAGATAGTCAAACAGGGAACACCTGTTTTACTCCACCCACAACAGCAAAGCTATAATTATGTATAGAAAAAACCTGCGTATAAACAGGCTTGAATTATGGACAAGTGTCCATAGTATGGGACAGAAAGTCAGTATACAGGCAGGGAAGACACAGATAGGCACCCTCTCCCAAGGGAAAACAAAACAGCCTTGCATGCAACAATCTGCAACAGCAAAAAGATTTATAAGGTACAGAACATTAATCTGGCAAGCAGTGGGACAGGTTGTACCATATTTTGGGAGTCGGGTGGTAGTGCAACGGGTTAAGCGCATGCGGCACAAAACGCAAGGATGGCGTAAGGATCCTAGTTCCAGCCCCCGGTCCCCCACCTGCAGGGGAGTCGTTTCACAGGCAGTGAAGCGGCTCTTCAGGTGTCTATTTTTCTCTCCCCTCTGTCTTGCCCTCCTCTCTCCATTTCTCTGTCCTATCCAACAACGACAACATTAATAACAACAATAATAACTACAACAATAAAAAACAACAAGGGCAACAAAAGGGGATAAATAAATAAATACTGAAAAACTATAATTCTATGCTAAAAACCTTACAACAACAGAAGACAAGATATTGAAATTTATAAGCCCTCTTAAGCAGCTGCCATTTTGATGAAGTTCCTTGCTGAGAGTAGCCCTGATGGATGGTGTATTGGAATTTAATCTCCATTGTAATGTATCCTATGGGTAGATTCTAGGAGCAGTGTTCCTTTTTGAACTCATAGTCTGACAAATTCAGTTTTCCATCAGCCTCATAGTGTGCACACTGCCACTATATGGACTGAAGTTACAGCTTTATTTCAGATCTGAATCCCTGTTCATGAAAACTGAGTAGTAGCTGGGCACTTGCAAGCTCAAACTCCAGGTAGGCTTGATATCTTTGCTATAGATGTCTATCAACCCATTGTCACTTCCTAGACCTACTAAAATTCAAACTCCTGATCCAAATTCTCTTGGAACGTCAAATACAATGTGAAGACAGAGGAAATTACCCACTATTATGGATTAAGACAACTTGAAGAAAGTCTAAGAGAGAGATAACAACTTCGTAAATAGTACTTCAAAGTCATGGCTCTAAGGATGTTCATTTATATGAAATGCGCAATGAGGAAAACTGGGAAAGTCAGAGAACAAATGAAAGATCTCATAACAGAAATCAGAGGGAGAAAGTATACAGTAACTGCTCTAAAGTATAGTAGAGAAAGACAGAAAGACAGAAGCTAAATGGTGAATTGATGAGCTGGAGTATAGTGTAGAAAAAAATGAAAAAGAAAAATGAACTAAAGCAAATGAAGATAATACAAGAGTTATAGGATATCAAGAAGAACAAAATTTATATCATAGGGGTGCCAAAGGAGAAGAGAGAGTGAAAAGGGCAGAGTTATTATTTAAATAAACAAGATTTGAGGGTTTCTGCAAAGCAAATTTGATTGGAAATAAGACTGAGTAAGTTCTAAGAATTAAAAAAAATACAAACATAAGATTGTTGAGATTCATAGTAATTAGAATGGAAAGCATCTAAGATAGAAACAATTTTAAAATCAGCAAAAGAAAAACCAAATAATTACCTATAAAGAAATCCAAACACCTAAAAAGACTGGAGTAATATATTAAAAGTTTTGAAATATTAAATTTTCTAAAAGCTTAGATCAGGGAGAACACAAACAACCAGTGGCATTACTTTATAAGATAAAACTATATGTAAATAGCATAAAAGAACATAAATTATGGTGGGGTCTTGTATGATATAGCAAATGCTAACAAAGGTATTTTCAAAGTTAACCAAATTGCCAAATAATTTGGTTATAGCAATAACTATCCATTGCCTTCTTAATCCCTTAGACAGCAGGAAATTTCCCCCTTTCTATGTAAAGCCCATATTTCTCCCAGGCCTGGAATCTCTGGGGTGGGGCTCACTTTCCTGCATGCTTCTCTCAATTCATACCAACTGATACTGCATCTGCTGATCCCAACTTAAGCAATGCAACCAGTACCACCTCAGCATGCTTCACTTCAGACTGTGTTCAAAGATGTCAAGTGTCGAATGTCAACTCTTCAGCTTCATTACTCAGGTGAGAGTTTTCTTAGCTTATAGGACTCCTTAACTCCATTTCGGGTGGTGCACTTAACAAAACCAGATATAGACCAGGGTTCGTGAGATAGGGCATATGTACATGCATCCATCAGTTAGGGGAAAACATATACCTTAAAGCAAAAGTGCACAGTAGTTTACAGTGAATCAATAAATGAAGCGAGAAAGTAGAAAGGACTAAAAAGACACCTTAAAGTACCTAATGAAATAGTTTCTACTTAGACCTAGATTCTCTCCTCATCTACCTCTTATTACATGTCCCTCAATCACTTCAAAGTTAGCCTTGTCAAAGTAAGGACTACAAAAGTTGAATAAGGGCAAGAGACTGGCATACTTTAATGATGACTGTTTAGTCGCTAGCAGGCCATCCCATCACAGGGGTGGGGCCCTAGTCAGGGAGTGTTGGAATTCCCACACAGACGTGGTAGGCCTAGATCCCTCTTACCACTGTCACTGGTCATCTTCATCAGGAACAACATAATGGACCCCTTAGTTGGCCTCTATAGGACCTTGCCTCAATGTGGATCAACAGTGGTATGGAATGTACCATCCTCTGAAGGGAGATTGGACAATATACTCTACCTACTACCTGAAGAAGATGGGTCCTGTAATTAGTGTAGCCTGGAATGTTCCTATCCATGACCACAGAATATGAGCTTAGATCTACAGGGATGCAGAGGTTACATAGTCTTCTGTGCTGAATATGGGCACTAGATCAAACTGATGGGGTTTACAGTTAATATTTATATACTTTCTCCATACTTGGGAGCTACTCTTTTCCCTGATCCAGCATTCTAGTCCTTTTTTTCAACTATGACATCATCTCCCTAGTCAATAACATGAGTCCACTAGCATATCAGATATCAAGCTCAGGTAAAAACTATTAAAGTCATGGGCCCCTTGTAATATACCTAAAAATAGACCTACTAGCATTTTCAAAAACAGAGACCCCAAATATTCATATACAATAGCCTTGCCTTTAGGTTCATGATTAGTCAACAATTTGCTCTTCTTTCTATCTTTTTTTTTTTGTGTGTTCTTTTATTTATTTGTTTGTTTTGTTTATAAAAACGGAAACATTGACAAAACCATAGGATAAGAGGGGTACAACTCCAAACAATTCCCACCATCAGATCTCCACATTCCATCCCCTCCCCTGATAGCTTTCCTATTCTTTAACCCTCTGGGAGTATGGATCCAGGGTCATTGTGGGATGCAGAAGGTTGAAGGTTTGGCTTCTGTAATTGCATCCTAGATGAACATGGGCATTGACAGGTTGATCCATATTCCGAGCCTGTCTCTCTCTTTCCCTAGTAGGGCGGGGATCTGGGGAAGTGGAGCTCCAGGACACATTGGTGGGGTTGTCTGTCCAGGGAAGTCTCGTAGGCATCATGCTTAGAATCTGGAGCCTGGTAGTTGAGAAGAGAGTTAACATAAAAAGCCGAACAAATTGTTGAAAGATCATGAACCTAAAGGCTGGAATAGTGCAGATGAAGAGTTGGGGGTCCTCCATTTTGTAGATAGCTAGTAGGCATATTTTTGTTATATTTCAAAGGGCCTGTGGCTATACTATTTTTTTCCCTGAGCCTGAAATCTGATATGCAAATGTATCCAAGTTATTCTCTGGGGGGATGATGTTATGGCTGGAAAATGAACAGAAAGATGGATCAGGGAAAAGAGTAGCTCCCTAATATTGGAAAGGAGTATAAATATTGTTGACTGTAAACTCCATCGACTTTATTTGGTCTGGGGCCCATATTCAGCTTAGGAGCCTATATGACCTCTGCATTCCTGTAGATATGAGCTCACATTCTGTGGTCATCAGTAGGAACATTCTAAGCTGCCCCAATATCGATCCATCTTCCTCAGGTGTAGCATAGAGTATGTTGTCCATCCTACCTTAGGAGGATGGAACATTCTGTACCTTTTTTAATCCATGTTGAAGGCAAGGTCCTATGGGTGGCCCACAAAGGGGTCTATTTTGTTGTTCCTGATAGAGAACAATGGAGAGAGGGATTTATTTGAGGTTTAGGCCCATCATGTCTGTTTGGGAATCTCAGGACTCCCCGACTAGGGCCTCAGCTGATGGGGTGGCCTGATAGTAACTAAAGAGTCATCATTAAAGTATGCCAGTCTCTTGCCCTTATTAAGCTTTTGCAGTCCTTGCTTTGCTAAGGTTAGCTTTTGAGTGAGTGAGAGAACTGTAATAGAAAGTAGATGAGGAGGGTATCTAAGTCTAATTAGATACTATTTCATTAGGAACTTTATACGGACTCACTGCAGACTATTGTGTACTTTTGCTTTCAGGTATGTATTTTGCCCTAATTTATAGATACACGTGAACATATGCTCTATCTCATGGGACCTGGTTTATACCTAGGTTTTGGGACTTTGTTAGGAAGTGAACTGCCTGGAATGGAATTAGAGAATACTATGAAAGGAAAGGTCTCACCCAGGTAATGAGGGTGAAGGGTTGACATTTCGCATCTGATGTCTCTGGACACAGTCTGAAGTATAGTATGCTGAGGTGGTATTCATTGTATTGATTAGGTTGGGATTAGCAGATCCAGTGTCATTTGGTATGAAATGAGAGAAGCATGCAGGAAAGTGAGCTCCACCCTAGAGGTTCCAGGACTGGGGAAATATAGGCTCTGTAGAGGAAGTGGGAGTTTCCTGCTGTCTTAGGTTTAAGAAGACAATAGATAGTCCCCTTTTTCAGCCCTCAGGTTCCAAATGCTACCATGATGCCAACCTGACTTCACTGGGCAGATGACACCACCATGTGTCTTGGAGCCTTGCATCCCCAGATCCCTGCCTCACTAGGGAAAGAGAAAGGCTGGGAGTATGGGTCAACCTGCCAATGCACGTGTTCAGTGGGGAAGCAATCCCAGAAGCCAGACCTTCCATCCTCTGCATGCCACAATGACCCTGGGTTCATACTCTCAGATGGATAAAGAAATAGGGAAGATGTCAAGGGAGGGAATTGGATACTGAGTTTTAGGGCATGGAAATGTACCTCTCTTATACTATAGTCTTGTCAATATTTCCATTTTATAAATTAAAATTAAAAAAAATAGTGTAAAAGGCCTCCACCCAAGAATACTCCATCTATGTAGGTTATCACTGGTTTTGAAGGAATAGTGAAGACTTTTTCTGTCAAAGTGATCAACAAGAAACATTAAAGGGAAATGCTGAATGATCTCATTCATATGAAGCACTCAGATAAATAAAGGGAAGAATCCAAATCAAATGAAGATGAATTTTGAACTTAGACTACAGGAATAAGATTACCAAAGGGAATTGTGATGATGGACTACAAGGGTGGAGCAGGTTCCATGGACTCTGGAAGAGGACTATTGATACTTTGGTGGTGGATATGGTAACATATTTTGATGATGTGTGCAATTGTATCTCTAAGACTTATAGTCCTTGAGACCAAGCCTAAAACAAATACAAAACAAATAGAATTTAATTTTAATAATTTAAAATTACTAGAAACTGTATATATTTTTTGAAAAAAAAAAGAATATGGCTAGCGCAACATTGCTTTGCATCACCAAAGCAATGGATTTCAGTGAATACAATGAATTTATGAGACAGCATGATACATGGGTCCCTTTGTGAAATAAACAAACTCAAGTTCCTGGGTTCTATTTGTAGCTATTTATATTCCTTCTTTCTTTCTTTCTTTCTTTTTGTTCTAAAAACCCAATTGTATTATACCCCCAGTCGCCATACCTTTGGCAATTATCTTTTTTCTTGATTCACTGGTGATTGATAAGTGTATATGTCTGAACTATATTTTAGTAGCCAGTTATAAAACCAGTAGAAGAAAACTGCTGTCAGTGGAAAATTCAAAATAGCAAATTTTGAAGAACATAAACAAGGAAGAATAAATATAAATAATGCATTCACATCACTGTTAGAAATAATCTCAGTGCTACAAAATCATTGCCTTTTATTTTAACTGAGGGACTTATTCTGGTTAGGTCCATTTCCATTCATTCAATCTGCCACTCTCTTTGTAAGTCTTCTCAAAAAAGACAATATATTTGAGTGCCAAATAAGTGAACTGAAAAAAAGATAAGGCAAATGGAACTCAGAGCTCAACACTGTATGATACAACTATATATTCATTAGGTTACAAATGCTAGAGCTATTAGCTTATATAAGTTATAAATGCAGTATGGGGGTATGTAGCTTCCATGCCAATGAATGAAAAATAATTGGGGCAAGACTTATAAACAGGTCTTTATAATTAGCTATGGACAAGAATTTTTTTTACCTCCAGGGTTATTGCTGGGACTCGGTGCCGGCACTGCAAATCCACAGCTCCTGGAGGCTAATTTCCCCCCCATTTTTGTTGCCTTTGTTGCTCTTGTTGTTATTGTTGTTAATGATACCATTGTTATTGGATAGGACAGAGAGAACTGGAGAGAGGAAGGGAAGATAGAGAGGGGGAGAGAAAGATAGACACCTGCAGACCTGCTTCACTGCCTGTGAAGCGACTCCTGTGTAGGTGCAGAACCAGGGGCTCGAACTGGACTCCTTATGCCAGTCCTTGCGCTTTGCTCCACGTGCGCTTAACCTACTGTGCTACCGCCCCACCACCAAGATTTTTTTTATGTGTGTATATATCATGGCTGGTTTTTAATATAAAGTAACAATTCTTATTTTGTTAGGGAACAACATGAAGTCAGCAAAATTAAGATCATAAGTGAAACTTTTTCAGAAAAGCAAAGTGAAAATGAAATCATTATTAAGGGTCTAGAAAAAATATATCCACACATTTCCTTACAGCCTCAATGAGAAGGTCCATATTTTTTTTATTTAAGAAAGGATTAATTAACAAAACCGTAGGGTAGGAGGGTTCAACTCCACACAATTCCCACCACCCAATCTCCATATCCCACCCCCTCCCCTGATAGCTTTCCCATTCTCCATCCCTCTGGGAGCATGGACCCAGGGTCATTGTGGGTTGCAGAAGGTAGAAGGTCTGGCTTCTGTAATTGCTTCCCCGCTGAACATGAGCATTGACTGGTCGGTCCATACTACCAGTCTGCCTCTCTCTTTCCCTAGTAGGGTGGGTCTCTGGGGAAGCTGAGCTCCAGGACACATTGGTGGGGTTTTCAGTCTAGGGAAGCCTGGCCAGCATCCTGATGACATCTGGAACCTCGTGACTGAAAAGAGAGTTAACATACGAAGCCAAACAAATTGTTGAGCAATCATGGACCCAAAGCTTGGAATAGTGGAGAGGAAGTGTTAGAGAGGTACTCACTGCAAACTCTAGTGTACTTCTGCTTTCAGGTATATATTTTTCAGTAGTTTATAGATACATGTGAACATATGCTCTCTCTCACAGAAACTGGTGTATATCTAGGTTTTGGGACTTTGTTAGAAAGTGAACCACCTGAGATGAAATTAGAGTATACTATGAAAGGAAAGGTCTCACCCGAGTAATGAAGCTGAAGGGTTGTCATTCCATACCTGAAGTCTCTGGACACAGTCTGAAGTGAAGCATGTTGAGGTGGCAATCGTGTTGGTTAGGTTGTGATCAGCGGATGCAATATTATTTGATATGGATTTAGAGAGGCATATGGGAAAGTGGGCCCTATCCAATGGTTCCAGGACTGGGGGAAGTAGGGGCTCTATAGTGGAGATGTGAGGTTTCTGCTGTCTTAAGGTTCAAAAAGACAATGGATAGTTAATGTTATCATCACATTATTTGGTAATTGGGTTAACTTTGAAAAGTCCTTTTGTTAGGGTTTGCTGTACAGTACCCACTATCTTGTATATAGCTGTGCTATTGGATGCTTCTGATCTACTTGGTCTAGGCTTTTGAGAGAGTCCGCATATCAAATACACAGCCTATATATTAAAAAGATTCAGTTTGTGTTTTGAAAAACTTTGAGACATACAATTGATTTCCCCCTCTCATATTAATTAACTAGTGATTTATATGTCTACATTTTGCTAGGAGTGTACATAAACACCATTCCCACCACCAAAAGACTGTGACCCATCCCTCCCTCCCACTCCCACCCCCCACTGTCCCAGGAAGCTGCATGTCTACTCCTCACCACTGGGTTTTTACTTTGGTGCCCTACTTACAATTTGGTCAGGTCCTGCTTTTAGTTTCCCTTTCAGATCTTCTTACTCAACTTCTGTTGATGAGTGGGCTCATCCCATACTCATCTTTATCTTTCTGACTTAGCTCACCTAACATAATTCCTTCTAGTTCTGTCCAAGATGGGTCAGAGAAGGTGGGTTCGTTGTTCTCGATAGCTGCATAGTATTCCATTGTGTATATATACCACAGCTTTCTCAGCCATTCATCTGTTGTTGGGCACCTGGGTTGCTTCCAGGTTTTAGCTATTATGAATTGTGCTGCTATGAACATAGGAGTACACATCTCTTTTTGGTTGGGTGTTATGGAGTCCTTGGGGTATAACCCCAGGAGAGGAATTACTGGATCATATGGAAGGTCCATGTCTAGCGAGAAGGTCCATATTTATCTCAGTAAGTTTTCAGTGTTAGACTTTAGGAGCCAAAGCGACAGGTTTAGACTCAGCCAGACATAAAACCTATGTATAAAAATCTTAAAATATATTTCTTTGGCCCTACTTTTGCCAAAGAACCATTTTATGTGTGCAGGAAGGAGCTGAGTATACTAATGCACAGTGGCATTATGCTGAGTAGGAACAATGGATGACTTCGCCTCACCTGACTTTTCTTGATTGGAATTTAGATACCCAGAGAACCTGAAAGCTAACATGATATTTCTGAGGATTTCATAAAAGATTTTTTTCTTTTTAAAATTTGAAACCATTGAAACTTGAAAGGAAGTCTAAAACCATACCACCCTGTCTGAAAATTTAGAGGAAATTGTCAAGTCTGCATTTGTATAATTAAAGCAGATAATTTGCCTTACAGGTCATCATGCTGTGGATCATTATGGAACGAGAGGAAGTCTTTTTAAATCAGTATTTTTTTCTCTTTTTCTTGAAACAATCTTTTTATATCAATAAATATCAATGGCCTGAATTCACCTATTAAAAGGCACAGAGTAGGAAGATGGATCAGAAAACACAACCCAACAATATGCTGTCTGCAGGAAAACCATCTAACTCAACGAGACAAACACAGACTCAAAGTAAAAGGATGGAAAACTATCATACAAGCCCACAAAAAAGGACAGGAACAGCTATTCTCATATCTGACATGATAGACTTTAAAATAAGTAAAATTAAAAAAAAGATAGGGATGGACATTACTTAATGCTCTGAGGATCAGTCAATCAAGAGGACTTAACAATTATTAACATCTATACACCCAATGAGAAGTCATCTAAATACATCAAACACCTACTGAAAGAGCTACAACAATATATTAACAGCAACACAGTCATAGTAGGGGACTTCAACACCCCACTGTTGCAACTTGACAGACCATTCAGTCAGAAAATCAATAAAGAAATGAGGAAGCTAAACGAGGAGATAGTTAAACTGGAACTATTGGACATTTTCAGAGACATTCACCCCAAGAAACTGGAATACACATTCCACTCAAGTCCACATGGGTCATACTCAAGGATAGCACATATGTTAGGCCACAAAGACAGCATTAGCAATTTCAAGAGCATTGAAATCATCCCAAGCATCTTCTCAGACCACAGTGGAATTAAACTAACACTTAACAATCAACAAAAGAGGGCTGGGTAGACAGCATAATGGTTATGCAAAAGACTTTCAAGCCTGGGCTCCAAAGTCCCAGGTTCAATCCCCAGCACCACCATAAGCCAGAGCTGAGCAGTGCTCTGGTAGCTCTCTCTGTGTATCTTTCTCTCTGTATCCCTCTTTTACTAAAAATAAATAAAATAAAATATTTTAAAAAATCAACATAAGATTAGTAATAGTCCCAAAATGTGGAAGCTCAACAGTACACTGCTTAACAACTACTGGGTCAAAGAGGAAATAAAGGAAGAAATCAAAATGTTTCTATTTTTGATTTCTTCAATGAAAATGAAGACACAAGCTATCAAAATATTTGGGACACAGCTAAGGCAGTACAGAGAGGGAAGCTCATAGTCATACAAGCACACATTAGGAAACAATCAAAAGCATAAACAACCTGATTGCATACCTTAAAGACCTAGAAGAAGAAGAACAAAGGAACCCTAAAGCAACCAGAAGGACAGAAATAACTAAATTTAGGGCACAAATAAATAATAAATAATATTGCAAACAAGAAAACCATACAAAAGATCAACGAAAGTAAATACTGGTTCTTTGAAAGAGTGAACAAAATAGACAAACCTTTAGCCAGACTCACAAAACAAAAAAAGGAGAAAGCCCAAATAAATCAGATAGTAAATTAAAGAGGATATATCACAAGAGACACTGCAGAAATTCAACATATCATGCGAGGCTTCTATTAACAACTCTATGCTACCAAACTAGAGAACCTGGAAAAAATGGATGATTTTCCAGATACCTATGAACTTCCAAAATTAAATAAAGAGGAACTAGATAATATGAACAGGACCATCACAGCCAATGAAATTGAAACAGTTATCAAAAACCTTCCCAAGAATAAAAGTCCTGGACCAGATGGTTTTACAAATGAATTCTACAAAACCTCCAAAGAAGAGTTAATACCTCTATTTTTAAAACTCCTCCAGAAGACTGAAGACACTGGAATACTCCCTTCCAGCTTCTATGATACCAAAAGCAGACAGGGACACAACCAAAAAAGAAAACTACATACCAATATCTCTGATGAGCCTAGATGCTAAATTATTGAAAAAATTCTAGCCAATCAGATACAGCAGTATATTTAAAAGATTGTTCATCATGACCAAGTGTAGTTTATCTCAGGGGTGAAAGGTTGGTTTAATATATATAAATAAATCAACATGATTCACCACATCAATAAAAGGAAGACCAAAAACCACATGGTTATATCAGTAGATACAGAGAAAGCTCTTGACAAAATACATCATCCCTGTATAATCAAAATGCTACAAAAAATGGGAATAGATGGAAAAGTCCTCAAGAAAGTAGAGTCTATACATAGCAAATCTACAGCCAACATCATACTCAATGGTGAAAAACTGGAAGCATTTCCCCTCAGATCAGGTACTAGACAGGGCTGCCCACTATCACCATTACTATTCAACATAGTGTTGGAAGCTCTTGCCATACCAATCAGGCAGGAGTAAGGAATTAAAGGCATACAGATTGGAAGAGAAGAAGTCAAACTCTCCCTATTTACAGATGATATGATAGTATACATAGAAAAACCTGAAGAATCCAGCAAGAAGCTTTTGGAAATCATCAGGCTGTCAGGTGTCAGGCTACAAAATTAACATTCAAAAGTCAGTGGCATTCCTCTATGCAAACACTAAGTTAGAAGAAGATGAAATCCAGAAAAGAATTCCTTTTACAATAGCAGCACAAACAATAAAATGTCTAGGAATAAACCTATCAAAAGAAGTGAAGGACTTGTATACTGAACATATGAGTCACTACTCCAGGAAATTGAAAAAGACACAAATAAGTGGAAAGATATGCCATGTTCATGGGTTGGAATAATCAGCATCATTAAAATGAATATACTACCCAGAGCAAGTAAATGGCTAAGCAATTTGTGGTATTTATACACAATGGAATACTATTCAGCTATTAAAAATAGTGATATCACTCTTTTCATCCCATCTTGTATGGACTTTGAAGAAATCATGTTAACAGAAGGATGAATATGGAATGGTATTACTCTCAGGCAGAAGTTGAAAAAAAAGATCAGAAGAAAAAACACAAGTAGAACCTGAACTGGAGTTGGTGTATTTCACCAAAATAAAAGACTCTGGGGTATAGGTCATGGAACAGGATGACGGAGGACCTAGTGGGGATTACATTGTTATGCATGCACAAACTATTACATTTACTGTCAACTGTAAAACATTAATCCCCAATAAAGAAATAAAAAATATTTTTATTTATTTATTATTGGATATGGGCAGAGAAAAACTGATAGGAGAGGGGGAATATAGAGAGGGAGAGAGACCCCTGCAGCCCTGCTTCACCACTCGTGAAGCTTTCCCCCTGCAGGTGGGGACCAGAGCCTTGAATCCATATCCTTACTTACTGTAATGTGAATGCTTAACCAGGTGTGCCACAACCTGGCCCTGAGGAATTTTTTCTACTTATAGAAATATATAGTGACAATAAATATGGGAGATTAAAAATAGATTTAAGAACTTTTACCTCCAATTTATTTGAATCCAATGTTGACTTTCGCAGATAGTATTCTGAAGAGTCTTACTGATGTGCTTTTCTTGCAACATTCTTTTTATTTTTACTCCGATTTCTTCATTTGACTGACTTTGATAAAAAACACATTTATCTGGCAAAACAACTCACCTGGATAGTGTGCCTGCTTTTTCATACAGAACTCAGGTTTGAGCAAAATTCCCACTAAATTGAAGAAAATGCTAGTGCTGGGCGATTTCTCCTCTCTTTCTATGGTTGTCTTTCTCTATTTGAATAATTTGGCCCAGTGATATTGAAGCCCCAGTGATGAAAAAACAAACACACAAACACACACCTGAAGACCACTAATGCTTTTCTTAACTGTGTTAGGTTCTGAGCAGGGAAAACTCTCCAGAGTTTTGGTCATCTTGTTTTCTTTTCAAAACATGAACGATAAACTACTGTAAGTGATTTGTGCATTTATTTATTTATTTATTTATTTATTTATTTATTTATTTATTTATTGGTTAATGGTCTGTGGTTTAGTTGTTGGCACCTGGGTACAATTTCTCATCTCAACAAGACAAGTGTTCGTAAAACACTTTCACCTCAAAATTAGGACCATCATTGTGTACCAGGAGTTGAAAGTGCCCCCCCTGGAAACCACAACAATCTTCTTGTCCTTCTTCTCCACAGTCCATTGTATTGTTACAGTACACCAAACCACTCCAAGTTTTACTTTATGTTTTCCTTTTTATGATCTTGTATCTTAAGCTCTGCCCATGAGTGAGACCATCCTTCTTTTCCTTGCTTATCACAGTTAACATGATTCCTTCAAGTTCCATCCAAAATGAGGTGAAGAAGGTGACTTCATTACTATTTTTTATATTAAATTTTATCCTATTTTATGAGATACAGAGATAAAGAAATAAAGATAAAAGCAGAGCATGCTCAGTTTTAGTTTATGGTGGTGCTGGGGATTGAACCTGGGACTTCAGTGTCTTAGGAATGCAAGGTTTTTTTTTTTTTTTTTACCTCCAACTTTATTTCTGGGGCTTAGTGCTGGCACTAGGAATTCACTGATCCTTGCTTCCTCTGCCTCATTTTATTGGATAGGGCAGAGAGATACTGAGAGAGGAGGGGGAGATGTAGAGCGAGAGAGAAAGATAGACACTTGCAGATCTGCTTCACCACTTGTGAAGTGTCCCCCTTACAGGTGGGGGTTTGAACCCAGATCCTTGCATGGGTCTTTGTGCTTAGAACTATGTGTGCTTAACTGGGTGTGCCAACTCTGCCCCCTCCTGAAATCTTTTGCATAATCATTACGTTAGTTTCCCATCCCAATTTTTTCTTTCTTAATAGCTGAGTAGTATTCCATCGTGTATACATACCACAACTTTAACTACTCATCTGTTGTTGGACACCTAAGTTGCTTTCAAGTTTGGTCAATTAAAATTGTTCTGCTATGAAGTAGGTACACCTAGACATGTAATAAAGTAGAAAAGACTTAGGTTTCATGTTTAGGTAAGAGGAAAATAAGAATTTTAATAACTTAAAATTAGTGGGAGATAACTGTAAAGGAGATGAGATGACTGGATAAATAAACCATGAATCTAATGTATCAGAGACAAGTAAAGTGAGGCAATTGGAGGAGAAAAGAAACATGAATCGGTGCTTAAGAATGTTTTGAGGAAGTATTATTTGAATTGTAACCTAAACCTGATCCTTAATGTAGTAAGCATCTATTATAGGTTCACAGGGTAAAGACACTTACAAAGTCTAAGTGAAAAACAAACTTTGTATAAAAGCATTACTCTTGCTTCAGTCTATGGCCTACGAACTTCAGTCAAGAGAAAATTATAGCAGATATGCCAAAAACTCACCTGAGACCTAGACCATTATAACTAAGAGGTAGTTTGGGAGGACATACCTCCTAAACACCTACTAGAGTAGCACATAGATATATATGAGGATAGGTATGACTTGAGAGGTCAAAGTTACTTTGGTGTTACTTTGTGTGATGGGGAGGCTGGATTCAGGGAATGGTAGTAGAAGGTAGATGGGCAGCTCTAGGTTCAATGGAATTGATATGAAGGAAGTCCTAACATCATGTAAGAAGTCCACATAAGACTCAAATAAGGGGGGTATTCACAACTAGAGAGCTATACTTTCTAATTTTCCAACCTGGCCTTGACCTAAGTGAAGTGACAGACTAGTATGTTTGATTTTGCTTGCTGTTTTTGTTTGTTACTATCATTTGCTTTGTAATTTATGATTTTTAAACATTTCTTCATTAGGGAATTAATGGCTTACAGTAATTTATGATTTTTAAAAAATATTTTATTAATTAATGAGTAAGATAGGAGGAAAGAGAGAGAGAAATAACCAGACATCACTTTGGTACATGTGTTTTCAGGGATTGAACTTGGGATCTCATGCTTCAGAGTCCAATGTTTTATCCACTATGCCACCTACTGGACCACTATAATTTGTGATTTTTAAAAAAATGGTATACATCAAAAAGGACAGCAGCAACAAATGCTGGAGAGGTTGTGGGGACAGAGGAACCCTTTTACATTGCTGGTGGGAATGTAAATTGGTACAGCCTCTGTGGAGAGCAGTCTGGAAAACTCTCACAAGGCTAGAAATGGACCTTCCATATGATCCAGTAATTCCTCTCCTGGGGTTATACACCAAGGACTCCATAACACCCAACCAAAAAGAGATGTGTACTCCTATGTTCATAGCAGCACAATTCATAATAGCTAAAACCTGGAAGCAACCCAGGTGCCCAACACCAGATGAGTGGCTGAGAAAGCTGTGGTATATATACACAATGGAATACTATGCAGCTATCAAGAACAATGAACCCTCCTTCTGTGACCCATCTTGGACAGAGCTAGAAGGAATTATGTTAAGTGAGCTAAGTCAGAAAGATAAAGATGAGTATGGGATGATCCCACTCATCAACAGAAGTTGACTATGAAGATCTGAAAGGGAAACTAAAAGCAGGACCTGACCAAATTGTAAGTAGGGCACCAAAGTAAAAACCCAGTGGTGAGGAGTAGACATGCAGCTTCCTGGGACAGTGGGGGGTGGGAGTGGGTGGGTGGGATGGGTCACAGTCTTTTGGTGGTGGGAATGGTGTTTATGTACACTCCTAGTAAAATGTAGTCATATAAATCACTAGTTAATTAATATGACGGGGAAAATTGTGTGTCTCGAAGTTTATCAAAACACAAACTGAATCTTTTCAATATATAGACTGTGTAATTGATATGCAGACTCTCTCAAAAGCCTAGACCAAGTAAATCAGAAGCAACCAATAGCACAGCTATATACAAGATAGTGGGTACTGTACAGCAAACCCTAACAAAAGGACTTTTCAAAGTTAACCCAATTACCAAATAATGTGATGATAACATTAACTATCCATTGTCTTTTTGAACCATAAGACAGCAGGAACCTCACATCTCCACTATGGAGCCTCTACTTCCCCCAGTCCTGGAACCCTTGGATAGGGCCCACTTTCCCGTATGCCTCTCTCAATCCATATAAAATAATATTGCATCTGCCGATCACAACCTAATCAACACAACGATTGCCACCTCAACATGCTTCACTTCAGACTGTGTCCAGAGACTTCACGTGTGGAATGACAACCCTTCAACTTCATTACTCAGGTGAGACCTTTCCTTTCATAGTATACTCTAATTCCATCTCAGGTGGTTCACTTTCTAACAAAGTCCCAAAACCTAGATATACACCAGTTTCTGTGAGAGATAGCATATGTTCACACGTATCCATAAACTACTGCAAAATATATACCTGAAAGCAGAAGTGCACTAGAGTTTGCAGTGAGTAGTACCTCCCTAACACTTCCTCTCCTCTATTTCAAGCTTTGGGTCCATGATTGCTCAACAATTTGTTTGGCTTCGTATGTTAACTCTCTTTTCAGTCACGAGGTTCCAGATGTCATCAGGATGCTGGCCAGGCTTCCCTAGACTGAAGACCCCACCAATGTGTCCTGGAGCTCAGCTTCCCCAGAGACCCACCCTACTAGGGAAAGAGAGAGGCAGACTGGTAGTATGGACTGACCAGTCAATGCTCATGTTCAGCGGGGAAGCAATTACAGAAGCCAGACCTTCTACCTTCTGCAACCCACAATGACCCTGGGTCCATGCTCCCAGAGGGATAGAGAATGGGAAAGCTATCAGGGGAGGGGGTGGGAAATGGAGATTGGGTGGTGGGAATTGAGTGGAATTGTACCCCTCCTACCCTATGGTTTTGTTAATTAATCCTTTCTTAAATAATAAAATAAAATAAAATAGAAAAAAATTATTTTAATGCTTTTTGCACTTTCCTTTGAATTCATGGGATCCTTCATTAAAGAAATTATACTTTTCTTTCTTTCTTTCTTTCTTTCTACTTCTCTTTTTTTTTTTTCATTTTCATTTGATAGGACAGGGAGAATTTGAGAGGGGTGGGGGAGAAAGAGTGAGGGAAAGAAAGATATCTAAAGACCTGTTTCACCACTCCTCAAGTGGACCCCATACAGGTGGGGAGCAGATTCTTGTGCGTATCCTTGCCTGTAGTACTATTTGTTCTTAATGAGACCTGGCCTGGGTCCAAGAAATTATATTTTTCTGATGTGAAATTATGTTGAATTGAGGTATTTCAATTGAACAAGAAATTAAAATAATGAGAGCTGGTGGTGGCCCACTTGGTTGAACACACATGTTACAATGCATAAGGACCAGGGTTCAGGAGCCTGGTCCCCACCTGTTGTGGGGGGGAGCTTTTGCAAGTGGTGAAACAGTGTTGTAGGTGTCTCTATCTCTCTCCCTCTTGATCATCCCCTTCCCTCTCGATTTCTGGCTGTCTCTATCCAATAAGCAAATAAAAGATAATAATAAAAAAGAAAAAATAAAATAATGTGAGTAGAATTTGCTAGCCCTAACATGTGACATAAAGCATTCTCTACTTATTGTGTGTGTGTGTGAGTGTGAACATGTATATAACATACCACATACAACTGTTCTTAATTGTGTACAAGTGTTTGAATTTGGGCCTATGTATTTTGGGTATCTTACCTTTCCTTGGAACTAAGGAGTGCAGCATCTATTTCATTTGTTATGTTTCCTTCCTTCCTTCCTTCCTTCCTTCCTTCCTTCCTTCCTTCCTTCCTTCCTTCCTTCCTTCCTCCCTCCCTCCCTCCCTCCCTTCCTCCCTTCTTTCTTTTTAATTTTTTTATTATCTTTATTTATTGGATAGAGACAACCAGAAATCTCAAGAAGGGAGAGGGTGATAGGGAGAAAAAGAGACTCCTGCAGCTGTGCTTCATCACTAGGAAAGCTTTCCCCTAGGGCTCAAACCTGGGTCCTTGTGCATTGTAATGTGCGCTCAACCAGGTGCACCTCTCTCTCTCTCTCTCTCCCTTCTTTCCTTCCTTCCTTCCTCCCTCCCTCCCTCCCTCCCTTCCTTCCTTCCTTCCTTCCTTCCTTCCTTCCTTCCTTCCTTCCTTCCTTCCTTCCTTCCTTCCTTCCTTCCTTCCTTCCTTCTTTTCTTTTTTTACAAGTGCTTTGGCATATGGTGATGCAGGGGATTGAACCTGGGGCTTTAGAGTCTTAGGCAAGAAAGTCTCTTTGCATAACCACTGTGCTATCTACCTCTATTAGCTATGTTCCTTGTAGAGCACACATGTTACAATGTACAAGAAATCAAATTCAATATCCTGATCCACAACTGCAAGGTGGAAGCTTCACAAGTGGTGAAGCAGTGCTGCAGGTGTCTCTCTCTCCCCCTTCCCTCTCAATTTCTCTGTCTCTATGCAAAATAAGTAATCTAATAATAACATAATATAAAACAATACATATATTAAAATTAGTAATTAATTAAAAATAATAGAGAACATTGTAAAAATAAAAATATTTCAATTCTTAAAATTTTTATATTTACTTAAAATTTATGCTAGCTAATTAAAGTTACCAGATGTCTTCTGAATTATTACTAAGAAAAGGAAATACTTTCAGAGATGGTACATTGTTAGATATGACAGATATTTTGCTCTCATTCTATGAAAATCAGTAATCTAAGTATGACAGATATGCTAATTATTACCTAATCGTTTAATCTTAACTCTGCCTTGGAGAAATCCTTTTGTATTTACTTCTTCAACTGTTAAATTGAGGGAACTGACTGCTGGGCACTGACAACTTAATGAAGATTTTGTTGCTTGAAAATGTTTTTTGATGGATAGGAGCAGGAAGATATTCTCATGACACAACTTTAAAGTTGACCATAAGATTACCTTCAAATGAAACCAGAAGGAGTTACAAACTGATAGAACTGGTTCAGCAAGGTTAACATTACCCTCTAACTACTTTAGTTTCTTTCCTTTTTTTCTAAGCAAAGCTTAAGAAAATTCTTTTCAAAAATTTTCCAAAGGAATATTTTCCTAAGCAAAATATCATATTTTTAGGAACTAGGTCAATGGTTCCTTTGAGAAATTGACATAACATTTGTTTCTTGTGGCTTTAAAGGGAGAAAAATCCCATTTTATTCCTTATCTCAATTATTTCCTGTTTCTGTGAATGATATTTATGGGTTCTCCTTTTCCAGACAAGTGTCTTGTAAAGCTTTATACCCAGATACTGATCTAAAGAGAAATCAGACCTGAAGGTTATGAAATGTTGAACTTGTCTAAAGTTGTGTTCCTGTTCACGGTAGGAAAGCTTGGGAATTTTTTTTTCTAGGTTAGCTCCTTCTGCTTGGCTGAATTTGAGCACTTGGAATTTTAGTGTTGGCCTGCTGTGACTCACTGTCTGTTCAGTAGCTTAATAGATGTTGAAGCAAGACCACAATCTGTCCCTCAGATAATTAAATACTCAATACATAAGAGAATGTGTTTTCATATATCAGTTTTTGAGGACATCTTATCATCAGCCTCTCATTTCCACTTTCTAAATACAGCATTGGGAAATTTAATATTTGAAAATTCTTACTTTCCCTGCTACTACTCCTCAAGTGCAATGAAATATGTTTCCATTGTTGTCAATCATGTTAGGAGATCTACTCCATTATACCTTCAGTAAATATTCTTATCAAACACTTACCAAGTGTGTTCAGCAGCAATGAGGCCATTGATGATGATGATGTAGAAGTTTATTAAAATATGAAAAGAGGAATTACCTTTATAAGTAATTCCGGTGTACTGGCTACCAGATGCCAAATGCCTCATAGGCAGAAATTGAACAGCATGCATTTATTATATGTTGGCTGTTGAAAGTTTAAGCACTTGTACTCAAACTTCCTATTAGACCCTCCCCAGCATGCGAGCCACCCACCAGTTGCAAGGCATGATGACACGACAGATAACCCGCCCTCCTTGGTAGCAGTATGGATACGGGTAGTAACCCAATAAAGGCTCACAGACGCGGCGGCAGTAGCGGTTGCCTCGACGGCAGTAAATGCAACAATAACCTCTCTCATCCAGCATGGGGTCAAATTCTAATCCATTTTCAGTCTGAAAGAAGAAGAAGCCAGTGTTGGAGGTAAAAGTTCACTAGGAAGAGTTCCACCAAAGGGGGAAGGAGCGAGAACTATAAGACTATATTTTGGGGACTAGTGAGAAATTATTTTTAGCTTGATCATGGTGATACAGAAATAGAGGTTGAAACTGATTTTTTTCCAGGATTGATTCTGAATGAGTTTATCAGAAATTCAAAGTTGTTTAAATATAGAAATCAACATACAAAAGCCCATAGAATTTCTTTATATTTTGTTGACTTTGATCTAAAGGGGAATGTGTTTTGTGAAGGCTCATAGTTTTTCCTCTAACAATGGTACCATGAGTGTAACTTACATAGTCATTTACTGGAAGATCTTCCTCACTTGCTTGTCTGGCATGACGGGTCTTTTCCACTTTTACTTGAGGGATCACCCATTGCTCATTTTGTTCAATTCCTTTTTTCTCATTGGTAGGAAAGTGAAGATCTTCACCATCCTCTTCGAAGTCTTGTAATTCTGAAACTAAATAATAAACACACAATTGTGATGCAACTGTTCTGCAAATGTTTCTAAAAGAAATACTTAAGAGAGGGTACTTGGGAATAGAGATTTCCATTGTACCTTCTCATATACCTGCCATCATGCAGGAATATATTGTTACTTTTCTAAGCTTTTTCTGCTCATATTTTAAGACCCACCCCCCCAAAATAACTGACTATTCCCTTGTACACAGGTTGATATCAGGCACTTATAGCTTGGCTTGCCTTATTAGCATACTAAAATAAAAACTGAGCACAGGGAACATTTGTGTCTTTTACAATGATTTTATCCACAGTAGATGCTTAGTAAATATTTCTTGTTTCCATTTTTCTTGTTTATATGGTGCTCTCTGTCATACTTCTTCTATTCTGTATTAAGAAGATTTGAAACATTTATTTAGAAATTATCTATTTTTGGAAAGGTTACAAAGATAATATTACTTTATGCCTTTCACCCAGCTTCCTCTAATAATAGCAATTGCATAGCTATCAAAATGAAGGCATAAACATCGATATGATACTGTTAACTGAACTACAGTACTATTAAGAATTTGTCATTATTTGTGCTAACATTCTTTAGAAAAACGAGGCTGAGGCAGAAGTTCTAGCATCCAGCCCAAGATTCTGCATTACATTTGGTTGCCTTTCTAAGGTGAAAAAGTGTCAAACACTGCCTGTATTGGAGAGAACACTCATTCTTGGGCAATATAGTAATTTGTCACCTAGAATGAGAGAGGCCAAATTCTTTGTTAGCTGGACAGAATAAGACATTCAGAGACCTTTGCCATTGCTATGGGCTAACAATAAATTGAGAACTGTAAAATTCTCTGTACTTATAACTCAAATGCTTTTATAGTTATTCCTAAAAGAGCCAGAAAAAATGGCATTTTAGTGACAGCCTTATCTTTTGGGGATAATGAAAGAGTTTGACATAGAAAATCCTTCTAGAGATAACGGAACATTGTTTGGGCTCTTCTGCTCTTGAATTGGGCTCAGTGACTAGTCTAGTGTTCTGACTTCAGTGAATAAAGATGTTCAAAGAAAGATAAGCTTTTCTTTTCCCATCACTAGTCACATGGGGGGGTGGAATTACCTTTACTGGGATATTTAAAAGCCTGTCAACATTAATTTATCTGAATTATAACTTGGCTGTGAAAATTCTTTCCTCACTGGCAGTCAGCACTTACAGTTTCATCTAAGGAGATATAAGTGGATCGCCCTCCCCCCAAAGAATGCAGACCTTGAATGCTGGCAACATTAACCTATTTCTGATGTTGGAAAGATGGGTAGAAAAGGAGCAGATGGTGGAGGAGAGAGGTGGAGAGGTGGGAGGAGGAAGTCATACCAGCTATTAGAGTGGGATTGATCCAGTACATGGTCACATTATCACAGATCTCCAGAATTCTGGAATTTTTAAGAAAATCTCGGTTTTCAATAGGCTTTTCTGCTGGAACCCAAATCACTGATTGTTCAAAGAAAGTTGTGGTGATCTCTTCATTCTGAGAGGGAAAAAGGGTAGTAATAAACAGAGAAATTAATAAAATGAGTGAGACAATGGGGGATATTGGAAAACATTATTTTTAGTCTCTGTAACAATTCTAATTTTAGGGCTGTCCAATGAACTAACTTTGTGTCTTGCATACAACAAATGCACTTGTGAGAGTTAACAATTGATTTTTCCCTCTTTGGTATAACACTAAGGCTACCCTTTGAAACAAGAGACTCCTCAGTTATCACTCCACTTAACATTAGGAAGGCTCTCCATCATTTTATGGGCCTTGCACTAGGTCATATATTGTTTCTGGAACCCTGAGTCATTTAAATTTTTTGTCCTCGTTTAAAAAAACGGATATTGTGTTTGTTTTGTTTTAGTCTTACAACAAAAGTAGCAAGCAAAAGTTGACAGAAAGTGAAATATCTACTTTAAGACAAACCTAGTTGGATAAATTTAATATTAACTAAACATAATATTTTGGTTTTACAAGATTTGTCTTTTAAGCATAGCTAGCAGCAGACAAAAGTTGCCTTTTTAAAAAATCAAATCTGCAGCCTGTGACTTTCTTGACTATGCCACTATTCATTTATATATGCTTAAGAATTTATCTCAATGTATTATTTTTAAATAGTTATTTTATTTTTTCATATAAGAGAGTTTCACATGAGACAGATGTAAAGAGAAGCCAGTGCACTACTCTGGTACATGTGGCATGGGATATTAAACTGGGAGCCCAAGGCTCTTAAGTTCAATGTTCCTACAGTTGAGCTATTTACTTAACCATTTTCTTTACTATCTTTTCATATATCATCAAAAACACTAACTTCTCATCAGTTTATACAATTAGAAGCAGTTGCTTGCATACGTAGTTCTTTATCACTTGTCTTTTGAACTTTGGCATTGCCCTGCATACATTCTTTTTGTTGTTTTTAATGTTACCTCCAGAGCTTCACTGATCTGGGCTGACTTTTAAAGACAGAATAAAACAGAGAGGCAGAAAGAGAAAGGCACCATAGCATCTAAGCTTCCTTTAATGCAATAGGGGCTGGGTTCAAACTTGGCATGTATATGTATATGTGTATGTGTATGTGTATGTGTATGTATATGATGTGTATGTATATGTGTATATATATATATATATATATATATATATATATATATATATATATATCTCAATGTTGTGCATTACCAAGTAAGACATTTTGCCAGCCCTTCCTCTACTCTTAATAAATGTGCTCTTGGGGCCAGGCAGGAGTGAACTGGGTTGAGTGCTTATGTTACTATACACAAGGACCCAGGAAGACCCTGGTTCTCATCCGCAAGGGTAATGTTTCATAAGCGGTGAAGCAGTGCTACAGGTCTCAGTCTCTCTCTCTCTCTCCCCTCCCTCTCCCTCTCCCTTCTCCCCTCTCCCTCTCCCTCTCCCTTTTCCCCTCTCCCTCTTTTTCCTTTCCCTCTCAATTTTCCCTGTTCTATCAAATACCGAATGAAATAATTATATCTTCTTTTAATCTTCTGTTTCTGTTTTTAATTTTAATGTTTTATTTGTTCTTTGAAATATGCCTTTGTGCAATTTCTCTCACAGACATTTATAACTCCCAAGTCTTAGCTTCTCTGTTTTGAGTATGTAAAGACCTTGGGATGCACTTAAAGAAATTGTTTAAAATGAGGTTGGTATGCTGACTAGTTTTGTTAGCAAAATCAGGGCTTATTTATATATCTGTTCTGCATGTTTGACAAGCACAAACTGTGGCTACAATAGTAGGAAAATAAGTGTTTTTTTTTTTTTTTGTCAACCTGGACCACATATTTTCTCAAAAAATCTGTAGCCTGAATATGGAAATAAAAATCTTAATTTTTGGGTCAGTGAAATAACTCACTCGGACAGTGTGTGTCTTTGCTATGTGCATGACTCAGGTTAGAACCTGGCCACAATAAACTGAAGGAAACTTTGTTGTTTTGATATTTTCAATCTCTCTGCCTCAGTGACTCTATGTCTCTATCAAAAAAGAGATTTTATTGAAGACAAAATACTGTTACAAGAAGAAAACTTGTATTGTTTTAAAGATTTGCTTGAATAAGTAGAAAAATAAATTAGGACAAAAATGAGAACTAAAGGACTTTTGCCTTTATTTCTTTGTGAAAAAATTCTATTGTGTCAGTTAGCGCCTCATTACTGATTTACCTTATTCAATAGTTACATTATTTTCTATAAAAAGCAGCATACAGTACTGGATATAGTGATTCTTTCTCCTATTGGTTCTTATATTCTCACTTTATCTTGCCTCTAATATTCTATAATAATGCACATTATAATTGAAGTTGGTCTGTTTCACAGATGTATCTATAGTGTTTGTGTGTGTGTGTCTAAAATTTCAGTACCATACTATAGATCCCGGGAGCAGAGTATTATCTTTGTGGATATCCTTTTTATGGAAATTTTATTGACAAAGGTCAGGCAACTTATCTAGTAATGAAGACACTAGTGGCATGAAATATTAATGTGTGCAGGAGTTAATGAAAACTCCGAGTCTTAGGTAAGGGAATGGAAAAAGTGCTTCCCACACTACCTCATTCCCTCTGCCCCTCCACTAAAAGAAAAAATAAATAAGTATTTGAGAACTAAGGTGGAGAGAGCTAAGTGGAAGAAAAAATTAAAGTAAGGAGAGAGAGAGAGAAGAGAAAGTAAAAAATGAGGCCTTCGTAGTTCCATGTGGATAAAGCCTTAGATTTTTAAGCAGGAGGTTCCAAGCTTGATTCCTAGCATCACACATGTCAGATAGATACTCTGATATTTCCTCCTCCTTTTATAAATAAATCTTAAAAAATAAAGAAGACCACCAAATTGTAGATGCTACTATGAATCCATCTTGACTTCCCTGGGCAGATGACTTCACAAATGTGCCCCAGGACCTCACTGCTCCAGAGTCCTACCCCACAAGAGAAAGATAGAAAGAGGCTGGGGGTATGGATCAACTTGTCAAAATCCATGTCCATTGGAGAAACTATTACAGAACCCAGAACTCCCACCTTCTGCACCCCATAAGGAATTTTGGTCCATATTTCCAGAGAAGGACAGATGTTAGGGTAAGATGACCAGAAGGCTCCAAACTCCAATTCTACCAGGACCCAGAGAGAGAAGAGGAAAAATGGAAAGACATTTGGAAGTAGTAACAGGTGTAGGTGTGACTTAGAAAGCACGAGAAGTCAGGACCTAGACCTTCTATATAGAATAGATCCCTAGACCTTGAGTAGATCCATCTCTCCATTGTTACTGGTCATTTCTATCAGGAAGAAAACAATAGACCCCTTTATGGGCCCCCATAGGGCCTCGCCCTCAACGTGGATCAACAATGGTAGAGAATGTTCCATCCTCCAAGGGAGGCTGGACAACATAGTCTATGTTCCACCTGAGGAAGATGGGTCCTGAAATTCGGGCAGCTTGGAACGTTCTTACTCATGACCACAGAATATGAGCACAGATCTACAGGGATGCAGAGGTCACATAGACTCCTAAGCTGAATATGGGCCCCAGATCATATCAAACCGATGGGGTTTACAATCAACAATATTTATACATCTTCCTCACATTTGGGAGCTACTCTCGTCCCTGATCCAGCTTTCTGGTCTTTTTTCCAGCCATGACATCATCTCCCCAGACAATAACTTGGATTCACCTGCATATAAGATGTCAGGCTCAGGAAAAAAAAAACTGGCTCTTTGGAATATAACTAAAATAAGACTACTAACTATCTACAAAATTGAACCCCCCCAACTCTTCATATGAAATATTCCAGCCTTTAGTTTCATAATTAGTCAACAATTTGGCCCTATATATTAACTCTTTTTCCAGCCACCAGGTTTCAGGTGCTAACATGATGCCAACCTGACTTCCCTGGACAGACTACCCCACCAATGTGTCCTGGAGCCCTGCTTCCCCAGAACCCTACCCCACTAAGGAAGGAGAGAGACAGGATGAAAGTATGGATCGACCTGTCAAAGTCTATGTTTAGCAGCGGGGAAGCAATTACAGAAGTCAGATCTTCCACCTTCTACACCCCATAATATCCCTGGGTCCATACTCCTGGAGGGTTAAAGAATAGGAAAGCTATGGGTGGGGGATAATATACAGAGTTCTGGTGGTGGGAATTGTGTGGATTTGTATCCCTCTTATCCTATGTCTTTGTCAGTGTTTCCTTTTTATAAAAAAAAGGACATTGTGAAGTAGTAACAGGTGTAGGTGTGACTTAGAAAGCATGAGAAGGCAGTAATACAGAAAAAATGTGTAAATATATTTAAATATAGACAGTTATAGAAATAATAGTCAACCGTTATCTGTAACCTTGGGATAACCAGTGAATTTTCCAATGGAGAGAATGGGAACACAAGACTGTGGTGGTGGGAAAAATGTGGAATTATATTCCTGTTATCTTATAATTTTGTAAATGAATATTAAATCTCTAATAAAATAAAATTAAAAATACAAAAAGGTATTTATGGTATAGGAATAAATCATTGTGCTATTGTCATGAACTAATTATAGATTTGCTATTTCAATATTAGAGAAAAACATTGGCTTCTTCTGTTACTATAGAAGTTTGCTTTGTAAAGTCACAATATAATCTTAGCTGTGGTCTTTTTTCTTAATCTTCTGATAACACCATACTGTAATTATAGACAGTGTTGGAGAAATAAAGAGCTACAAGGATTTTATTGATGATAGAATTTTAGACATTAAACCTCTATCATTTACTAGGCATATAGTGCAATATCTGGCACATAATTAACTCCCAAGCAATAAATAATGTCTTTTGCTATCATTATTATTATTATTTTTACATACCTCATCTACTTCTTCTTCTGGTTCAGAAAATTCAGGAATCACTTTAATCTGAGTTTTTATGAAACATTTCTGAAGGCCTACGAAGTAGATGCCAGTGTAGCCCTATAAAATAAAAACAATAGCAAGACTTCCTGAAATAGTTACCAACAATCAATCTCTCTGCTCTATCAGGATACTGGGCTGGCAAAATTTGAATCCAAATTTATAAAATTTATTTTATAAATTAAATGAATGCTAAAGGCTATTTTTAGCTTGAATAAAATGCTTTAACATTTAAAGTGTGAAGCCTTAGGGAGGATATATCCAACTTACATTTTTGAAGTCATGTACTTCCAATGTTTCATCAGTGCCATTTCCACTTCTGAATATTTCAGTTCTGGTCACTGGATCAATTTCCATGTAAATTTTTTTCTTCTCTCCGTTGCTGTAGAATGTATGCTCCATGTCATATGTCTGAGAACAGAAGAAAACAAGCACTAAGATACTTAGCATGTTCCTTTACAAGACACTTTAGTTGTATTATACCTGGGACAGCTTCTCTTTCTAGAGTCTTTGTAGTGAGGTGCCATCTCTGCAGCTTGCCACTGGGAGTTGTATGAGACTCAAGATTATATAGTGAGGTACTTTTGGGCACTGTAGCTAAGATAGGAATTCCTTCAGCCAGTATTTTGTATTCAAGCCAAGTTGCTGAGTTAATTTCTAAGAATTCCAACAGTTTTCTTGGCAGCCTATACTAAATAGCAAGTAAAATTTTGCAAATTAGATGTATTTTTCTTTTGTGTTAACCAGAGAGATCACCAAAACCCTATACTTCTTTAAGTTATTACTCCCTTTTCCATCTGATCAATGGCTACCTTCTCACTTGCATGGATTACATTTGGGCTGAGAAAGATACTTGAACATATTTTAAGCACTGGTCTTTATTTCTTTGTCTATCTATGGTTTTAATACTCTCCCCAAAGTCTTAGATTTTATTTCTTAACTCTCTTTTTCAGCCACCAGGTTCCAGATGCTAGCGTGGTGCCAATCAGACTTCCCTGGACAGACAACCCCACAAATGTGTCCTGGAGCTCCAATACCCCAGAACCCCGCCCCACTAGGGAAAAAGAGATAGAGTTGGGAGTATGGATCAATCTGTTAACATCCATGTTCAGCGGGGAAGCAATAACAGAAGCCGGACCTTCCACCTTCTTCATCTCACAATAACCTTGGGTCCATGCTACCAGAGGGTTAAAGAATAAGAAAGCTATCAAGGGATGGGATGGGATACAGAGTTCTGGTGGTGGGAATTGTGTGGAGTTGTACCCCTCTTGTCCTATGGTTTTGTCAGTGTTTCCTTTTCATAAATAAATAATAATAATAAAAGAATTTGAAGAATCTTTTTGGCCAGTGTTAGATAATAGTCTTACTGTGCTCACCATTGCTTCTTTCTACTTTTTAAACTTCAGGAGCATATGTTGTTTTCTCCACTGTCTTTTTTACAGTCTAGCCAAGTTCACTAGCTATATTCCTGAGTTCTTTTGTCCAAGCTTGATTTAACTGGTCTCAAGTTGTCCAGATTCTGTTTTATATAAATATTCTTTCAACTGTCAGATACCTCTAACTGAATAATATGGGGTCTCCCAAGAAGTGTGCTTTATTTCATATGATCCAGCAATTCCACTTCTAGGTATATATCCAAAAAGATGTGGAAATACTAATTAAAGGAATCTATATACCCTGATATCCATAACTGCATTATTCATAAATATACAAGGAGTGGAAGTAGTCTAAAATGTCCATCATCAGACAACTGGGTAAAGAAATTATGGAGTATATACTCAATGAAATATTGCTCTGTAACTAAAAAGATATTGTGTCTTTTGGGAATAAATGGATGGAACTTCAGGTGATTGTTCTTAGCAAAGTAAGGAGGTGAAAGACAACTAAAGATGGGTTTACTCATGTATAGAATATAGGGAATTGAGACACATGAACTTTCAAAAGGGAAAAAAAGTAACTAAACTATCTCTAAGACTTTGTGAGAACTAAGTTATTGTGGTTATTATGGGCACAGAACACTTATGGCTGGTGCAGTGTGGAAATATCCCCCTGCAATCTTATATTCCTCTAAACCAGTATTAATTTTTTTTTTTTTTTGCCTCCAGGGCTATAGCTGAGGCTTGGTGCCTGCACTATGAATCCACTACTCCTGGAGGCCATTTTCCCCATTTTTGTTGCCCTTGTTGCTGTTATTATTGTTATTGTTGTTATTGCCAGATAGGATAGAGAGAAATTGAGAGAGGAGGGGAAGACAGAGGGGGGAGAGAAAGACAGACGCCTGCAAACCTGCTTTACCACTTGTGAAGTGACCCCACCCCTTGCAGGTGAGGAGTCAGGGCCTTAAATCAGGATTCTTACACCTGATCCTTGCGCTCCGCGCCATGTGCGCTTAACCCGCTGTACTACCACCTGGCCCTCAACACAAATAAATTTTTAAATCTTTAGAAAGTTTGCTTATCAGGTTGTTCCTGAGTAGTTAAAGCAAAAGCTCAATCTCTCTGTTCATCAACAGAAACAATTCGTTGTTTTCAGTTGCATTAATATTGCTTTATAGTATTATGTAAGTTTCAGGTGTGTCTCATAATTAGTCTTTTTTATGTACTGCATTGTTGGCCATTAAATTGCAAACGTATTTTTCACAGTGTAATTGACTCCATTTACCCAAATATCCTGTTTTTGTCATCTGTTAATCGTTAATTTGTCCTATAGTTTAGATATTTATTTTTGTTTTATTTAGGCTGTTTGATTTTTGTAAATAGTTCTCTAAGGACTAAGAGAACTAGTTTCATAGAATGTCCTGGTATAGAAGACCATTAACTATAAAAGCACACATTTGTAGCTTGAAGCAAGTAACAAGCCTAAAGGAATTTGTTACTTGTCAGACCAGACCTGATGGTGCTATGTAAAAGTATACTTTATTTTTGTTTTCAGGATATCTTTTGCTATCAAATTTCTTCATACTCATTTTTTCCTTATAAAAAATTGAAACTAAAGTTCTGAGAAATCATGTCACCTACAGAGCCAATGTTTCTTTCTAATGATATGGTTCCCAATGGCAACATTTTAGAGCTTGCATTGGTTGTTTTTGGGTCTGCTGGTGTTTGAGACTGAATGTTAGCTTAACCTGGTCAAATTTTTCTCCAGCTCAAGTAGAAAAACCAGTTGGAAGTGTTTTCAGAAATAATGTTACTTCAAGCATGAAAAGTCTGTGTAATTGCTGAATCAGAAAAGAAGAGACTAGCTGCTGAAAAGGAAAACAAAAGAAAATGCAATTTACATTTTTCTAGTTCTAAAGAGCCTTAGACAAGGTTGGCAGTTAAATATTTGTTGAATAAATTATCCTCAGCACTGGAAAATCCTCATATTCCTGGATATTTGAGCATTGACAAGGTCTTTTAAAAGCAAAACTGGACCAATAGGGTCATATCAAACTGAAAAAACTTCAGCATCCATCATAACAAAGAGACTCTTAAGGAGTGAGAGAAAAATCTCTATGTGTTATACACATGAGAGAGGACTGCTAACCAAAATACACAATGAACACACCAAGCTCAACAACAAAAATATAAACAACCCCAATGAAAAATGGGGGTTGGGGGAGATATGGGCAGAAGTTTCTCAGACGAAGAGATCCCATTGGGACAAAAGACATGGAAAAGTGCTCAAAGTCACGGATGATCAGGGAAACGCAAATACAAGCAACAATGAGATAATACTTTACACCTGTGAGAATGTCACATTGGAAAAGACAGAAACATCAACTGTTGGAGAGGCTGTGGGGGTGGGGTGGACTCTCCTACATTGCTGTTGGTAAATGTAAATTGGTCCAACCCCTATGGAAAACAATATGACGCTTCATCAGAACTCTAGAAATGGACCTACCTTATGACCCAGCAATACCTTTCCTAGGGATTTATCTAGGGGAAATAAACCACACCTATATGAATAGACCTATGCACACCAATATTCACTATAGCACAGTATGTAGTAGCAGAGTTTCATAGCAGCACAGTTTCCACAAACTTGGGAGCAATCCTGATGCTCAACAACAAATTAATGGCTAGTATAAGGGGCTGGGTGGTTGCACATCTAGTTGAGAGCACATGTTACAAGTCCCTGGTCCCCAACTGCAGGGAGAAAGCTTTGAAAAGTGGTGAAGCAGTGCTGCTGGTGTCTCCCTTTCTCCTTCTCTATCTCCCCCCTTCCTTCTTGATTTCTGGCTGTCTCTAACAAATAAAAGCAAATAAAGATAATAAAAAAAGTAAAAAAAAGAAGTTATGGTACATATAAATGAAGTACTATGCAACCATTAAAAATGATGAGGTAATATCCTTTGCAATATCATGGTCAGAATGTGAAGGTATCATGTTGAATGAGACAAGCCAGAAAGAGAAAGACCCAACACCAAATAATCTCTCTTATAGATGGGGCTTAAGAACAAAGAACAGTAAGGGAAAACATAAGGTGAAATTTGGATTGGATATGGTGTATTACAAGGGACTTTGGGGGAGGAGGCAAAGGGACAGGATGAAAGGACTTTGGGATCCTGTTGTGTCTCCTATAGACTAAAAAATTGGAGGTGAGAGGTTGTGCCCATATGTTAAAGTGTATATTGTAAACCGTTAGCCCCCCAATAAAATACATCAAATTTAATAAAAAATTTACTCATATTTTACAATTAGCATTAGTTATTTTATAACTAAAGTTTAAGAGAACTCCTTTTAAAAGAATGTTTAGACTCCTAGCAACTACAGAGTTAATTTAGAAAGTCTTGCCTGGTTTGAGACAGGTGGTAAATTCCTATAGGCTTGTTATTTGCTACAAGTTATAAATACATTCTCAGTTCCAGTTCTGCAGCATGCTTGAAAAATTTCTACCCATACCAACAAATCGAGTTCCCAGTAAGCCTGAACTAAGTAAAGGAAAGTCATCTACTGAAGAATTAGTCCTACCAGATCTCTCAACAGGAGAGAAATTTCTTTAGAAATACTCTCCATTGTTGAGACAAATGTCCAGACGAGGAGTCATTGATGGGTGAGGTGTCGCATTTGTTTCATCAATTGCATCAGTGATGAATTATTGTATGGAAAAATGAGGTTAGAGACTAGGGGATGCTGGAATTATGCCTAACTGGGCAAAAGAGAAAATACAGACTGTATTTTCAATCATTGGTAGAAGACTATGGAACCATACTGGTGACATTTAGAATTTCAGTGTGCTTCTTGTGGAATGAGTTTTCCTGCACTGCTGGCAATGTACTTCAGTTGGACACCTTGCTAGATGAAAACTATGGGAAACTGCCAAGCTCAGCAGATCTTGATTATTTTCAACATTCCTTCGAAGAGGTTTTTGTTTGTCTGTTTTGTTTTATTTTATGAGGAAGAGGTGAATTCATGCTGATTGTGCTAATTAGCTTGTTGATTTTTTTTTTGTTAGGTATGATAGACTTCTAAAAAGAATTGGATCAGAAAGGCTTTTTAAATTTAAATCTAGGGGACAGTTGAAGAGAGGGAGCTATATATTTACTCAGATGGAATTCTACTGTCAAAAATGTTCTTTTGGAACATACCGTCCTTTGTCTAGGAAGATGATGCCAGTGGCCCACTTTGGACTGTTTGGAGATGGGTTTGAGCAAATCCAGACATACTGTCTCGCCTGGGTCCCTGCGGAGTGCATTGCCTAGGTAATGACTATGCAAGCTTCACTGGCCCATATGGAAATTGAGCTCATGCCTTGGGCCTCAACAGTACTGTTCTATCTACTGAGCTTCCTGGCTCGAGGAATGAGAGTCTTTTAGAAGATGAAGGAATAAACGATTCTTTTGTTTGATTTCTCTGGGTGCAAACTGGAATAGAGACAGGATGACTGATTGAGAGAGGTGAAAGTAGATTCTCATTAACTCACCACTGACTATCCCTAACTCAGCCTTACTACCTGGGAACAGAGCAGAGTATAGAGTATGACAAAGAGGTACAATTCTGCCAACTTGGCAAACAAAGATGATTAATTATTGGTGCTTCTAGTTTCCATATTCTGTTCTTTTCATATACTATTCACTTTTTATACTTCAGTCTTCCCCTCCACATCTTTCTTTATACTTTTTACTTCCCTGTAGACATCTAGGAATTCTTTGGTACTTCATGTTTCTTATGTCAAAGTAGAAACCAATATGACAAATGATATCACACTAAGATGTTAGCTATGGGTTAAAAAAAACAAGTGAAGTTTTTAACTCAAAGAAATTAATTATTAGTGCTTTATTTTAAGCATGGCAGCATTTGTAATAGGAAACATGGATATCTTTCAAATACCACTTTAATGGGTAGTGTCCTTTTGTGTATTCCACCCACTCATAAGGCTGATATTAATTATAAAGGTCAGTACACTGGAGTGGGGCTTGGAAGGCAATGAAAAGGAAAATGAAACCACAATTGAAATGATAAGTTATGTGGTTAAACCCAGACAGCAAGAGATATAAGAAGACCACATAGACAAAACCTGGAGAAGATGCAAACTCATTTCATTTTCCTGCTCAGGGATTTTTTTCTCAACCCAGCACAGATCTTCCACTCAGGCAGCAAATGAGCCTTATCATCCTCTCTCACAGTTCACCCTGTTTTGTTGATTCAATTTGTGACAATCTCTGAGACAATAAAAGAAAGCTTTTTATAAAGAGTTAAGCTGAATCAGACCTCAGTGTGATGGATCTGTTTTGGGGGGCATGCAGCTTTAGCCTGTCCTAAAAAGGATTTGAGGACATTTGGCTTAGGTTTGTTTTTGAAGCTGGTGATTAATCTAGCCACTGCTCTCTTCACCATCATCCTTTACTGTCGGTTTATGACATATACTCTCCAAAGGTGAAAAACATGTTCAGAATTGCTTGTTAGCAGGTGTTGGGCTAGAAGGAAGGGAGGGGGAATTATTGTACCATGTTATTAGTGACCAGCCTGTAGGAAATAAAGAGCTTTGAGTATTCCTTTATCAAACATAGAAAAGACAGATTGTTTCTTATTCAAAGTTGGGCTTCTGTATCTTCAATCATAAGCTTTAAACCCCCCAAAAATTGGCACAAGCAGCACAGACATTCCACTTATTTAACAATAAAAGTTTTTCCTTTTATCTATGGTCTTAAACTGACTTGGAAGTTTCCCTTACCCATTATCTTGGTATTCTCTAATGCAGCTTATGAGTAGTGGAAAGACCATTTTCTTGTCTTAGCCTCAACTCTACTACTTGAAAGATTTGTGAATTTGAGCAGGTTACCTAATGCCTCTGAAAATTTAGTTCTCATCTTTATCTCCCACTTTCTGCCAGATACAGTTGAATAGTTGAAGGTATCAACTGTCATCCTTTAAACTTAAAGGATAGATTCCTTTGAAAATTCAGGCTTTCTTTGCTCATGGTACCTAAGATGCTCAGCTTATGATGCATTAGGGAAATAAACAGACTGAATAAGAATGTGCCCATAATAGTCAGGGTCTGGCTATACATTGGTGGAAGGGGAGGGGGGGCTGATTCTGAGCAGTCTAGAATAAGTGCTATCACAGTAAGCATTTCTCTGCAAGGTTGGACTTGGATCCTACAATGGTTTGGGAGGAGAAGAAGATGAAGACCAGTGTTCTTAAAAAAAAAAATACTGACGTGGCACCATCTGGTGAAGCTCAGTCCCTCTGCTAAAGAGATTCTAGCTACTACTCCAAGTTTTCCTTAACATTATGAATGTTTATCCAGACCCACATTTCATCCACAAAACTGCTATATTGGAAAACACAGAGCACCTGGGAAGGAAAATTATATTCTTGGTGTGCCTAGACGAGTGAAGAAAGTTGGTCTCTGGCTAATGTTGGCATTAGTGAAATGGCACAAAGAAAACTGGACCCAGACTTAGTAAGAAAATGATTTTTCTGGGCAAAGAATTCTCAACCTAGACACTGGACTTGCAACCTTGAGTGAGAATGTATTAATGGTTGTCTGTAGTAGAGGTTAGGAGAAGGGCAGGATGATGCTTATTCCTACCACTGCTCATCTCAACTTGGTAGTATATAGAAGCTGAGGGGACAGTTCCAGGAATTGTGTTGATTGCTGTCTGGATCTTCAGATTTATGATTATCAAACACACATAAAGTGGCTAGGCAGTTTATATGTATATGGCAGGAAAGACAGAATTTCATTTTTGAATTATTCTGCTTCATTTCATAAATGCTTAGAAGCAAAAGGCTACAAGCTCTGTGTGACATCTGTGGTCTGTTGGTTTTAGGATGGACTTTTTTTCTATATGATATATTAATTAGCTGGGGAATTGGATTGTAATTGTTCCAAATTAAATGAGTAATACAGGGAGCTTCAATCAGGAATGTTTCCCTAAGGAATTTGCTTCAAAGGTCCCTGGGTAGTCACTGCCTGGAAGGAGAATCTCATTGTGATAGTCTCTCAAAATCCCCGGAACTGAGTAATTCTCCTCTGTTTGGAGGAGAGAATAGAGCTTATGGAATAGCTTACGTTCAGCTTGAGTGGCCCCTGTATGTGGCTATAGATAAAAGGATCAGTAACCTGTAAGGAAGTACAGTAGCTCACCCAGTGTTAATTAGTCTTCCTTGTTTTATCTTGATCCCTTTCTTCCTCTGAGGTGTGTCTTTATGTGCACTTGTGCATACACCCTCATACATGTACATGAGCTCCAGCTTGAGGTGTATGAGAAAAGCAGATTAAGCATGACTTGTTCTCCCTCTGGGATCAATAATCTGGATATTTCCTACACACCAAATTGGGAGGTAATGGAAGAAGAGTGGAAATCTTACTGGCATGAAAATGTCAGCACCAGATGTGGGATATTAAACAAGAACTGTTTATTACAGAAGATGTTGAAAAACAAAATTAAAAGAAGGTGTAGTGGAAGGTGGAGGATCAAACACTAAGAGCTTAGAGGAATCCCCAGGAGATCAAACAAATCAGTAACATCAATAAGCACAGGAACATCAACATTTCTCTCCAAGGGCCCTACAGTCTGCACAGGCCCAACAGGACTGGAAAAAGAAAGTCTGAAAGAGTCTGGGTTATTAATTGCTAGCTGTTTTTTCTTTTAAGACACACTTTTAAGTGAAAGTCTTTAATTTGTGTAAGAAAACTGTATCATCTTCTTCTGCAGATCTTTTTTCTTCCTTTTTTTTTTTTTCAAGACTGAGTACTCTTTTCTTGCCTAGATTCATAAATCAGTTCTGAAGTAGGTTTATTGGAATTATTTTTTATAATGACATTTTAACCACTGGGAACATAGATGATCTACTGGACATTTTATCTCAGAATTGAAGATAGAAATTGAGTGAAATATCAACAACTCTAATTGGTTCCTTGGTTTGCAAAGACCCAGCTTGGCCTTGCGGTAAAAGCCAGGATTCAAGCAACAATGACAGTACATTACAATTCTACATTGGAATGGAGAACAAATAACCTTTATACATGGTTGGAAAAACTGCCCCAAGAGACATCTACCATTATAATCCAAATTATTTCCTAATAACTTTGTTCATTTCTGAATATTGATTTACTGAAAATTACATTCCAAGATAAATACTTAATAAGAAAATGTGTTATTGATCAACTTTACTCATTAAAACATTCTACCTCTTCGGTTCATCCATTCACTAAGTTTTATTTATTTATTTTTTATTTGAGGAATAATAGAAGTAAAGCTAGTATAATCTGGATTCAGACAGGACCATGGACCCTATTAGTGAGTCTGGCACTTTGCAAGAGAAAAGAAAGTTGGGTTCCCATCTGGTCATTAATAAGTACTTGAGGCAAATAGCATTTAAGTTTAGATAAACACACAAAACACATTCAGATAAGCTTTTGTAATACCAATGACTACTACAGAACAAGTAAGGTCATATGGTCCTATATTAAGACTAGTATGTATGAGTGGCATAAAAATAATATGAGCTAACTATCACACTCAGTTAAGTACATTATGGCAGTAGAAAACAAAAATATTTATTGTTCTGCAACTCATCTGTAATTGTCAAGAGAGCTGAAGATTCAATTTGTGGGCAGCATGGCAACACATGTATAACCTAAACAGTAGTAGAATTGGATCAGAATTCATTCTGACACTCTTAATCATTTCCTGATTTCCACTGCTTTACCTGTTTTGTAATTTTAAACATAGGCAACTTCTGTGTAAAATCAGCTCAACAGTTCAAGTGCAAGGTGGGTGGGGGGTGGAGAGAGAGACAACAAAGTGTTAACAATAGGCATAGGCTTTGGATGATGCCTAAACTCCTTTCTGGAACAATAAAAAGGCAACATATGCTGTCTTGCTCTTTATTCTGCCTCTTAATTTAACTTGTAAAAGGTAGTCTCTGGGACTAAATTAAAATGGATATGGGAGCAGAAGCAACTATTCTAAGGGTTGGTATGCTTTATTTATTTTAACAGTGTCCACGTGATTTTATATTTTCTCCTCCTTTGCCTATCTTCACTAACACATATTCTATCCTCTCTGTTCTTATTCCTCACTTGACTCCTAATGGTACATGTTAATCTATTTACTTCTTGTATGTTATTCTCCTCATAGATCTGTGCCTTACCTTTCCTACCTCTGTCATTAAATAAAAATGAGCATCTCACAACAATAAACCAAAGGCAGAAGGGATGCAGAAAAAAATGGCAAAGCCAGAAAATACTCTTACACCTAGTAGCTTGAACATTTATTAATTTTCTTAGTATGAAGGGACTATAATTTTCTTTGGGTCAGATTTAAATTTTTCTATGGTGTGTGAGGCCAGGGCAACAACACTAAAACATAAATGACAACTACAATGGCTGGCCAAACTACAGTGGCTGACCAAGCTTTATCAAATAAGCATAGTATCAGAAAGCTTTCCGAGTAACTTGTGATTAATAATGCAACTTGCTTGTTTTTACATTGTAACATTACTATTTCAGTAGCAGAGTGATAACTGTAGTTGGTGAGGAACTAGAAAGTTAGTTTTTAAAGACATAAATAAATGTGACCTCAGGTATGAGAACTGTTCCTTTTGAAAAGGAATTACTGCTTATTCTCATAGCAGATTCATTAAATTGGAAGCACAATTCCTGAAAATATTTTGCTGCTAGTTTCTTCTTATGTGGTGGTATAATTACTTTCCTCTAAGTTTCTGTACAGACAATTGAAATAAAGATGGAAATTTTTTTTTTGAAAGTAAAAATTTTGTTGCTTGGAGACATTTTCTACTTTAAAGCTCAGCATTGCAGAAGAATAAGTAATTTCACATCTTATCATTTAAAAATGTTAAGAACATATTTTGTTTTACTCAATATAAACAAAATATCATTTTAAAACATAATCAATTAAAAATGTTGGGCTATTTTCCCTTTCCCCTTTAATGCTATGTCTTTGAAATACAATGTTTTTTTACATGTATGACACAACTCAAATTTGAACTAGTTCATATTTCAAGTGATCAATATGAAATACTGAAAGTATATTCTACCCCTATCAAAATAATTATAGGTAAAACACAAGATAGGAGAATCTTGATTCAGTTTTTCATAAACCCATAAATTAAGCACAAGAGAAGCATAATTTTTTTCTATTCAGAGCAATAGACTTATTAATTGCTAATTAAATTGCATCAAACAACAACAAAAACAGAAGCACTAACTAATAATAATTTGCATTCACTTACTTTTTTGGGTGTCTCTGGCCAGACGTATTTGCTTCCCCAAAACAGGGCAATTAGAATTAAGGCTAGGATAGCAAACACCAATCCACAAATCTTAAGTGATTTACATATCTTCTTAGATTTAAAAGCTTCTGCCTGAGTGAAGGACAGAGAGAATTTAAAAGAGTATACAACAGCTATTATAATAGCAAGCTGTAATTCAAAGGCACCTTTGATTTTACTTTCTGATGTTCATATTACAATATTATAAATCTATGAAGCCATACTTCTCAAAAAGGGGAAAATAAATAAACTTACATTTAGAATGTGACAGTCCTCACAGTTCTCTGGAGGATTCTTTGCCATAGTCTCAGTACTCAGCAATCTTTCCCTGCTTTGAAAGGCCTGAGAAACCACTGCTGCAGGGGAGGTACAAGTGAGTGCACTAACAGATGCCAGAGGAGAAGCTGAATTTATATGGCTCGAATATGTCATAGCAGAGTCCAAGGTTGCCCAGGGGGCTCCTGTGCTGCGATTTGTTACATAGATATATCCATATATGTATATAACTTCTGTGCATGGAATTCTATCCAGAATGGCAAAGACAGAAGGTTATAATGAAAACTATTGTCCTGGGAGTTGGTTTGGAAAGTGACCAAGCCTAGAACACATTGAAATGATTTTTAACTATGAACTTAAAATACCATCTACAACATATGCTGCACACTAAGAAATAAGCAAACAAAACAAAAAATGGAATGAAGTCCTAATTTCAATTCCATTCCTTTTAACAAATGTTCATTGCAGGGGTATTAAATTATCAGAGACAGTGCTTGGTATTGAAGATTCAGAAATGAGTATATATTGCCTTCTTTATGTTAAAACTTTGTGGACTGAGATCAGTATATACGCAGGTACTTAAAATTATAAACAGGTGAAAGGGCCAATAATAAGTTTTCTCTTTTTCTCTCTTCATCTTTTATTAAAAGATTTTTTTAAAAAAATTTTTTAAAATATTTATTTATTTACTTTTTGTTGCCCTTGTTTTCATTGATGTAGCTATTGTTGTTGATGTCATCATTGTTGGATAGGACAGAGAGAAATGGAGAGAGGAGGGGAAGACAGAGAGGAGGAGAGAAAGCTAGACACCTGCATACCTGCATACCTGCTTCGCCACCTGTGAAGCGAACCCCCTGCAGGTGGGGAGCCGGGGGCTTGAACCAGGATCCTTACACCAGTCCTTGTGTTTTGCGCCACTTGCGCTTAACCCACTTGCTACCACCCGACTCCCCTTATTAAAAGATTTTTAAAAATATTTATTTATTTCCTTTTTGTTGCCCTTGTTGTAGTTATTATTGATGTTGTTATTGTTGGATAGGACAGAGAGAAATCAAGAGGAGGGGAAGACAGAGAGGGGGAGAGAAAGATAGACACCTGCAGACCTGCTTCACCTACTGTGAAGTGACTCCCCTGCAGGTGGGGAGCGGGGAGCTCCAACTGGAATCTTTACGCAGGTCCTTGCGCTTTGGGCCATGTGCACTTAACCCGCTCTACGGCCCAACTCCCGTGATATTTATATTCTTTATGGCTCTATCATTGCTGATCTTCTCACTCTATATAATTCTCCAATGATTTCATATCTTCAGGTAAAAAATATCAACTAAATATAGATGGTTTCTTAATCTGTATCTATAGTCCCACTTTATTTCGTGGATTCCAAAGATTAGAAAAGAAAGAAAATTAGTATAGCTACCAAGATTGGGAATATGGTAAAGAATATTTGGGGAAGGGATTTCTGAAAAAGAAGGAGGAGGAGGACCAGCAGCAGAATCTAAAAGGGAATAGGTTGAGTTTGAAATTACCAAGGTATATCCAGGCAAAGAGAATCAAATGACTTTGGAATCCACAGTGGGTTAAGCGCACGTGGCGCAAAACACAAGGACTGGTGTGCCTCCATTATTGTTTCTTTTCCTAAAGATAGTTTTGGTGATTCTATGTATTTTATGGTTACAGATAAATGACTGTAGTTTTTGTTCTATTCTCTTAAAGAAGCTTGGTGGAACGTTGATGGGTATTGCATTAAATTTGTACATGGCTCTGGGGAAAATATTTATTTTGTTGATATTAATTCTTCCAATCCTTGAGCATAGGACATCTTTTCATTTCTTGGTATCATATTCTATTTCCTTGAATAGTGACTTAAAGTTTTCAGTATACAAGTATTTCTCTTCTTTGGTCAGGTTTATTCCTAGGTATTGATTTTGCCACAACAGTGAATGAGAGTGATTTCTGGATATCCTCTTCTTAGGATTTAGTGTTTGCATAAAGGAATGCCTCTGATTTTTGTACATTGATTTTGTAGCCTGACACATTACTATATTGCCTAATAACTTCCAATACTTTACTGCTGGATTCTTTATGTTTTCCTATCTATACTCTCATATCAAATGCAAATAGTGAGAGCTAGACTTCGTCCCTTCCAATCTATATTCCTTTTATTCCTTTCACTTGCCTGATTGCTATGGCAAGAACTTCCGATACTATGTTGAAGAGTAATGGTGATAGTGGGCAGGCCTGTGTAATCCCTGATACGAAGGGGAATGCTTTCAGCTTCTGTCTGTTGAGTATGGTGTTGGCTATAGGTTTGCTATATATGGACTCCGCAGTCTTGAGGAATTTCCCATATATTCCCATTTTTGTAGTGTTTTGAGAATGAATGGGTGTTGGATTTTGTCAAAGGCTTTCTCTGCATCTATTGAGATAATCATGTGGTTTTTGGTTTTGCTTTTATTGACGTGGTGAATGACACTGATTGACTTACGTATGTTGAACCAGCCTTGCATTCCTCAGATAAATCTCACTTGGTTATGATGCACAATCTTTTTGATATACTGCTGTATATGGTTGGCCAGGATCTTGTTCAATAGTTTGGCAACTATGTTGAGATGTTGAGCGATATTGGTCTGTAATTTTCCCTTTTTGTTGTGTCCCTATCTGCTTTTGGTATCAGGGTGATCTTGGCTTCATATAGGTGGAAGGGAATGTTCTGTTTCTTTAATCTTGTGGAAAAGCTTTAGAAATATAGGTATTAATGGTTTCTGAAGGTTTTATGGAATTCGTTTGTGAAGCCATCTGGTCCAGAACTTTTGTTGTTGGGAAGATTCTTAATAACTGTTTCAATTTCTTTTTCTGTGATTGGTGTATTTAGGTTTTGTAGTTCTTCTTGGTTCAGTTTTGGAAGGGTATATGTTTCTAGGAATTATTCCTTTTCTCTCAGATTCTCTAGCTTGGTGTCATACAGTTTTTTTGTAAATGTTTCGCATGATTTTCTGGATTTCTGTGGTATCCGCTGTGATACTGCCTCTATTATTTACAATTCTATTATTTGAGTCTTTTCTTTTCTTTTTTTTTAGTGTCTGGCTGGGGGTTTGTCAATTTTTTAAATTTTTTCAAAGAATCAACATTTGGCTTCATTGATTTTTTTGTATGGTTCTCTTATTTTTGATGTAATTTATTTCTGCTCTAATTTTAGGGATTTCTCTCATTTTGGTTGCTTTAGGGTGCTTCTAAATCCCTATTGTGTGAAGTAAGGTAATTTATTTGAGCTTTTTCTTGTTTTCTAATGTGAGATTCAATGGCTATGAATTTCCCTCTCAGTACTGCTTTAGCTGTTTCTCAAATATTTTGATAGCTTGTGTCTTCTATTTCATTTTTTTCCAGGAACATTTGAATTTCTTGCTTGAATTCCTCTTTGATCCAGCAATTATTATTTAAAAATTTTTTTGTTATATTTATTTATTCATTGGATAGAGACAGCCAGAAATCGAGGGGGAAGGGGGTGATAGAGAGGAAGAGAGACAGAGAGAGACCTGCAGCCCTGCTTCATCACTTGCAAAGCTTTCCCCTTGCAGGTGGGGACCGGGGGCTCAAACTCAGGTCCTTGTGCACTGTAAAGTGTGTGCTTAACCAGGTGCACCACCACCTGGACCCGACCCAGTGATTATTAAGCAACATTTTGTTGAGTTTTCAAACTTTGTGACCTTTAGTAATTTTCTGTTTTTTGTTGAATGTTAGCTTTACTCCACTATGGTCTGAGAACATACTTGTGATTATTTCAGTGCTTTTGTATTTATTAATACTGTCTTTGTGGCCTAAGGTGTGTTCTATCCTTGAGGATGTGCTGTGTGGATTTGAAAAGAATATGTATTCCAGTTTTTTTGGGGTGAAGAACTCTGAAAATGTCCAGGAGATCTAGTGTCTTCATCTCTTGGTTTAATTCTCTTATTTCTTCGTTGATTTTCTGCTTCATCGATCTGTCTAAGTGTGAGAGCGTGGTATTGATGCCTCCCACTCTTATTGTATTACTATTGATGTGTTTTTGTTGTTCTTTCAATAGGTGTTTGATGATGTAGGTGGGCTCTCATTGGGTGTATATATGTTAATAATAGTTAAATCTTCTTGGTTTATTGATCCTCTAATCTTTATGTAATGGCCTTGTCTATCTTTTATTACTTTATTTAATTTAAAGTCTATTGTGTCAGAGATGAGAATGGCTGTTCCTGCCCTTTTTTGTGTGTTCCTTTAGCCTGTATGATAGTTTTCCATCCTTTCACTTTAAGTCTGTGTTTGTCTTGTCAGGTGGGATTCTTGCAAGCAGCATATGGTTCGGCTGTATTTTCTGATCCATCCTCCCACTCTGTGCCTTTTAATGGGTGAATTTAAGCTATTGGCATTTATTGATATTACAACTTTAATGTGTCATACTGCCATTATTCAACATTTTTAAATTTTCTCTGCTATATGGCAAGTATTATGGTGATGTTTGTTTAATAAGAGGTATTTTAGAACCTTTTTCAGGGCAGGCTTGGTGATGGTTGCCTCCTTTAACTGTTGCTTCTCTGAGAAGGTTTTGATCCCTCCATCTAGTCTGAATAAAAGTCTAGCAGGACATATAATCCTTGGTCGAAACCCTTTTTCACTGAGGGCTTGATAAATATCTTGCCATTCTTTTCTGGCTTTTAGAGTCTGAGTGGAGAAGTTTTCTGATAGTCTTATGGGTTTTTCCCTGTATGTGAGTTTTTGTTTTTCTCTTGTAGCCTTTAGAATCCTTTCATTATTCTTACTTATTTTCATTGTAACTATGATGTGTCTTGGTGTCTTCAGGTCTGGGCTGATTCTGTTTGAGACTCTCTGGGCCTCTTGAATCTTAATGTCCTTTCTGTTGTTCAGGACTGGGAAGTTTTCTTTTATTATTTCCTCTAGAATGTTTACTTCCCCTTCCTCTCTTTCTTCCTCTGGCAGGCCAATTATGTTAATATTAGTTCTTTTGAGATCACCCCATATGTCTCTGTTGTTATTTTCATAGTCTCTTAATCTCTTTTTGTGCTCTTTTACCTCTTTCTTAGTTTTCTCTAGCTCATCCTCTGTCTGGCTAATTCTGTTTTCTGCTTTTGTTAGCCTACTTTCCCTTCCCTCAGTTTCTTTCTTCAGTTCAGTTATAGTATTATCTTGTTCTGCTAATTGACCTTTTAGTTCAGCCATTTCAGCTTTCAGTTCTCTAATTACCTTGAGGTAGCTAGTATTTTCCTTGAGGATCTCATCTGTTGTTTCCTTACTTCTGATAGCCTTTCCTCCATAGTTGTCTTCATTTCTGTGATTATTAGGTTTACTATTGCTTGCATACTTTTCTTATCTATGGTTACTTCTGACTGATTTGGAGTTTCTTCTAGGCTGCTGTCTTAATTCATTATGGTTGCAGTTTTATTTGCTCTTGATTTAACCATTTTCTTTTTATTGATGTGTTTTTTAAATTTTTCTGTTCTTTCATTCTTCAGTTGTTGTGTTTTGAGTACAAGCCACACTATATTAAATACCTTTATGACAAATGCAATCACAAACCTCAGAAATTACAACAATAGTAAGTTAAGCAAGGATTGATGCAGTTTAACCAATACTAGTTAGCCAAAAAACACCTCCAGTACAAGAAAAAATAAGCAAACAAATCCAAAAAAAAAAAGAGAGAGAAAGGGAAAAAAGCAAAGCAAGAAGAGACAGTTATGCAAATCTACTGTCCACCCTAAATTCTAGGGATAGTAAGTGTATAAATGATAGTAGAGAAGACACACACACACACACACACACACACACACACACACTCCACTCCAAGTCAGAGTTATTCCACAAAATAATTCTCAAAGGAATGTCATTGAATTCAGAAAGCAAAAGAAGGAAGAAAAAAAAGAAGCAGTGAAAGGAAAGAGTTTTTTTTTTTTTTTTGATTTAGGTAGATAGGAGAGAAAAAGGAGGCTGGAAGGAAGAGGGAGAGAGAAACAAGTTTCTCTCAAAATGGATAGGACACCAAGTCACCTATGGAAAAAGCAACAGCAGTTAATTTTGGTCAAGCTGAAGAGAATGGAAAAGGGACACACACATATAATATTAGTAATAATAAAATAAAATAGAGTAAAAATTCTGACAGTCAGTCTGTAGCTTGGACCACTCCAGATTGTCTGCACACAGCCTGGTCCCTTTCCTAAACCAAAAAAAAAAAGTATAAGAAATATTAAAAAAAAAAAAAGAACTCCAGGTAGTCTTTCCCAGGCAGGGCTGAGGCACTGATTGGTCAGGTATTCTGTCACTCAAATAGAGGTCCAGCCCCCTTCAAAAAGAAAAGAAAAATAAAAGGCTTAGAATGACACCTCTGCTGAGCCATGGAATCTTGGTAAAGAAAATAACACCACAGGAAGCCTGCTAGGAGCAGCTGGCCAGTACCTGGGGGCTGGTTCTGGGGAGGAGTGGGGGGAGGGTGAGTTCAGAAATAATTAAGCCAAAGATTTTCCTTTCTTTGTCCTTTTGACCTCTGTTTGCCAGTCGAAGAGTGAGTTATAGAACTATTTTTTAGTGTCACCCTGATCACCTCTTATTCACCCTTCCCACTGAAGGCCCAGATATTTCCTTCTCCAGGGAATCCCAGGTTGTAAGCTGCTTCTTTCTGGAGCTCACACCAGGTGTTGTCTCCAAGTCACCATCTTGGCTTCAACCCCTTATACTTTGGTGTATGGCATGTAAAGATCTGCTATTCTCTAAGGGGTCTCTTTGTTTGGATAGAGATTTCTTTTGCTGTGAAGAAGATTTTTAATTTGATGTAGTCCCATTTCTTTAAATTCTTCTTTGTAATTGGGTTTGTATCATTGAAGATTACTTTAAAATTTAGATGGAAAAGAGTTGTGCTAATATTTTCCTCTAAGTTTTTGATAGTTTCTGGTCTAACGTTCAAGCCCTTGATCTATTTGGAATTTACTTTTGTATTTGGTGAGATATAGTGGTTCAGTTTCGTCCTTCTGTATGTTTCAGTTGATTTTTTCCAGCATCATTTGTTGAAGTGACTTTCCTTTCCCCATTTAATTTTTTATATTTATTTATTTATTTTCCCTTTTGTTGCCCTTGTTTTTTATTGTTGCTGTAGCTATTATTGTTGTTGTTATTGATGTCATCATTGTTAGATAGGACAGAGAGAAATGGAGAGAGGAGGGGAAGGCAGAGGGGGGGAGAGAAAGATAGACACTTCAGACCTGCTTCACTGCCTGTGAAGCAATTCCCCTGCATATGGGGAGCCTGGGGCTAGAACTGGGATCCTAACTCAGGTCATTGCACTTTGTGCCACGTGTACTTAACCCGCTGCACTACCGCCTGACTCCCTCCTTTCCCCATTTAATAATCTGGATATCTTTGTCAAAGATGTCTGTAGGTATGGCAGAATGTGTAGAAGCTTTTTAGTTTGATGCAGTCCCATTTGTTTACTCTTGTTTTCAGCTCATATGCCCATGGGCTTGAGACTCGAAATATATCTTTGAGGTTAATGTCCTGCTGTGTTTCACTGATGTTTTCTTCTATGTATTTCATAATTTCAGTAATATTATCTAGGCTTTGATCTATTTTGAGCTAATTTTGGTACATGGTGTTAAATGATAACCTAGTATTATTTTTCTACGTGTGGTTGTCCAGTTTTCCTAGCACCATTTGTTGAAGAGAACTTTTCCTCAGTGAATGGTTTTAGCCCCTTTGCTATATATAAGGCAACTGTTTATGCATTTTTTTCTGAACTCTTAATTCAGTTCCATTAGTCTTAGTGGCCATTTATTCAATATATTCCAGTTCCATGCTGTTTTACTTACTTATGCTTTGCAGTATGAACTGAAGTTGAGATTCCTCCATTTTTCCTTTCCTTTCCTTTTCTTTTCTTTTCTTTTCTTTTCTTTTCTTTTCTTTTCTTATCTTTTCTTTCCTTCTTTCTTTTAAAATATATATATTTATATTTATTTTTCCCTTTTTGTTGCCCTTGTTTTCTATTGTTGTAGTTATTATTGTTGCTGATGTCGTCGTTGTTAGATAAGACAGAGAGAAATGGAGAAAGGAGGGGAAGACAGAGGGGAGAGAAAGACAGACACCTGCAGACCTGCTTCACTGCCTGTGAAGCGACTCCCCTGCAGGTGGGGAGCCGGAGGGTCGAACAGGGATCCTTAGGCTGGTCCTTGCCTTTGCACCACATGCTCTTAACCCACTGCGCTACTGCCGACTTCCTTCCTTCCTTCCTTCCTTCCTTCCTTCCTTCCTTCCTTCCTTCCTTTCTTTCTTTCTTTCTTTCTTTCTTTCTTTCTTTCTTTCTTTCTTTCTTTCTTTCTTACTTTTTTCATAAGCGCTTTGGATATCCATGATCTTTTATTTTATTTATTTTTTGTAGTTTGACAGAAAGCCTAGTATTAGTTGTTCAATTTCCTGAAGAATGTCATTGGGATTTTGATATGAATTGTCAAGAACCTGCAGACTGTTTTCTGTTGGCTGGCCATTTTAACAACATTTTTTCTTCCATTTCATGAACAAGGTATGTTCTTCCATTTCTTTGTGTCATTTTCTACTTCTCCTTAACAGTGCCTTATTGTTTTTATTGTAAAGGTCTTTCAGTTTCTTTGTGAGATTCATTACAAGGTAAGTTGTCTTTTTGGGTTTGACTGTAAATAGGATAGAACCCATCAATTTCTTTTCCACTTACTGCTAATTTATATATAGAAACACTACAGGTTTTTATGTATTGATTTTCTATCCTATTTCTCTGAATTTGTTAACTATTTCCAGTAGTATTTTTGGTGGAGTTTTTGTGATTATATAGGTATAATATCATGTCATCAGCAAATAGTTTTATTTTTTCATTTCCAATATGTATATCTTTTATATATTTTTCTTGTCTGATTGTAGTGGCAAGAGCATCTAGGACAACGTTAAATAGTAGTGGTAATAGTGGAAAACCTTTTGTAATTCTGTATTTTAGGGGAAAGCTTTCAGTTTTTCTCCACTGAGTATGGTACTAATTGTGGGTTTGTCATAAATGACTTATATTAAATGGAGGAAGTTTCCTTCCGTTCTTAATTTTTGAAGGGTCTTTATCATAAATTGAAGTTTGATCTTGTCAAATGCCTTTTCTGCTTCAATTGATGAAAACATGTGATTTTTATCTATTTCATCTAGGTTGCCATTGCAATGGAAGCAAAGAAGCTAAGGGTTAACTTTTCAAGAGAGAAACAAGGGATAATTCTTAGTTTAAGAAATATATGGGTGGTGACAATCTTCCCCTTGCTCTCAGCATAAAAATGGCTTTCTAGTGCTGTAATTAAAGCGGCCTTGTTCAGCAGTCTTAGAATATGCTACTTCAGGAATTGGGTGGTAGCACAGCAGGTTAAGCTCAGGTGGTGCAAAGTGCAAGGCCCAGAAGGATCCCAGTTTGAGCCCCTGGCTCCCCACCTGCAGGGGAGTCATGGTGAAGCAGGTCTGCAGGTGTCTATTTTTTCTCTCCCCTTCTCTGTCTTCCCCTCCTCTCACTATTTCTCTTTGCCCTATCCAACAATGACGACAACAATAATAACTACAACAATAAGACAACAAGTGCAAAAAAAGGGAATAAATAAATAAAAATAAAAAAATTTAAAAAGAATATGCTACTTCTGCCTATGAGTCTACTGATAACCCAAATAAGTTGTACTTTCTTTCTACAGAAAAGAAAAATAATGTACAAGGACCAGGGTTTGAGGCCCTGGTCCCCACCTGCAGGGGGAAAACTTTGCAAGTGGTGAAGCAGTGCTCCAGGTGTCTCTCTGTCTCTCTTCCTCTCTATTACATCCTTCCCTCTCAATTTCTGGCTGTCTCTATACAATAAATAAATAAATACAGAAAATTTAAAAATAAAAAAGAAAAAGGAATCTGAACTGTTAAGATTGTTGCTATGAGTTAACATGGGAAAGTCGATAACTATTAAATGAACAAGTGTCATTATAATCAGGGCTCAGTCATTTGTGGACACGAGACTGGCTGGGTCTGCTGACATAATAAACACTGCTTCCTGAATTTAAGCCTTGGTTGTCCTGTCTCCCTGTCTGAGAATCTAATAACAAGATGTTCAACAATATTTATACACCTTTCCCATATTTGGGAGCTACTCTCTTCCCTGATCCAGCTTTCTGGTCCTTTTTCCAGCCATGACATCATCTCCCTCTCCCAAGACAGTAACTTGGATCCACCTGCATATCAGATTTCAGGCTCAGGGGAAAGAAAGAAAGAGAGAGAGAGAGAGAGAGAGCGAGCGAGCGAGAGAGAGAGAGAGAGAGAGGAAATTAGTATAGCCACAGGCCCTTTGGAATATAAGTAAAATATTTCTACTAGCTATCTACAAAACGGAGACCACCCCTCAACTCTTCATCTGCACTATTCCAGCATTTACGTTCATGATTGGTCAACAATTTGTTTGGCTTTGTATGTTAACTCTCTTTTCAGCCACCAGGTTCCAGATGCTAGCATGATGCCAACCAGACTTCCCTGAACAGACAGTCCCACCAATGTGTCCTGGAGCTCCTATTCCCCAGAACCCCTCCCCACTAGGGAAAGAGAGAGTCAGGCTGGGAGTATGGATCCACCTGTCAATGCCCATGATCAGCGGAGAAGCAATTACAGAAGCCAGACCTTCCACCTTCTGCATCCCAGAAGGACTTTGGGTCCGTACTCCCAGAGGGTTAAATTATAGGAAAGCTATCAGAGGAGGGAATGGGATACGGAGTTCTGGTGGTGGTTGTACCCCTCTTATCCTATGGTTTTGTCAGTGTTTCCTTTTTGTAAATTAAAAATACAATAAAAAACACACACACAAATACTATCTTCATAATATTCTCCTATAATTCTATTTGATTCCCCATCATCAGTTGTAGTTTCAATTTTTCATTCTTTACTGTTTTATTCAGTTTTATCTTTTATTTTAAAAATATTATTAAATTTACTAAGCTTTTTTAATATTTAGTTTTTTATGACTATTTTGGAATATTATACTCTAGTACTATCTATATCTATATATCTATATCTATCTATAGCTGAATTTTTCTAATCAGAGAAGGAGAGAAGACCAGCGAATCACTCTGGCACATGATGAGAATCCAATACCTTATTTTTCTTTTATTTTGTTGGGCTTCAATGTTTAACAATATAGTCTTTAATGCATAGGCACAAGCAGATCTTAATATTTCTTCATCTAGTCCCTTTTCATCCTCCCAGGAGTCCTTTGCTTTGATGCCCTACACCACACCCAGTAAAAGTTTTACCTTATGTTCTGTGCTGTTAATTCCATCTGTAAGTGAGATCATTCTGTACAGATCTCTCTTTATCTGGCTAAGCTCACTCAACATGATGCCTAGGAGTTTTCACCATGATATAGCAAACATAATGACTTCATTTTTAATAGGTTCATAGTATTCCGTTAGATGTATGTAGCACAAATTTCTTAGCCATTTTTCTGTTGGTTGCTTCCAATCTGGGCTATTACAAACTGTTGCTGTGAACATTGGTGAGCATAGATCTTTTTAGACAGGTATTTTTTATTTTCACTAAGTGCTTAAGAAAAAGATTGCTGAATGATAAGATAGGTATATTTCTAGTGTTCTGATGGATTTCCAGACTGCTTCCCATGGTACTGAGACAAACTTTTTTTTTTTTTTTTAACAACCAGTGGTTTTTAATCTTTATTTTTAAAATTTTTTATTTATAAAAGGAAACATTGACTAAATGATAGGATAAGAGGAGTACAACTTCACACAGTTTCCATCACCAGAACTCTGTATCCCATCCCCTCCCCTGATAGCTTTCCTATTCTTTATCCCTCTGGGAGTATGGAACCAAGGTCCTTGTGGGATGCAGAAGGTGGAAGGTCTGGCTTCTGTAATTGCTTCCCTGCTGAACATGGGCGTTGACAGGTCTATCCATACTCCCAGTCTGTCTCTCTCTTTCCCTAGTGGGGAAGGGCTCTGGGGAAGCAGAGCTTCAGGAAATACTGAGACAAACTTCTATACCTACCTACAGTATAGGAGTTTTCTTTACCCCCACAACTTCTCCAACAGTTGGTATTTGTCTTTTCTAAAGCATGACATTCTCATGGGTGTAAAGTGGTATCTCATTGTTGTTTTTATTTGCATTTTCCTGACAATCAGTGACTTAGAGCATTTTTTTCAAATGTCCTTACTTTTAAAAAATTTTCTTATTTATAAAATAGAAATATTGACAATAGGATAAGAGGGGTACATTTCCACACTATGTCCACCCCCAGAGATCCATATCCAATACTTGATAGCTTCTCTATTGTTTATCCCTCTAGTAGTATGAACCCAGGACCATTGTGGGGTGCAGAAGGTGGGAGGTCTGGCTTCTGTAATTGCTTCCCCACTGAACATGGGCATTGATAGTTTGATGCATACTACCAGCCTGTCTCTCTTTCCCTAGTGGGGAAGGGATCTGGGGAGCTGGGGCTCCAGGATACATTGGTGGGGGTGTCTTCCCAGTGAAATCAGGTTGGCATCATGATAGTATCCGGAACCTGGTGGCTGAAAAAGAGTTAAGATATAAAGCAGAACAAATTGTTGACTAATCATGAACCTAAGGACAATAATATTGCAGATGGAGATTGGGGTCTCAGTTTTGAAAAAAACTAGTTGGTCTATTTTAGGTATATTACAGAAAGCCCATGACTTTACTAGTTTTTGCCTTCACCTGACATCTAATATGCAGGTGGACCGAGGTTATTGTCTTGGGAGATGGTGTCAAAGTTGGAAAAATGACCAGAAAGCTGGATCAGGGAAGAGAGTAGCTCCCAAAATGTGGGGAAAGTATATAAATATTGTCAACTGTAAATCTCATAGATTTGATTTAATCATCACTTTCTCTCCCCCCTCCCTGTCGTTGGTCTAGTTAGTGGTTTAAGTATTTTATTTATCCTTTGAAGAACCACTGCTTAGTGTCACTAACCTGTTAAACCATCTCTTTGGGTTTTATTTCATTGATTTCTGCTATGTCACTCCCTCTGGTTCTTCCTTTTCAAGTTGTCTGATAGTTGTTTTTCAGTTCCTTATTCCTCCAGCTTCAACTCCCCTCCACCTGAAGGATACCATATCATCTATTTTAGTGCAGAGTAGTTTTTCATTAAATATATGTCCCATAACTTCTTTATTCAGTCATCTATGGGTACCTAGAATGCTTCCACTCTCCAACAATTGTAAATAAAGCAGGTATGAATATAGAGGCACATATGTCTCTTTTTAATTTTTTTATATTTATTTTATTTATTTATTCCCTTTTGTTGCCCTTGTTGTTTTTATTGTTGTAGTTATTATTGTTGTTGTCATTGTTGGATAGGACAGAGAGAAATGGAGAGAGGGAGTGGAAGACAGAGAGGAGGAGAGAAAGATAGACACCTGCAGACCTGCTTCACCGCCTGTGAAGTGACTCCCCTGCAGGTGGGGAGCCGGGGTTCGAACCGGGATCCTTATGCAGGTCCTTGTGCTTTGCGCCACCTGCACTTAGCCCGCTGCACTACAGCCCGACTCCCACACATATGTCTCTTTTCAATTTGTGTTTACCTATCTTAAGAGTGGTATTACAACATCATAAGGTATGTCCACTTTTATTTAAGGACTCTTCATACTATTTTCCAAGGGAATCCATAGGCTTTCATTGCCATTAAGAGGGTAGCAGACTTCCCTTTCTCCATAACTTGCCAAAACCTGCCATTTCCTTTTTTCATGTAGGCAGTTATAACTGGTGTGATGTGCTATTTCATTGTTGTTGTAATCTGAATTTCTTTAATTATAAGTAAAGTGGAGCATTTCTTGATATGCATGTGGGTCATCTGTTTAATTTCTTTAGAAAACTGTCTATTCTGGGGCCAGGTGGCGGTGCACCTGGTTGAGCACACATGTTACAGTGTGCAAGGACCCAGGTTCGAACTCCTGGACCCCACCTGCAGGTGGAAAGTTTCACAAGTGGTGAAGCAGTGCTGCCGGTGTCTTTCTGTCTCTCTCCCTCTCTATCACCCCCTTCCCTCTCAATTTCTGTCTCTATCCAACAAATAAAGATTAAAAAAATGAAAAATATCTATTCATATTGTACTCACTTTGTTTTTTAATATATATATGTATATCAATGTTTTATTTATAAAAAGGAAACATTGACAAAACCATAGGATAAGAAGGGTACAGCTTCGAACAATTCCCACTACCAGAACTCTGTATCCCAGACCCTCACCTGATAGCTTTCTTATTCTCTGGGAGTATGTACCCAAGGTCATTGTGGGACCTCTGTATCCCTCTAGATCTAAGCTCATATTCTGTGGTCATGAGTAGGAACATTCCAAGCTGCCCCAATATCGACCCATCTTCCTCAGGTGTAGCATAGAGTATGTTGTCCATCCTGTCTTCCAGGGATGGAACATTCCCTACCACTGTTGATCCAAGTTGAAGGCAGGGAACTATGGGGACCCACAAAGGGGTCTATTTTGTTGTTCCTGATAAAAATTACCGGCAACAATGAAGAGAGGGATTTATTCGAGGTCTAGGACCATTAAGTCTGTTTGGGAATCTCAGGACTTCCGGAGTAGGCCCCAGCTGATGGAATGGCCTGATAGTGACTAAAGAGTCATCATGAAAGTATGCCAGTCTCTTGCCCTTATTCAGCTTTTGCAGTCCTTGCTTTGCTAAGGTTAGCTTTGGAGTGAGTGAGAGAACTATAATAGGAAGTAGATGAGGAGGGTATCTAAGTAGACACTACTTTATTATGAACTTGACACTGACTCACTAAAAACTAGTGTGTATTTTTGCTTTCAGGTATATATTTTGCCCTAATTTATGGATACATGTGAACATATGCTCTATCTTATGGGACCTGATCTATATCTAGGTTTTGGGACTTTGTTAGGAAGTGAACCATCTGGAATGGAATTAGAGAATACCATGAAAGGAAAGGGCTCACCCAAGTAATGAGGGTGAAAGGTTGGCATTCCATGCCTGATGTCTTTGGACACAGTCCGAAGTGAAGCATGCTGAGGTGGTACTCGTTGCATTGATTAAGTTGGGATCGGTGGATGCAATATCATTTGTTATGAATTGAGAGAAGCATGCAGGAAAGTGAGCCCCACCCCAGAGGTTCCAGTACTGGGGGAAATATAGGCTCTATAGTGGAAGCGGAAGGTTCCTGCTGTCTTAGGGTTTAAGAAGACAATAGCTAGTTATTGCAATAATCACATTGCTTGGCAATTAGGTTAACTTTGAAAAATCCCTTTTTAGGATTTGCTGTATCATACACACCCTCACCATATTTTATGTCCTTTGACATTATTTATATATAGCTATACCAACGATTACTTTTGTTCTTCCTGGACTAAGCTTTTAAGAGAGTCAACATATCAAAGACTCAGCCTATGTATTAAAAAAGTCTGTGCTTTAAAAAGATTTAGACATTCAATCAGTTTTTCCCCTCATATGACTTAAATAGTGATTTATATGATTATAAATGAATAGGAGTGTACATAAACACTATTCCCACCACCAGAAGACAGTGTTCCATACTATCCCCCATCCCCCATAACCCCCTGCCTCATGAAACTGAACATCCACCCTCACCCTCAACCCGGGGTTTTTACTTTGGTGCCATACTACAAATTTAGTTAGATCCTCCTTTGAGTTTCTCTTTCTGTTACTGTTTCTCAACTTCTATTTTTGAGTGGGATCATCCCATAATCGTCTTTTTCTTTCTGATTTACATCACTTAGCATAATTCCTTCTAGCTCCATCCAAGATGGGTCAGAGAAGGTGGGTTCATTGTTCTTAATAGCTGCATATTATTCCTTTGTGTATATATACCACAGCTTTCTCAGCCACTTATCTGTTGTTGGGCACCTGGGTTGCTTCCAGGTTTTAGCTATTATGAATTGTGCTGCTATGAACATAGATGTACACATTTCTTTTTGGATGGGTATTATGGAGTCCTTGGGGTATATCCCCAAGAGAGGAATTAATGGGTCATATGAAATGTTCTTGTCTAGCCTTGTGAGAGTTCTCCAGACTGGTCTCCATAGAGGCTGGTACAATTTACATTCCCACTAGAAGTGCAGAAGGGTTCCTCTGTCCCCACAGCCTCTCCAACATTTGTTGCTGCTGTCCTTTTTGATGCTCACAGGAGTGAGGTGGTATCTCATTGTTGTCTTTATCTGCATTTCTCTGACAATCAGTGAACTGAGGCAATTTTCCGTATGTTTGTTAACCTTTTGAATCTCCTCTGTAGTGAATGTTCTGTTGACATCCTCTGCCCATTTTTGGATGGGGTCATTTGCTTGTTTGGTGCTAAGTTTGCTGAGCTCTTTTTATATTTTGGTTACTAGCCTCTTGTCTGATGTATGTCATTTGAAAATCTCCTATTCTGTGAGAGGTCTCTCTGTTTTTGTGATAGTTTATTAGGATGTGCAGAAGATTTTCAATTTGATGTAATCCCATTGGTTTGTTTCTGCTTTAGTCTTCCTTGCGGCCTCTTCGACCTTCTACGACTCCATTACTGTTGGAACTATTCAGCTCGTCAACATATATAAGCCTCCCAGTGCCTCATGGGATAATGAGGTCCTGCCTAGCCCGAATCAACCAGCCGTTTACGTTGGAGACTTTAATAGTCATCACCAAGACTGGGGATATTCCTCCACTCGTGCTGACGGCTCTATCTTAGCCGACTGGGCTTCAGCAAATGACCTCTCCCTATTATACGATCCCAAACAGCCAGGCTCTTTTCACAGTGCTAGATGGAATAAAGACTTGTCACCTGACCTGTGCTGGATTAGCACAGTCAACGGCCAAGCCTTTCCCGCTACGAGAAAAGTTCTCAAGATCTTCCCGCACAGTCATCACCGCCCAGCTATCATCCCCACTGATTCTGTGCTCGGAGAAACTAAGATGGAACTTCTGGAAAGCAAACTGGTGTCTGTTCAGTGATCTTACCAACAAATCTATTCCTGCAATCCCAATGAACTCTATCCCCTCTGAAGATTCCTACAGGCGCTTCCGCCAAGCCATCTTCAAAGCAGCTTCCCACGCCATTCCTCGTGGGAGACGTGCTAACTATACGCCTTGTCTTGATGCTGAATGCGAGCAACTACTAAAGCAGTATGATGAGTCGGGCGACCCAGATGTGGCTGACCATCTCATTACCTCCCTGGATGCAGCACGCCAAGCCCGCTGGCAACAACTCACGGAAAGTCTGAACTTCACCCACTCAACCAGGAAGGCCTGGAAGCTTCTTCACAGATAGGTGCCGGTAGCAAACCCCCTCCCGTCTCCCATCCTCCCATATCTCCAAACTCAGTGGCCAGTCACCTAACTCAAGTTGGACGTGCTAAGATGGACCCAGTCTGGAAAAGAGAAATTTCCCATGAGTGGTCATCCCACTTCCGGTTATCTTGTCCATCTCCAAAACTCTCTCCCTTTACACTGTCTGAACTGGAAGACACTTTGAAGAGAGTTAAACCGGGAACAGCTGCTGGCTATGATAACATCACCCCAGAACTCATTCTTAACCTGGGTCCCGCGGCAAAGAAGTGGCTCGCTTCATTCCTGTCCCACATCTTGGAATCTGAGTCTATGCCCAAAGTTTGGTGTCGTGCGAAGATCATAGCGGTTTTGAAACCAAAGAAAGACCCAACACTGGCCGCCAGCTATAGACCAATTTCTCTCCTCTCCGTGTGTTACAAACTCCTTGAGAGGCTGCTTCTGTCACGTATTTCTCATCTTACAGAGAAATTCCTATCACCCACCCGGGCTGGTTTCTGCCCAGGAAGATCTACCTGCGAACAAGCCCTGGCCCTCTCAACTTACATTGAAAATGGATTCCAGAAGAATTTAAAGACGGGTGCTGTCTTTGTTGATCTCACAGCAGCCTATGACACAGTCTGGCACTGTGGTCTCCTGGTCAAGATCTCAAGATGCCTGCCTCCATGGGTGGCCAACACTATATCGTTTCTTCTCCAAAACAGAAGATTCCGGGTACATCTGGGTGACAAGTCTAGCAGATGGAGACTTGTCTCAAGTGGCCTCCCCCAGGGCTCTGTTCTGGCTCCTACGCTATTTAATATTTACATCAATGACCTCCCAGAAACTTCTTTAAGGAAGTTCATCTACGCCGATGACATCTGCTGTGCAACTCAGGCATCCAAGTTCGACATCCTCAAGGAAACACTCACGAAAGACATGTCTCTGATATCTGATTACTGTAAAAAATGGCGACTAATTCCTAGCACTGTCAAAACGGTATCATCTGTTTTCCATCTACACCATGCCTCGGCCTCACGTGAGCTTAATGTGCAGCTTGGCGATACAAGAATCCGGCATGAAGCCCAGCCAGTCTATCTTGGCATTACTCTCGATCGCACTCTGTCATTTCACAAACATCTCATAGAAACTGCAGCAAAGGCGGGCACGAGGAATAACATCATTGCAAGACTGGCCAGCTCCTCATGGGGCACGAACGCTTCCACACTACGATCATCATCTCTGGCATTGTGCTATTCCACTGCAGAATACTGTGCCCCAGTATGGTTCCGTAGCCCCCATGTCCACTTGGTCGATTCCAAATTATATTCCTCCATGAGGATCATTTCTGGAACCATACGTTCCACCCCGGTTCCATGGCTGCCAGTTCTTAGCAACATCGCCCCGCCAGATAGTCGTCGGGATGCGGCATCATCTAAGTTCATTTCCCACGTCTACGCTAGACCGGACCTGCCAATATACGCGGATATCTTCGCCCACCCTGTTCAACGCTTGATGTCTCGTCACCCAATCTGGTCCCCTACGCCTACACTGAACTTCTCTGTTCCAGTCTCTTGGAAACAGAGCTGGCACTCAGCTGAGGTAAAGAACAAACACCTCATCACAGACCCCTGCAAGCGTCAACCCGGCTTTGACCTAGCACGTTATGATTGGGCCCTCCTCAATCGCTATTGAACAGGCCATGGCCGGTGCGCCGCTATGTTCCATTGCTGGGGAGCCAGAGACGACCCGAACTGCCCCTGCGGCTCCAGAAAGACTATGACCCACATAGTCAACGACTGCCACCTCTCCAGATTCAAAGGAGGTCTTGAAACTTTACATCAGGCTCAACCTGATGCTGTTGACTGGCTACGGAAGAAGGGCAAATGCTAGAAGAAGAAGAAGTCTTCCTTGCAATTTTGTTTGTTTCATCAAAGATGTCCTTGAGGTTTATGTGGGAACGTGTTCCACCAATGATTTCCTCTAAGTACTTGATAGTTTCTGGTCTAACATCCAGGTCCTTGATCCATTTGGTGTTGATTTTTGTTTCTGGTGAGATTAATTTGGTTCAGTTTCATTCTTCTGCATGTTTCAACCAGGTTTTCTTCCCAGCACCACTTATTGAAGAGAGCCTCCTTCTTCCATTTAATGCTTTGGGCCCCCTTATCAAAGATTAGATGTCCACAGGTGTGGGGGTTTAGTTCTGGGTTTTCAATTCTGATCCACTGGTCTGTGTGCCTATTTTTGTTCCAGTACCAGGCTGTTTTGATGATGGTGGCTTTATAATATAGTTTGAGATCTGGGAGTGTGATGCCTCCATTTCTGTTTCTTTTCCTAAAGATGGTTTTGGCAATTCTAGGTGTTTTCTGGTTCCAGATAAATGACTATACTTTCTGTTCTATTATCTGAAAGAAGCTTGGTGGAACTTTGAAGGATATCATGTTAAATTTGTATAAGGCTCTGGGGAGAATATTCATTTTAATGATATTTATTCTTCCAATCCATGAGCATGGGATGTCTTTCCTTTTCTTGGTATCATTTTCTATTTCCTTGAATAGTGACTCATAATTTTCAGTTTACAAGTCTTTCCCTTCATTGGTCAGGTTTATTCCTTGGTATTTTATTGATTTTGCTGCAACAGTGAATGGGAGTGAGTTCTCAATGTCTTCTTCTTCAGATTTAGTGTTTTAATAAAGAAATGCCACTGATTTTTGTACATTGATTTTGTAGCCTGACACCTTGTTATATTGCCTAATAACTTGCAGTACTTTACTGCTGGATTCTTTAGGTTGTCTTTTTTTTGTATGCTATCATATCATCTGCAAATAGTGAGAGCTTGACTTCTTTGCTTCCAATCTATATTCCTTTTATTCCTTTCACTTGCTTGATTGTTATGGAAAGAACTTCCAGTACTATGTTGAAGAGTAATGGGCAGCCATGTGTAGTCCTTGATATGAAGGGGAATGCTTTCAGCTTCTGTCTATTGAGTATGGTGTTGGCTGTAGGTTTGCTATATATGGACTCCACTGTCTTGAGGAATTTCCCATCTATTCCCATTTTTGAAGTGTTTTGAGCATGAATGGGTGTTGGATTTTGTCAAAGGCTTTCTCTGCATCTATTGAGATAATCATGTGGTTTTTGGCTTTGCTTTTATTGATGTGGTGAATGACATTGATTGAGTTACATATGTTGATCCAGCCTTGCATTTCTGGGATAAATCCCACTTGGTCATGATGAACAATCTTTTTGATATACTGCTTTATCTGGTTGCCCAAGGTCTTGTTTAATATTTTGGCATCTATGTTCATCAGAGCTATTGGTCTATAATTTTCCTTTTTTGTTGTTGTTGTGTTCCTATCTGCTTTTGGTATAAAGGTGATGTTGCCTCCATAGAGGGTGGAAGGATGCGTTCCTGTTTCTTTATCTTATGGAAAAGCTTTAGAAGTAGAGGTATTAACTGTTTCTTGAATGTTTTGTAGAATTCATTTGTGAATCCATCTGGTACAGGACTTTTGTTGTTGAGGAGATTCTCAATAATTGTTTCAATTTCTTTGTCTGTGACTGGTACATTTAGGTTTTGTAGTTCTTTGTTGTTAAAATTTTCGGAGGCTCTAGCTCGCCGGGCTAGCTTCACGGGCAGGTAACAGAGACGCAGAGACAACGGCTGGGCAGGGAAGCTGTATTTCTTAATTCAGGAACAACGATTCATAAACTAAACCAAACTAATGACCAAACAGAACTCTGCTGTCTCTTTGCGGCGGTGCAAGCACTCTCTCTTACTCTCGAACTCAAGAACCTTGCAACTCTGCAACTCTTCAACTCTCCAACTGTGTAACTCTCTAACTCTCTCTCTGGAACTCAGGAACCCTCTCTTGGGGTGCCTTGGGGCGGGGCCAAGCGGGCCCGCGAAATTAGCAGGACTGATCCAATTCTCTTGGCGGGGGAGAACTAGAACCCAATATAAAGCATACAACAGTTCTTCTTGGTTCAGTTTTGAAAGGGCATATGTTTCTAGGAGTTTTTCCATTTCTTTCAGATTCTCTAGGTTGGTTGCACATAGTTCTTCATAGAAGTTTTGCATCATTTGACAATTATGCAAATCTATTGTCCACTGAAAATTCTAGGGATAGCAAGAGGAGAAAGGGAAGTAGAGAAGGGAGAAACACAAAGAGAGTCCACTCTGAGTCAGATTTCCTCCCCAAAATAATTCACAAATTAGTATCAGGGAATTCTGAAAGCAAAAGAACGAGGAAGGAAGAAAAAAAAGACAAGAACAAGAAAAAAAATAGCAGAGCAGTGAAAGGAAAGAGGTTTTATTTTAAAAAAAATAGCTAGGAGGAGGGGTAAAAGGATGGGAGAGTGGAGGGAAGAGGTAAAGTGAAACAAGTTCCTCTCACAATTGATATGACACTCGGTCACCTAGCAATGGAAAAAAACAATAGCAGTTAATTTTGGTCAGCCTGAAGAAGGAGGGGGGAAAGGGACAAGAGTGTATATAATAGTATAATAAAATAGAATATAGTAAAAAACACTAGCAGTCAGTGTGCAGCTTGGATGGCTCAGGATTGGCTCAGGCAGCCTGAGCAAAGACAGCCAATTGTAAGAAGTATCAAAAACAAACAAACAAACAAAAAAACCCTCTAAGTAGTCTTTCCCAACCAGGGGTGAGGCTCTGATTGGTCAGATATTTTGTATCTCAAATAGAGCTCCAGACACGTAGAGAAACAAAAACAAAAACAAAAAAAAAAAAAAAGAGAGAGAGAGAGAAGGAAATCAAAGAGGAAATGGATTGGCATGACACCCCTGGTGAGCCAGGAATCTTGGTAAATAAAATAGCTCAGCGGGAACCTTTCCATAGGAGAAGCTGTCTAGCCCCTAGGGTCTGGTTCTGGAGGGGGGAGATGGGTGAGCTTCAGAAATAATCAAAAGATTTCCTTTCTTTTTCCTCTGTTTTCTAACCCAAAAGTGAGCTATAGGACCCCTCCTTGGTGTCATACTTAGGACACCTTATTCACCCTCCTGCTGATGGCCCAGTATCCTATCCTATCTAGCGAATCCTAGGTCACAGGCCTTACTTGTTGGAGCTCACGCCAGCAGCTGCCTCCAAGTCGTCATCTTGGCTCCTCCCCTCAGATATATATTTTAATGCCCAGGTATACTTTAAACCTAAAAGTGATAAATGGGAGACTTCTGGAGGTGGGGCTATGGAGCAGCAGCAGCTGTGTTACTATCCTCTCCTTTCCTGGGTCAACTAGGAATACCAAAGAGATCAACTGGGAGCGCAACAAGATAGGACTAGAATGGCTTCAGGAACCCACTTAAATTACTGGTGAGTGCAAACACCTGTGGCTCATGGATGGAGAGGTGCCTAGGGAGAGATTAAGTGGCTGGTAAACAGGCTGGCAGTTTACCAATTGAGACACCACCCACAGTCTGTTTCACCAACAAAAATACGGCTGAAGGGAGGAAAGGACTCCCCTGAGACTCAACAAATCCAACTATGAGTCTCCATTGCTACTGCCCTCAGAATCTGGAGCAGCAGCAGGGAGGACCTGTGCTGACACCAGGGGACAGAGACCTAACCAGGAAACTCAGGAGAAGATCTATACCTTGGCAGTCTAGCTGTGGGGCTGTGAAAGTCTCTTTGCATAACCCATAGGTTATCTTTGCCTCACCCTGCTTTATACCTTGCTCAGGAGTTAGTGATTAAGCTAAGAAGCCTACTTATAATTTAAAAGCTCTCAGGCTCCCATAGCCTCCTGCAGTTCCTCTCCTGGGGATATACCCTGTGTGGGAACCCAACACACCCATCCAAAAAGATGTGTGTACGCACATGTTCTTAGCAGCACAATTTGTAATAGCCAAAACCTGGAAGCAACCCAGGTGTCCAACAACAGATGAGTGGCTGAGAAAGTTGTGGTATATATACACAATGGAATACTACTCAGCTATAAAAAATGGTGACTTCACCATTTTCAGCCAATCTTGGGTAGACCTTGAAAAATTTATGTTTAGTGAAATAAAGAAACAGAAGGATGAATATGGGATGATCTCACTCTCAGGAAGAAATTGAAAAAGAAGATCAGAAGAGAAAACACAAATAGAACCTGAACTGGAATCGGTGTATTGCACCAAAGTAAATGACTCTGTGGTAGGGGAGGGATACAGGTCCAAGAAGGATGACAGAGGACATAGTAGGATTGTATTATTATATGGAAAACTGGGAAATGTTATGTATGTACAAACTACTGTATTTACTGTTTAATGTAAAACATTAATTCCCCCATAAAGAAATTAAAAAATAATAAAAGTGATAAATGTCATTTTAGATTGTTGAAAGAAAACATTTAAAAGAAAATACACAAAATTCAAAGTCCTCAAAAGTGAAAAGTAATGTACTTAACTGTCTTAAACATTTTCCTGGGAGTTGGGCGGTAGCGTTGCAGGTTAAGCGCATGTGGCGCAAAGTACAAGCATCCGCATAAAGACCCCGGTTCCAGCCCTTGGCTCCTCACCTGCAGGGGGGTCACTTCACAAGCGGTGAAGCAGGTCTGCAGGTGTTTATCTTACTCTACCCCTCTCTGTTTTCCTCTCCTTTCTCCATTTCTCTCTGTCGTATCTAACAACGATGGCATCAATAATAAATACAACAAAAATAGAAAAAGGGCAACAAATGTGAAAAAAAATTTTCTCAGGCCCAAATAATCCAGAAACACTGACAAAAATCAAACAGCTGACTAGTAGAAGATCTTGGTAATTAATTGAAATGAGAATAATTATAACCAAGACTATGCAAATAATTTAAAATACTTATAAAATTAAAAACATCTTTATCATTAAATTGTAGCTGAAGTTTTTGCATATTCTAGAGATGCTATCTTAAATGCTTCACATTAATTTTTTCTTTTTATAATTCATCATTTCATTAGGGGGTTAATGGTTTAAAGTTGACATGTGGGTAACAGTTTCTCATCTTAGCATTATATGTGTCTGCAAAACATTCTCATCCCCCCGTTTAGGTCCTTTTCCACCATTGTGCACCTGTACCCCATTCACCCACCATTTCCCTACACCCAGCCCTTTCCCTGCACTCCTTCCTCAGAATCTGATGCTTTGGTGCAATACCAACTGTCTCAGTACAATTTCTTATGAATCACCCTTAGGGCAGAAACAAACTGCATGTCTTCAGTGTCAGTTCCCAGTAGAGTTAATTTTCTCTCACACTGGTGAATATTTTTGAGCAATCTATTGCCCAATTCCCTTGTGGAGTCTTAACTCCTTAAGAGTCCAGATATTCTCATTCTATCAGTCTACTATGCCCCATTGCATAACTGCCAAGATAATTCCAGTAGCTGGTGATCATATTTTCTTCCATACTGGGGCTTTCCCTGGTACCCTTTTCTGTCTATTGGGTACAAGCACATGCAGCCATATCTGGTAATGTAGTTTCCTCAGAAGTTCCAGCTGTAGTTTGATCAGAGTGGTGTGTTATTTTGGTGAATTAGTAGTTGTATTTATGAACTAATTAACTGTTGCCGCTATTCCCCTGGACTGTATTTATATTTTTCTTGCTTTACTGTTCTAGCAAAAACTTCCAGTACTATGTTGTACAATAATGCTGAAGGTAGACGTCTACATCTTGTTATCTATCGAAGGGAAAAGGCTTTCAGATTTTCATCACTAACTACATGCCCATAGTATATTTGTCCTCTATAGCCTTTTTTATGTCATGGAATGTTCCTTCTATTCTCAATTTGTTTTTTTAAATCACAAATGAATGTTGAATCTTATTGAATGCTTTTCAGCATTTATTGATAAGGTTTTGTGGATTTTATCTTTCTTTTTGCAATGTGATATATAATATCCATGATCTGCATATGTTGAACCATCCCTACACTCTAGGTATGAATTCCACTTGGCATAAATGAATACTTTTCTTGATATGTTATTGGACTAGACAAGATTTTATTGAGGATTTTTGCACCATAGCTCATAGGATATATTGCTCTATGGTTTTCTCCTATTATTGGTTCGTTTTCTCTGGGGATCAAAGTGATTTTGACTTTATATAATGCGCTAATCCCTTTTGATTTTTTGGAAGGTTTTTTTTTTTTTTTTTGCAGGATCACTGTTGATAAATATTTGAGACATTTGATGGATTAATTAGTGAAACTATTGGGACCTGAACTTTTGTTCTTGGGGAGTCTTGATTATTGATTCAGTGTCTACACTTACTGTTGGCCCATTCAGGTTATCCATTTCAGACTAACTCGGTGTTTGGACATTCTAATAATGTGTCCATTTACTGTAGGTTATTCAGTTTGTTCACATATGTTCCTAGTATTCTACTACGATTCTTTATATTTCTGTAACATTAGTTGTAATGTTGTCTGTTTTACTTTTTAATTATCTTTAAATCATGGCTATCTCTCTTTTTTAACTAGAGTTAGCAAGAGTTTTATTTATCCTTCAAATAACTAACTCTTGATTTCAATAATGCTTTCTATTGAATATTTGGTTTCTATTTAACTTTTTTCAGCTGACTTTATTATTTTACTCTTGCAAACTTTTGGGCCCATTAATTTGAGATCCCATGAAAAGACTAATTATAACATACTTGATAGAAGTGACACCTGCAGACCTGCTTCACCACCTGTGAAGCGACTTCCCTGCAGGTGGGGAGCCAGGGACTCGAATTGGGATCCTTATGCTGGTCCTTGCGCTTTGTGCCACGTGCACTTAATCTGCTGTGCTACTGCCCAATTCCTTAATTTGAATTTTAAATAACAAGTGAACTGGGACATTTCTCCATGTATCTGTAGGACATATGTATCTCTTATTAGAAACCTATCTGTTTAGTTATTTGGTCCAATTTTATTGGGTTATCTTTGTTTATTTTGTAGATATGTACCAATTTTGTATAGATGTTTGATATCAGTCACTTGTTAGATATATGGTGTGCAAATAACTTCTCCCATTTACTTGGTTATCCTTGTGTAGTTTGATTTTGATGTGTAGAAGTTTTTTTTTAATTTCATATAATTCCATTTATTTACTCTTTTTTTCATTTCCCATGCCCAAGGGTTCAGTTTCCAAATACATCATTGATGTAAATGTCCTGCAAAGTTTCACCGGCATTTCTTCTATAAATTTTAGTTTCTGGTCTAATATCTAGATCTTTAATCCATTTTGATTTGATCTTGGTGTATGGTAATAGGTGGTGGTCTAGCTTCACTTTTTTACACATGGATGACAAATTTTCCCAGCACCATCTGTTGAAGAGACCTTCTTTATCCTATTAAATGTCATTGGCCCCTTTGTCATATATTAGGTGATTGTATATGTGTGGGTTCATTTCTGGGCTTTCAATTCTGCTTCCTTGATCCAATTGTCTATTTTCATTGCAGTACCATGCTGTTTTGATTACTATTGCTTTGTAATATAAACTGAAGTTGGGGAGGGTGATACCTCCATATATTTTCTTTTTTATTCCTCAGAGGTGGCCTTTTGTGGTTCTACACAAATTTTTGGTCAAGTTTTTCAATTTGCTTGAAAAACGCCATTGGGATTTTGACAGGGATTACACGGCCATTTTAATAATGTTTATTCTTGCAATCCAGGAAGAAGAAATGTTCTTTCACTTTTGTGTGTACTTCCCTATTTCTTTTATCAATGTCCTATAGTATTTGTTGTTAAGGTCCTTTACCTCCTTCATGAGATTCACCCCAAGGTATTTTAACTTTTGGGGTTCAATTGTAAATGGGATTGACTCTTTGCTTTTCTTCTGACTGTTTGCATACATAAATGCTACAGATTCTCATGTATTGATTTTACATCCTGCTACTCTATTTAATTTATTAATTATTTCCATTTTTATTTTGTCACAGCAAATAGTGACTGTTTGATTTCTTCTTTAATTATTGAGATATTAAAATTTTTCTGATATGAACATATTTCTACACAGATCTCTTTGGAAAAGCTTTTTTGTTTCCTTTGGATAAATCCCCAGGAAACTTATCCTATAGTCTTGTCAGTGTTTCCATTCTAAAAATAAAAATTTTAAAAAATCCCCAGGAAAGAGACTATTGAGTCATGTGGTAAGTCACTTTTCAGCACTCCTTGAAACATTCATCTGCAAGTTAATGACAACTCCCACTTTCTTGAAACTTTTTGATGACTTTGAGGACATTATGTTCTCCTGAGTTTACACCAAAATTTTTGGTCAGATTCTTTTTCTATATAATCCTCCTATCTCTATTCTTTATGGGATATTGACCTCTGTTCTAGGGCATTTTTTTTTTCATTCTAAACACTCTTCTCGAGCAAAGTTATCTTTTCAATGAACCGCAGAAGTGGTTAATGTTAATGTTTAGTAAATCTGAATCTAAGGACCAGTTATCTCTCATGTTGAGTGAGATAAACCAGAAAATGAAAGGCCAATACTGAATAAACTTACTCATATGTGGGACTTAAGAAACAAGGACAGTAAGGGAAAGCATAAGGTAAAAATTGGACTGGTGTATTGGTCTTTTTCACCAAAGCAATGGACTCTGAGGAAGGAGGGTCAGGGAGCGGATAGAGAGGGCTATGGGATCCTGATGAATGATATAAAATAATATTTTACACACACATGTCAGGAAGAGGTGAGCATTTTAATGTATGTGTCAACAACTATACTGTAAATCATTAACCCCGAATAAAGTGATTAAAAAAACAAGATACCATCTTGGTTAGAGCATTGTTAATATGCTCAAAGAATAGAAACAGTAAAGTTGATAGTTATACTAGGTAAGAGTTAACCACTGTCTATACTGTTTTGACTTTGAAACTACTTTATCTTTGAATCTAGATTATACTTGAATTTTCTGTGTATTGTTTATGCATTTTTGATGTGGTAGAAATACCACTGTATAGAACTTTTTGCTTGGAAGACCTGCTCCAACTGGCTATATATGAGTAGGTATTAGGCAGAAGAGTCCTGATTTATTCTCTTCACCTTAGTGTGTCTCCAATTCTGTTCATTTGCATTAAAGGCATCAGTAACCATTATATGATTTTTTAAATTTATTATTGGATAGAAACAGAGAGAAATTGAGAAGGGAGGAGAAGACAGAGAAAGAGACAGAGAGGCACTATGGCCTACTAACAACGACAACATTAATAACAACAATAATAACTACAACAACAATAAAAAAACAAGGGCAACAAAAAGGAATAATAAAAAAGATGTCTCACTTACTCTATATTTATTTACTAAAGTACTGCTCAGGTTTGGTATACGGTGGTACTAGGGCATAGGACCATCGGTGCTTCAGGCATGACAATGTATTTGCATAATCATTATTCTATCTCTCTAACCCTCATATACTCAAATGTAACATATTATAAATAAAAAGAGACACTGCTTATAGCACCATACTTATATTTGTCTGCCTTTATGTACATGGGTATATAATTACATAAACTATTTGCCTAATATCAAACATTCTGTGACATTACCAATGATATTATCAGTGTTTGGTTAAAATAAGGGTACCTGCGCTCTGTAGGTTAGTGAATGGTGCTAAGGTCTTTCATTGGACAGAGTCTATTTTTGATGTTATCACTTACTATAAATATGTCTTTTTTCTATTTGATCAGTAACTACATCAACATACAAAAGAAAGGAGTGTTTAGGTGGCGTATTGGTCATTTATTCCAAATCTACAGGTTCTCTGTAAAATGATAGATAATATCAACCAATGTCTAAATCCATTGCTAGATTGCTAACAATATCTCGTCCTTTTCAGTTTTATGTATCTTTGGACTTTTATTGTTGTATTCTTTTGTCTTGACTAACCTGTCAGACTTTTCTTCTCTATTGCTCATTCATAGAGACTTTAGAGATTTTTTTGCTCTAACCCTCTTTGTTTTTCACAGATTGGAAAACTAAAGACCAGAGTCATGAAACAAAGTAGCAGAGCTACTTCAGTGACCTACAAAGGTCCAATTCCTGGGTCTCTTGATTCTTTTTCCAGGGCTCTTATCCATGATAGCTGCAATACTTATCCCCAGAGATGGCAAGCTAATAATTTTTCATATGTTCTTGAAGTAAGACCAAGTCTGGGGTGCAAAAAGAACTGAAGGAAAATACTGAAGTTATTTTAAGCTTAGTCTGTTAAAGAAATTTAACTTTCAACCACCATATTAGTTTTCATTTTTCCTTCTTCACTGCCAGAAGCAATAAAATGACTGTTATGGCACTGAGACCAAGGAAAGGTATTATACTTAAAGCTAAGTCTGAGTGATTTACAATTGAGTGGGAAGACTGTCTGTTATACTAGGTTTACCAAGCTATTTCTGAATGTCATATACCAACCATGTAACCCTTGACAAATCACGAAAAAGCTGTGTTGTTTAGTTTTTTTACTTTATAGGGAGGATTTCACTCAGAGTGCTTTGGTAGAGACCAGTGAAAAAGCAGTGACTTACAAAAATGATACTCAAGGGGTTTCAGCTTCAGGCAATTTGGTATCTTTTCCAGTGAATAAAATAGAGGCATAGACAGGCAAATGGACTCCTTACCAGCTCATACTGTGTCTTTATTACTATTCACTTTTGAAATCCTAAATAATACCTAAGATGAATAAAAGTATCATAGTTTTTAAATGGGAGAAAATTTTGAACATGAGAAAAATGCTCATCTAATTCTTTTATCCTTCTAAATAAGCCTTTTGGATATTACCTAAAATCATTAGAAAATGATCATGAAAGAAAAAGTTGGGTAAAGAAAGATCATTCAAAGAGAATTAAAGGAGAGTAGCAATTTTAAGGGGGAAACTAATAAAGAATTGGTAAAGTCAATAAATTTGAGTAAAAAGAACATGTGGCATTGTGCAATGGCAGGTGCCAAGGAGGATAGGTGGAAAATATCATGTACCTGGCCAAAAAGCTTTATTTATTTATTTATTTTAAACTGAATGAAGTAAGAGATAAATGGGTAGTCTCCTAGGTACTCTGGAAAATCAATCACAAACATCATCTACAAGCAGCTGACTTAATTCATTCTATTTCTATTATAATGACTCTAACTGGCATATAAAATTTGTGTGCCTGGAAACACTAGCCTGAAAAATTACTTTTGGGCTTTTGGTTGAATTTTTAACGTGGATAAAGAAAATGAGGAAACCAACAAGAACAGAGAGAAGCTAACTACTTCCTTCCCAGAAAAATATTTAAGACCCAGATTTAATCTAATGTGTGGATAGCAATCTATTATAAAAATAATCTACGACAACCCTTCAGCTTCATCACTCGGGTGAGACCTTTCCTTTCATAGTATTCTCTAATTCCATCACAGGTGGTTCACTTCCTAACAAAGTCCCATAACCTAGATATAGACCAGGTTCTGTGAGAGAGATCATATGTTCACACTTATCCATAAACTAGTGCAAAATATATACCTGAAAGCAGAAGTACACTAGAGTTTGCAGTGAGTACTCCCCCTCAACACTTCCTCTCCACTATTCCAACCTTTGGGTCCATGATTGCTCAACAATTTGTTTGGATTTGTATGTTAACTCTCTTTTCAGCCACCAGGTTCCAGATGCCATCAGGATGCTGGCCAGGCTTCCCTGGACTGAAGACCCCACCAATGTGCCCTGGAGCTCCGCTTCCCCAGAGACTCACCCTACTAGGGAAAGAGAGAGGCAGACTGGGAGTATGGACCAACCAGTCAACGCCCATGTTCAGCGGGGAAGCAATTACAGAAGCCAGACCTTCCACCTTCTGCAACCCACAGTGACCCTGGGTCAATGCTCCCAGAGGGATAGAGAATGGGAAAGCTATTGGGGATGGGATGGGATATGGAGATTGGGTGGCGGGAATTGTGTGGAGTTGTACCCCCCCCATCCTATGATTTTGTTAATGTCTCCTTTCTTAAATTAATTAATTAAAAAAAGAAAAAAATAACGTATAAAATTTGGTGTTCCAAAAAAAAGGGAGCTGTTTTTTTATGTGAAGTTGCAGAATTTACTGTAGGACAGGTTCTTTATGTGCTTATTTCCTATACAGAGGCCAGTTTTGTATCTATATATCTGTGTTTTCTAATTCTGCTTCCGGTTTGACGTTAAGAGTCTGGGCAGGGAATAAAATCAATTGAATGACCCATCCAAGGCCTGGTCCTGTGACTGGGACCTCTTTATCACCTTGGCTCAACCAACCAGCTGATTCTAAAGATAATGTCACTGAAGTGGCTGTGATGGATTCTTAAGCCTTAAATTAGAGCTACTCAAAAAGAACAATATAGTTCACAGACATAGGCTTACTATAAATGACCCCCTATTGAAGATTAGCAAGTCACTTTAGAATAGCCAATTTCTTGTGCATTTTTCTGGGCACTCGGTGGACTTCTTAAGGATTCTTGGACTTTTATACTTTAATTAGAGAAAATCTCTTCTTTTATTTATTTGATAATTTCATTACTTACTATCTCTCCTTCTGACCTCTGATTAGATGGGCACAACACTTCCACCCCACTATATCCTCAAGTTTTCTGATCTTTTCTTTCCTATTTTAAACAATTTTACCTTTATGTTTTATTTTTTCATAATTAAACTTATTTTAGAGCACTTTCAAATTTACAGCAAACATAAGTGGAAATTACAGAGCTTTCCCATATATTCTCTGCCTGCACAAACACAGTCTTCTCTACTCTAAAAAAATCTTATTAGAGAAATGCATTTGTGGGAGTCACGCGGTAGTGCACAGGATTAAGTGCAGTTGGCGCAAAGTGTAAGGACGGGGTAAGGATCCTGTTTGAAGCCCCCTGCTCCCCACCTACAGGGGAGTCGCTTCACATGCTGTGAAGCGGTCTGCAGGCGTCTTTCTCTCTCTTCTGTCTTCCCCTCCTCTCTCCATTTCTCTATGTCCTATCTAACAACAATGATATCAGTAACAACAACAACAAAAATAATTACAACAATAAAACAGTAAGGGCAACAAAAGGGAATAAATAAAGACTTTAAAAAAAGAGAGAAATGCATTTGTTACAACAGATGAACCTACATAATAATTCCCAAAGCTTTAGTTTATATTAGGTTTCACGATTGGTGTTTCACACACAGTGGTTAGTAGCAAATGTGTAATGACATCCATACACCATTATTATATCACACAAAGTAGTTTCATGTCCATATTTCCAGAGGAGGGAAATGTTAAGGGAAGATGACCAGAGGCCTATGGACTCTGATTATATTAGAATCCAGAGAGAGAAGAGGAAAAAAGGAAGGACATTTGGAAGTAGAAATAGGTGTAGGTGTGACTTAGAATGGAAGAGAAGGCAAGACCATAGGAAAAAATGGGCAAATATATAAAAATAAATATATAGATAGTTATAGAAATAATAGTTGACCTGTATCTATGACCTTGGGAGAACTACTTCAGTTTCCAGTGGAGGGAATGGGGAAACAGAACTCTGGTGGTGGAAATAGTGTGGAATTATACACCTGTTATCTCATAATTTTATAAATCAATATTAAGTTACTAATTTTAAAAAGTAGTTTCACAGTACCCCAATTTCTTTGTTGTGTCCATTTACCCCTCCCTCTCCAATAATCCTTGACAACCACTAATTCCATTTCTGCTTCCGTAGCTATAAACATCTTTGTACTGAGCTGGAGAGGTAGCTCACCAAGCTTCAGAACATGTTCCTTTCCATGTGTATGACCCAGATAAGAGCCCTGGCACCATATTGGAGTACTGGAACATAGGGGAATCTGGTGGTGTAGTGCCACTCCCCCATCTCTCTCTGTCTCTCTGGATATTCAAATCAATTTGGGAGAGGTGAAATTATTCATATGTAAAGCCCTAACCCAACTCCACAAAAATAATCTGTATGTAGAGTTATTTTAAAATTGTAATATTGAGATTAAGACATAAAGACTGGAGCACCACTCTGTAATTTATGATTTCTGTTTGTGGTTTTTGTTGCCATTTAGTGCTGGGGATTGAATGTGATATATCAAAGATACATATATATCCAGTTCCTGTTTGCAGGCTATTGTGTGGACAAAAGTTTTCAATCCTTAAACAACAAGGGGTGAAATTGCCAGATATTATGATAGCATTATGTTTAGTTTTATAATACACTGCTATTCAATGTGGCTATACAATTTTTAAATTTCCACTAGCAATGGATATAAGTCTTGTTCCACATCCTTGTTAGCATATGGTGTTGACTGTGTCCTGATTTTTAGCCATTCTAATAGGTGTGTTGTGGTATCTCACTGTTGTTTTAATTTTAACTTTTCAGGTGGCATATGGTGTAGAACATCTTTTCATATGTTTTATTTATTTTTGTCATTATTGCATCTTCTTTGGTGAATTACAAAGTTATCTTCAATGATAAAAATCCAATTACAAAGAAGACTAAAACAAAAATAAATCAATGGGACTAAACCAAATTAAAAATCTTCTGCACAGCAAAAGAAACCACCACCCCAAAAAGAGACCCCTTACAGAATGGGAGAAGATCTTTATATGCCATACATCAGACAAGAGGCTAATAACCAAAAGATATAAAGAGCTCACCAAATTCAGCAACAACAACAAAAAAGACCTCATCCAAAAACAGGGAGAAGATATGAACAGAATATTCAGTACAGAAGAGATCCAAAAGGCCAACACACACATGAAAAAATGCTCCAAGTCACTGACTGTCAGAGAAATGCAAATAAAGACAACAATGAGATATCATTTCACTCCCGTGAGAATATACATCAGAAAAGGTAGCAGCAACAAATGCTGGAGAGATTGTGGGGACAAAGAAACTCTTCTGCACTGCTATCCTTTTGCAAATATACCCTCCCAGTCAGTGGTTTATATTCTCATCCACTTTTGCAGAACAGAGATTTCTAAATTTTTTTAAAAGATTTTTTAATATTTGTTTTTTCCCTTTTGTTTACTCTGTTGTTTTATTGTTATAGTTATTAGTTTTTGTTATTATTGATGTCGTTGCTGTTAGATAGGATGGAGAGAAATGGAGAGAGGTGGGGAAGACAGAGAGGGGGAGAGAAAGATAGACACCTGCAGACCTGCTTCACTGTTTGTGAAGTGACTCCCCTGCAGGTCGGGGGTCAGGGCTCCAACCACGATCCTTATGTAGGCCCTTGCGCTTTGCGCCACCTGTGCTTAACCCGCTGTGCTACCGCCCAACTCCCAAGGTTTTTCATTTTAATTAAGTCAAACTTATCAATGAGTTCTATTATGGATTATACCTTCAGTTGTATATCAAATGGCACCATCATACCCAAAGTCATGTAGGTCACTTTCTAAATTAACTTTTAGGAATTTTTATGAGTTTGCATTTCTCATTTAGGCATATGGTTCATTTTTAATTATTTTGTGTGAAGATGTAAGATTTGTGCTAGATTCCATTTTTGCATGTGTATGCATAATGTTCTAGTACCATTGACTGCAGAGGTTATATTTATACCATTGTGGTGCCATTGATCTTTTATGATAAAACAGTATACTACATTTATGTTAGTCTATTTATGGATTCTGTATTTTATTCCATTATTTCTATTTAATCTGAGTAGTGTCAGTCTTTGTTCTTCAATATTGTATTGGCTATCCTATGTCTTTTGCTTTTCTATTTAAACCTTAAAATTATTCGGGGGTGTCGGGTAGAATTGAACCTGGGACTTTGTAACCTCGGGCATAAGAATTTGCTTGGGGAGTTGGGCAGTAGAGCAGCTGGTTATGCGTAGGTGGCACAAAGCACAAGGACCAGCCTAAGGATCCTGGTTCAGTCCCAGGCTCCCCACCTGCAGGGGAGTCACTTCACAAGCAGTGAAGCAGGTCTGCAGGTGTCTGTATTTCTCTCCACCTCTTTGTCTTCCCCTCCTCTCTCCATTTCTTTCTGTCCTATCCAACAACAATGACATAAATAACAACAATAATAACTACAACAATAAACAGCAATGGCAACAAAAAGGGAATAAATATAAAAATTTTAAAAAGAAAAAAAGGAATCTCTTTGCATAAATATTATGCTATCTCCTCCTACCCTAAACCTTAAAATTACTTTGTTAATATACATAAAATAACATCCTGAAATTTTCATTGAGTTGTTTTGTATCTGTAAATAGAGTTGAAAAGAACTGATCTTTGAGGATATTGACTCTATATATAGAGAATTGTGTTTTCTTTTTTCTTTTTCTATTTGACAGAGAAATTAAGAGAGTAGGGTAGATAAACAGGGAGGGATAGATGATGATAGACAGACAGATAGAAAGATAGATAGATAGATAGATAAGTAGATAGGTAGATAGAGATGCATACCTGCTTCATAACTCCTGAAGCTTCCCCGACAGGTCAGGACTAGTGGCTTGAACTCAGATCCTTTTGCATGATAATGTGTGTGCTCACTTGGGTGTGCTACCATTCAGTCCCTTAGAATTGCTTTTTTAGGGTAAAATATATACTTGAAAGCAAAAGTGCACAATAGTTTGCAATGAGTCAATAAATGAAGCAAGCAAGTAGAAACACCTAGAAAGACACCATAAAGTTCTTCATGAAAGAGCTCCTACATAGACCTAGACACCCTCCTCACCCACTTCCTATTATACTTCCCTCCAAAGCTAACCTTATCAAAGTAAGGACTGAAAAAGCTGAATAAGGGAAAGAGACTTTAATGACTCTTTAGTCATCATCAGGCCACCCTGTCAGCTGGAGATTCCAGGGTTTCCCACACAAACACAATGAGCCTTGACCTCAAATAGATTCCTCTCCCCATCATCACTGGTCATCTCCATCAGGAACAACATAATGGACCCCTTTGTGGGCCCCCATAGAACCTTGCCCTCAATGTGGATCAACAACAGTAGAGAATGTTCCATCCTCCAGAGGGGGGTTGGATAATATACTCTATCTACTACTTGAAGAAGATGGGTCCCGAAATTGGTGCAACTTGAATGTTCCTACTGATAATCACAGAATGCAAGTTTGGACCTACAGTAATGTAGAGGTTATATAGGCTTCTATGCTGACTATGGGCCCCGGATCAAATCGATGGTGTTTACAGTCAATAATATTTATACACTTTCCCCATATTTGGGAGCTACTCTTTTCCCTGATCCAGCTTCCTAGCCCTTTTTCCAGCCATGACATTTTCCCCCCAGACAATAACCTGGGTCCACTTGCATATCAGATGTCAGGCTCAGTCAAAAACGAATAAACTTTGGGCCCTTTGGAATATACCTAAAATAGACCTACTAGCTTCCTCAGAGCCCTGCCCCACTAGGGAAAGGGAGAGACAGGCTGGGAGTATGGATAGACATGCCAATGCCCATGTTCAGTGGGGGACCAAATCCAGAAGCCAGACTTTCCACTTTCTGCACCCCATAATGATGATGGGTCCATACTCCCAGAGGGATAAAGAATAGGAAAGCTATCAGGGGAGGGAATGGGCTGCAGAGTTCTGGTGGTGGAAATTGTGTAGAGTTGTACCCCCCCCCATTCTGTTTTTTTTTTGTCAGTGTTTCCATTTTATAAATAAATACATTAAAAAAAGAATCAATTTTACATTTCAAATTTAACTTGTTCATTGTTGTCATTTAGGAATGCAATTGCCTTTGTAAACTATTGTACTTGCTTCTGCATTCTTGTAATTGTACACTGATTTTAGTAATATTTTTCCCCCAAGTCTTTTGGATTTTCTGCATGGTTAGTCTTGTCATGTGTGAACAATGATGATTTTATTTTTCTTTCTCAATCAGTTTATCTTTTATATCTTTTTCTTGTTGTGTAATTGCTAGGACTTCCAGTGAAATGTTGAGCAAGAGCAGTGAAAGGGGACAGTTCTGTCATTAGCAGTAACACTTTAGTAGTAGTTTCTTATTAGATATCATTTTGCCTGTAGGTTTATGTAGATGCTTTTTTGAGCTTACATTTACTCCTAGTTTGCTGAGATAGTTTAAAAATCATAAACAAGATTTTAAGTAGTATTTGCCTAAGTCTGTTAACTAACATGTGGGTAGACTAAAATTATTGTCATATCTAATAGACTTCCTAGCTTCACACACGAAGATATCTAGTTTTGTTTGCTCTATTCCTACCTTTAGGTGCCTGTTTCTTGACTAATTTTCTTTATATCATACCACCTTTCAGCCACTAAATTGATGATGCTACCATGAAGCCATTCTGACCTCTCCTGTGAATCCTGAAACCACACCACTCTAGAGCCCTACCTCACTAGGGAAAGATAAAAACAGACTGGGGGTATGGATCGACCTGCCAATGTCTATGTTCAGCTGAGTAGCTATTGCAGAAGCCAGAACTTCCACCTTCTGCACCCCATAAAGAGTATTTGTCCATACTCCCAGAGAGGGATAAAGAATAGGAGAGATTCCAGTGGAGGGGACTGTACATGGAACTCTGGTGGTTGGAACTGTGTGGAATTGAACCCCTGTTTTCTTACAATCTTGTAATAATGATTAAATCACTAATAAAAATACTTGAAATCATAAAGAAGTGTTCGGTTCTTTCAAATGCTTTTTCTTTTAAAAAAATTATTGGTGGAGTTGGGTGGTAGTGCAGTGGGTTAAACTCAGTGGGTTAAGCAGCAAGGATCTGGGGAAGGATCCTGATTCAAGCCCCTGGCTCCCCACCTGTAGGGGAGTCGCTTCACAGGCAGTGAAGCAGGTCTGCAGGTGTCTATCTTTCTTTCCTCCTCTCTGTCTTCCCCTCCTCCCTCCATTTCTCTGTCCTATCTGACAACATTATCAACAACAACAGCAAAACAACAAGGGCAACAAAAGGAAATAAATAAATAAATATTTAAAAATCATTGATGGTTAATGATTTACCATGTAGTCTTTAACACATATGCACAGCTTCTCATTTTCTTTTTTTAAATTTATTTTTTATTTAAGAAAGGAAAAATTAACAAAACCATAGGGTAGGATGGGTACAGCTCCACACAATTCCCACCACCCAATCTCCATATCCCATCCCCTCCCGTGATAGCTTTCCCATTATCTATCCATCTGGCAGCATGGACCCAGGGTAGTTGTGGGTTGCAGAAGGTAGAAGGTCTGGCTTCTGTAATTGCTTCCCCGCTGAACATGGACGTTGACTGGTTGGTCCATACTCCCAGTCTGCCTCTCTCTTTCCCTAGTAAGGTGGGTCTCTGTGGAAGCTGAGCTCCAGGATACACTGGTGGGGTCTTCAGTCCAGGGAAGCCTGGCCGGCATCCTGATGGCATCTTGAACCTGGTGGCTGAAAAGAGAATTAACATACAAAGCCAAACAAATTGTTGAGCAATCATGGACCCAAAGCTTGGAATAGTGGAGAGGAAGTGTTGAGGGGGGTACTCACTGCAAACTCTAGTGTACTTCTGCTTTCAGGTATATATTTTGTACTAGTTTATGGATAAGTGTGAACATATGCTCTCTCTCACAGAACCTGGTCTATATCTAGGTTTTGGGACTTTGTTAGAAAGTGAACCACCTGGGATGGAATTAGAGAATACTATGAAAGGAAAGGTCTCACCCGAGTAATGAAGCTGAAGGGTTGTCATTTCACACCTGAATTCTCTGGACACAGTCTGAGCTGAGCTTCTCATTTTCTTTTGATGACTAGGTGACACACCTAGATCCCAGTGTCCCTTTTTCCTCTCCCATTGCTTCCTCTTTCAGAATCTTTTGCTTTGGTGCAATAAACCACACCCAATCCAAATTTCACATTTTGTGCTCTTATTATCCTTTATTCTTAAGTTCTACCTATAAATGACATCAGTTAGTACTGACCTTTACTTTATATATTTTTCTATCTGTTGATATGGTTTCATTTCTATTTTTAGTTTACTGGTGGGATAGATTGCATTGATTGATCCTCAAATATTGAACAAATCTTGAATATCAAGGATAAGCAGAAATTGGCTGTGGCATAAAATTATTTTTATACATTGTTGAATTCAGTGGGATGCATTGGATCGACCTTCCCGTGGTGCATCTCGTGAGTACCCATTCATTGGGGAAACTGACGATCCTTCCTAGCCGACTGAATCCACATGGATCCCAGTCACTTTCAAAGCCAGCAACAAGCAGCTCCTGCCAGCTTTCAAGCTGTTGGTCCTGCTCTTTGAGTCCTCCAACTTAATGTTGAGGGGCTGTCCTTTGCCAAACGCGTTCTTATTGGTCAATTGGCGATACAGCATCAGGCAGATGTTATCTGCCTACAAGAAACATATAGTAGTCGATGAAGCTGCTCGATTCACCATCAGTGGATTCGATTTAATATGCAATAATCTCCATCATAAACATGGCCGAGACATCTACACCAAATCGTGTCTTGCGGACGTTTACCATACAGCCTCTTCGAACTTCTACGACTCCATTACTGTTGGAACTATTCAGCTCGTCAACATATATAAGCCTCCCAGTGCCTCATGGGATAACGAGGTCCTGCCTAGCCCAAATCACCCAGCTGTTTACGTTGGAGACTTTAATAGTCATCAGCAAGACTGGGGATATTCCTCCACTCATGCTGACGGCTCTATCTTAGCCGACTGGGCTTCAGTGAATGACCTCTCCCTATTATATGATCCCAAACAACCAGGCTCTTTTCACAGTGCTAGATGGAATAAAGACTCGTCACCCGACCTGTGCTGAATTAGCACAGTCAACGGCCAAGCCTTTCCCGCTATGAGACAAGTTCTCAAGATCTTCCCGCACAGTCATCACCGCCCAGCTATCATCCACATTGGTCTCCAGCTCCCACTGATTCTGTGCTCGAAGAAACTAAGGTGGAACTTTCAGAAAGCAAACTGGCGTCTGTTCAGTGATCTTACCAACAAATCTATTCCTGCAATTCCAATGAACTCTATCCCCTCTGAAGATTCCTACAGGCGCTTCCGCCAAGCCATCTTCAAAGCAGCTTCCCAAGCCATTCCTCGTGGGAGACGTGCTAACTATACGCCTTGTCTTGATGCTGAATGCGAGCAACTACTAAAGCAGTATGATGAGTCGGGTGACCCAGATGTGGCTGACCATCTCATTACCTCCCTGGATGCAGCACGCCAAACCCGCTGGCAACAACTCACGGAAAGTCTCAACTTCACCCACTCAAGTAGGAAGGCCTGGAAGCTTCTTCACAGACTGGGTGCCGGTAGCCAACCCCCTCCCATCTCCCATCCTCCTGTATCTCCAAACTCAGTGGCCAGTCACCTAACTCAAGTAGGACGTGCTAAGATGGACCCAGTCTGGAAAAGAGAAATTTCCCATGAGTGGTCATCCCACTTCCGGTTATCTTGTCCATCTCCAAAACTCTCTCCCTTTACACTGTCTGAACTGGAAGACGCTTTGAAGAGGGTTAAACCGGGAATGGCTGCTAGCTATGATAACATCACCCCAGAACTCATTCTTAACCTGGGTCCCGCGGCAAAGTGGCTCGCTTCATTCCTGTCCCACATCTTGGAATCTGAGTCTATGCCCAAAGTTTGGCGTCGTGCGAAGATTATAGCAGTTTTGAAACCAAAGAAAGACCCAACACTGGCCGCCAGCTATAGACCAATTTCTCTCCTCTCTGTGTGTTACAAACTCCTTGAGAGGCTGCTTCTGTCACATATTTCTCATCTTACAGAGAAATTCCTATCACCCGCCCAGGCTGGTTTCTGCCCAGGAAGATCTACCTGCGAACAAACCCTGGCCCTCTCAACTTACATTGAAAATGGATTCCAGAAGAATTTAAAGACGGGTGCTGTCTTTGTTGATCTCATAGCACCCTATGACACGGTCTGGCACCGTGGTCTCCTGGTCAAGATCTCAAGATGCCTGCCTCCATGGGTGGCCAACACTATATCGTTTCTTCTCCAAAACAGAAGATTCCGGGTACATCTGGGTGACAAGTCTAGCAGATGGAGACTTGTCTCAAGTGGCCTCCCCCAGGGCTCTGTTCTGGCTCCTACGCTATTTAATATTTACATCAATGACCTCCCAGAAACTTCTTTAAGGAAGTTCATCTACGCCGATGACATCTGCTGTGCAACTCAGGCATCCAAGTTCGACATCCTCAAGGAAACACTCACGAAAGACATGTCTCTGATATCTGATTACTGTAAAAAATGGCGACTAATTCCTAGCACTGCCAAAACGGTATCATCTGTTTTCCATCTACACCATGCCTCGGCCTCACGTGAGCTTAATGTGCAGCTTGGCAATACAAGAATCCAGCATGAAGCCCAGCCAGTCTATCTTGGCGTTACTCTCGATCGCACTCTGTCATTTCACAAACATCTCATAAAAACTGCAGCAAAGGCGGGCGCAAAGAATAACATCATTGCAAGACTGGCCAGCTCCTTATGGGGCGTGAGCGATTCCACACTACGATCATCATCTCTGGCATTATGCTATTCCACTGCAGAATACTGTGCCCCAGTATGGTTCCGTAGCCCCCATGTCCACTTGGTCGATTCCAAATTATATTACTCCATGAGGATCATTTCTGGAACCATCCATTCCACCCCGGTTCCATGGCTGCCAGTTCTTAGCAACATCGCCCTGCCAGATATTCGTTGGGATGCGGCATCATCTAAGTTCATTTCCCACGTCTACGCTCGACCGGACCTGCCAATATATGCGGATATCTTCGCTCACCCTGTTCAACGCTTGACGTCTCGTCACCCAATCTGGTCCCCTACGCCTACACTGAACTTCTCTGTTCCAGTCTCTTGGAAACAGAGCTGGCACTCAGCTGAGGTAAAGAACAGACACCTCATCACAGACCCCTGCAAGCGTCAACCTGGCTTTGACCTAGCACGTTATGATTGGGCCCTCCTCAATCGCTATTGAACAGGCCATGGCCGGTGCGCCGCTATGTTCCATCGCTGGGGAGCCAGAGACGACCCGAACTGCCCCTGTGGCTCCAGACAGACTATGACCCACATAGTTAACGACTGCCACCTCTCCAGATTCAAAGGAGGTCTCGAAACTTTACATCAGGATCAACCTGATGCTGTTGACTGGCTATGGAAGAAGGGCAAACGCTAGAAGAAGTTTAATTCAGCTTAATAACATTTTATTGAATATGCTGTGTCTGTTTGTGAGATTTCTATTTATTTATTTTAAAAAAGGAGACATTAACAAAACTGTAGGATAAGAGGGGTACAACTTCAAACAATTCCCACCACCAGATTTCTATATCCCATCCCCTCCCCTGATAGCTTTCCCATTCTCTATCCCTCTGGGAGTAATTGTAATTGTGGGTTGTAGAAAGTGGAAGATCTGGCTTCTTTAATTGCTTCCCCACTGAACATGGGTGTTGACTAGTCGATCCATACTCTCAGTCTGCTTCTCTCTTTCCCTAGTAGGGTGGGTCTCTGGGGAAGCAGAGCTCCAGGACACATTTGTGGGGTCATATACCCAGGGAAGTCTGGTCATCATGCTGGCATCTGGAACCTGGTGGCTGAAAAGAGAGTTAACATACAAAGCCAAACAAATTGTTGCACAAATTATGGACCTAAAGGCTGAAATAGTGCAGATGAAGTGTTGGGGGGTACTCACTGCAGACTCGTGTACTTTTGCTTTCAGGTATATATTTTTCCCTGGTTTATGGACACATGTGAGAACATATGCTCTATCTCAGGGGACCTGGTCTATATCTAGGTTTGGGGACTTTATTGGGGAGTGGAATACCTGGAATGGAATTAGAAAATACTATGAAAGGAAAGGACTCACCCGAGTGATGAAGCTGAAGGGTTGACTGACATTCCACACCTGAAGTCTCTGGACACAGTCTGAGCTGAAGAATGCTGAGGTGGCGCTCGTTGCGTTGATTAGGTTGTAATCGGTGGATGCAATATTTGATATGAATTGAGAGAAGCATGCAGGAAAGTGTGCCCCACCCTAAGGTTCCAGTACTGGGGAAATATAGGATATATAGTGGAAATGTGAGGTTCCTGCTGTCTTAGTGTTCAAGAAGGCAATGGATAGTTTATTGTTATCACCACATTATTTGGTAATTGGGTTAACTTTGAAAAGTACCTTTGTTAGGATTTGCTATATAATACCCAACATTTTGTATATAGCTGTGCCACCAGTTGCTTCTTTTCGTCCTGGTCTAGGTTTTTGAGAGAGTTAACATACCAAAGACTCAGCCTATGTATTAAAAAGATTCAGTCTGTGCATTAAAAAGTTTGAGACATACAATCAATTTTCCCCTCTCATATTAATTAAGAGTGATTTATATGACTACAAATTAAAAGGAGTGTACATAAACACCATTCCCACCACCAAAAGACTGTGTCACATCACCTCCCCATCCCAACCCCCCCAACGACCCTGGAAGCCAAATGTCCACCCTTACCCTCACCCCAGGGTTTTTACTTTGGTGCCCTAATCTAGATTTAGTCAAATCCTGATTTGAGTTTCCCTTTCTGTTCTTCTTTTTCGACTTGTATTGATCAGTGGGATCATCCCATACTCATCTTTATCTTTCTGACTTAGCTCACTTAACATAATTCCTTCTAGCTCTGATCAAGATGGGTCAGAGAAGGTGGGTTCATTGTACTTAATAGCTGCGTAGTATTCCATTTTATATATATACCACAGCTTTCTCAGCCACTCATCTCTTGTTGGGCACCTGGGTTGCTTCCAGGTTTTAGCTACTATGAATTGTGCTAGTATGAGCATAGGTGTACACATATCTTTTGGATTGGATGTTGTGGAGTCCTTGGGGTATATCTCCAGGAGAGAAATTGCTGGGTCATTTGTTTCTGGGTGAGATAAAGTGGTTCGGTTTCATTCTTCCGCATGTTTCAATCCAGTTTTCCCAGCACCACTTATTGAAGAGAGCCTCCTTCCTCCATTTAATACTTTGGGCCCCCTTATCAAAGACTAGATGTCCATAGGTGTGACTGTTTATTTCTGGGCTTTCAATTCTGTTCCACTGGTCTGTGTGCCTATTTTTGTTCTAGTACAAGGCTGTTTTGATGATGATGGCCTTATAATATAGTTTGAGATCTTGGAGTGTGATGCCTCCATTTCTGTGTCTTTTCCTCAAGATGGTTTTGGCAATTCTAGGTGTTTTCCGGTTCCAGATAAATGATCATAGTTTTCGTTCTATTTTCTTAAAGAAGCTTGGTGGAACTTTGACAGGTATCATGTTAAATTTGTATAAGGCTCTGGGGAGAATATTTATTTTGATGATATTTATTCTTCCAATCCATAAGCATGGGGTGTCTTTCCATTTCTTGGTATCAGTTTCTATTTCCTTGAATAGTGACTCATAGTTTTCAGTATAGAAGTTTTTCACTCCTTTGGTCAGGTTTATTCCTTGGTATTTTATTGATTTAGCTGCAACAGTGAATGGGAGTGATTTCTGTATGTACTTTTCTTCAGATTTTGTGTTTGCATAAAGAAATGCCACTGAAATTTGTACATTGATTTTATAACCTAACACCTTGCTATATTGCTTAATAACTTCCATTAGTTTTCTGCTGGATTCTTTAGGCTTTTCTATGTATACTATCATATCATCTGCAAATAGTGAGAGCTTGACTTCTTCCCTTACAATCTGTATTCATTTGATTTCTTTCTCTTGCCTGATTGCTATGGCAAGAACTTCCAACACTATGCTGAAGAGTAATGGTGATAGTGGACAGCCCTATCTAATCACCTATCTGAGGGGGAATGCTTTCAGCTTCTGTCCATTGAGTATGATGTTGGCTGTTGGTTTGCTATATATGAATTCCACTATCTTGAGGAATTTCCCATCTATTCCCATTTTATGTAGGGTTTTGAGTATGAATGGGTGTTGGATTTTGTCAAAGGCTTTCTCTGCATCTATTGAGATCATCATGCATGCGGTTTTTGGCTTTGCTTTTATTGATGTGGTGAATGAAATTGATTAACTTACTTATGTTGAACCAGACTTACATTCCTGGGATAAAACCCAGGTGGTTTTGATGAACAATATTTTTGATATACTGCTGTATCCAGTTGGCCAAGATCATGTTTAATATTTTGGCATCTATGTTCATCAGAGATATTGGTCTTTACTTTTCCTTTTTTGTTGTGTCCCTATCTGCTTGGTATCAGGGTGACGTTGCCTTCATGGAAGGTGGAATGGAGTGTTCCTGTTTCTTCGATCTTGTGGAAAAGCTTTAGAAGTAGAGATATTAACTGTTTCCTGAAGGTTTTGTAGAATTCATTTGTGAAGCCACATGGCCCAGGACTTTTGTTGTTGGGGAGATTCTTAATAACTGTTTCGATATCTTTGTCTGTGATTGGTATATATAGGTTTTGTAGTTCTTCTTGGTTCAGTTTTGGAAGGGCATATGTTTCTAGGAGTTCTTCCATTTCTTCCAGATATTCTAGGTTGGTGACATACAGTTCTTCATAGAAATTTTACATGATTTTCTGAATTTCTGTGGTGTCAGTTGTGATATCTCCTCTATCATTTATGATTCTATTTTTTAAATTTATTTATTGGGGAATTAATGTTTTGCATTCAACAGTAAATACAATAGTTTGTACATGCATAACATTTCCCAGTTTTCCATATAACAATACACTTCCACTAGGTCCTCTGTTCCTTCTTGGATCTGTATTCTTCCCACCCACCCCCATACCGCAGACTCTTTTATTTTGGTGCAATATGCCAATTCCAGTTCAGGTTCTACTTGTGTTTTCTTTTCTGATCTTGCTTTTCAACTTCTGCCTGCGGGTGAGATCATCGCATATTCATCATTCTTTTTCTGACTTATTTCACTTAACATGAATTTTTCATGGTCCATCCAAGGTCAGCTGAAAGTGGTGAAGTCACCATTTTTTTTATAGATGAGTAGTATTCCATTGTATATATATACCACAACTTGCTCAGCCACTCATATGTTGTTGGACACCTGGGTTGCTTCCAGTTTTGGCTATTACAAATTGTGCTGCCAAGAACATATGTGTGCACAGATCTTTTTGGATGAGTGTGTTGGGTTCCTTAGGATATATCCCCAGGAGAGGAATTGCAGGATCATAGGGTAGGCCCATTTCTAGCCTTCTGAGAGTTCTCCAGACTGCTCTCCACAGGGGTTGGAACAGTTGACATTCCCACCAGCAGTGCAGTAGGGTTCCTTTGACCCCACAACCTCTCCAGCACTTGCTGCTGTTACTTTTTCTGATGTATGACATTCTCACAGGAGTGAAGTGGTATTTCACTGTTGTCTTTATTTGCATTTCTCTGACAATCAAAGACTTGTTGCAATTTTTTCATGTGTTTATCAGCCTTTTGGATCTCCTCTGTGGTGAATATTCTGTTCGTGTCCTCCCCACATCTTTGGATGGGGTTATTTGTTGTCTTGTTGTTGAGATTTGCATTATATTCTGGTTATTAGCCTCTTGTCTGATGTATAGCATGTAAAGATCTTCTCCCATTCTGTGAGGGGTCTCCTGGTTTGGGTATTAGTTTCCATAGCTGTGCAGAAGCTTTTTAATTTGATGTAGTCACATAGGTTTATGCTTATCTTAGTCTTCTTTGTAATTGGATTCATTTCATTGAAGATGACTTTAAAATTTATGTGGAAAGGAGTTTTGCTAATATTTTCCTCTAAGTATCTGATAGTTTGTGGTGTAACATCCAAGTCCTTGATCCACTTGGAATTTACTTTTGTACTTGGTGAAATATAATGGTTCAGTTTCATTCTTCTGCATGTTTCAACCCATTTTTTCCAACACCATTTGTGGAAGAGACTCTGCTTTCCCCATTTAATAGTCTGGGCACCTTTGTTAAAGATTAGATGTCCGTAGGTGTGGGGGGTTTACTATTCTGTTAATTTGAGTGTTCACCCTTTCTTTTTTACTGAGTCTGGCTAGGCGTTTGTCAATCTTGTTTAATTTTTCAAACAAAATTTTGGCTTCCTTTATCTTTAGTATGGTTCTCACCACCCAATCTCCAATTCCCACCACCCAATCTCCATATCCCACCCCCTCCACTGAGAGCTTTCCCATTCTCTATCCCTCTGGGAGCATAGAGCCAGGGTCATTGTGGTTTGCAAAAGGTAGAAGGTCTGGCTTCTGTAATTGCTTTCCCACTAAACATGGGCGTTGACTGGTCAGTCCATACTCCCAGTCTGCCTCTCTCTTTCCCTAGTAGGGTGTGTCTCTGGGGAAGCTGAGCTCCAGGACACAATGGTAGGGTCTTCAAATCCAGGGAAGCCTGGCCAGCATCCTGATGGCATCTGGAACCTGGTGACTTAAAAGAAGTTAACATGTGAAGCCAAACAAATTGTTGAGCAATCATGGACCCAAAGCTTGGAAGAGTGGAGAGAAAGTGTTAGGGAGATACTCACTGTAAACTCTAGTGAATTTCTGCTTTCAGGTATATATTTTGCAGTAGTTTATGGATACGTGTGAACATATGCTCTCTCTCACAGAAACTGGTGTATATCTAGGTTTTGGGACTTTGTTAGAAAGTGAACCACCTGAGATGAAATTAGAGTATACTATGAAAGGAAAGCTCTCACCCGAGTAATGAAGCTGAAGGGTTGTCATTCCACATGTGAAGTCTCTGGACACAGTCTGAAGTGAAGCATGTTGAGGTTGCAATCGTTGCATTGGTTAGGTTGTGATCGGCGGATGCAATATTATTTGATATGGATTGGGAGAGGCATACGGCAAAGTGGGCTCTATCCAAGGGTTCCAGAACTGGGGGAAGTAGGGACTCTATAGTGGAGATGTGAGGTTCCTGCTGTCTTAGGGTTCAAAAAGACAATTGATAGTTAATGTTATCATCACATTATTTGGTAATTGGGTTAACTTCGAAAAGTCCTTTTGTTATGGTTTGCTGTACAGTACCTAGTATCTTGTATATAGCTGTGCTATTCAATGCTTCTGATCTACTTGGTCTAGGCTTTTGAGAGAGTCTGCATATCAAATACATAGCCTATATATTAAAAAGATTCAGTTTGTGTTTTGAAAAACTTTGAGGCATACAATTGATTTTCCCCCTCTCATATTAATTAACTAGTGATTTATATGTCTAAATTTTGCTAGGAGTGTACATAAACACCATTCCCACCACCAAAAGATTGTGACCTATTCCTCCCACCCACTCCCACCCCCCACCAGCCCAGGAAGCTGCATGTCTACTCCTCACCACTGGTTTTTTTCTTTGGAGCCCTACTTCCAATTTGGTCAGGTCCTGCTTTTAGTTTCCCTTTCAGATCTTCTTCCTCAACTTCTGTTGATGAGTGGGATCACCCCATACTCATCTTTATCTTTCTGACTTAGCTCACTTAACATAATTCCTTCTAGCTCTGTCCAAGGTGGGTCGGAGAAGGTGGGTTCATTGTTCTTGATAGCTGCATAGTATTCCATTGTGTATATATACCACAGCTTTCTCAGCCACTCATCTGTTGTTGGGCACCTGGGTTGCTTCCAGGTTTTAGCTATTATGAATTGTGCTGCTATGAAGATAGGAGTAAACACCTCTTTTTGGTTGGGTGTTATGGAGTCCTTGGGGTATAACCCCAGGAGAGGAATTACTGGATCATATGGAAGGTCTATGTCTAGCCTTCTGAGAGTTTTCCAGACTGCTCTCCACAGAGGCTGTACCAATTTACATTCCCACCAGCAATGTAAATGGGTTCCTCTGTCCCCACAACCTCTCCAGCATTTGTTGCTGCTGTCCTTTTTGATGTATGCCATTCTTACAGGAGTGAGTTGGTATCTTAGTGTTGTCTTAATTTGCATTTCTCTGACAATCAGTGACCTAGAGCAGTTTTTCATATGTTTGTTAGCCTTTTGGATCTCCTCTGAGGTGAATGTTTTGTTCATATCCTCTGCCCATTTTTGGATGGGGTCATTTGCTTTTTTGGTGCTAAGTTTGCTGAGCTCTTTATATATTTTGGTGATTAGTTTCTTGTCTGATGTATGGCATGTGAAGATATTCTTCCATTCTGTGAGGGGTCTCATTGTTTGTTTAATAGTTTCTTTGGATGTGCAGAAGCTTTTCAATTTGATGTAGTCCCATTGGTTTGTTTCTGCTTTAGTCTTCCTTGCAATTGGGTTTGATTCATCAAAGATGTCCTTGAGGTGTAGGTGGGAAAGTGTTTTACCAATGTTTTCCTCTAAGTATTTGATTGTTTCTGGTCTGACATCTAGGTCTTTGATCCATTTGGATTTGATTTTTGTTTCTGGTGAGATAAAGTGGTTCAATTTCATTCTTCTGCATGTTACAACCCAGTTTTCCCGGCACCATTTATTGAAGAGAGCCTCCTTCTTCCATTTAATGTTTTGGGCCCCCTTATCAAAGATTAGATGTCCATAGGTGTGGGGACTTATTTCTGGGCTTTCAATCTGTTGAACTGGTCTGTGTGCCTATTTTTGTTCTAGTACCATGCTGTTTTGATGATGATGGCTTTATAATATAGTTTAATGTCTGGGAGAGTGATGCCTCCATTTCTGTTTCTTTCCCTCAAGTTAGTTTTGGCAATTCTAGGTGTTTTCAGGTTTCAGAAAAATGATTGTAGTGTTTGTTCTATTCTTTTAAAGAAGCTTGGTGGAACTTTGATGGGTATTGCATTAAATTTGTATATGGCTCTGGGGAGAATATTCATTTTGATGATATTTATTCTTCCAATCCATGAGCATCGGATATCTTTCCATTTCTTGGTATCAGTTTCTATTTCCTTGAGTAGCGACTTGATGCTGTCTTTGTGGCCTAACATGTGGTCTATCCTTGAGTATGTGTTATGTGGATTTGAAAAGAAGGTGTATTCCAGTTTTTTGGGGTGAAGGACTCTGAAAATGTCCAAGAGGTCTAGTCTGTCTATCTCTTCATTCAATTCTCTTGTATCTTTATTGGTTCTCTGCTTTGTTGATCTGTCTAAGTGTGAGAGTGGGGTATTGAAGTCTCCCACTATTATTGTATTACTATTGATGTATTTTTGAAATTCTTTCAGTAGTTGCTTAATGTATTTAGATGGCCCCTCAATGGGTGCATAGATGTTAATAATTGTTAAGTCTTCTTGGCTGATTGATCCTCTAATCATTATGTAATGTCCTTGCCTATCTTGTATTACTTTATTTAATTTAAAATCTATTGTGTCTGAGATGAGAATCGCTGTTCCTGCCCTTTTTTGTGGACCGTTAGCCTGTATGATAGTTTTCCATCCTTTCACTTTAAGTCTGTGTTTATCTTGTTGTGACAGATGGGAATCTTGCAAGCAGCATATGGTTGGGTTATGTTTTCTGATCCATCCCCCCACCCTGTGCCTTTTGGTGGGTGAGTTTAAGCCATTGACATTTATTGATATTATGGATTTAATGTATTGTAGTAACGTTGTTCTAAAAAAATTTTTGTTTGCTCTGATATATTGCAAGTATTATAGTGATGTTCTTGTTTATAAGAGGTCTTTTAGAACCTCTTTCAGGGCCAGCTTGGTGATGGTTGCCTCCTTTAACTGTTGTTTGTCTAAGAAGGTTTTGATCCCTCCATCTAGTTTGAATGAAAGTCTAGCAGGATATATTATCCTTGGTTGAAACCCTTTTTCATTCAGAGCTTGATAAATATCTTGCCATTCTCTTCTAGCTTTTAGAGTTTGAGTGGAGAAGTCTGCAGATAATCTTATGGGTTTTCCCTTGTATGTGACTTTTTGTTTCTCTCTTACAGCCTTTAGGATCCTTTCTTTATCTTTACTTCTTCTCATTGTGACTATGATGTGTCTTGGTGTCTTCAGGTCTGGGTTGATTCTGTTTGGTACTCTCTGGGCCTCTTGAATCCTGACGTCCTTTCTTTTATTCAGGTCTGAGAAGTTTTCTTGTATTATTTCCTCTAGAATGTTTGCTTCCCCTTCCTCTCTTTCTTCCTCTGGCAGGCCAATTATACGAATGTTACTTCTTTTGATTCATCCCATATGTCTCTGTTGTTGTTTTCAGTGTCTCTCAATCTCTTTTTAAGCTCTTTCACCTCTTTCTTAGTTTTCTCTAACTCATCCTCTGTCTGACTAATTCTGTTTTCTGCTTCTGTTAGTCTGCTTTCCCTTGCCTCAGCTTCTTTCTTTATTACAGCTATTTCAGCTTTCAGTTCTCTAATTGCCTCAAGATAATCAGTATTTTCCTTGGGGGTCTCAACTGTTGTTTCCCTAATACTGCCATTCCTTTCCTCCAATGTTGTTTTCATTTCTGTGATTAATAAGTTTATTATTGCTTGCATACTTTTCTTATCTATGGTTACTTCTGGCTGATTTGTAGTTTCTTCTGGGCTCTTTGAATGGTCTTCATTCATTGGAGTAGGAGTTTTATTTGTTTTTGATCTACCCATTTTTTGATTTATGTGTTTCTTTTTTTATGCTCTGTTGTTCCTCAGTTGTTGTGTCTTTAGTACAAGCATCACTGTACTAAATACCTTTATGACAATTGCACTCACCAACCTCAGGAATTACAGTAGCAACTGAAGCAAGTATTGAAGCAGTTTAATCGTTACCAGTTAGCCAAACAATTTCTCCAGTCTGTGAAAAAATAGTAACCAAATCCCAGTGAAGAAGAAAGAGAAAAGAAAGAAGGGATAGCAAGAATAGACAGTTATGCAAATCTACTATCCACTGTATATTCTAGGGGTAACAAGAGGGGAAAGGGAACTAGAGCAGAGATACACACATAGAGAGTCCACTCTGAGTCAGATTTCTTCCCCAAAATAATTCACAAATTCAGAAAGGCAAAGAAGAAGGAAGACATGTATGAAAAGATAAAAAAAGAAAAAGAAAGAAGAGACAAGAGAGAGAAAAGGGAAAAGATAAGAAAAAGAGCTGTAATTAAAGAGCAGTGAAAGGAAAGTTTTTAAAATTACTTTAATTTTAATTTAATTTAATTTTTTTATTAGCTAGGAGGGGGAGGGATGGGAGAGTCTTTAGAGGAGGTAGGATTAAGGAAACAAGTTTCTCCCACAATAGATAAGATGCCCACTACCCTAGCACTGAAATATATGCTAAGAGTTAATTCTGATCAACCTAAAGGGGGGGAAGATATATGCCTTTATATAATATTAATAGTAAAATAGAGCAGGGTAAAAAAATAAAATAGAAACCCTGTCCCAGATTACCTCAAACCTTATGATCAGAGGCAGCTGATTGTTATGAATGAGAAAAAAAACAACCTCAGGACTAGACAAGGATAGCTGAAATAGACAGTTATGCAAATCTACTATCTACTGTATATTCTAGGGGTGGCTAAAGGAGGAAGGGAAGTTGAGCAGAGACACTCGCAGTGAGAGTCCACACTGAGTCAGAATTCTTCCCCAAAATAATTCCCAAATGTGTATCAGTGAATTCAAAAAAGCACACTGTTTGGTGGTGTGGGGGCTGGGGGCTGTGGCTTTGGAAGCTTTAGGATTAAGGAAGAAAGGATGACATGAATGAGAAACAGAAAAAAGAAGAAAGAGAGAGAGAGAGAGAAAAGAAAAAGATAAGAAAAATAACAGTCATAAAAGAGCAGTGAAAGGAAAGGGTTTTTTAAAATTATTTATTTTTAATTATTTAATTAGCTATGTGGGGTGAGGTGGGGGGGGGTTGGCTACTTAGAAAGAAAAAAGGCCAGAGGTTTCAGAAGGGTATAGACTTAGAATGAATGATACTCCCTGGTGGGACAGGAATTTGGTAAAGAAAGAAGCTCCTAGTGGGGATCCTGCTAGGAGCTGGTCCCCAGGGATTGGTTATGGGGGGAAGGGGAGGAGGTATGCTTAAAAATTAAAAGGAAAAAAATTTTCCCCTTTTTTCCTACTCTAATTCTTAACCCAAATTAAGTTATAGTCACCTCCTTGGTGTCACCGCTAGGACCCCTTATTGACTGGCCTACTAAAGGCAGAAAATCCTACTTTTTCCAGGAGATGTGGTCAGAGCTCAAGCCACTAGCAGCTTCTCAGTCCACCATCTTCCGGGAACTGGTTCTCTTATTTTTGATGTTGTTTATTTCTGCACTAATTTTAGTGATTTCTGTCCTTCAAGATGCTTTAGCGTTCCTTTGTTCCTCTTCCTCTAAGTCTTTAATGTGTGCAGTAAGGTCTTTTATTTGAGATTTTTCTTGTTCTTTAATATGTGATTGTTTGGCTATGAGTTTCCCTCTCAATACTGCTTTAGCTGTATTGCAAATATTTTGATAGCTTGTGTCTTCATTTTCATGTTTCCAGAAACATTTGAATTTCTTGCTTGAGTGACTCTCTGACTCAATGGTTCTTAAGCAGTATGTTGTTTAGTTTCCAAATTCTGTGTCTTTTAGTAATTTTCTGGTTGTTGTAAAACGTTAGGTTTTCTCCACTGTTGTCTGAGAAGATACTTGGGATGATTTCAATGCTTTTGAATTTGTTGATGCTGTCTTTGTGGCCTAACATGTGGTCTATCCTTGAGTATGTGTTGTGTGTATTTGAAAATAAAGTGTATTCTGCTTTTTTGGGGTGAATAACTCTGTAAATATCCATGAGGTTTAGTCTGTCCATCTCTTCATTTAATTCTCTTGTTTCTTTGTTGATTTTCTAATTTGTTGATCTAAGTGTGAGAGTGGGGTGTTAAAGTCTCCCACTATTATTGTATTACTATTGATGTATTTTTGTAGTTCTTTTAATAGGTGTTTGATGTATTTAGATGGTCCCTCATTGGGTCCATAGATTTTAATAATTGTTAAGTCTTCTTGGTTGATTGATCCTCTAATCATTATGAAATGGCTTTTCTTATCTTTTTTTTAAAGTTTTTTATTAAAGAAAGGATTAGTGAACAAAAACATAAGGTAGGAGGGGTACAACTCTACACAATTCCCACCACCCAATCCCCATAACCCACCCCCTCCCATGGTAGCTTTCCCATTCTCTAGCCCTCTGGGAGCATGGACCCAGGGTCATTGAGGGTTGCAGAAGGTAGAAGGTCTGGCTTCTGTAATTGCTTCCCTGCTGAACATGGGCGTTGACTGGTCGGTCCATACTCCCAGTCTGCCTCTCTCTTTCCCTAGTAAGGTGTGTCTCTGGGGAAGCTGAGCTCCAGGACACATTGGTGGGGTCTTCAGTCCAGGGAAGCCGAGACAGCATCCTGGTGGCATCTGGAACCTGGTGATTGAAAAGAGAGTTAACATATAAAGCCAAACAATTTGTTGAGCAATCATGGATCCCAAGCTTGGAATAGTGGAGAGGAAGTGTTAGGGAGGTACTCACTGCAAACTCTAGTGTACTTCTGCTTTCAGGTATATATTTTGCAGTAGTTTATGGATACGTGTGCACATAAGCTCTCTCTCACCGAAACTGGTGTATATCTAGGTTATGGGACTTTGTTAGAAAGTGAACTATCTGAGATGAAATTAGAGTGTACTATAACAGGAAAGGTCTCACCCGAGTAATGAAGCTGAAGGGTTGTCATTCCACACGTGAAGTCTCCGGATACAGTCTGAGGTGAAGCATGTTGAGGTGGCAATCGTTGCGTTGGTTAGGTTGTGATCGGTGGATGCAATATTATTTGGTTTGGATTGGGAGATCCATATGGGAAAGTGGGCCCTATCCAAGGGTTCCAGGACTGGGGGAAGTAGGGACTCTATAGTGAAGATGTGAGGTTCCTGCTGTCTTAGGGTTCAAAAAGATAATCGATAGTTAATATTATCATCACATTATTTGTTAATTGGGTTAACTTTGAAAAGTCCCTTTGTTATGGTTTGCTGTACAGTACCCAGTATCTTGTATATAGCTGTGCTATTGGATGCTTCTAATCTACTTGGTCTAGGCTTTTGAGAGAGTCTGCATATCAAATACATAGCCTATATGTTAAAAAGATTCAGTTTGTCTTTTGAGAAACTTTGAGACATACAATTGATTTCCCCCTCTCATATTAATTAACTACTGATTTATATGTCTACATTTTGCTAGGAGTGTACATAAACACCATTCCCACCACCAAAGGACTGTGACTCATCCCTCCCGCCCACTCCCACCCCCCACTGACCCAGGAAGCTACATGTCTACCCCTCACCACTGGGTTTTTACTTTGGTGCCCTACTTACAATTTGATCAGGTCCTGCTTTTAGTTTCCCTTTCAGATCTTCTTACTCAGCTTCTGTTGATGAGTGGGATCATCCCATAATCATCTTTATCTTTCTGACTTAGCTCACTTAACATAATTCCTTCTAGCTCTGTCCAAGATGGGTCAGAGAAGGTGGGTTCATTGTTCTGGATAGCTGCATAGTATTCCATTGTGTATATATACCACAGCTTTCTCAGCCACTCATCTGTTGTTGGACACCTGGGTTGCTTCCAGGTTTTAGCTATTATGAATTGTGCTGCTATGAACATAGGAGTACACACCTCTTTTTGGTTGAGTGTTATGGAGTCCTTGGGGTATAACCCCAGGAGAGGAATTACTGGGTCATATGGAAGGTCCATGTCTAGTCTTCTGAGAGTTTTCCAGACTGCTCTCCACAAAGGCTGTACCAATTTACATTCCCATCAGCAATGTAAAAGGGTTCCTCTGTCCCCACATCCTCTCCAACATTTGTTGCTGCTGTCCTTTTTGATGTATGCCATTCTTACAGGAGTGAGTTGGTATCTTAGTGTTGTCTTAATTTGCATTTCTCTGACAATCAGTGACCTAGAGCAGTTTTTCATATGTTTGTTAGCCTTTTGGATCTCCTCTGTGGTGAATGTTTTGTTCATATCCTCTGCCCATTTTTGGATGGGGTCATTTGCTTTTTTGGTGCTAAGTTTGCTGAGCTCTTTATATATTTTGGTAATTAGTTTCTTGTCTGATGTATGGCATATGAAGGGGTCTCTTTGTTTGTTTAATAGTTTCTTTGGATGTACAGAAGCTTTTCAATTTGATATAGTCCCATTGGTTTGTTTCTCCTTTAGTCTTCCTTGCAATTGGGTTTGATTCATCAAAGATGTCCTTGAGGTGTAGGTGGGAAAGTGTTTTACCAATGTTTTCCTCTAAGTATTTGATTGTTTCTGGTCTGACATCTAGGTCTTTGATCCATTTGGATTTGATTTTTGTTTCTGGTGAGATAAAGTGGTTCAATTTCATTCTTCTGCATGTTACAACCCAGTTTTCCCAGCACCATTTATTGAAGATAGCCTCCTTCTTCCATTTAATGTTTTGGGCCCCCTTATCAAAGATTAGATGTCCATAGGTGTGGGGACTTATTTCTGGGCTTTCAATCTGTTGAACTGGTCTGTGTGCCTATTTTTGTTCCAGTACCATGCTGTTTTGATGATGATGGCTTTATAATATAGTTTAATGTCTGGGAGAGTGATGCCTCCATTTCTGTTTCTTTCCCTCAAGTTAGTTTTGGCAATTCTAGGTGTTTTCAGGTTCCAGAAAAATGATTGTAGTGTTTGTTCTATTCTTTTAAAGAAGCTTGGTGGAACTTTGATGGGTATTGCATTAAATTTGTATATGGCTCTGGGGAGAATATTCATTTTGATGATATTTATTCTTCCAATCCATGAGCATGGGATATCTTTCCATTTCTTGGTATCAGTTTCTATTTCCTTGAGTAGCGACTCATAGTTTTCAGCATACAAGTCTTTCACTTCTCTGGTCAACTTTATTCCTAGGTATTTGAATGATTTTGCTGAAACAACTTCCAGTAATTTTCTACTGGATTCTTTATGTCTTTCTATGTATACTATCATATCATCTGCAAATAGTGAGAGCTTGACTTCTTCCCTTCCAATCTGTATTCCTTTGATTTCTTTCTCTTGCCTGATTGCTCTGTCAAGAACTTCCAATTCTATGTTGAAGAGTAACGGTTACAGTGGACAGCCCTGTCTAGTCCCTGATCTGAGGGGGAATGTTTTCAGCTTCTGTCCATTGAGTATGATGTTGGCTGTAGGTTTGCTATATATAGACTCCACTATGTTGAGGAATTTCCCATCTATTCCCATTTTTTGTAGAGTTTTGAGCATGAATGGGTGTTGGATTTTGTCAAAGGCTTTCTCTGCATCTATTGAGATAATCATGTGGTTTTTGGCTTTGCTTTTATTGATGTGGTGAATGACATTGATTGACTTACGGATGTTGAACCAGCCTTGCATTCCTGGGATGAATCCCACTTTGTCATGATGAACAATCTTTTTGATGTGTTGCTGTATCTGGTTGGCCAAGATCTTGTTTAATATTTGGCATCTATGTTCATCAGAGATATTGGTCTGTAGTTTTCCTTTTTTGTTCTGTCCCTATCAGCTTTTGGTATCAGGGTGATGTTGGCTTCATAAAAGGTGGAAGGGAGTATTCCTGTTTCTTCAATCTTATGGAATGGCTTAAGAAGTATGGGTATTAACTGTTTCCTGAAAGTTTTGTAGAATTCGTTTGTGAAGCTATCTGGTCCAGGACTTTTGTTGTTGGGGAGATTCTTAATAACGGTTTCAATTTCTTTGTCTGTGATTGGTGCCTTTAGATTTTGTAGTTCTTCTTGGTTCAGTTTTGGAAGTGCATAGGTTTCTAGGAATTGTTCCATTTCTTCCAGATTCTCTAGCTTGGTGGCATATAGTTCTTTATAGAAGTTTCACAGGATTCTCTGGATTTCTGTGGTGTCAGTTGTGATATCTCCTGTATTGTTTACAATTCTATTAATTTGAGTCTTCTCTCTTTTTTGTTTGGTGAGTCTGGCTAGGGGTTTGTCAATTTTGTTTAATCTTTCAAAGAACCAACATTTGGCTTCATTGATCTTTTGTATGGTTCTTTTATTTTCGATGTTGTTTATTTCTGCTCTAACTTTAGTGATTTCTGTCCTTCTGGTTGCTTTAGGGTTCCTTTGTTCCTCTTCCTCTAAGTCCTTGAGGTGTGCAGTAAGGTTGTTCATTTGGGCTTCTTCTTGGTGTTTAATATGTGATTGTATGGCTATAAGTTTCCCTCTCAGTACTGCTTTAGCTGTGTCCCAAATATTTTGATAGGTTGTGTCTTCATTTTTATTAGTTTCCAGGAACATTTGAATTTCCTGTTTGAGTGAGTCTCTGACCCAGTGGTTCTTAAGGAGCATGTTGTTTCGTTTCCAAATTCTATGTCTTTTAATAATTTTCCGTTTGTTGTAAAATGTTAGTTTTACTCCACTGTGGTCTGAGAAGATACTTGGGATGATTTCAATGCTCTTGAGTTTATTGATGCTGTCTTTGTGGCCTAACATGTGGTCTATCCTTGAGTATGTGTTATGTGGATTTGAAAAGAAGGTGTATTCCAGTTTTTTGGGGTGGAGGAGTCTGAAAATGTCCAAGAGGTCTAGTCTGTCAATCTCTTCATTCAATTCTCTTGTATCTTTATTGGTTCTCTGCTTTGTTGATCTGTCTAAGTGTGAGAGTGGGGTATTGAAGTCTCCCACTATTATTGTATTACTATTGATGTATTTTTGAAATTCTTTCAGTAGATGCTTAATGTATTTAGATGGTCCCTCGTTGGGTGCATAGATGTTAATAATTGTTAAGTCTTCTTGGCTGATTGATCCTCTAATCATTATGTAATGTCCTTGCCTATCTTTTATTACTTTATTTAATTTAAAATTTATCGTGTCTGAGATGAGAATGGCTGTTCCTGCCCTTTTTTGTGGACCGTTAGCCTGTATGATAGTTTTCCATCCTTTCACTTTAAGTCTGTGTTTATCTTGTTTTGACAGATGGGATTCTTGCAAGCAGCATATGGTTGGGTTATGTTTTCTGATCCATCCCCCCACCCTGTGCCTTTTGGTGGGTGAGTTTAAGCCATTGACATTTATTGATATTATGGATTTAATGTATTGTAGTGCCATTGTTCTAAAAAACAATTTTTTTACTCTGATATATTGCAAGTATTATAGTGATGTTCTTGTTTATAAGAGGTCTTTTAGAACCTCTTTCAGGGCCAGCTTGGTGATGGTTGCCTCCTTTAACTGTTGTTTGTCTAAGAAGGTTTTGATCCCTCCATCTAGTTTGAATGAAAGTCTAGCAGGATATATTACCCTTGGTTGAAACCCTTTTTCATTCAGGGCTCGATAGATATCTTGCCACTCCCTTCTGGCTTTTAGAGTTTGAGTGTAGAAATCTGCAGATAATCTTATGGGTTTTCCCCTGTATGTGACTTTTTTTTTCTCTCTTGCAGCCTTTAGGATCCTTTCTTTATCTTTACTTCTTCTCATTGTGACTATGATGTGTCTTGGTGTCTTCAGGTCTGGGTTGATTCTGTTTGGTACTCTCTGGGCCTCTTGAACCTTGATATCCTTTCTGTTATTCAGGTCTGGGAAGATTTCTTATATTATTTCCTCTAGAATGTTTGCTTCCCCTTCCTCTCTTTCTTCCTCTGGCAGGCCAATTATACGAATGTTACTTCTTTTGATTCATCCCATATGTCTCTGTTGTTGTTTTCAGTGTCTCTCAATCTCTTTTTAAGCTCTTTCACCTCTTTCTTAGTTTTCTCTAACTCATCCTCTGTCTGACTAATTCTGTTTTCTGCTTCTGTTAGTCTGCTTTCCCTTGCCTCAGCTTCTTTCTTCATTACAGCTATTTCAGCTTTCAGTTCTCTAGTTCCCTCAAGATAATCAGTATTTTCCTTGGGGGTCTCAACTGTTGTTTCCCTAATACTGCCATTCCTTTCCTCCAATGTTGTTTTCATTTCTGTGATTAATAAGTTTATTATTGCTTGCATACTTTTCTTATCTATGGTTACTTCTGGCTGATTTGTAGTTTCTTCTGGGCTCTTTGAATGGTCTTCATTCATTGGAGTAGCAGTTTTATTTGTTTTTGATCTACCCGTTTTTTGATTTATGTGTTTCTTTTTTTATGCTCTGTTGTTCCTCAGTTGTTGTGTCTTTAGTACAAGCATCACTGTACTAAATACCTTTATGACAATTGCACTCACCAACCTCAGGAATTACAGTAGCAACTGAAGCAAGTATTGAAGCAGTTTAATCATTACCAGTTAGCCAAACAATTTCTCCAGTCTGTGAAAAAATAGTAACCAAATCCCAGTGAAGAAGAAAGAGAAAAGAAAGAAGGGATAGCAAGAATAGACAGTCATGCAAATCTCCTATCCACTGTATATTCTAGGGGTAACAAGAGGGGAAATGGAACTAGAGCAGAGATACACACATAGGGAGTCCACTCTGAGTCAGATTTCTTCCCCAAAATAATTCACAAATTCAGAAAGGCAAAGAAGAAAGAAGTGTCTGACAAGATTAAAAAAAAAGAGAGAGAGAGAGATAAGAGAGAGAAAAGGGAGAAGATACGATGAAGAGTTGTAATTAAAGAGCAGTGCAAGGAAATTCCCAAATGTGTATCAGTGAATTAAAAAAAAAAAAACACCCTGTTTGGTGGTATGGGGTATCCTGCTAGGAGCTGGTCCCAGGGACTGCTTATGGGGGGGAGCGGCGGGAAGGATGTATGCTTGAAAATTAAAAGGAAGAAAAAAGAATTTTTTCCCTACTCTAATTCTTAACCCAAATTAAGTTATAGTCACCTCCTTGGTGTCTAAGGACACCTTATTGGCTGGCCTGCTAAAGGCAGAAAATCCTATTGTCTCCAGGGGAGTGTGTTCGGAGCTCAGAGGCTAGCATCTTCTCCATCCGCCATCTTCCGGGAAACCCCCCCTCCAGACTTTTTTAAAGGATTTCTCGAAAATGAAAACTAGCTCCAAGTCCTTTGATCCAATGAGAGCTATACTCAAGAAGTCTTTGGATCCGCCCTCAGCGTCGCGGTGGACTCTGGAGACTCCCAAGAGAAAGCCCCCTAGCTAAAGTGCTCTCTCCGGGTCCTCTGCCCGCCGCGCTCTGCAACCGGTGGAGGAGCCGCCTTTCCGGGCGGAGGACAATGCCCGGCGCACTTGCCTTGCCCGGCGCCGCCTGGGAAGTCTGGAGCCCCGCTAGTCCGTGTCACCTTTACTCTAATTCTTAACCCAAATTAAATTATAATCACCTCTTTTGTGTCACCCCTTATTGACTGGCCTGCTAAAGGCAGAAAATCCTACCATTGCCGACGATGCGATCAGAGCACTCGCTGTTAGCAGCTTCTCAGTCCGCCATCTTCCTCCTCCCCCGGCCTTTCTTATCTTATTTCTTTATTTAATTTAAAATCTATTGTGTCAGAGGTGAGAATGGATGTTCCTGCTTTTTTCTTTGGTCCATTAGCCTGTATGGTAGTTTTTCATCCTTTCGCTTTAAGTCTGTGTTTAACTTGTTGGGTCAGATGGGATTCTTGCAAGCAGCCTATGTTTGGGTTATGTTTTCTGATCCAACCTTCCACTCTGTGTCTTTTGATGGGTGAGTTTAATCCATTGACATTTATTGATATTATGAATTTAATGTATTGTAGTGCCATTATTCAACAATTTTTATTTGCTTTGATATACTGCAAGTATTATAGTGATGTTCTTGCTTATAAAAGGTCTTTTAGAGCCTCTTTCAGGGCAGGCTTGGTGATGGTTGCCTCCTTTAACTGTTGTCTGTCTGAGAAGGTTTTGATCCTTCCATCTAGTTTGAATGAAAGTCTAGCAGGATATATTATCCTTGGTTAAAACTCTTTTTCATTCAGGGCTCTATAGATATCTTGTCATTATCTTCTGGCTTTTAGAGTTTGAGTGGAGAAGTTTCCTTATAGTCTTATGGGTTTTGCCCTGTATATAACTTTTTGTTTTTGTCTTGCAGCCTTTAGGATACTTTCTTTATACTTACTTCTTTTCATTATAACTATGATGTGTCCTGCTGTCTTCAAGTCTGGGTTGATTTTGTTTGGAACTCTTTGGGCCTCTTGAATCTTAATGTCCTTTCTGTTGTTCAGTTCTGGGAAGTTCTCTTCTATAATTTCCTCTAGAATATTTACTTCCCCCTTCCTCTCTTTCTTCCTCTGGCATGTCAATTATACAAACGTTACTTCTTTTGAGATCATCCCATATGTCTCTGTTGTTGTTTTCAGTGTCTCTTAATTCCTTTTTGAGCTCTTTTACCTCTTTCTAGTTTTCTGTAGCTCATCTTCAGTCTATCTAATTCTATTTTATGCTTCTATTAGTCTGCTTTCCCTTCCCTAAGCTTCTTTCTTCAGTTCAGCTATTTCAGCTTTCAGTTTTCTAATTACTTCGAGGTAGCTCGTATTTTCCTTGAGGGTCTCATCTGTTCTTTCCCTAGTTGTGCTAGCCCTTTCCTCCATAGCTGTCTTCATTTCTGTGATTATTACTTTTACTATTGCCTGCATACTTTTCTTATCTATGGTTACTTTGGACTGATTTGGAGTTTCTTCTTGGCTCCTGTCTTTATTCATTGCAGTAGCAGTTTTATTTGGTCTTGGTTTAACCATTTTTTATTGATGTGTTTTTTATTTTTCTCTTCTGTTCTTCAGTTTGTGTTTTGAGTACAATCCATGCTATACTAAATACCTTTATGACAAATGCAGTCACCAACCTCAGAAATTACAATAGTAACTGATGGAAGGACTGAATTAGTTTAACCAATACCAGTTAGCCGAACAATGCCTGCAGTCCAAGAAAAAATAGCAACCAAATCCAAATGAAAAAGAAAGAGACAGGAAAAATGGGATAGCAAGAATAGACAATTTTGCAAATCTACTGTTCTCTGTAAATTCTAGGGGTACCAAGAGAAGAAAGGGAATTAGAGATGAGACACACACAAAGAGAGTCCACTCTGAGTCATATTTCTTCCCCAAAATAATTCACAAACAAGTATCAGTGAATTTAGAAACAGCAGAGGAGGAAGGAAGAAAAGAAGACAAGAATGAGAAAAAAAAGAAAAGAAAAAAGAAAAAAATAGCAGTGAAAGGAAAGAGTTTTTTTAATTATCTAGGAGGAGGGAGAAGGGGTAGAGTGGATAGAGGAAGTAGGTAGAGTGAAACAAGTTCCTGTCACCATGGATAGGACACCTAGTCACCCAGCAATGGAAAATACAATGGAAAATTTTGGTCAACCTGAAGGGGGGGAGGAACATGTGTATATATAGTAGTAATAATAAAATAGAACAGAGTAAGAAACCCTAACAGTCAGTCTGCAGCTTGGACGACTCACAATTGGCTCAGGCAGCCTGAGCAAAGACAGCCAATTGTTAAAAAAAAAAGTAAACCAAAACCAAAACCAAAACCAAAAACAAAAACAAAAACAAAACCCTCCAGGTTGTCTTTCCCAGGCAGGGGTGAGGCTCTGATTGGTCAGATATTTTGTGGAATTGTACCCCTCCTACCCTATGGTTTTGTTAATTAATCCTTTCTTAAATAAAAATAAAAATAAAATAATAATAATGAAAAAAAAAGAAAAGAAAAAAAGGAGCAAAGGGAATCAGAAAGGAAAAGGATTGGAATCACACCCTTTATGAGCCAGGAATCTTGGTAAAGAAAATAGCTCAGTGGGAAGCCTGCTAGTTTCCGGGGTCTGGTTATAGGGTGGGGGGAGGGGTGCATTTCATAGATAATAAAAAATTTTTTCTTTCTTTTTTCTCTGTCTTCTGACCCAAATTGAGCTATAGTTACCTCCTTGGTGTCATACTTAGGACCCCTTCTTCACTGTCCTGCTGATAGCCAGGTATCCCACCCTTTCCAGCAGTTGTTTTGGAGCTCAGGCCAGCAGCTGCCTCCACGTCTTCATCTTGGCTCCACCACTCCTCCTCCTTCTTCTTTTCTTCTTTTCTGCCATCAGTGTTATCACTGGGGCTCTGTGTCTGTGAAATGACTCCATTAATACTTGTGGCCATTGTTTTTCCCTTTTATGAGAAAGAGAGAGAGAGAGAGAGAGAAGAAGAAGAAGAAGAAGAAGGAGGAGGAGGAGGAGGAGGAGGAGGAGGAAGAGAAGGAGGTAGAGGAAAGAGACATAGAAAAAGAGACACCTGCTGGATGGCTCTACCAATGTAAAGCTTCCCCATGGTGGAGCTTGGGGGCCTGAACCCAGCTGAATCCTTGAACATGGTAATGAATTAGCTCTGCTCTACTGGATTCACCACTATTTGACCCCCTCCTCTACTATTTTAAATAATTTTTTGATATGGTACAAAAGAGTGAGCTTGGGGACTAGGTGGTGAAACACTTGGTAGGATGTACGTGTTACCAAGTAGCAAGCTCAAGAATTCACTCATGAGCTGTCTCTCAGACAAAATGTCTATTCAGTGTTTTTAAAGAGGAGTAGGGGAGAATAGAGAAAGAAGCAGAGACACATCAAGGTAACAATCCACCGTCTACATAGTTCCCTTGGTACAGTCAGTGTTTCTCTTAAGTGAACAAACCAGGACCATACATGTGTTCCACCCACTGAGTTATTCTCAAATAATATAAAAAATAGTTCTTATTTAATTTTTTCAAAAATATCTTTTCTTTGTTCTTTCCAATAGAATTACATTATTGTTATATGTATGCAGCATTCTCTTCATCCTCTGATGATATTAGTTTTAGCTTTAAAATTATTATTGTTATTTTAAGATTTCAGAAGTATAGTTTAATACTCAGGCATGTGTGTGTACAACTGACTCCAACTGTCACAAAAGTTCTAGTACAATAGCCCCTCTGATAACTACCATAGGTTTTATTTACAATGTCTAAGAGACAGTTTGATTACTGTTTTCTGAAAGTTTGTTTGCATTGATTATCTATATTCACCATATGGTGAAAAATAAACAAAAACCAACAAACCAACAAACAAAAAAACTCCAGTAATTTTCTTTCAATCCTTACTTAATTCTGTTAGTCTAATCACTTCCAGTTCTATCTATTTTCCTGAATAATATAATATCACCTTTTCTAACTGCAGAGAAGTATTCCAGTTGAATATATATGCCACAACGTTTTATCCAGTTACCTGTCAGTGGACATTTAGGTTGCTTCTATTCCTTGCATGGCATACTTCTTTATCTTATCATTAGTCAATGGGCATTTAGGCTGATTCCATATTTTGTCTATTGTGAATAATGGAGCTATGAACTGGGGTGCTATACAGCCTTTTCAATTGAGGTTTTCATGGCTTTGGATCACAGGGTATTTACGTTTTATTTGTTTAAAGATTCCACATACAGTATTCCACATAAAGTGCCCTAATTTTTATTCTCAAACTAAACTTACTAAAGTTCCTTTTTCTCTATATCCTTGCCAATATTTATTTCCAGTATTTCTTAGTAAGTTCTCACAGGCATAAGGTAGCTTTTCATTGTAATCTTAATTTGCATTTTTAAAATTATTTATTTATTTATTTATTTATTTATTAATGAGAAAGATAGGGGGAGAGAGAAAGAACCAGACATCACTCTGGCCCATGTGCTGTCAGGGATTCAACTCAGGACCTCATGCTTTCGAATCCAATGCTTTATCCACTATGCCACCTCCCGGACCACCATTTTTCTAATAATAAGTAATATGAAACATTTTTTCATATATCTTCAGGCCATCTATATGTATTTCTTCTTTGAATACGTGTCTATTCAGATTTTTTTTTCACTTCGTTAGGTTGCTGACTTACTGTTGTTGAGCTGTACAATTTGCATGTTTTCAGTATCAATCCCTTATCATATTTATGATGTGCAAATATCCTCTAGGTTGTAATTTTTAAATTTATTTTTTATTTAAGAAAGGAAAAATTAACAAAACCATAGGGTAGGAGGGGTACAATTCCACACAATTCCCACCACACAATCTCCATATCCCATCCCCTCCCCTGATAGCTTTCCCATTCTCTATCCATCTGGGAGCATTGACCCATGGTCATTGTGGGTTGCAGAAGGTAGAAGGTCTGGCTTCTGTAATTGCTTCCCCGCTGAACATGGATGTTGACTGGTCGGTCCATACTCCCAGTCTGCCTCTCTCTTTCCCTAGTAGGGTGGGTCTCTAGGGAAGCGGAGCTCCAGGGCACATTGGTGGGGTCTTCAGTCCAGGGAAGCCTGGTCGGCATCCCGATGACATCTGGAACCTGGTGGCCGAAAAGAGAGTTAACATACAAAGCCAAACAAATTGTTGAGCAATCATGGACCCTAAGCTTGGAATAGTGGAGAGGAAGTGTTGGGGGGGGGGTACTCACTGCAAACTCTAGTGTGCTTCTGCTTTCAGGTATATACTTTGCACTAGTTTATGGATACGTGTGAACATATGCTCTCTCTCACAGAACCTGGTCGATATCTAGGTTTTGGGACTTTGTTAGAAAGTGAACCACCTGGGATGGAATTAGAGAATACCATGAAAGGAAAGGTCTCACCCGAGTAATGAAGCTGAAGGGTTGTCATTCCACAGGTGAAGTCTCTGGACACAGTCTGAGCTGAAGCATGTTGAGGTGGCAATTGTTGCGTTGATTAGGTTGCGATTGGCAGATGCAATATTATTTGATATGGATTGGTAGAGGCATGCGGGAAAGTGGGCCCTATCTTAAGGTTCCAGGACTGGGGCAAATATAGGCTCTCTAGTGGAGATTTGAGGTTCCTGCTGTCTTAGGGTTCAAAAAGACAATCGATAGTTAATTTTATCATCACATTATTTGGTAATTGGGTTAACTTTGAAAAGTCCTTTTGTCAGAGTTTGCTGTATAGTACCCAGTATCTTATATGTAGCTGTGCCATTAGGTTGTAATTTTATTTTATCCCTGTAGAAATTTCTTTAGATGTATAAAATATTTTGATCTTCTGTAGCCCTATTTGCTTATTCCTCTTTAGTTCCCATTTCTAATAGGATTGAATCCCTAATATGTCTTTTAACATTAGCATCCTGACATATTTTGCCTAGTTTTCTTCTATGTAATTTAAACAGTCTTGTCTATTATCAAATGATTTAATCTTTTTGGAGTTAGTTTTGGTGTTAGGCAATGGTCTAGTTTCATTTTTGTAAGTGTCATTGTCCAGTTTACTCAGCACCAATTGCTGAAGAGATCTTATATTCCCTATTGAAGAGTTTTGGCATCTTTGCCATACATCAGATATACATATATGTGTAAGTTTATTTCTAATCTCTGTATTCTAGTTCATTGGTCTGGATGTTTGTTTATTCCAAAATCATTTTTTCCCTCCAGGGTTATTGCTGGGCTCGGTGCCTGCACCATGAATCCACTGATCCTGGAGGTCACTTTTCCCCCTTTTGTTGCCCTTGTTGTTGTAGCCTCATTGTGGTTATTATTATTACTGTTGTTGATGTTTTTCGTTGTTGGATAGGACAGAGAGAAATGGAGAGAGGAGGGGAAGAAAAACAGACACCTGCAGACCTGCTTCACCGCCTGTGAAGCGACTCCCCTGCAGGTGGGGAGCTGGGGGCGCCACGTGCGCTTAACCCACTGGCCACCGCCAGAACCCCAAAATCACATTTTTTTAAATGGTGCTTTGTACTATAGTTTGAAGGTACAAAGCATTTTTCCTGTCTCAACACTGCCATGGTTATTCATGGTCCTTTGTGTTTCCACAAAAATTTTAGGATTGCTGGCTCAATTTCTTTGTAGAATGTTATTTAAATTTTTGTAGAGATTACATTGAATCTATAGGTTGCCTCAGGTAACATGATCATTTTGTAATTATTTCAGTTAATGAGCACAGAAAATCCTTCCATTTCATTGTGTCTCCACCTATTACTTTTGATAATGATCTGTAGTTTTCATTCTAAAGATCTTTCATATATTTGTTAATTTACTTCCAAGGCATCTTTTTTAAAAAAAAAAACAATTATTTTATTTTATTTCCAGAACACTGCTCAGCTCTGGCTTATAGTAATGCTAGGGATTGACTGAATCTGAGAGCTCAGTACCTCAGGCTTAAAAGTCCCTTGCATAACCATTAGGCTGTCTCCCCAGCACCCTTTTTGGGCTCAATTGTAAATAGGATTAAATCCCCATTCCTTTAAAAAAATTTTTTTAATTGGGAGGTTAATGGTTTACAATTAACAGTAAAATACAATAGTTTGTATATGCATAACCTTTCCCAGTTTTCCACATGACAATTTAACCCCCACTAAGTAGGTCCTTCTCTGCTATTATGTTGCAGAACCTGAACCCTCACCCCACACCCCAGAGTCTTTTATTTGGGTGCAATACACTAACTCCAGTGCAAGTTCTGCTTAGTGTTTTCCCTTCTGATCTTGTTTTTTCAACTTCTGTCTGTGAATGAGATTATCCCATATTCATCCTTTTGTTTCTGACTTATCTCACTTAACATGCTTTCTTCAAGCTGCATCCAAAATTGGGTGAAGAAGGTGAATTCACCATTTTTAATAGCTGAGTAGTATTCCATTGTGTGTATATGCAACAACTTACCCAGCCCCTCATCTGTTTTTTTTTAATTTTTATTTATAAAAAGGAATCACTGACAAAACCATAGGATAAGAGTGGTACAACTCCACACAGTTTCCACCACCAGAACTTTGTATCCCATCCCCTCCACTGATAGCTTTCCTATTCTTTAATCCTTTTGGGAGTATGGACCCAGCATCATTATGGGGTGCAGAAGGTGGAAGGTCTTGCTTCTGTAATTATTTCCCTGCTGAACACCGGCATTGGCAAGTCTATCCATTCTCCCAGCCTGTCTCTGTCGTTTATTAGTGGGGTTGGGTTCTGGGGAAGCGTGGCTCCAGGACACATTGGTTGGCATCATGGTAGCATCTGGAACCTGGTGGTTGAAAAAAATTAACATATAAAGCCAAACAAATTGTTAACTAATCATGAACCTAAAGGCTGGAATATTGCAGATGAAGATTTGGGGTCTCAGTTTTGAAGATATATAGTAGTCCTATTTTATATTCCAAAGGGCTTATGATGATACTAGTTTTTTCCTGAGCTGGACATCTGATATGCAAGTGGAACCAAGCTTTTGTCTGGGGATATGATGTCATGGCTGGAAAAAGGGTTAGGAAGCTGGATCAGGGAAGAGAGTATCTCCCAAATATGGGAAAAGTGTATAAATATTGTTGACTGTAGACCTCATCGATTTGATCTGGGGCCCCTCATCTGTTGTTGGACACCTGGATTGCTTCCAGGTTTTGGCTACTATAAATTGTGCTGCTTTGAACATATCTTTTGGGATGTGTGCATTTGATTCCTTAGGTTATATCCTCAGGAGAGGAATTGCAGGGTCATAGGGTAGGTTCACTTCTAGCATTCTGAGAATTTCCCTGGGTGCTTTTTGCATAAAAGTAATGTTAGCTTCATAGAAGCTGGAAGCGAGTATTCCTGTATCTTCAATCTTTTAGAAGAGTTTTCTTAATCGATTTAATAATGATGGACAAGACCATAGGATATGAGGGGTACAATTCTACACAATTACCACCAGCAAAATTCTGTATCCCATCCTTTCTATTGGAAGATTTACTGTTCTTTCCCCCTCTGCAAGCATGGACCCAGGATCACTATGGGGTGCAGAAGTTGGAAGGTCTGGCTTCTGTAACTGATATATTTAGATGGCATCCATTGAGTGCACAGATGCTAATAATCATAAAATCCTCCTTATTAAATGATCATCTGAGCATTAAGTAATGACCATCTCTATCTTGTTTTATTTTGTTTATTTTAAGGTCTATCTTGTCAGATACTAGAATAGCTGTTCCTGCCTTTTGTTGTGGTCTATTGGCTTGTATGATAGTTTTCCACCCTTTTACTTTGAGTCTGTGTTTGTCTTGTTGAATTAGGTGGGATTCCTGCGGAAAAAAAATGGTTGGGTTGTGTTTTCTGGTCCATCTTCCCACTCTGTGCCTTTTAATAGGTGAATTAAGGCCATTAACATTTATGAGAAAAGACTCCTACCATATAGTCATACCTCCTGACCACCAGGAATATAGATTTTCTCCTGAGTCACCAGGCCAGCATTCTGCTCCCTATGTCAGTATAGTGCTTCCTTGCTGCTGTTCCAGCCTGAGGGGCAACAGCAATGGAGACCCAAAGTTGTAAATTAGAGAGGCTCAAATTATACTCCCTTTAGCAGTATTTTTGTTGATAGAACTCGGACTGGAGGTAATGCTTCAACAGGCAGACCACTGGCATGTGGCAGTACCACATGCTCCCAAGTCGGTATAGACTTTTATCCCCAGTAATCTGTCCTAAACTTCTCTCTGCTCATGAATCACACGTTTTTACTCTCGCCCATCGCTTGGTGCATTCCTGGAGTGATCTTAGTCTTATCTTGATGCATTCTCAAGTGATCCTCTTTGCTATTTCTAGTTCACCAGGGAGAGCAAAACGCCTCCTCATTCCCTTTTATCTGACTCATTGTTTGTGTATAGAAATATCACAAATTTATGTATATTGATTTTGTATCCTGCCACTTTTCTGAATTTATCAATAAATTCTAGGAGATTTTTAGAAACTTCTATTTCTTTATTTATTTGATGGGATGAAGAGGAATTGAGAGAGGAAGGTGATATTGAGAAGATGAGAGGGACATCTGCAGCATTGTAATATGTGTGCCACATGGCTCCAGTTTCTATTTTTCTCTCTCTGTGTTGTGTTTATAGAGTTTTATATGTATATTGGCATACCACTGGCAAATAGTTAAAGTTTAACTTCTTTCTTTCCAATTTGAATTCCTTTAGGGTATTTTTTCTTGCTTGATTTATTTGGCATAGACTTCTAGGACTGTGTTGAATAATAATGGTGAAAGTGAACATCCTTGTTTTATTCTAGATCTTTGGAAAAAAAAACTTTTATGTTTTCACTATTGAGTATAATGTCTAATGTCTGTGTTGTGTTTATCCTATATGACTTTTATTATGCTGAGAAATTTTCCTTCTATTCCCAATTTATTAAAGTTGTTTTAAAATCACAAATGGGCTTTGAATCATGCTGAATGCTTTTTTTCCCCAGCAGCTATTATATAGTTGTAATATACTGATTGATTTGTGTGTGTTGAACCATCCCTGCATTCATTATCATTTGATTGCACTACTTCTGTTTTCTATAGTTTCTGAATGTTTATTTTATGGGTGTTTCTCATGTTTGAAAAATTTCTGCTATTATTTTCTGGAATATGGTCTCTGCTTTATTGTCTCTTCTCCGTTGTTGTGTCCTTTCGCAGACTGTGGTCATTTTGTACTCTGTTCTGATTGTATCTCCTCTGCAAGGTCAAGTCTACTTCTTAGTACTTCCATTTGATACTATAATGTATTTAAAATTGTTGAGGGACAATGCAGTGCACAGGGGAACCTGGATAGCACGGACACTGTTTTCACTGGGTTTACATACATGGAACTGGGATGCACTCTGGTGAAGGTTTTTTACACTGTATTATATGAAGAGAGAGAAGTTTGTTTCATCAGGCCAGTGAAAAGTGATCCCCAGTATGATGTAAGAAGGGTATAGTGGTGGGGGGCTCAGACAGAGTCTTATGGACTAGCTCCAGAGACTCTCAGGAACCTGTCTCCTCAGCTTTAACCCTAACTTTGCTTTTGCACATAATTTGTTTTGCACTCTCATAAAGGAAAAATTTAGAAAATTGCACATCAGTCATATATGTTCTCTTGAAATTCTTTTCGAGTGAAAACTGTCTCAGACCTCAGAAGGGAACTCTACCCCTAGAACCCTTCTTCAAAATGACCACAAACTGCAACTATGGCTGGTTTCTTTTCATCACTTCAAACTTTCTAGTGTTTGGTGATTTTTGTTTGATGGTTCTTGAACCTGCTTCTGCATAATAAATTGAAAGTCACTGTATCTTCTATCAGTGTCCTGCACTACAACCCCAATTACCCTCATAGTTTTCACAAAGTTTGAGAAAAACTATTGCTACAACTTTATTTGGTTTAGTCACCTACTGAGATATTCCACATTTAAGCAAAGCCATCCTGTAGTTGTCCTTCATTTCTTCCTTTATTTTAAGTAGCACAATCATCTCCAGGTTTATTCACTTTAACCCAAATGATACAGTCTAATCACTTTGATTGTAAAATAGTATTTCATTGAATATTGTCATATATTTTCTTTACCCAGTTTTCTGTCCTTGGAATGTCCAAGTTTGAATCATGTAGTTTATTTGTGTTGCTGTTGAGTTATAGTTATTTATATATCTGGGATATATAAAACTATACCAAATAAATATATATTTGAAATGCATTTGGATTTACAGACTTAATGGAAGAAGCATTTTGCTTCCTTAATGTTGAAAATAATCAATGTTGGGGTGGCCTGGTAGTGACTCTTTAGTCATCACTGAAGTATGTCTCAGACTGGGAGTAAGAATCGACTTATCAAAGCCCATGTTCAGTGGAGAAGCAATTACAGAAGCCAGACAGACATTCCACCTTCTGCACCCTAGAATGACCCTGGGTCCATACTCCCAGAGGGATAAAGAATAGGAAAGCTATCAGGGAAGGGGATGTGATACGGAGTTCTGGTGGTGGGAATTGTGTAGAGTTGTACCACTCTTATCCTATGGTTTTTGTCAATGTTTCCTTTTTATAAATAAAAATTTTTTTAAAAATATGCTGGTCTCTTGCTCTTATTCAGCTTTTGTAGTCTTTACTTTGTCTGACAAGGTTGGCTTTGTAGTGATTGAGAGAAATGAAATAGGAAGTAATTGAGGAGGTTATCTAGGTCTAAGTAGAAACTATTTCATTTATGGTGTCTTTATGGTGTCTTTCTTAGATCATTCTACTTGCTTGTTGCACTCATTTAGTCACTGCAAACTATTGTGAACTTTTGCTTTAAGATATATATTTTGCCCTAATTTATATGTACATATACCCTATCTCATGGGCTGTGGCTTATATCTAGGTTTTGAGGCTTTGTTAAGAAGTGCATCATCCAAAATGGAATTAAGTAGTCCTATAAGCTAGGAAAGGTCTCACCAGAGTAATGAAGCTGGAGGGTTGACATTACATGCCTGACATCTCTGGACACAGTCCGAAGTAGAGCATGTGGAGGTGATACTGGTTGCATTGATTATGTTGGGATCAGCAGATGCAGTATCAATTGGTTTGAATTGAGAGAAGCATTCATCTGCTATATTCTTTCCTTTAGCTTCCTGATTACTAAACAAATTCTTCTGCTTTATATCTTAATGCTTTTCAGCCACTGTTGGGAACATGTGTGAGCCTGATAGAGCTTAGGGAGAACCACCCCCATCTTTGGATGGAGGTCTGAGAAGATAACCTCTTGGTAAGTCTCTCTCAACCGAGGTGAGCATAAGGGGGGAAACTCAGATTTGGTTCTTTCCTTCTTGACTCTCAGGCCCACAGATACCCCAGTACTTCCCTCCATTAACTGCAGGTCACATGGTCACAGATTCACTCATTCAAAGTCACCTTCTGATCACAGAAGAACACACCTTATCACACACTTCATCACACACCTCAGACCCCAGACAAGAGAAATTCCAAACTATATAGCCTTTTGATATCCATCTTCTCTCTGTCTCACCCTACGGGTTTAACCCCTATGCTTCTCTCAAATACCTTTGGATAATTAAGTTGCTTGTGTTATGGAAAATAACTGTCTTGTATCTCATCAATTCCTGTCATACCAACCCCCTACCTTAGGGGCATGCTGACTGTTAAGAAACCTGTAATTTCTGTCATATTGCAACAATAATTACCTCCATTGCTTTTCTATTTAACTCATGTCAATTTTGCTAATAAACGGACTCTAGGATTCTGGGACTCAAGGACTCAGATTCTAGATTCACGCTAAGAGTCCCCTGGTGTCTTTTACTTCGTGTCACCCCTGTCGTGAGCGAGAAAGAACCAGCCCGTTACCTTTCCCCTGGAGGACACCCTGCCAGAGAAGGAGAGAGACACCCCGAAAAGCCACCAAATTGCAGATGTTACCATGACACCAACCTGCCTTCCCCGGGTAGCTGACCACAACGAGTCCTGGAATGCACTTCCCCAGAGCCCTACCCAACTAGGGAAAGATAGGAACATACTGGCGTTATGGATCAACCTGTAAACTACTGTGTCCAGCAGAGAATCAATTACAGAAGTCAGACCTCCCGCCTTCTGCATCCTATAAAGATCTTTGGTCCATACTCCTAGAGGGATAATGAATAGGGAAGCTTCCAGTGGAGGATGTGGGATACAGAACTCTGTTGGTAGGAACTGTACCCCTCTTATCCCACAATCCTGTTGATCATTACTAAATCACTAATAAAATAAATTAAAATTGTAATTTAATATTTACAATGACAGTCATATTTTCTTGTGTTACAATAATTTTCTTATATCTTTTAAGAGATATGATTTCTGCCTCCAAGAATCTTACAATCTAGTCAATAAATTCTCACTACCAGAGATGATTTTATTTAACTTTAAACTTTTTTCCTTCATTTTGTGAATCTTAGAACACTCTTTAAGAAGTAAATGTTCAATAAGTTCTCACCAATATTACTGTAAAAATTAATGAAAACAATACTTTATATGTAGAATTTTTTCCAGTTAAGGGATCTTATTCTTGAAGAGCTCCAGCTGTACATGGGATACCATTATCAAAATAAGCAACAGAATTTACCAAGATTTAACTAAAGATTATGTCATAGGGAATTTTTAAAATGTGTTAAAATGCTTTGTCAACTGTTTCACTTTATTCTTACAGTATCCTTGCAAACAAAGGGGAAGTCGTCTTTAAAATTTTTTATTTGTCATTAATATTTCATTACAAGGTTGTAAGATTATAATTTTTAGTTCCACAATGCACCCACCACCAAAGTTCTGTATTCTCACCCTCCTCCCTCCCAAGAAAACCACAATAGTTCAGATAAGTCTTAGTTTACTTTCTTCTTCTTCTCTTTCTTCTTCTTCTTCTTCTTCTTCTTCTTCTTCTTCTTCTTCTTCTCCTTCTCCTTCTCCTTCTCCTTCTCCTTCTCCTTCTTCCTCTTCCTCTTCCTCTTCCTCTTCCTCTTCCTCTTCCCCTCCTCCTCCTCCACCTCCTCCTCCTCCACCTCCTCCTCCTCCTCCTCCTCCTCCTCCTCCTCCTCCTCCTTCTCCTCCTCCTCCTTCTCGTCATCTTTTTTGGCAAGTTCATTTAAATGAGATGTCTAGATTCCACATATGAGTGTAACCGTTTGGTAGTTGTCTGTCATGTCTGGGAAAGTAGTCTTGTTTAACCTCATTTGACAGTTCAGTGACTTGCACCAAGTGATCATATCTTGTTAGAAATGCAAATAAATAGATTTTTTTCTAATCATTTTATTGGGGAGAAACAATGGTTTACAGGACAGGTGTTGGCACATGGATAAAATGCTTCATATCCATGTGATCATTATCTGCATTCTACTTCCACCACCACTTTGAGTCCTTTCAAGCTCATGCACTGAATCCCCAATGTGCACTCTACCAATCCTAGAGTTCTTTGCTCTAGTGCAGTAAGTCACACCCAGTCCAAATTTCACCAGGTTTTCTCTTTCTTGCCTTGTTTATCAAGTCCTATCTATAAGCAAGATCCTTTTGCAATAGTTTTTTTTTTTCATTTTCCCAAACTACAGCTTCCTGAATGTGTGATTTCATTATACTCTGGTCATTTTTCCATTAAGATAAGCAGAATCATAGAGACACTTCACCAGTGGAGCTTCCTTTAGTGTTATGGTGCCTACCATGATCATGTCAGATTCTGAACCTGGGCTGCTCACGTGGCTATGCAAGCTTCCTACCTGGTAAGTTTTCTCTCTAGATCAGTAAAATATTTAATACAGAGTTATTTCAACACACACACCCATTCTTCCTTCTCTCTTCTATCATTGTTATCTAACATCTATTTATCTAGAATCAATATATATATATATATATATATATATATATATATATATATATATATATGGAGTGAGGCAGATAGAGAGAGAGAGAGAGTGAGAGAGAGAGAGAAGGAGAGAGAGAGAAAGCACTGCTCAGCTCTGGATAATGGTGGGAATAGAATGTGGAGAAAGAGTAACTCTATTACACTCCTAGTAGGAATGCAAACTGATACAGCTATTATGGAGAACAGTACAAAGAATCCTTGAACAAATACAAAAGGAAATACCTATGATCCAGGAATTCCAATCCTAAGTGTTTATCCAAAATACATGAAAACATTAACTGGAAGGGATGTATTAATCCCCATGTTCGTAGTTGTATTATTCATAATTACCAAAACATGGAAGCAACCTAAATACCAATCAGCAGATGACTGGATAAGGAAGTTATGGGACATATACTCCATGTAGTAGTATTCAGCACTGAAAAAAGATGATAGTGTCTTCATTTGCATTTCTTTAACAATCAATGACTTAGAACATTTTTTTCATGTTCATTGGCCTTTGGGATTTTTTTTATTTGGGGAATATTCTGTTCATAAACTCACCTATCTTTTGGATGGGGTCATTTTTTTTGTTGTTGTTCCTAAGTTTGGTTTGGTCTTTATATAATTTGATTATTAGCCATTTTCTGATGTATGGCATAAAAAGTCTCACATTCTGTAGAGAATATTTTTGTTTGAGTGGTGTTTTCTTTTGCTGTGTAGAACCATTTCAATGAAACTCAAGGAATCATGTTAAGTGAGATAAGCCAGAAGGAGAAGGGTGAATATGGGATGATCTCACTCATGGGCAGAAGTTGAGAAATAAGAACAGAAAAGGGAAACTCAAAGTAGAACTTGGACTGGGTTTGGTGTATTGAGCCAAAGTAAAGAACTCTACAGGGAGTGTGTGTGTGTGTGGGGGGGGATTTCATGTCCTAGTGCATGATGGTGAAGGAGAACCTAGGCTGGGGGTGAGAGTGTTTTGCAGAAAACTGAGAAATTTTACACATATACCAATAACTGTATCTACTGTAAACCATTAAACTCCTAATAAATAAAAATAAAACCCCACAAAACTAAAAGTGACACTGTTTCCTTTGGGACAAAATGGGACTGGAGGTGATTATGCTTAGGGAAGTTAATGTAATAAAGTGAAAGACAATTACAGGATGATTTCATTCATATGTGTAGTATAGAGAACTGAAATATATGAACTTGTAAGTAAATAGTCCATTTCCAGTACCTTGGGAGAATTATGGTAGTTTTTGTTGAGGGAATGGAGTTATTAGGGTTTGGTGCTGGGAATGGTGTGGAATTACACTCTTATTATATTATAATTTTGTAAATCACTATTAAATTATTAGTAAAAATTAAGTGTGTTATCGTCACACTTTATTTTTTATGCAGCAAATAAAATGTTTTAGGGAGAACTTTTAATGCTTAATCTCAAATTCAAAAACATATAGAGAAAACTGGATCTAATTTATCAGCTTAATTGCATAAACCATTCTTATGCATTATGAAATGCTACAAAATGTAGAATAATCACATTCACATTGTTATGTCTAGATAATTTTAATTTTAATTTAAAAACTTATTTCCTATAATTAACATATGTGTTATAATCAATTGAACTGATTTCACTTTCTCTTTTCTTTTAAAAATATTTTATTATCTTTATTTATTTATTGGATAGAGACAGTCAGATATCAAGAGGGAAGGGGGAGGTAGAAGGGGGAGACAGAGAGACATCTGCAGATTTGCTTAACTCCTCATGAAGCTTTCTCCTCTGCAGGAGAGGAGTGGGGGATTGAACCCAAATTCTTGCACATTGTAACATGTGTGCTCTACCAGGTTCACCATCCCTGCCCTCCTTCCCTTTGTTTTTCACCAGATCACTGCTCAGTTCTGGCTTATGGTGTTGTGTGGGATTGAATGGAGGACATCGGAGCCTCAGAAGTTAGTCTGTTTGCGTAACCTATCTCCTCTACTCTCAGATTTTCTTTCAAAACATAGAACTAGTTTGTGACAGAATCAAGACCAGATTCTTCACATCTTCCCTACTTTACTTTCTGCTTCCAGAATTGTATTGTCAGAGGTAGAAGGAGAACAAAGGGTTTTCAGAAGAAGAGTGTTTTGGAGGATAATCTTATTCTTAGATGATACATGTGGAAAATTTAAGGTTCAAGTGCACTGATATCTTTAATTTATTAAGTGTATGTTGAAGTATTTATAGAGTGTCATGACAGTTGGAGAGAAGGGTGGAAGTAAGGATAGGAAGTAAGGATGTTCAACAATTTGTTTGGCTTTGTATGTTAACTCTCTTTTCAACCACCAGGTTCCAGATGCCAGCATGATGCCGACCAGACTTCCCTGGACAGAGGACACCACCAATGTGTCCTGGAGCTCCAATTCCCTAGAGCCAAACCCTATTAGGAAAAGAGAGAGGCAGGCTGTGAGTATGGATCAACTAGTCAATTCCCATATTCAGTGAGGAAACAATTATAGAAGCCAGGCCTTCCACTTTCTGCATCCCAAAACGACCTTGGGTCCATACTCCCAGAGGGATAAAGAATAGGAAAGCTATCAGGGGAGAGGATGGGATAAGGAGATCTGGTGGTTAGAATTGTGTGGAGTTGTACCCCTATTATCCTATGGTTTTGTTAATGTCTCCTTTTTAAAAATAAATAAAAAAGAAAAAGAGGGATAAAGGAAGTATGCTTTAAAATATTAACTGATAATAATTAAATAATTATTAAATTAGATAATTTAATAATTAAATTATATGTGGCTGCTCACCACTGTATTTTTTCAATGTTTTGGAAATTTTCACAAGAAAGAAGGTGGGGGGATTGTGAGGAAAATAAGGGCTTAATCATCTTATAAATGTCTCAGAGAAATGAATTAGGAGAAGCCCTAAAAGGAGATAGTTAGGTATAGGGGCCTGGAGACTATTAGAGATCTTAAAGACACACTAAATTAAGAAGGGTTGTATGGGGGAGTGGGAAATGTCAGACTGCAAAGTGTTGGCAAGTGACAGAGAGGTGAGGCAGTTGACTTAATTGGTGGCAACTGTAATTCTGAGAACTTGTGATCTGGGGAAATGAGTGATCAGAAATGCACTTGAGAAGCAACGTTTTCTTTAACATATTGCTATTAAATGTCCCCCTATGTGGGTCACTATTAAAATTTATATTTGACATTCTATCTCCACACATATGTCTTCCTTGATGTATAAAATAATGAACTGGTAACCAATAAAAATAAGTCAAAGACGTTTATTATTACTGTTATAAAGTCTACGACATGATCTAGATGGAATTCTTTATTTATCTACTATTACATTAAAGTATATATGATCTTCCTGGAAAAAAATAAGTCAAAGAATAATATGCACAATGCTGCCATCTGGAGTATCCATTGAAAATCAAATATAAATCTTATATTTAAATCAGCTGATTTGTTCAGAAATTAAGATCTCTAACTTTACTTGTGTTTGCTGCTTTAAGTAAGATACATATAAAAATGAGCAGTAGTCTCAGTTTATACAGTGTCTAGGGACTTATATTTCTTTATCCACATTATTTTTCATATTTACTTATGATTTAACAGTATTCTACAAAATTATAAAATTTCAGGGTTATAAATTTGCAGACAGACATGGTGTGTATAAGGTACCTCACCAAAGTTTAGTGGCCTCCCCGCATAATCACCATTGTTCTCACAAAGTCTTAGAGACAAATTATTTACCTTTTTTTGCAAACTCATTTGCTTTAGTCATCTGTTGCAGTTGTTTTTCTCTTTCCTTTTCCACTTCCCCTTCCTCTCAACTTCTGTCCTATAAAAATTTATAAAAAGAAAGAAATGGCCACCAGGAGCAGTGGATTTGTCATGCATGCATCAAGCTCCAGAGATAACTCTGGTGGCAATAATATAATAGCCCTCGAACTTCAAATTGGGTTACACACATGGAGGAATGAAAGTGAACCACCACATTTCACCACACACAAAGTAAACTCCAAATGGATTAATGACCGGGATGTTAGACAAAAAAGTATCAACTACAAGAAAATATTGGCAGAACTCTTTTCCATCTTAGTTTTATAGGCATCTTCAATGGCACAAGTCCAATTGCAAGGAACTCTCAGAAGGCTAGAAAAGGACCTACCTTATGGCTTGGCAATTCCTCCTGGAGATATATCCTAAAAAACCAAACACATCCATACAAAAAGATCTGTGAATACCTATGTTCATAGAAACAGTTTGTAATAGCCAAAATCTGGAAGCAACTTAGGTGTCCAACAACAGATTAGTGGCTAAGAAAGTTGTGGTATATATATGTACAATGGAATATTATTCCGCTATTAAGAATGATGAATTCACCACTTTCATCTCATCTTTCATGGAGCTTGAAGGAGATATGTCTAGTGAGATGGATGATCTCACTCATAGGCAGTAGTTGAGAAATAAGAACAGAAATGGAAACACAAAGTAGAACTTGCACTGGGTTTGGTGTATTACACCAAGGTAAAGTTCTCTGGGGAGTGGGTTGGGGGTGGTGGTGGTGATGATATCTCAGGTCCTGGTTCGTGATGGTGGAGGAAGACCTAGGCTGGGGTGAAAGTGTTTTGCAGAAAATTAAGAAACTTTTTTTACACATGTATCAGAAACTGTGTTTACTGTAAACCATTAATTCTCCCAATAATAAAAATTAAAATATATTATTTTGGAACCTTTAAAATATGCACTAATGTATTATTGAATATCACTACCATATTTTATATAACATCCCCATGTTGTATTTATTTTATAAATTAAAGTTTGTATCTCACAAAGAAAAAAACAATTCCGAAACAAGGAAAGACATTTTGGAAATACCTTACCTCAGTACTGTTTTGGAAATAAAACAAAAACGTTCAGTAGGAGATGAGAACGTTAAAGACAGTCTTAGAAGAATTAAAGAGTTGTGTTTATCTAGGAGAAGTGTGAAAGTATATATGATCTTCCTTTTTTGCTTCAGGAAGCTTCATTAATCTTTCCAGCTAGTGTGAAGCCATGTGTTACTGGATATTGGTGAAGGTGCACATATGGAAATTCACTTTCAGGGAGTGGTAAACAAAGTAATTTAGGTAGGTAGGAATTGGATCCTGATTGGTGTGTACTGGTGTGTGACTGTTTCAGTACTTGTGGATATAGGTAGATAGCAAAAGTTCTAGGAAGGGGGCATGGGAAATAAATGCAGAAAAGTTTAGGACATTCTTGGGGAACAAGAATTAATTCTGGTTTGACTAGAGTATGAAATGCATTATGGAGGAAGATTAGGAAAATGGAGTACACCTATATGACTCTCTTCCCCCACTCAGAGGGTTCACTCTTGAGAATAGGGAGGTTTGTGGTCCCAAATCAAGCAATCCTGAGGGGGATTATTTTGAATTAAAGAAGTAATCAGTGAATGAATAATAGTCCAAGTTTCTTTCTCCTGTCAGAAGACTTTTTCTGACTTTCCTTCTATTTCCCTGAAATCTGGAAATAAATATAAATGTAAAGATATTCTCCTCACACAAAGCTAGAAACACTCATCACCAGAGACAGACATAGGAAACTCTGCTCACTTTACTAAATTCAGTGTCTATCCTTAATTTTACAAGAATATCTTTTTCATGTCTGTTCTTCACAGATTTATTGCTTCTTTGACTAAAAGCTACAAAAACTGACTGTTCTGATCTGTCGCTGGGTTGCATATCTCATATACCTTGGTGCATTTGAAAAATATATATAGCCTTTTTCTCCTGTATTCTCTCTGTTGTCAATTTCATTTGGGGTCAGTGAAAGGAACCAGAATATGTAAAGGAGAGATACTCGAAATATTTTCCTACAAGGATTTGTCTTTTGTTCTTCTCTAAGGGTCTAACAGTTGATTATTTACATTATAGAGACATAATTTTGCTCATTTAGATCATTAGTCTCCTAAGACTTTGGCCATCAGGACTAAAATATTAATGGAAGGATAAGTAATGGGATTTAGCTACTAAAGATATGATTTTGATGTGACATCATGGAAGGTCAACTCATAGCTAACATCTAGAGCAGACCTTGATGTGAATAACTGGGAATCTAGTAAAAAAAAAAAAAAAAAAAAAAAGGAATTCTAATTCCTTATAGTTGGAATGGCTCCTGTGAGCCTGCATTTCTTTTTTTTTTTTATTTAAGAAAGGATTAATTAACAAAACCATAGGGTAGGAGGGGTACAATTCCACACAATTCCCACCACCCAATCTCCATTTCCCACCCCCTCCCCTGATAGCTTTCCCACTCTCTATCCCTCTGGGAGCATGAACCCAGGGTCATTGTGGGTTGCAGAAGGTGGAAGGTCTGGCTTCTGTAATTGCTTCCCTGCTGAACATGGGCATTGACTGATGGGTCCATACTCCCAGTCTGCCTCTCTCTTTCCCTAGTAGGGTGGGTCTCTGGGGAAGCGGAGCTCCAGGACACATTGGTGGGGTCTTCAGTCTAGGGAAGCCTGGTCGGCATCCTGATGACATCTGTAACCTGGTGACTGTGAGCCTGCATTTCTAAGAACCTTGCAGTTGTTGCTTATGTTCCTAGTCTGGGTGTCAACCATTGTGTGTCCGTTATTTAAAGCCCCCCTTTCACTCCTTAAACTTCGTATACTCAAATCACCTCAACATGTGAGGATGACTGTTGGTTCCTCAGTATAGCTGATGAATGAGATCAGATTTAAAGCATCTTGTTAAGATTTCTTACCATTAAAAGTATTGAGATACATTTGAATTGATGGTTTATAATTTCTACCATTTTTAAAAACTTTTCTTAGATTAGTTTGGTTAGACTCAAGTTTATTTATTTATTTATTTATTTTAAGATACCAGAGAACTGCTCAGCTCTGGATTATGGTGGTGCTAGGGATTGAACCTGGAACCTCAGAGCCTCAGGCATGACATTTTTTTTTTCATAACCATTATGCTGTCTCCTCAGCCCCAGTGCAGTTAATTTTTGAAAAGAGTAAGTCTTTACTTCCACATACAGAGTTAATTATTGATTGAACATTCTTTCTAAATTCCATGCCCATTTATTTGTAAACAACAATCCTTATCTCAGACTAATAACTACACAAGAGACAGTCAAACTCTGGCCTTGCTATTCTGAAAACAATTATTGCTATATGAAGAAATATGCCTGTAACAGCATAAAATGCAATTGCTTTCTGGGTGGTAGTTATTTTTATCTATTTCACTGTTTTCCTAATTTTTGAGCAGGATAAACTGACATAATATTAAGTCATATCATTCTAAGGATCAGGAACGGTATAAATAGCTTATATTGTAAATTAAAGTGATAGTTGTTGATTATATTAATAAACTTCTGATTAGCTACACAATACAACCTGCCTATCTTGCAGTTGTGCTACAGTGAAAAAACTAGGGTATTTATTGAATACAGAATTAGTTTTACCGACAAAAATGCCAGTCTTTAAGATTATATTAGCTGATGTCCTCCAGTATATTTTTATGGGAAGCACAGACTTAAAAATGATATTTTCGGGAGTCGGGCTATAGCCCAGCGGGTTAAGCGCAGGTGGCGCAAAGCACAAGGACTGGCATAAGGATCCCGGTTCAAACCCCGGCTCCCCACCTGCAGGGGAGTCGCTTCACAGGCGGTGAAGCAGGTCTGCAGGTGTCTATCTTTCTTTGTCTTCCCCTCCTCTCTCCGTTTCTCTCTGTCCTATCCAACAACGACAATAACAATAATAACTACAACAATAAAACAACAAGGGCAACAAAAGGGAATAAATAAATAAAATTAAATTTAAAAAAAATGATATTTTCACACAGTTTATAATCTACAGGCAAAGAGAGGCTTTCTAATTGGTCTTTTACCTGAACACTTGCCTTTTCTCTCAATGAAATAATTACCCACCTTTTTTCAGACAGAGATAGAGAGGTAGAGAATGAAAAAGTCCCCAGCATGAAGCATCCTTTAAAAATATTTTATTCTTTTATATTTTTATGAAAGAGAGAGATGGGGAGAAAGATACAGAAAGAGAAACACCAGAGAGAACTCCTCAGTTCTGACTTATGGTGGTGCTGAGGATTGAACCTGGGGCCTCAGAGCCTCTGGCATAGAAATCTTTTGCATTACCATTATGCTATCTCCCCAGGCCACATCAATGTAGTAAGGGTTAGGCTTGAACTTGGATTGCACACATAACAAAGTAGCACACTATCCAAGTAGAAAAAAGGGCTATATACTATATAAAATATAATGTAATATGATAATATTTATGAATATAATATATTAACAAGTATGAGATTGGTATAAATTAAGATAATACAAATATATATTATAGATATTGATTTATAGATATACAGTCATCCTTTACCACTTTGTGCTTCTACTTTTGTGGTTTCACTCTATTTCATTTTTTTCAAATATATTGATTAAAAAGTTGATTGACACAGTGAAAAGGATACTGTGCACTCAGTTGTCTGGGTCACTTATATACCCTTGGATTACAATTAAAATTAAAATGACTGTATGTACAGACTGTTGTCTAGCCCTGAACATTCTTTAACTCCAGGTGCAGCTGCTCTACCATACCTTATCTGTGTTTGAAATTGGGTGTGGTGAAACCAAGTGGATCAAAGTGTGTTTCTCTCATACATGCTTCTACATCACCACTCATCGGAAGCATCTTTGCCCTTGTAAGTGTCTGCAATTTCTGAGAACCTTTGTCTATGCCCCACAATGGCTCCTAAATGTGCTGCTGCTTCTAAGCCTTCTGACGATAAAACAAAGTGCTGGAGGGAGATGCTTATCATTGAGGAGAAGGTGAAACTCTTGGATATGATCAAAGATGGCAAGAAAATCATGGAGGTTGCCTGCCATTATGACTTGAATGAGTTTACCATTCACTCCATCTGTAAAGATGAAAAGAACATCTATGCAGCAGCTAGTGTCTCTTTCAGCAAGGAAGCAAAGCTAAAGGGGTATCATTCCATGTCTAGAGGTCTCTAATAATGATAAAAACCGTGTTTAGAAGGTCATAAACAGGTTTTCTATGCTCTAAATTTGAATATATTTGATTTATAAATAAAGAATCCTACTTCGTGGAAATTCACTTATTGCGGTAGAGTCTGGAACTGGTTAACCACAATAAACGAGAGATGATGGGAGATAGTTACAGATATAAAAATCAATGTATATATGCGATCTTGGGAGGATTGCTAAGTTTCTAATGGAGGGTTGAGGACAGAGAACTCTGCTTGTGGTTATGGTGTGGAATTATATCCCTAGTATCTTATAATCTTGTAAATCAATATTAAATCACTAATAAAAAGAAAAAATAATAAAAAATTAAAATTTCTCACACATATTCCACCTTTTCTTCTATCCCTACCTTCATTTGCACAGATAACCTTAGTTCTTATTATTGTCTTATTTTTATTTTATTTTGTCTATTTATCAATTTAATATCTTTATGCTGCACATGTAGGTAAAATTGTTCAATACTTCTGTTTTTCCTTCTGACTTTCTATGTCTCTCAGTACCGAGTTCCTTCCATTTTGCTTCAAATAGCAGACCTTTATCTTTTTTTAGAGCCGAAAAGTATTAATTGTGTGTATATACCACGTCTTTATCCATCCATCTATGCATAGAAACTTAAGTTGTTATTATATCATGATAATTGTAAATGATACTGAACCAAACATTGGAGTGGATATGACATGTTGATTTAATATTCTTTAGTTTGATATCCAGAAGTGAGATTGCTGTATAATATGACAACTTTCACTTTTCAATTCTTTTAATATAGGAATATATATATATTTTTTTTCTTTTCTTTTTATAATTTATTTTTTATTTAAGAAAGGGTAAATTAACAAAACCATAGGGTAGAAGGGGTACAACTCCACACAATTCCCACCACCCAATCCCCATATCCCATCCCCGCCCCTGATAGCTTTCCCATTCTCTATCCCTCTGGGAGCATGGACCCAGGGTCATGGTATGTCTCGAAGTTTTTAAAACACAGACTGAGTCTTCTTAATATATAGGCTGTGTATTTGATATGCGGACTCTCTCAAAAGCCTAGACCAAGTAGATCAGAGGCAACCAGTGGCACAGCTATTTACAAGATACTGGGTACTGTACAGCAAAACCTAACAAAAAGTTAATCCAATTACCAAATAATGTGATGATAACATTAACTATCCATTGTCTTTTTGAACCCTAAGACAGCAGGAACCTCATATCTCCACTAGAAAGCCTATATTTCTCCCAGTCCTGGAACCTTAGGATAGGACCCACTTTCCCGCATGCCTCTCCCAATCCATATCAAATAATATTGCATCAGCCGATCACATTCTAATCAACGTAATGATTGCCACTTCAACATGCTTCAGCTCAGACTGTGTCCAGAGACTTCAGGTGTGGAATGATAACCCTTCAGCTTCATTACTCTGGTGAGACCTTTCCTTTCATAGCATTCTCTAATTCCATCCAAGGAATGTATATTAACACCATTCCCACCACCAAAAGTCTGAGTCCCTACCCCACCCAGCCCCCCATATTGAAGCTGAAAAACTACCCTCACCCTTCACCCAGGGTTTTTTGTTTGTTTGTTTTAATTTTGGTGCAATACTCCAAACTCAGTCAAATTCTGCTTTGTGTTTCCTATTCTGTTCTTATTTTTCAACTTCTGTTTATGCATAGGATCATCTCATACTCTTTTTTTCTCTTTCTGGCTTACCTTTCTTTTTTCTCCTTTTCTTTCTCTTTCTTTTTCTTTTTCTTTATCTTCTTACCAGAGCACTGATTAGTTGCAGCATCTCCAATAATTGTGTTTCCTAATGTGTGACATTCTCACAGGTGTAAAGTGGTTATTTCATAGCTCTTTTTGTTTGCACTTCCATGATCTTTGTACAGTTTTTTTTTTTTTTCATGTCTGTCGGTCCCTTGGACCTCTTCTTTGGAGAAAATTCTGTCTTTATTATCCTTTTAAATGTCTCCCATCATCTCTCCCTATGAAGACTATGATATTTCTGTTTCCCAGGTCTTTTTCAGAGACTATAGCTATACAAGTTTAGAATTGTTTTGCTAGACTGGCAATGTAAGAAAGAGGCTTTTCAGTTTCAGTTTCAGTTTCATTCTTCTTTCATTCTTCTGCATATTTCAACCTTTCCTCCATTTAATATTTTGGGTCCCCTTATCAAAGATTAGATGTACTTCGGTGTGGCTGTTTAGTTCTGGGCTTTAAGTTCTGTTCCACTGGTCTATGTGCCTATTTTTGTTCCAGTACCAGGCTGTTTTGATGATGATGGCCTTATAATATAGTTTGAGACATGGGAGTGTGATGCTTCCATTTCTGTTTCTTTTCCTCAAGATGGTTTTGGCAATTCTGGGAGTTTTCTGGTTCCAGATAAATGACTGTAGTTTTTGTTCTATTCTCTTAAAGAAGCTTGGTGGAACTTTGGTGGGTATCACATTAAATTTGTATATGGCTCTGGGGAGAATATTCATTTTGATGATATTTATTCTTCCAATCCATGAGCATGGGATGTCTTTCCATTTCTTGGTATCATTTTCTGTTTCCTTGAACAGTGACTCATAGTTTTCAGTATACAAGTCTTTCACTTTTTGGTCAGCTTTATTCCTAGGTATTTACTGATTTTGCTGTAACAGTGAAATGAATTGGGCCCCCATAGGACTTTGCCCTCAATTTGGATCAAACAATGTAGAGAATGTTCCATCCTCCAAAGGGAGGATGGACAACATATTTTATGCTACATCTGAGGAAGATGGGTCAATACTGGGGCAGTATGGAATGTTCCTACTCATTGACCACAGAATGTGAGCTCAGATCTAGAGGGATGCAGAGTTCACACAGGCTCCTAAGCTAATTACGGGCCCCAGATCACATCAATTTGATAGGGTTTACAGTCAATAATATTTATACCCCTTTCCCATATTAGGGAGCTACTCTTTTCCCTGATCCACCTTTCTGGTCCTTTTCCCAGCCATGACATCATCTCCACAGACAATAACTTCTATAAACTTGCATATCAGATTTCAGGCTGAGGCAAAAAGCAAACAAGCAAAAAACACTAGTATAGCTACAGGCCCTTTGAAATATAGCTAAAATATGCCTACTAGCTATCGACAAGGTGGAAGACCCCCCCAACACTTCATATGCACTATTCCAGCCTTTAGGTCCATGATTGTTCAACAATTTGTTTGGCTTTGTATGTTTAGTCTCTTTTCACCCACCAGGTTCCAGATGCTAGCATGATACTAACCAGATTTCCCTGGACAGACAACCCCACCAATGTGCCTTGGAGTTACGCTTCCCCAGAGCCCTTCCCCACTAGGGAAAAAGAGAGACAGGTTGGGAGTATGGATCAACCTGTCAACACCCATGTTCAGTGGGGAAGCAATTACAGAAGCCAGACCTTCAGCCTTCTTCATTCCACAATGATCTTGGGTCAATATTCCCAGAAGGGTAAAGAATAGGAAAGCTATCAGGGGAGGCAATGGGATATGGAGGTCTGGTGGCGGGAACTACGCAAAGTTGTACCCCTGTTACCCTATGGTTTTGTCAATGTTTCCTTTTTATAAATAAAAAAATTAAAAAAGAAAGAGGCTTTTCAAGTTTCCTCACTTGTTGGCCATATTTTCAGAACCCTTTCTTTTTGATTACTATAATAAAATTAGTGAACATGTATCATCTTAACATAGTTGTAGTGTTCTTTCTCTCTCCTCCCTCCCTTCCCTTCCTCTGAAATCAGTGCCTTATATGTGCAATTAAACTGATCTGGGACCCTTTTTTCATTCACAGAAACAGAAAGAAGAAGACATAGAAAGGCAAAGACATCATCATACTGGAGCATCCTCTACTGCCATTAGATCTCCTATGTGATACTGGGTACCTAACCTGGGTCACGATCATTGCAATACAGTTGCCCTAACTAGTGTATTATCTCTCTGGCCCCAAATTCCTTTCCAATGAAGGTGGGATAGACATTTACCCTTTTTTGTAATAATAAAGTTGAGGGTGCCAGGTAGTGGTAGATCTGGATGGGCGCACATATTACTACATTCAGTAATGGGCCCCTTGGAACATGTGTAAAGTAGACTTCTTACTTTCTTCCAACATGAAGATCCCTAATTTAATCTGCTTTATTCCTACTTTTGGGTTCCTGTTTATTAATCATTTTTCCTGCTTTATATCTTACTGCCTTCTACACACCAAGTTGCAGGGCCTACTATGATGCCATCCTGACTTTGTTGGGCAGACGACCTCACCAATGTGTCTTTGAACCACACCTCTCAAGAGCCCTAGCCCTCTAGAGAAAAATAGAAACAGGCTGAGAGTATGGATCAACCTGCCGATGTCCATATCCCGCAGAGAACCAATTACAGAAGCCAGATCTCCCACTTTCTGCACCCCATAAAGAATTTCGGTCCGTATTCCCAAAGGGATAAAGAATAGAGAAATTTCCGATGGAGGGGATGAGACATGGAACACTGGTGGTGGGAACTGTATCCCCGTTATCTTAAAATTTTGTTAATGATTATTAAATCACTAATTAAAATTTAAAATTTAAAAAAGGATTTGGGTTCAAGCTCCTAGTCCCTACCCGCATGGGGAAAGCTTCAAAATTGGTGAAGCAGTGCTGTAGATATCTCTCTATCTTCCCCCTTTCCCTCTCATTTTTCCTCTGTCTCATCAAATAATAAATAAAATAAATCTTTAAAAATTATAAAGCTGATACTTTTTAAGACACATTTTCAAAAATATATTTTTATTCATAATTGTGACAGATGTTGTGTATGATTCAGGTTTCTTTGACAGAAGGAGAAAATAACTAACATTTTATGTTATATAAAGTAAAAAAGATACACATAAAATATGAAAATAGACTGATTTTTTTTCACATTCTCAAAGTTTGCTCCAGGTACAGAAACATATCTTTTAAAAATATTTTTAAATCATTCTTTTATTTTATTTTATTTATTTATTCCTTTTTGTTGCCCTTGTTGTTTTATTGTTGTAGTTATTATTGTTGTTGTCGTTGTTGGATAGGACAGAGAGAAATGGAGAGAGGAGGGGAAGACAGAGAGGGGGAGAGAAAGATAGACACCTGCAGACCTGCTTCACTGCCTGTGAAGCGACTCCCCTACAGGTGGGGAGCCGGGGTTCGAACCGGGATCCTTATGCCGGTCCTTGTGCTTTGTGCCACCTGCGCTTAACCCGCTGTGCTACAGCCCGACTCCCTTTAAATCATTCTTATTGTTAATTTCTTAGCACTGGCTTACAAAATTATGAGATTTCAGAGGTATAGTTTCACATCTTTATATGTGTGTATGCCAAGTTTCTTGTGTTTCCCCCATATCCATCATAATAATTATAATATCTAAAAAAAATCCATAATTCTTTTCTTTCCCATCTATTCCCATTTTTTGTAGATTTTTGAGCATGAATGGGTGTTGGATTTTTTCAAAGGCTTTCTCTGCATCTATTGAGATAATCATGTGCCAAAATATTAAACAAGATCTTGGCCAACCGGATACAGCAGCACATCAAAAAGATTGTTTGTCACGACCAAGTGGAATTCATCCCAGGAATGCAAGGCTGGTTCAACATCCACAAGTCAATCAATGTCATTCACCACATCAATAAAAGCAAAGCCAAAAACCATATGATTATCTCAATAGACGCATAATTCTTTTCTTGTAAAGACAAATTTTAGGATCTCTTAACAATCTTCTCAAAGGTACACATTCTCAAAAAGTTTTCAATACAATATTATTATCTATAGTCATCATTTTGTATATTACATTCCTAGAATGCATTTATCTTACAACTAAAACTTTGGACCTTTCACCTCCTTTACCCATTCCCCCCACTCTGCTCTATGCCAGTGACAACCACTGATATGTTCTATATTTAATTCAAACTATAGAGAAAGTCAGAGTATTGTAAATTGAGATACCAATATGCATATATCACTATAAATAGTCAAATATATATGTTATTTTGGTTTATAAAATAGAAGAATATATTATGTATTTTGCAATTGTATTCATTTATTAATATATCACAGTTCTTTTACCATGTAGATACATGTATTTGGCTTGTTCTGTTACTATAACATTCCATATTATAAGTTATTTAACCTTTTCCCATTGCCATAGTATTATTTATTGCAGGTTTTAAAATTTTTTATTAGTGATTTAATACTGACTTACAAAATTTTAAGATAATGGGTATAATTCCATACCTTTCCCACCACCAAAGTTCTGTGTCTCTATGCCCCCCACTGGAAACTATTAATTCTTCCAACATTACATATATGAGTTGACTATTATTTCTATAGCCACATATATAAGTATATATATATACTTTTTTATGATCCTGTCTCCTTCTTTTCCTTTTTAAGTCACACCTCTACTTCTTTTTTTAGTTTTTATTTGAAAAATAAAAATATTGGTAAGATCATAGAATAAGAGAGGTACAATTGCACACAATCCTCACCACCAGAATTATGTATCTCATCACCTCCATTGATATCTTTCCTATTCTTTATCCCTTTGGGAGCATGGACCCAGCATCATTATGGGGTGCAGGAGGTGGAAGGTCTGGCTTCTGTAATTGCTTCCCTGCTGAACATGGGCATTGGCAGGTTGATCCATATTTCCAGTTTCTCTCTCTTTTTCCCTAGTGGGGCAACACCTATTACTTCTGACTCTGTTTTATTACCCTGACCCCATTTTCTCTCTTGGGGTCCTGATAGAATTGAAGTTCAGAACCCTCTGGTCATTTTCTTCCTATCAATTCTCCCCCTCTGGAAGTATGGACCCAGGGTCATTATGGGGTGCAGAAGGTGGAAGATCTGGCTTCTGTAATTGCTCCTCCACTAGACATAGGCATTGGAAGGTCAATCCATACTCCCAGCCTGTTTCTATCTTTCCTTAGTGGGGTAGGTCTCTGGAGAGGTTAAATTCTGGTATGGTCACACATGGTATAAACACATTGGTATGGTCATCTGCCAGAGAGCTCAAGGCTAAAATCATGGTAGAATTTGCAAGTTGGTGGCTAAAAGGTGGTAAAATATTAAACAGGATTAAATTCTTAATAAGCAGGAACCAAAAAGTAGGAATAGAAAAGATGAGGGTAGGATTCTTAAGGTTGAAAGAAGGGAAGAAGTCTATTTTAGATATGTTCCTAGGGGCCCATAACTTTGGTAATTTTTGCTTGAGCTTGATAGCTAACATGGGAGTGGACTAAAAATATTGTCTGGGAAGATAGTGTCAGAGTTGAGAATAGAATTATTAAACTGTATCAGGGCAGAGAGTAGCTACTAAACTTGAAGAAAATACATAAATACAATTAACTGTTTACCCCATTGATGTGACCCAGGGCCCATATATATTTATATTTAGCACAAGAACTTATATAATTTTCAAGTCAATGTCAGTCTATGTTTGCAGTCCATGGTCACAGCTGGGAACATTTTAGACTGTACTCATTTCAGGACCCCATTCTCTTTAAAATTTTCATTTTTCCCAGTGCTGGAACCTCTTGGACTTTTCTTGTATTTCTTGATGCCTCTTCTCTGTATCCGTTACTCTGTGATACTGCCTCTGCTGACCTCAGCTAAATCAATGCAACAAGTGCCACTATCTCAGAATCCAATTCTTCTTCTTCTTCTAGCATTTGCCCTTCTTCCGTAGCCAGTCAACAGTGTCAGGTTGAGCCTGATGTAAAGTTTCAAGACCTCCTTTGAATCTGGAGAGGTGGCAGTCGTTGACTATGTAGGTCATAGTCTGTCTGTAGCCACAGGGGCAGTTCGGGTCGTCTCTGGCTCCCCAGTGATGGAACATAGCGGTGCACCGGCCATGGCCTGTTTGATAGCGATTGAGGAGGGCCCAATCATAACGTGCTAGGTCAAAGCCTGGTTGACGCTTGCAGGGGTCTGTGATGCGGTGTTTGTTCTTTACCTCAGCTGACTGCCAACTCTGTTTCCAAGAGTCTGGAACAGAGAAGTTCAGTGTAGGCGTAGGGGACCAGATTGGATGATGAGACGTCAAGCGTTGGACAGGGTGGGCGAAGATATCCGCGTATATTGGCAGGTCCGATCGAGCCAGAAATTACAAAACTCACAACCAAGGTTTTAATATACTTCTTACCCTGTCCATACCATCCAGGAGGATCTCACCACAGCAGTCATCTAGCCTATTGGGCTCTCATAACTTCAAGTTCCAGTTGATTCTGCTATGGCTACCTGTTTGGGTACTACTGCAATGGTCACCTGCAGTGGGATGACTGCATCTGTGCTGGCTGCCAAGTTCAGCTCACTCCTACAAAAACATGTTCAACCTTGGAAGTAACTCAGATAACCAATAACAATTGAATGGATATGGAAGTTTATATATATAAAATGGTACAATGGAATACTATGCAGCTATTAAAATGATGAAGTTATTTCCTTTGCATCATCTTGGATGGAACTTGGAGAAATTACTCTAAGTGAGATAGCCAGAAATATGACTAATAATAGGTGATATTACTCATGGGTGGAACTTAAGAAACAAGAACATTAAGGGAAATATTAAAAGGAAGCTTTAAAAGGATGTATTGCTGTAAAGCAAAGGATTTTTAAATTTTTTTTATTTATAAAAAGGAAACACTGACAAGACCATAGGGTAAGAAGGTTACAACTCCACACAGTTCCCACAACCAGAACTCCATGTCCCATCCCTTACACCGACAGCTTTCCTATTCTTTAACCTTCCGGGAGTATGGACCCAGGGTCATTATGGGGTGCAGAAATAAGGTGGAAGATCTGGCTTCTGTAATTGCTTCCCCGCTGAACACAGGCATCGACAGGTTGATCCATATTCCTAGCCTGTCTGTCTCTTTCCCTAGTGGAGTGGGGCTCTGGGAAAACAGAGCTCCAGGATACATTGGTGGGGTCATCTACCCAGGAAAGTCCAGTTGGCATCATGCCAGCATCTGGCACCTGGTGGCTGAAAAAAAAAGTTAATATATAATGCCAAACAAATTGTTGACTACTCATGAACCTAAAGGCTGGAATAGTTCATATGAAGAGTTGGGGGTATCCATTTTGTAGATAGTTAGTAGGCCTATTTTAGTTATATTCCAAAGGACCGATGACCATACTAGTTTTTTTTCCCTGAGCCTGACATCTGATATGCAGGTGGATACAAGTTATTGTCTGTGGAGATGATGTCATGACTGGAAAAAGGACCAGAAATCTGGATCAGGGAAAAGTGGCTCTCAAATATGAGAAAGGTGTGTAAATATTGCTGACTGTAAACCCCATTGATTTGATCTGATCTTTGGCCCATATTCAGGCTTAGGAGCCTATGTGACCTCTGCATCCCTGTAGATCTGAGCTCACATTCTGTAGTCATGAGTAGGGACGTTCCAAGCTGTGCCACTTTTAGGACCCACCTTCCTCAGGTGGGACATAGAGTATGTTGTCCATCCTCTAAAGGGAGGATGGAACATTCTTTGCCATTGTTGATCCACGTTGAGGGCAAGGTCCTATAGGGACCCAAAAAGGGGTCTATTGTGTTGTTCCTGATAGAGATGACTGGAAACAACGGAGAGAGGGATTTATTTGAGGTCTAGGCCCATCATGTCTGATTGGGAATCTCAGGGCCCCAGTTGATGGGGTGGCCTGATAGTGACTAAATAGTCATCAATAAAGTATGCCAGTCTCTAAAGCAAAGGATTCTGAGGAAGGAGGGAAACTGATCGATGAAGGGGATGTGGGGTCCTGGTGCATGGTGATGGAAAAGGACAAAGGTTGGTGGAGAGAATGTCTTGCAAATATCTATCATTGTGAGATGAGAGGCTGTATATATGTGTTAACAACTGTACTGTAACCCATTACATCCCCTCAATAAAGTGGCAAAGGGGGTGAACTAAAGACATTCTAAAAAAAAAAAATTTCAGAAACAGAAACTCATCAGTTTTTACCTAACCTAACAGAAAGGCCCAAAGAAGACAGATCCCCAAAAACTTTACTCTGACTGGGCTCAACAAATGATACTCAGTGTGTAAACAACTGAGAGAAAATCTAAAATCATCAGATAAAGAGCGGACTACAAATTTTGGATAAGGGCAAGAGACTGGCCCACTTAATAATGGCCTTTTTGGTCAATATCACACCACTTTATCATCAGGGGCCCTAGTTAGGGAATCCTTGGATTCCCATACACATACGATGGGTCTAAACCTCTAAAGGGTCCCTCTATCCACTACCACTGGTCACTTCCATAAGTAACAGCATTTTGTGGGCCCTCCCAGGACCTTGGCTTTATCAGAAAGCAGTGGCGGTAGGGATAGCCCCAGTTTCCGAAGGGATGCTGGGGGTATCCTGCCCTACCACTTGAAAAAGACTGGTACTTAAATGAGTGTATCCTGCAATGTTCCTCAGATGTGACCATGAACTATAGACTCAGACCAAAAAGGACTTAGAGGTTACACAGGCTCTGGATGGAGATATCTATCTATCTATCTATCTATCTATCTATCTATCTATCTATCTATCTATCTATCTACATATATATATATATATATATATATATATATATATATATATATATATATATATATATATATATATGTCTGGGAAGTCCAGGACATTATTTCCATGAGAGTCTGAGAGGGTTGACCTTGAGCCCTTTCCTTTTCAGGAGAGGTAGTAGGCAGGTCCCCACCTGACCTCAGACTGGGAACCTTCCTGCATATTCTTCCTCATTCCCTTTGAACAAAGGCCGTGAATTACTTTGTTTGGCCAACTGAAACACACCGAAAATATCCTGGCTTTGCTCAACTGCCCCCTTCCTCCCTGTGGTGCTCGTAATTCACCCTTAGAGAATAAATTCTACCTATGTATTATGAGCTCATGACCAGACTTTGTATGGTAACTTCCCTTTAATGAACAAGCACCTGATAGGTCAAGACATAACCCTGTATTGTGTGCATGGCTTAATGATTATCTTAATCTTTTCCTAACCCTTGGGTATATCTGCTTGCTTGTACCCCTAATTAATGAGTAGTCTCTCTGAAGCTTCTCCCAGAGAAGGAAGTCCTGTGATTGATTCCTCTCTGTGCACTTCCCTAGTCACCGGGGTACCTCAGAACCCCCAGGGGCAGCAGCCCTGGTCTCTGCCACCAGTGGCCAGGGAGGTGGAGAGCCCGGGGATGACCAACACCCTGGAGCAGATGGATAGAGGTAAATAGCTAATTTTAGCCACAATTTTTTTTATAAGAATGGGAGCTACTCCCTGCCCTAATTCAACTTTCTAGCCCTTTTCTCTACTCTGACACCATTCTCTCAGACAATATTATTATCCAACCTCAGGCTAGCTATCAAACTTAAGCAAAACTACCATAGTTGTATGCCTTTTAGGAACATGCCTAAAATGTTTTTCCTAGCTTTCTTCTACCCTAAAATCCCTAATCTCATCTGCTTAATTCTACTTTTTGGTTCCTGTTCATTAACCATTTTGTCACAACTTGGGTCATGCCACCTTCCAGATACCAAATTACAGATGCTACCATGACTCCATCCTGACTTCTCTGAGCAGACAACCTCATCACTGTGTCCTGGACCATCACACCTCCAGAGTTCTGGTCTACTAGGGAGAGATAGAAACAGGCTGGGGGTATGGAAGGACTTATTTTTACCTACAATAAAAGGGCTTGTAGAGAGCAAATACTACAGCTTTTGTGGGTGAGCTCTAGTAATGAGAAAGAAATGTCTCCCAAGCTTATTCAGAAAAATTGAAACGCAAGCCAAAAATGCTAGAGGAAGAACTGAATTGATAATTGATCAAAAGCTCCCTAGCCATAATTTATTGGTGAAAAATACCTTATGCATATATTTCAGAGCAGAAAATTGGGCATGATTTTTTTCTTTATTTCATCATATTTTTTATCTGCCAGAAAGAATAATTCTGTTTTGTATTTGTATGATATTATATACATTTGAGTTTGATTTAATATTCATCATACTGTTTTAATTTTTGTGGAACTGGAAGTTCAAGTGTTACTCTTTTAACTGATAGTGCTTGCTTCATTGTTTAGACTAAAAATCACTAATCTCTATTAAGGTCATATCATTGACCAGTGACACAATTAGAACTAGATCCACATTTCTGCTCTTTCTTCAGGTAAGTGAAGGCAAATGAAAGCTCATGTGATCTGGGTGGCTTATTAACTGATCTAATGTGTCTTGCTCAAAAAGATCTTTTAACAAGGGTGGGAATTCTTCCTAAAAAGGTAACTATGTCATTCTTGAGAATGTTGTGCTCTGTTGTGTTTGGTTTATGTGCAATGATTATTTTCAGCTCTGCAATATGATGCAATAGTGAAAAAAAATCCGTTTTTGCCATGGAGTTCTTGTTATTTATGTAGTAAGTTTTTATTGGGATAATTATTGTAAATGTGGCACACATGAAGTGATTCCTATTGCATTCTTGCAGCATAAATGTATGATAGTGAATTTCTTGGAAGCTCGCGCAAATCTTGTCCTAAGAGCTACCAGCAGGAGAGATATTACTGTCTGTCAGTGAAATGACAGAGGGAAGAAACTGCTCCTCTGATTTTTCCTCCTCTAAATACGAAGTATATTTTTCTCATGGAGCTCATAAATGCCCTTTATATTTTCAGCTATACATAGAGTCTTTCTACCAACTACCCTACAGTCCTAAAATCCCCAGTGAAGGAACAAAGAGAACCTAACAATTTTGAGAAATTGACTGAATACTGTAGTCCTGACACTACCTAATTAGAGGGGAAAGGAAATTATGAATGCAGACGCGTGTCAGCCCCATGGCTAATTTCCTCTTTGGCAGGGTGATGAGCTTCAACGAGCATAGAATATGCTCTCCTGCTTTGTTATAATACTTTTATTTTTATTTCCATCTGAAAAATGTACTCTGTGAGAATCTGGGAAATCTCTCTCTCTCTCTCTCTCTCTCTCTCTCTCTCCTCCCCCCTCCCTGTTTCCTTCTTTATAGAACCTTCACGATATGAAATCACCATATATACTCCCTTAGAAATGGAAATAAGGATGAATGAATCCTGAACTGTGTGTTAGGGAATTTCAGAGATCCTTACATCAAAATTGTAAACAAAACAAATTCAAAACATGATCTGACAGTGAAATAAAAATGGTGTTTCAGATGTACTCAATAAAAGGTGATTAAAGTGGGTCAGAGAATATGAGATATATCTTTATATGGGAGTCTGAAAATATTTCAGGTATAGTTGTTTTATTTTATTATTGATTTAATAATTATATACAAGATTGTAGGATAAGAGGGGTACAATTCCCACCACAGAATTTCATATCCCACCCACTCCAATTGGAATTTTTCCTGTTCTTTTTTTCTAATCTAGTTGTATTTAATTTATAAAACAGAAATATTGACAAGACCATAGGATAAGAGGAGTACACTCACAGAATTATCACTACCAGAGTTCTGTATCTTATCCCCTCCCTTGAAAGCTTTCTATTTATTTATCTCTCTGGGAGCAGGGACCCAGGATCATTATGGGATGTAGAAAGTGGAAGGTCTGGCTTCTGTAACTGCTTCTCCGCTGGTCATGGGCATTGGCAGGTTGATCTATCTGCCCAGCCTGTTTCTATCTTTCTCTAGTGGGGCAGAGCTCTGGAGAGATGGAGTTCCAGGACACATTAGTGAAGTAGTCTGCCTAGGGAAGTAAGACTGGTGTCATGATAATATCTGCAACTTGGTGGCTGAAAAACTATTATTGTATAAAGCAGAATACTTTTATCTTCAGGTTCATTATTATTAAACAAATTGTTTTGCTTTATATCTTAATGCTTTTCAGCCACCAAGTTGCAGATGCTACAATGACAACAACCTGACTTCCCTAGGCAGGCGACCGCACAAATATGTCCTGGAACACCAACTCTCCAGCCCTGCCCCACTAGGGAAAGACAGAAAGAGTCTGGGGTTATGTATCAACCTGTCAATGCCCATGTCCAGGTGAGAAGCAATCACCGAAGCCAGACCTCACACCTTCTGGACCCCATAAAGATCTTTGGTTCATTATCCCAGGGTGATAAAGAATAGGGAAACTTCCAATGGAGGGAAGGGGATATGGAACTCTGGTGGTAGGAGTTGTATGGAATTGAACCCTCTTATACCACAATCTTGTAAATTATTATTAAAATTATAATAATAAGTCTCCTCTCCCAGATCAACTAGGAATACCAAAGGAGACCACCTGGGACTGAAACAAGACAGGACTAGAATGACCACAGGAACCCACTAAATCACCAGTGAGTACAAACACGTGTGGCTGGTGACAGAGAGGAGAGAGGAGCATAAGGAGAGATTAAGTGACTGCTAACAGTCCAGCAGTTTATTAGTTGAGACACAACCTCCAGTCTGCTCCACCAACAAGGGGATAGCTGAAGGGAAGAAAGGACTACCCAGAGACTCACCAAGTGCAACTCTGAGTCTCCATTGCTACCACCATCAGAATCTGGAGCAGTGACAGGGAGGGACACCAGGGGACAGAGATCTAACCAGGAAACTCAGGAGAAGACCTATACCTCGGTGGCATAGCTGAGGGGCTGTGAAAGTCTCTTTACATAACCACTGGATTATCTCTGCCACACCCTGCTTTGTCTCTTGGTCAGGAGTCAGTGATTAAGCTGAAGCCTATTGATAGTTTAAAAGCCCTCAGGCTCCCATAGCCTACAGGGAAGAAAAAAAAAGAGGCTTTTAAGCCACTGAGCTCCAGCTCAGGGATTAAAATACTATCGAAACAACTGTTAACTTCCACCACTGTGAACCCTTTAATTAACTACTTAGACACAAGTCAATTCAGGCAATAGCAATCAGTAATTTGAAAAGTACTGATAAAGGGAACTCATAACATAATATATAAAATGGTTAAAACAACAAGAAGAAATATTGGAGAATCGAACCAGGACAAGAGTCCAGCTAAAAGTCCTCCAGAGGGTGAAGCACAAAATAAAAAGTTCAACATCCAAACATTAGCTAAGGAAATAATAACAGGAGTGAGTAAAGAATTTGAAAAAAATATAATCAGAAATACAGGAACAACAAATGAGACTATAGAAGAAAATATTAATTATCTCACGGTTATTAGAGAGCTGAAAGCTTAAATCGCTGAGCTAAGAAAGCAACTAGGTGAACAAGTTAAAACAGTATCAGAACAGGGCAACAAAATAGATGAACTCCAGAAAACAGTAGAGGGCAAAGAGAATATAATCAATGAGGCTGAAGACAGAATTATCAAGACTGAGGATGAATTAGAGACAACTAAAAAAGAAGTGAGAGATATCAAAAGGAGATCAAGAGATGCTGAAAACAACAACAGAGTCCTATGGGATGACTTCAAAAGAAACAATATACCCATTATTGGCATACCGCAGGAAGAAAGAGAAGGAGAGGAAGAAAGCATTTTCCAGGCCATAATAGCTGAAAACTTCTCTAGTCTAGACAACATCAAAGACATAAAGATTCAAGAAGCCCAGAGGGTCCCAAACAAAATTAACCCAGACCTAAAGACACCAAGAAATATCATACTTAGAATGGAAAGGAATAAGGATAAAGAAAGGATCCTGAAGGCTGCAAGAGAAAAACAAAGAGTAACCTACAAAGGAAAACCCATAAGATTAGCAGCAGACTACTCCATACAACACTACAGGCCAGAAGAGAATGGCAAGATAGCTCAATGAGAAAGGCTTTCAACCAAGAATACTATATCCTGCCAGACTGTCATTCAGACTAGATGGAGGCATCAAAACCTTCTTAGACAAGCAACAGTTGAATGAATCAACTATTACCAAGCCTGCCCTAAAAGAAGTTCTGATAGGTCTCCTATAAACAATTAGACTACCACAAATAGGACATATATCAAAACACTCTAAAAATTTACAAGAATGGCATAAAAATATCTTCAATATTTGATATCAATAAATGTCAATGGCCTTAATTCACCTATTAAAAGACACAGAGTAGGAAGATGGATCAGAAAACATAACCCAACAATATGCTGTCTACAGGAAACACACCTAACACAACAAGACAAACACAGACTTAAAGTGAAAGGATGGAAAACTATCATACAAGCCAATGGCCCACAAAAAAAGGGCAGGAACAGCTATTCTCATATCTGACATGATAGACTTTAAAATAGATAAGATTAAAAAAGGTAGGAATGGACACAACGTAATGCTCAGAGGATCAGTCAATCAAGAGGACTTAACAATTATTAACATCTATGCACCCAATGAGAAGCCATCTAAATACATCAAACTAAGACATCCAGAAATCACTCCCATTTACTGTTTCAGCAGAATCAATCAAATACCTAGGAATAAAGTTGACCAGAGAAGTGAAAGACTTGTATGCTGAAAACTATGAGTGGCTACTCAAGGAAATAGAAACTGATACCAAGAAATGGAAAGATATCCCATGCTCATGGATTGGAAGAATAAATATCATCAAAATGAATATTCTCCCCAGAGCCATATACAAATTTAATGCAATACCCATCAAAGTTCCGCCAAGCTTCTTTAAGAAAATAGAACAAAAACTACATTCATTTATCTGGAACCTGAAAACACCTAGAATTGCCAAAACCATCTTGAGGAAAAGAAACAGAAATGGAGTCATCACACTTCCATACCTTGAACTATATTATAAAGCCATCATCATCAAAACAGCATGGTACTGGAACAAAAATAGGCACACAGAGCAGTGGAACAAAATTGAAAGCCCAGAAATAAATCCCCACACCTATCGACATCTAATCTTTGATAAGTTGGCCCAAAGCATTAAATGGAAGAAGGAGGCTCTCTTCAATAAATGGTGCTGGGAAACTGGATTGTAACATGCAGAAGAATGAAATGGAACCACTTTATCTCACCAGAAACAAAAATCAACTCCAAATGGATCAAAGACCTAGATGTCAGACAAGAAACAATCAAAAACTTAGAGGAAAACATTGGTAAAACATTTTCCCACCTACACCTCAAGGACATCTTTGATGAATCAAACCCAATTGCAAGGAAGACTAAAGCAGAAACAAACCAATGGGACTACATCAAATTGAAAAGCTTCTGCACATCCAAAGAAACTATTAAACAAACAAAGAGACCCATCACAGAATGGGAGAAGAACTTCACATGCCAGACATCAGACAAGAAACTAATCACCAAAATATATAAAGAGCTCAGCAAACTTAGCACCAAAAAAGCAAATGACCCCATCCAAAAATGGGCAGAGGATATGAACAAAACATTCACCTCAGAGGACATCGAAAAGGCTAACAAACATATGAAAAACTGCTCTAGGTCACTGATTGTCAGAGAAATGCAAATTAAGACACCACTAAGATACCACCTCACTCCTGTGAGAATGGCATACATCAAAAAGGACAGCAGTAACAAATGCTGGAGAGGCTTGGGGACAGAGCAACGCTTTTGCATTGCTGGTGGGAATGTAAATTGGTCCAGCCTCTGTGGAGAGCAGTCTGGAAAACTCTCAGAAGGCTAGACATAGACCTTCCATATGATCCAGTAGTTCCTCTCCTGGGGTTATACCCCAAGGACTCCATAACACCCAACCAAAAAGAGGTGTTTACTCCTATCTTCATATCAGCACAATTCATAATAGCTAAAACCTGGAAGCAACCCAGGTGCCCAACAACAGATGAATGGCTGAGAAAGCTGTGGTATATATAAAAAATGGAATACTATGCAGCTATCAAGAACAATGAACCCACCTTCTATGACTCATCTTGGACAGAGCTAGAAGGAATTATGTTAAGTGAGCTAAGTCAGAAAGATAAAGATGAGTATGGGATGATCCCACTCATCAACAGAAGTTGACTAAGAAGATCTGAAAGGGAAACTAAAAGCAGGACATCACCAAATTGTAAGTAGGGCACCAAAGTAAAAACCCAGTGGTGAGGGGTAGACATGCAGCTTCCTGGGCCAGTGGGAGGTGGGAGTGGGTGGGAGGGATGGGTCACAGTCTTTTGGTGGTGGGAATGGTGTTTATGTACACTCCTAGCAAATTTTAGACATATAAATCACTAGTTAATTAATATGAGAGGGGGGAAATCAATGGTATGTCTCAAAGTTTTTCAAAACACAAACTGAATCTTTTAAATATATAGGCTGTGTATTTGATATGTGGACTCTCTCAAAAGCCTAGACCAAGTAGATCAGAAGCATCCAATAGCACAGCTATATACAAGATACTGGGTACTGTACAGCAAACCATAACAAAAGGACATTTCAAAGTTAACCCAGTTACCAAACAATGTGATGATAACATTAACTATCGATTGTCTTTTTGAACCCTAAGACAGCAGGAACCTCAAATCTCCACTACAGAGCCCCTACTTCTCCCAGTTCTGGAACCCTTGGATAGGGCCCACTTTCCCGTATGCCTCTCCCAATCCATGTCAAATAATATTGCCTCCGCCGATCACAACCTAACCAACACAACGATTGCCACCTCAACATGCTTCACTTCAGACTGTGTCCAGAGACTTCACATGTGGAATGACAACCCTTCAGCAGCTTCGTTACTCGGGTGAGACCTTTCCTTTCATAGTATACTCTAATTTCATCTCAGGTGGTTCACTTTCTAACAAAATCCCAAAACCTAGATATACACCAGTTTCTGTGAGATAGAGCATATGTTCACATGTATCTATAAACTATTGCAAAATATATACCTGAAAGTAGAAGTACACTAGAGTTTGCAGTGAGTACCTCCCTAACACTTCCTCTCCACTATTCCAAGCTTTGGGTCCATGATTGCTCAACAGTTTGTTTGGCTTCGTATGTTAACTCTCTTTTCAGTCACCAGGTTTCAGATGCCATCAGGATGCTGGCCAGGCTTCCCTGGATTGAAGACCCCACCAATGTGTCCTGGAGCTCAGCTTCCCCAGAGACACACCCTAATAGGTAAAGAGAGAGGCAGACTGGGAGTATGGACGGACCAGTCAACGCCCATGTTCAGTGGGGAAGCAATTACAGAAGCCAGACCTTATACCTTCTGCAACCCACAATGACCCTGGCTCCATGCTCCCAGAGGGATGGAGAATGGGACAGCTATCATGGGAGGGGGTGGGATATGGAGATTGGGTGGTGGGAATTGTGTGGAGTTGTACCCCTCCTACCCTATGGTTTTGTTAATTAATCCTTTTTTATTAAAAAATAGTAATAAAGAGAAAAATACATCAAACTTCTACTGAAAGAGATACAACAATATATTAACAGCAATACAATCGTAGTAGGGGACTTCAACATCCAACATCTTTCAACTTGACAGATCATCCAGGCAGAAAATCAACAAAGACATAAGGGAGCTAAATGAAGAGATAGATAAACTGAAACTATTGGACGTTTTCAGAGTGATTCATCCCAAGAAACTGGAATACACATTTTAGTCAAATCCACATGGGTCATTCTCAAGGATAGACCATATATTAGGCCACAAAGATAGCATCACCAATTCAAGAGCATTGAAATCATCCCAAGCATCTTCTCAGACCACAGTGGAATTAAACTAACACTTAACAATCAACAAAAGATTAGTAACAGTCCCAAAATTTGGAAGCTCAAAGTACACTTCTTAACAACTTCTGGGTCAAAGGGGAAATAAAGAAGAAATCAAAATGTTTCGAGACTTCAATGAAAATGAAGACACAAGCTATCAATATATTTAGGACACAGCTAAAGCAGTACGAAGAGGGAAGTTCATAGCTATACAAGCACACATTAGGAAACAAGAAAAAACACAAATAAACAGCCTGATTACGCATCTTAAAGACCCAGAAGAAGAACAACAAAGGAAACCTAAAGCAACCAGAAGGACAGAAATCACTACATTTAGCGCAGAAATCAATAACACTGAGAATAAGAAAACCATACAAAAGATCAAAGAAAGTAAATGTTGGTTATTCAAAAGAGTAAACAACATCGACAAACCTTTAGCCAGACTCAGAAAACAAAAAAGGGAGGAGACCCAAATAAATCGGATAGTAAATGAAAGGGGAGATATCACAACAGACACCGCAGAAATTCAACATATCATGTGAGGCTTCTATGAACAACTATATGCCACCAAGCTAGGGAACCTGGAAGAAATGGATGATTTCCTAGATACCTACCAACTTCCAAAACTAAGTAAAGAGGAAGTGGATAACATGAACAGGCCCATCACAGCTAATGAAATTGAAACAGTTATCAAAAATCTCCCCAAAACTAAAAGCCCTGGACCAGATGGTTTTACAAATGAATTCTACAAAACCTTAAAAGAAGAACTAATACGTCTACTTTTAAAAGTCTTCCAGAAGATTGAAGACACTGGAATACTCCCTGCCAGCTTCTATGAAGCCAACATCACTCTGATACCAAAAGCAGACGGACACAACCAAAAAAGAAAACTACAGACCAATATCTGTGATGAACATAGATGCGAAAATATTGAACAAAATACTAGCCAATCGGATACAACAGTATATCAAAAAGATTGTTCATCTTGACCAAGTGGGGTTTATCCCAGGCATGCAAGGTTGGTTTAATATACATAAATCAAACAATGTGATCCACCACATCAACAAAAGCAAGACCAAAAACCACATGGTCATATCAATAGATGCAGAGAAAGCCTTTGACAAAACCCAACATCTCTTTATGAACAAAACACTACAAAAATGGGAATAGATGGAAAATTCCTGAAGATAGTGGAGTCTCTATATACCAAACCTACAGCCAACATCATACTCAATGGTGAAAAACTGGAAGCATTTCCACTCAGATCAGGTACTAGACAGGGATGCCCACTATCACCATTATTATTCAATATAGTGTTGGAAGTTCTTGCCATAGCAATCAGGCAGGAGCAAGGAATTAAAGGGATACAGATTGGAAGAATAAGTCAAACTCTCCTTATTTGTAGATGACATGATAGTATGCATAGAAACACCTAAGGAATCCAGTAGGAAGCTTTTGGAAATCATCAGGCAATACAGTAAGGTGTCAGGCTATAAAATTAACATTCAAAAGTCAGTGGCATTCCTCTATGCAAACACTAAGTTAGAAGAAATTGAAGTCCAGAAATCAATTCCTTTTACTATAGCAACAAAAACAATAAAATATCTAGGAGTTAACATAACCAAAGAAGTGAATGACTTGTATACTGAAAATTATGAGTCACTACTCAAGGAAATTGAAAAAGACACAAAGAAGTGGAAAGATATTCCATGTTCATGGGTTGGTAGAATTAACATCATCAAAATGAATATACTACCCAGAGCCATCAACAAATTTAGTGCTATCCCCATCAAGATCTCAAGCACATTTTTTTAGGAGAATAGAACAAACGCTACAAATGTTTATCTGGAACCAGAAAAGACCTAAAATTTCCAAAACAATCTTGAGAAAAAATAACAGAATTGGAGGCATCACACTCCCAGATCTCAAATTGTATTATAGGGCCATTGTCATCAAAACTGCTTGGTAATGGAACATGAATAGACACACTGACCAGTGGAACAGAATTGAGAGCCCAGAAGTGAGCCCCCACATATATGGACATCTAATCTTTGACAAAGGGGCTCAGACTATTAAATGGGGAAAGCAGAGTCTCTTTAACAAATGGTGTTGGAAAAAATGGGTTGAAATATGCAGAAGAATGAAACTGAACCACTGTATTTCACCAAATACAAAAGTAAATTCCAAGTGGATCAAGGACTTGGATGTTAGACCACAAACTATCAGATACTTAGAAGAAAATATTGGCAGAACTCTTTTCCGCATAAATTTCAAAGATCTTCAGTGAAACGAATCCAATTACAAAGAAGACTAAGGCAAGTATAAACCTATGGGACTACATCAAATTAAAAAGCTTCTTCACAGCTAAAGAAACCACTACCCAAACCAAGAGACCCCTCACAGAATGGGAGAAGATATTTACATGCCATACATCAGATAAGAGTTTAATAACCAACATATATTAAGAGCCTGCAAAACTCAACAACAAGACAACAAATAACCCCATCCAAAAGTGGGGCGAGGATATGGACAGAATATTCACCACAGAAGAGATCCAAAATGCTGAGAAACACATGAAAAAATGCTCCAAGTCTCTGATTGTCAGAGAAATGCAGATAAAGACAACAGTGAGATACCACTTCACTCCTGTGAGAATGTCATACATCAGAAAAGGTAACAGCTGCAAATGCTGGAGAGGTTGTGGGGTCAAAGGAACGCTCCTACACTGCTGGTGGGAATGTAAATTGGTCCAACCTCTGTGGAGAACAGTCTGGAGAACTCTCAGAAGGCTAGAAATGGACCTACCCTCTGACCCTGCAATTCCTCTCCTGGGGATATATCCTAAGGAACCCAACATATCCATCCAAAAAGATCTGTGTACACATATGTTCTTGGCAGCACAATTTGTAATAGCCAAAACCTGGAAGCAACCCAGGTGTCCAACAACAGATGAGTGGCTGAGCAAGTTGTGGTCTATATACACAATGGAATACTACTCAGCTGTAAAAAAATGGTTACTTCACCGTTTTCAGCCGATCTTGGATGGACCTTGAAAAATTCATGTTATGTGAAATAAGTCAGAAACAGAAGACTGAATATGGGATGATCTCATTCTCAGGCAGAAGTTGAAAAACAAGATCAGAAAACTAAACAGAAGTAGAACCTGAAAAGTAATTGGCATATCGCACCAAAGTAAAAGACTCTGGGGTGGGAGTGGGTGGGTGGGGAGAATACAGGTCCATGAAGGATGGTAAATGACGTAGTGGGGGTTGTATTGTTAAATGTGAAATTGGGGAATGTTATGCATGTACAAACTATTATACTTACTGTTGAATGTAAAACATTAATTCCACAATAAGGAAATTTTAAAAAAACAATAAAATAATAACAATAAAATTATTAAAAAATATAAAGCAGAATAAATTGTTTAATAATCAAGAACTTACAGGTAAGAATATAGCAGATGCTATTTGAGGTCTCCCAAATAACTTGGTATAATAATAACTATTTGTTGCAACAAAATCAATAAAATACCTAGGAGTAAAGCTGACCAAAGAAGTGAAAGACTTATATACTGAAAACTATGAGTCACTCTTCAAGGAAACAGAAACTGATACCAAGAAATGGAAAGATATCCCATGCTCATGTATCAGAAGAATAAATATAGTCAAAATGAATATTCTCCCCAGAGCCATATAGAAATTTAATGCGATACCCGTCAAAGTTCCACCAAGCTTCTTTATGAAAATATAAAAAAAAACTACAATCATTTATCTGGAATCAGATAACACCTAGAATTGCCAAAACCATCTTGAGGAAAAGACACAGAAATGGAGGCATCACACTCCCAGATCTCAAACTATATTATAAGGCCATCATCATCAAAACAGCCTGGTACTGGAACAAAAATAGGTACACAGACCAGTGGAACAGAACTGAAAGCCCAGTTCTAAACCCCCACATCTATGTACATCTAATTTTTGATAAGGGGGCCCAAAGTATTAAATGGAAGAAGGAGGCTATCTTCAATAAATGGTGCTGGGAAAACTGGGTTGTAACATGCAGAAGAATGAAATTGAACCGCCTTATCTCACCAGAAACAAAAATCAACTCCAAATGTGTCAAAAACCTGGATTTCAGACAGGAAACTATCAAATACTTAGAGGAAAACATTGATGAAACACTTTCCCACCTAAACCTCAAGGACATCTTTGATCAAATAAACCCAATTGCAAGGAAGACTAAAGCAGAAACAAACCAATGGGACTACATCAAATTGAAAAGCTTCTGCACAGCCAAAGAAACTATTAAGCAAACAAAGAGACCCCTCACAGAATGGGAGAAGATCTTCACATGCCAAACATCAGACAAGAGACCAATCACCAAAATACACAAAGAACTCTGCAAACTTAGCACCAAAAAAAGCAAATGACCCCATCCACAAATGGGCAGAGGATATGAATAAGACATTCACTTCAGAGGAGATACAAAAGGCTAACAAACATGAAAAACTGCTCCAGGTCACTGACTGTCAGAGAGATGCAAATAAAGACAACATTGGGATACCACCTCACTCCTGTGAGAATGGGGTACAGCAAAAAGGACAGCAGCAACAAATGTTGGAGAGGCTGTGGGGACAGAGGAACCCTTCTGCACTGCTGGTGGGAATGTAAATTGGTCCAGCCTCTCTGGAGAGCAGTCTGGAGAACTCTCACAAGGCTAGACATGGAACTTCCATATGACCCATATCCTCTCCTGGCGATATACCCCAAGTATTCCATAATGCCCAACCAAAAAGGTATGTATACATCTATGTTCATAGCAGCACAATTCATAATAGCTAAAACCTGGAAGCAACCCAGGTGCACAACAGCAGATGAGTGGCTGAGAAAGCTGTGGTACATATACACAATGGAATACTATGCAGCTATTAAGAAAAATGAGCCCACCTTATCTGACCCATCTTGGACAGAGCTAGAAGAAATTATGTTAAGTGAGCTAAGTCAGAAAGATAAAGATGAGTATGGGATGTCCCCACTCATCAACAGAAGTTGAGAAAGAAGAACAGAAAGGGAAACTAAAAGCAGGATCTGATTAAGTTGAGAGCAGGGCACCAATGTAAAAACCCTGTGGTGAAGGAGAGGGTGGCCATTGGGCTTCCTGGCGTGGTGGGTGGGTGGAGAGGCAGGGGTGGGTGGTGGGAATGGGACACAGTCTTTTGGCGGTGGGAATGGTGTTTATGTACATTCCTATTAAAGTGTAAACGTATAAACTACTATTTAATTAATGTGAGAAAGGAAAAATTGATCATGTCTAGAAGTTCTTAAAACACAGACTGAGTCTGTCTTTGATATGTTGACTCTCCAAAAGCCTAGACCAGGGAGAACAGAAGCAACCAGTAGCACAGCTATATACAAGATGCTGGGTATTATACCCCAAACCCTAACAAAGGGACTTTCCAAAGTTAACCCAATCACCAAATAATGTGATGATAACAATAACTATCCATTGTCTTCTTGAACCCTAAGACAACAGTAACCTAACATTTCCACTTCTTCTTCTTCTAGCATTTGCCCTTCTTCCGTAGCCAGTCAACAGCATCAGGTTGAGCCTGATGTAAAGTTTCGAGACCTCCTTTGAATCTGGAGAGGTGGCAGTCGTTGACTATGTGGGTCATAGTCTGTCTGTAGCCACAGGGGCAGTTCGGGTCATCTCTGGCTCCCCAGTGATGGAACATAGCGGCGCACCGGCCATGGCCTGTTTGATAGCGATTGAGGAGGGCCCAATCATAACGTGCTAGGTCAAAGCCGGGTTGATGAGGTGTTTGTTCTTTACCTCAGCTGACTGCCAACTCTGTTTCCAAGAGTTTGGAACAGAGAATTTCAGTGTAGGCATAGGAGACCAGATTGGATGATGAGACGTCAAGCATTGAACAGGGTGGGCAAAGATATCCGCGTATATTGGCAGGTCTGGTTGAGCGTAGACTTGGGAAATGAACTTAGATGATGCTGCATCCTGATGAATATCTGGCGGGGTGATGTTGCTAAGAACTGGCAGCCATGGAACCGGGGTGGAATGCATGGTTCCAGAAATTATCCTCATGGAGGAATATAATTTGGAATCGACCAAGTGGACATGGGGGCTACGGAACCATACTGGGGCACAGTATTCTGCAGTGGAATAGCATAATGCCAGAGATGATGATCGTAGTGTGGAAGCGCTCGCGCCCCATGAGGAGCTGGCCAGTCTTGCAATACATAGAGCCTATATTTCCCCCAGTCCCGGAACCTTAGGGCGGGGCCCACTTTCCTGCTTGCTGCTCTCAATTCAAATCAAATAATATTACATCCGCTCCTCGGATCACAACCTAATCAACGCAGAGTGCCACCCCAACATGCTTCACTTCAGATTATGACTAGAGACTTCAGGTATGGAATGCCAACCCTTCAGCTTCATCACTTGGGTGAGACCTTTCCTTTCATAATATTCTCTAATTTCATTCCAGGTGGTCCAGTCCCCAATAAAGTCCCCAAACCTAGATATAGTCCAGGTCCCCAGAGATAGAGCATAGGTTCACACGTGCCCATAAACTAGGGAAAAATATATGCCTGAAAGCGAAAGTACACAAGAGCCTGCAGGGAATATCCCCCCCAACTCTTCATCTGCACTATTCCAGTCCTTAGGTCCATGATTGTTCAACAATTTGTTTGGCTTTGTATGTTAACTCTCTTTTCAGCCACCATGTTCCAGATGCCAGCACGATGCCAACCATACTTCCCTGGACAGACGACCCCATCAATATGTACTGGAGCTCCACTTCCTCAGAGCCCCACCCTACTAGCGAAAGAGAGAGGCAGACTGGGAGTATGGATCGACCAGTCAACACCCATGTTCAGCGGGGAAGCAGTTACAGAAGCCAGACCTTCCACCCTCTGCAACCCACAACGATCCTGGATCCATACTCCCAGAGAGATAGAGAATGGGATGGCTATCAGCGGAGGGGATGGGATATGGAGATTGGGTTATGGGAATTGTGCGGAACTGTACCCCTCTTATTCTATGGTTTTGTTAATGTCTCCTTTCTTAAATAATAAAAAATAATAACTATTTATTACCTTCTTAATCTCTAAGACAGCAAGAACGTTCCCCATTCTCTATAAAACCCATATTTCTCCCAGTTCTGGAGCCTCTCGGGTGTGGCTCCTTTTCCTTCATGTTTCTCTCAGTCCATACCATTTTATACTGCATCTGCTGATCTCAGCCAAATCAATGGAGTCAACAGCACCTTGACATGTTTTAACGTCAAGTTACAGTGTGTGCAGAGATGCCAGGTATGGGATGTCAACCCTTCAACTCCATTACTCTGGTGAGACCTTTCCTAACTCATAGGATTCTTTAATTCTACTTCAGGTGGCGTACTTCCTTAAAGCCACATAACCTAGATATAGTTCAGGGCCCATGAGATAGAGCATATTTTCACATGTACCCATAATTTAGGAGAAAATGTATACCTTAAAGTAAAAGTGTACAATAGTTTGCAGTGACTAAATAAGTGCAGTAAGCAAGTAGAAAGACCTAAAAAGTCACCATAAAGTACTTAATAAAATAGTTTCTACTCACACCTAGATACACTCATCACCTTACTTCCTATTTCATTCCCTCAGACACTCTAAGGGTAACCCTGTCAGAAAAAGTAGGTACTACAAAAGCTACATAAGGGCAAAAAACTGGCATACTTTAATGAGGGTCACTACCAGGCCACCCCATCATCTGGTGTCCTAGTCAGGGAACTTGAGATTACCACACAGACATTATAGGCCTAGATCTCTATCAGGTTCCTTTCTCTACCATTACTGGTCATCTCCATTAGAACAGCACTGTGGGCCTGCTTGTGGGCCCCTACATGACCTTGCCCTTAATGTGGAACAACAATGGTAAGGATTGTCCCACTCTCTGAAGGGAGGCTGGGTCAACTTACTCTGCTACTGAGGAAGACAGGTCCTGAAATGAGTGCAGCCTATAATGTTCCAAGATATGATCATGGAGTGCGAGCTCAGACCTATAGGTATGCAGAGGTTTCACAGGCTCCTGTGCTGAATATGAGCCCCAGATCAGATTGCTGCAGTTTACAATTAAGGTATTTATATATTCTTCTCATATTTGAGAGCTACTTTCTTCCTGATCCAGCTTTCTAGTCCTCTTTCTAACTCTGAAATCATCTCCCCGGACAATACATTTAGTCCACTTGCATGTTAACTGTCAGGCTCAGGTAAAATTAGTAAAGTCATGGGTTCCTTGGAATCTTGCTAAAATAGACTTCCTGGCTTCTTCCAAAATGGATAGTAGCTAATTTTTATGTTAATACTGTTTGCAATGTTAAGATTTAAATTTTATTCTGCATTATACTTGAATAAGTGTTTGTTATTTCAATCAGAACCCTTTGGGTATGTTATTTATTACTGCATTCAAAAGAAAGTACATATCTCTGGCAGAGTCTGACTGATACCAGAAGCATTTGGCATCATCATTTTAATCCCCACAGCTGCTAACAAGTTATAAACCACAGTGAGAGTGCCCTTTAGTAAAATGGTGGTGTTGGTAAAGTTGACTTTTCAGCCTATAGCCTTCTTGATTGCTATTATTTTCTCTGTGTTATCTGCTCCCAAAGTACCACCTTTTCTCTCCTCAGGCTCCAGCCCTGCTTATTCACTTTAGTCCTTCCTATTAAAATCTGCTCTGAGGAGTAACTCTGATATCAGTCATTTATAACTCTGTCTGGACTCAAATCAACTTCTGCCCTCTCACAGGATCTTTTGCTCTAAGCTTTACATCCAATTATGTAATTAAAGACCTTGTACCTTATTAAAAATAGCTCAGACATTAGCAAACTCATGAACAAAGTAAAACTTTTGGGAAGGGTGATGGCACTCCTGTTTAAGTGCAAATAGTACTATGTGCAAGGACCCAGGTTCAGGCCCCTGCTACCTGCCTGCAGTAGGGGTGCTTCACAAGCAGTGAAGCAGGTCTGCAGGTGTCTGTCTCTCTCTCTTCCTCTCTACCAACCTCCTCTCTCAATTTCTCTCCCCCTATTAAATAAAATAGAAAAAAAATGAAAGAAAGGAAGGGAGGAAGGGAGGAAGGAAGAAAAAAGAAAGAATGACTGCCAGGAGTGGTGGGTTTGTAGTACCAGATCTAAGCCCCAGTGTTAACCTTGGAGGCAAAAAAAAGTAGAACTTTTACCAAGTAGACATTAACAATCTCTCAGACACTGACAAATGACTGTACAATCCATAATACATATCACAGTGACTAGCACACCTAGTAGCAACTCAGTGGGAATTTGTTAATTGGAAAAGCAGTTATATACTTCTACCAACACAATTTTACCTGTTGGTCTTTTCCTTTGCCTTTTTATTGTCTCCAAGATATATACTGTGGGACTTGGGCACATTGTAGATCCTGATATTTCACTGGAGTTTGATAAAGAAAAGGGTAACAATATTTAAGAAGAAGATTGAATTTTGAATGAATTGAATTCAGTGAGCAATCACAGGACAGAATCTGAAAGTTAAACAGACATGTACGAATCTTCCAGAATGGAAAGCTGTTGAAATTGTTGGAAGATTAGATCATACTAGTCATTTGACTAATATGCTAAGCCTGCTAAGCCTGTATCTTCAAAGGGGAGTTTACTCCTGACTGTCAGTCAACTGTGACCTAATTAGAGGGAATAGGATCTTAGGAGGTCAAAGTGCAGGCTCTAGAGTAATTTCTAAAGATTTTTTATTTTGCCTAAAACACAGCAGGAAAAATGACTGCAAGATGGATAAAAGATTTGCATTTTTCCCTTGTTGCTCATATGAAGCTTATATTTCCATTTAAAATGTTTTCACAGAAAGCTTTTGGAAAAATTGACCCCTGAAGCAAGCATTATTTGGAGAGTTTGGGACATGGCTTTCTGGCAAAGCATAGGTTCAAATGTGATTAGCAGACTAGTCTTGTGCTGGGCCTCTTGGCTTCCTCTGGCTGAGGGTCATCATATACCACCTTGATTTTTGTTATTGCTAAAAATGTCCTGCTACTGTTCTGACATTCTCCAATTCATTCTCAAACCCTTCCTCCATTGTCATCTGGGAGTGGCACACCTTCTATTCACATATATCAGCAATTGCAATTTTCTTTAAGAAATCCTGGGAGAGGGAGTGGTAGTTGAACTCAGATGAGAGTACATCTACTGTAATATTCATGCCTGTTTTGTTGGTATAAGAGCAACAGTTACCAGCTTTGGGGGAAGAGGGAGAAAAATTGTTTCATTTTTGCTCTTCCCTTGAAAAATGTTGTTGCTCTTAACTACAGAAGCAACAATCACTGCATCCTTCCCCTCCTGCTTTTCTCCTTTCATTCCTAAGAAACCTAAGAAAATTTTCACATCATATTTGTGTTTGTTTCTTTGTTTTAACTGCTAGTACAATTATCTCTGGGGCTCTGTACCTGTATGAGGAATTCACTGCTTCTGTTAGCCTCTCTCTCTCTCTCTCTCTCTCTCTCTCTCTCTTCCTCCCTCCCTCTCTCCCTCTTCTTTCTCTTTTCTTTCCTCTTCTTCATCTTCTTCCCCTCCTCTCTTTTGATAGACACAGAGAGAACTTAAGAGGGGGGATAGAATGGGAAAGAGAAAGAGGGGCACCTACAGCACTACTTCACTCAGCCTCCCAAGTGTAGTTGGTGATAGGGATGGGGATGGTGCTTGAACCCAGTCTCCACACATAGTAATGTGTGCACTCAACTGGATGTGCCACCTCCTGATCAACTCATATTAATTTTAGTGAGAGTTTGCTCCAGGCCTGTTAAACTAAAACTTTTCAATCCTGCAACTATTTGCTCAAAGATCAAAAATAAAAAATATACAGAATCTCTAATATCCATGGAAGTGAGAGAGATAGAGAAAAGAAGCAAGAGAAAGGAGAAGAGAAGAGAGGAGAGGAGAGGAGAGGAGAGGAGAGGGGAGGATTGGAGAGGAGAGGAGAGAGGCAGGAAGGGGAGGTCAAGTGAAGAAGGAGAGAGGAGAGAAGGGGACGGGAGAGGAATGGAATGGAGGAGAAAGGCTAGTCAAACACCAGGAGCAGTAGTTATGCCAGCATCCAGCCCCAGTGATAACTCTGATTCATATAAAAAGTATATCACTAGTCTAGGTTGATGCTATCAATGGTAGAAAGATGATTTCAAGATCATTAATATCTAAAATTATCAAATATTAAAATTTGTTCTCTAATGTAACTCACTATGGTGTGCTTGCTAAATCATATTAGATTCATAGGGTTTCCAGCCATAAATTTTGAAAACTATTTTCAGGTTAATGCTTAGTTACCCAAATAAAACCAATTAGCCAAAATATATTCTCAGACATGAAGGAAATATTGACCATGCTGATGTATCATTTTATTGAAAGTAGACAAATGATTACCAACAATTTGGAAAATTTTCTTTTATAGTAAATAACTGGTACTAAAAATTGATCTGGGTTTCTTGTTATTCACTATATACAGTCACTTTTACATACCAACAGCTGAATATGAAATGAAAACAGTACTTCCAATGGAAAATATTAGTGGAAATCAGAGGAAGATAAATAAAGTTGGAATAGGGGGCCGGGTAGTGGTGTACCTGGTTGAGCGCACATGTTACAATTTACAAGGACCTGGGCTCAAGTCCCTAGTCCCCACCTGCAAGTGGTGAAGCAGAGATTCAGGTGTCTCTCTTTCTCTCCCCCTCTCTATCTTCCCCTACCCTCTCGATTTCTGGCTGTCTCTGTTCAATAAATAAAGATAGTAAAAAATAAAAATAAATAAAGTTGGGATATACATTCCTCCAATATTCTCCCTGAAGGATGTTATTGTTTGATTAGTTCTTTCAAGAAAAGTTAGGGATAAAATATCGTTTTTTAAAAAATAACAACAAAAGGAGGAGGAAGAGGAAGAAAAGGTAAGAGGACAAGCCAGGATGCCTTATACACGGAACCCTTTCTCTTCTGGGAGTAGCTCTCTCCACTTGCCATTTTAGACCTAAGGTAACCATGGCCCTTTACTTAGCACATCTTTGCTTTGGTTTATTATATATTTCTAAATATTTTATTAAGATATTTTCAAATTATTCAGTTTTAGTGTTCTTTTCTTCTTCTTATATAGTATATTCTCCTCTAACTTCTAAGTACCTATGACAAATATAAGGAAGGCCCCACTCAATGTCTTTGAAAAGGCCTGAATTAATTGCCCCTATCTAACTTTTGAGATCCCCTGTTCCAACAATGTGCCGTTTTGGTGTAGTGAAAAGAACAGCAAACTAAAACTAAGAAGACTTAAGAGTTTTCTCTGGTTCTTCTATTAACCAACTCTATGAACTTGGAAAAGTGACACAGAGCACTTGTAAGTCTTAATTCTTCTGTATAATAAAGGTATTGAATTAGATGATTTCCACAGTACATTCAAGTGTTTACTCCACAGTGACTAAAGCTTTCCCTAGTAGAGTTGTAGCAGACATTCCTTTAACGTTAGCTCACTTAATTTTCCATACAGCAAAGAAAACTGCTGCATTTCCCGACCACTCTTAAATAAATTTTAAAAAGAAAGAAAAAAGAAAGAGCAAGCAATACTTAAAAAAAAAAGATATGCAAAATGTCTGAACATTCTTATCAATTTCTCTTCCTTAAGAATGGCAGATTAAGACTTTTGACATATGGATGATTTGTCATGACTAAAAGTCCATAATTTTAGCATTCCAGATCAATTTTTCCACATGAATAGGAGGCAGTGGAAAGAAAGAGATGATAGGCAGGAGACAACAAACTAGTCATATAATAAACTGGAGATTAAATAGTGGTTCTTACTAGAGGCGTTGGCAGGCATCAGAATTTATTGTTGTTGCTATGTTTTTCTGGATTGGAAAGTTTGTACATGTAGGGAGAGTAGAATGGTAATGGATTATTTACACACTTGGACAAAAAGAACAATTGCAGAATACGGGAGGAATATAATAAGAAGAATTTGATTTGTGAGGCAAGGGTGAAGTTGTGCTTTGACTTCTATTGTCTTCTGTTCCGTAGTGTTGCAGGTTTTATACATGCAATGGCATCCAATGATCACAACATCTATATTAAGTAGATAATATGACAATTTAAAAAAATGAAATGGACTCAGAGAGACTGAAAAACTATCTCAAGTTCATCCAGCTTTATTAGTAAGGTGGAGAATAAGCATGTGAGATCAGGTTGAACTGCCTTCAAAATCCCTACTTTCCAGAGTCATGAATTACATCTGGTGATTTCAGGGTACAGAGGTAATATAAGCAATTAATTCATGTATTCATTCAGGAAACAGTGTGTATATGCAATACCTATACTGCTATGCAGTGGCAAATAAATCAGATGAAATCCCTGTTCTTTACTCCTTGTGAGAGGATGTGCAAGTATACAGGTAAAAATGTAATTTTCAGGGGGGAGGGTGAGGGGGTGGATCTCCTCATTAATTGAACATATCACCATGTAGAAGGTACTAGATTTGAGCCTCTGCTCTCCACCTGTGGGGGATGCTTCATAAGTGGTGAAACAGGTTTTCAGGTTTCTTTCTTTCAACCTTTCTATCTGTCCTCCCCTCTCAATTTGTCTCTGTATTGTCAAATAAAATGGAAATAAAGTAATAGACAAATGGCCACAGGGTACAATGGATTCATAGTGTTGGCACCAACCCTTAGCTAAACATATTGGCAAAAATGGGGAATTTTCTTCTAGTCATAAGTATTTTGATCTAAAATAAGACAAGGTTGAATTTATTGAGATGTGATTGTAGGGGGTTTCTTTGAGGAACTGATATTGAAGTTGAGTCTGCAATGACTTACGAGCAGCCCTGCAAATATGAGGGGAAGGAGCATTTCAGAAAGAAGTACAAGGAAGAATAGGAGGGGCGCCAGTGTAGTAGGTGTGAAGGGAGAATAGGAGATACACACAAAGAAAGCACAGATCATATAGATGTCTCCCTGCAGAATAATTTAAGGGTATGGCTTTTACTCTCAGGATGATAGTGAGTCACAGTAATACCTTAAACTACTTTCTCTAATTAATTGAATAATTTTTCTGAGAATAAAACTTGATTTATAATCCTAAATATCCTAAATATAAATTCTTAGAGATGGCTGGTTTTTAAATAACCAATATCATTCATGCCAAAATAATTGTTTAAATGACAATTGGAACATGACACAAGGTTCCAAATCTGCACTCACTTTGTGAGTGTGTGTGTGTATGTGTGTGTGTGTGTGTAAGAGGGATGAGAGATAGAAAGATAGGAGAGAGAGAGAGAAAGAGAAAGAGAGAGAGAGAGAATCTGAAAAAATAAAAAGGTGGTGGCTTGAACTACTCAAAAACCATATTAGCCCTTACTTGACTTCTTTAGTCCTTAATTGACTTCCTTTCCAGATTTAGGAGCCTTAATCTCTTTACTTTTGTGCTCAAGTGTATTTCCTAGTGTACCTGCTATTAATATCTCTTGAATGAGCTGCATTGGATCTCTTGAATGAGGGATGCATTGGATCGACCTTCCCGTGGTGCATCTCGTGAGTACCCATTCATTGGGGAAGCTGACGATCCTTCCTAGCCTACTGAATCCACATGGATCCCAGTCACTTTCAAAGCCAGCAACAAGCAGCTCCTGACAGCTTTCAAGCTGTTGGTCCTGCTCTTTGAGTCCTCCAACTTAATGTTGAGGGGCTGTCCTTTGCCAAACGCGTTCTTATTGGTCAATTGGCGATACAGCATCAGGCAGATGTTATCTGCCCACAGGAAACACATATAGCAGTCAATGAAGCTGCTTGATTCACCATCAGTGGATTCAATTTAATATACTATAATCTCCATCCTAAACATGGCCGAGCCATCTACGCCAAATCGAGTCTTGTGGACGTTTACCATACGGCCTCTTCGACCTTCTACGACTCCATTACTATTGGAACTATTCAGCTCGTCAATGTATATAAGCCTCCCAGTGCCTCATGGGATAATGAGGTGCTGCCTAGCCCGAATCACCCAGCCCTTTACGTTGGAGACTTTAATAGTCATCACCAAGACTGGGGATATTCCTCCACTCGTGCTGATGGCTCTATCTTAGCCGACTGGGCTTCAGCCAATGACCTCTCCCTATTATACGATCCCAAACAGCCAGGCTCTTTTCACAGTGCTAGATGGAATAAAGACTCGTCACCCGACCTGTGCTGGATTAGCATAGTCAACGGCCAAGCCTTTCCCGCTACGAGACAAGTTCTCAAGATCTTCCCGCACAGTCATCACCGCCCAGCTATCATCCACATTGGTCTCCAGCTCCCACTGATTCTGTGCTCAAAGAAACTAAGGTGGAACTTTCAGAAAGCAAACTGGCGTCTGTTCAGTGATCTTACCAACAAATCTATTCCTGCAATTCCAATGAACTCTATCCCCTCTGAAGATTCCTACAGGCGCTTCCGCCAAGCCATCTTCAAAGCAGCTTCCCAATCCATTCCTCGTGGGAGACGTGCTAACTATACACCTTGTCTTGATGCTGAATGCGAGCAACTACTAAAGCAGTATGATGAGTCGGGCGACCCAGATGTGGCTGACCATCTCATTGCCTCCCTGGATGCAGCACGCTAAGCCCACTGGCAACAACTCATGGAAAGTCTGCACTTCACCCACTCAAGTAGGAAGGCCTGGAAGCTTCTTCACAGACTGGGTGCTGGTAGCCAACCCCCTCCCATCTCCCATCCTCCCGTATCTCCAAACTCAGTGGCCAGTCACCTAACTCAAGTTGGACGTGCTAAGATCGACCCAGTCTGGAAAAGAGAAATTTCCCATGAGTGGTCATCTCACTTCCGGTTATCTTGTCCATCTCCAAAACTCTCTCCCTTTACACTGTCTGAACTGGAAGACGCTTTGAAGAGGGTTAAACCGGGAATGGCTGCTGGCTATGATAACATCACCCCAGAACTCATTCTTAACCTGGGTCCCACGGCAAAGAAGTGGCTCGCTTCATTCCTGTCCCACATCTTGGAATCTGAGTCTATGCCCAAAGTTTGGTGTCGTGCGAAGATTATAGCGGTTTTGAAACCAAAGAAAGACCCAACACTGGCAGCCAGCTATAGACCAATTTCTCTCCTCTCCGTGTGTTACAAACTCCTTGAGAGGCTGCTTCTGTCACGTATTTCTCATCTTACAGAGAAATTCCTATCACCCGTCCAAGCTGGTTTCCGCCCAGGAAGATCTACCTGCGAACAAGCCCTGGCCCTCTCAACTTACATTGAAAATGGATTCCAGAAGAATTTAAAGATGGGTGCTGTCTTTGTTGATCTCACAGCACCCTATGACATGGTCTGGCACGGTGGTCTCCTAATCAAGATCTCAAGATGCCTGCCTCCATGGGTGGCCAACACTATATCGTTTCTTCTCCAAAACAGAAGATTCCTGGTGCATCTGGGTGACAAGTCTAGCAGATGGAGACTTGTCTCAAGTAGCCTCCCCCAGGGCTCTGTTCTGGCTCCTACTCTATTTAATATTTACATCAATAACCTCCCAGAAACTTGTTCAAGGAAGTTCATCTACGCCGATGACATCTGCTGTGCAACTCAGGCATCAAAGTTCGACATCCTCAAGGAAACACTCACAAAAGACATGTCTCTGATATCTGATTACTGTAAAAAATGGTGACTAATCCCTACCACTGCAAAACCGGTATCATCTGTTTTCCATCTACACCATGCCTCGGCCTTGGGTGAGTTTAATGTGCAGCTTGGCGATACGAGAATCCGGCATGAAGCCCAGCCAGTCTATCTTGGCGTTACTCTCGATCGCACTCTGTCATTTCACGAACATCTCATAAAAACTGCAGCAAAAGTGGGCGCGAGGAATGACATCATTGCAAGACTGGCCAGCTCCTCATGGGGCGCGAGAGCTTCCACACTACGATCACCATCTCTGGCATTACGCTATTCCACTGCAGAATACTGTGCCCCAGTATGGTTCCGTAGCCCCCATGTCCACTTGGTTGATTCAAAATTATATTCCTCCATGAGGATAATTTCTGGAACCATCCATTCCACCCTGGTTCCATGGCTGCCAGTTCTTAGCAACATCGCCCCACCAGATATTCGTCTGGATGCGGCATCATCTAAGTTCATTTCCCACGTCTACGCTCGACCAGACCTGCCAATATACGCGGATATCTTCGCCCACCCTGTCCAACGCTTGACGTCTCGTCACCCAGTCTGGTCCCCTATGCCTACACTGAACTTCTCTGTTCCAGTCTCCTGGAAACAGAGTTGGCAGTCAGCTGAGGTAAAGAACAAACACCTCATCACAGAACCCTGAAAGTGTCAACCTGGCTTTGACCTAGCACGTTATGATTGGGCCCTCCTCAATTGTTATTGAACAGGCCATGGCTGGTGCGCCGCTATGTTCCATCGCTGGGGAGCCAGAGACGACCTGAACTGCCCCTGTGGCTACAGACAGACTATGATCCACATAGTCAATGACTGCCACCTCTCCAGATTCAAAGGAGGTCTCGAAACTTTACATCAGGCTCAACCTGACGCTGTTGACTGGCTACGGAAGAAAGGCAAACCCTAGAAGAAAATGAGCTGCAATTTACCTTGTAAGCAAAGGTAAGATGTTTGAGAGGCTACTATTCATGCATTGAGTAAATGTACAGGATATATTTGCATGGTACTGAGACCATTTACTTGATGGTTTAATTGCATAATGTGGAAAGGAAGTTGTTTATTAAAATAAAGAGTGAGAAACATGATTTAATTTTCTAATTTAACCCATGACTATGTGACGATAGAACATGTAAAAAATTTGCTCACTGGTAGAAAGTTTTATTTTTCAATTAGGAAAAATAAAAAGACAGGGAAGAGGGTTTTTTCCCAGAAATATATATATATATATATGAGCTATTCTGGTGATTGATTTGATTTTTATTATGGTAGCCTGGTTATTAATTTGAGTGTTGGTTACATAATGTGGTTAGTTTCTAAAAATTCAGTGAGATTTACAGTTATAAGTTGTTCACTTTTAAGTATTTTCTATACCCCAACAAGATCAAACAAAACATGAATCAAATGAAATACATACAGCCACAGGCATTTTTTATATATTAAAGTCAAGATAGTATATTAGTATATAAGCATTGTAGAGGGAGTTTGGAGATACAGGTTTAGTGTAAGCTGTTCCACTAACTGACATGAATGAGCAATAAAAATGCAGTGGCTTTTTTCACCTTAGCTGACCCATCTTGGACAGAGCTATAAGGAATTATGTTAAGTCAGCTAAGCTAGAATGATAAAGATGAGTATGGAATGTCCCCACTCATCAACAGAAGTTGAGAAAGAAGAACAGAAAGGGAAACTAAAAGCAGGATCTGATTAAATTGAGAGCAGGGCACCAAAGTAAAAACCCTGTGGTGAAGGGGAGGGTGGCCATTGGGCTTCCCAGCATGGCCGGGGGGTGGGGAGGCAGGGGTGGGTGGTTGGGATGGGACACAGTCTTTTGGTGGTGGGAATGGTGTTTACGTACAAAAAAAAATGTTGTGGTTTGAGATGACCCAATAAATGATATCCTTTCTTTATTTCCTCCAGTTCTGAAGTGACTTAGAGAGGCAAAGAAGTAAACCAGGTGGCAATAAAAAGAAATTATTTATTTATTTATTTATTATTTAAGAAAGGAGACATTAACAAAACCGTAGGATAGAAGGGGTACAACTCCACACAATTCCTGCCACCTGATCTCGATATCCTATCCTGTCTCCTGATAGCTTTCCCATTCTCTATCCCTCTGGGAGTATGGACCCAGGGCTGTTGTGGGTTGCAGAAGGTGGAAGGTCTGGCTTCTGTAATTGCTTCCCTGCTGAACATGGGCATTGACTGGTCGATCCATACTCTCAGTCTGCCTCTCTCCTTCCCTAGTAGAGTGGGTCTCTGGGGAAGCGGAGCTCCAGGACACATTGGTGGGGTCTTCAGTCCAGGGAAGCCTGATTGGCATCCTGATGGCATTTGGAACCTGGTGGCTGAAAGAGAGTTAACATACAAAGCCAAACAAATTATTGAACAATCATGGACCCAAAGGCTGAAATAGTGGAGATGAAGTGTTGGGGTGTACTCACTGGAGACTCTAGTGTACTTCTGCTTTCAGGTATATATATTTGCCCTAGTTTATGGATACGTGTGAGCATATTCTCTATTTCAGGTAGCCTGAGCAAAGACAGCCAATTGTTAAAACAAACAAACAAAAACCTCCAGGTAGTCTTTCCCAGGCAGTGGTGAGTATCTGATTGGTCAGATATTTTGTCACTCAAATAGAGCTCCAGCCACTTAGAAATAAATAAAAAAGAGAGAAGGAAATCAAAAGGGAAAATAATTGGAATCACACCCCTGGTGAGCCATGAATCTTGGTAAAGAAAAAAGCTCAGCAGGGAGCCTGATAGTAGCAGCTCTCCAGGCCCTGGGGGTCTGGTTATGGGGTGGTGCGGAAGGGTGCACTTTAGAAATAATCAAAAGATTTTCTTTCTTTTTTTCTCTGTTTTCTACCCCAAGATTGAGCTATAGTCACCTCCTTGGTCTCACACTTAGGACCCCTTATTCACTGTCCTGCTGACAGCCCAGTATCCTACCCTACCCACCAGTTGTTGTTGGAGCTCATGCCAGCAGCTGCCTCCAAATCGTCATCTTGTCTCTCCCCATTTTCTTTTCTTTTTTTAAAATTTGTATCTATAAAAAGTAAATACTGACTAAAAACACAGGATAAGAGGGGTATAACTCCAAACAATTCCTACCACCAGAACTCCATATCCCATCCCCTGCCCTGATGGCTTTCCTATTCTTTATCCCTTTGGTAGTATGTACCCAGGGTCATTACAGGATGCAGAAGGTGGAAGGTCTGGCTTCTGTAATTGCTTCCCCGCTGAACATGGGCATTGGCAGGTCGATCCATACTCCCAGCCTATCTCTCTCTTTCCCTAGTGGGGCAGGGCTCTGGGGAAGCCTGGCTCCAGGACACATTTGCGGGGTCATCTGCCCAGGAATGTCTGTTTGGCATCATGGTAGCATCTGGAACCTAGTGGCTGAAAAAAGAGTTAAAATATAAAGTCAAACAAATTGCTGACTAATCATGAATCTAAAGGCTGGAATATTTCAGGTGAAGATTTGGGGGTCTTCGTTTTGTAGATAGTTAGTAGGCATATTTTAGTTATATTCCAAAGGGCTCATGACTATACTAGTTTTTTTTTTTTTTTTTTTACCTGAGCCTGAAATCTGATATGCAGGTGGATCTAAGTTATTGTCTTGAGAGATGATTTCATGACTGGACAAAGGACCAGAAAGCTGGATCAGGGAGGAGAGTGGCTCCCAAATATGGGAAAGGTTTATAAGTATTGTTGACTGTAAACCCTATTGATTTGATTTGACCTGGGACCCATATTCAGCTTAGGAACTGAATGACCTCTGCATCCCTGTAGATTTGAGCTCACATTCTGTGGTCAACTGTAGGAACATTACAAGCTGCCCCAATTTCAGGACCCACCTTCCTCAGGTGGAACATAAAGTATGTTGTCCAGCCTCCCCTCATAGGATGGAACGTTCTTTACATATGTTGATCCACATTGAGGACAAGGTCTTTTGGGTGCCCACCAAGGGGTCTATTGTGTTGTTCCTGATAGAGATGATTGGTAACAATGGAGAGAGGGATTTATTCATGGTCTAGGTTCATCATGTCTGTTTGGGAATATCAGGACTCCCAGACTAGGGCCCCAGCTGATGGGGTGGCCTGATAGTGACTAAAGTGTCATCATTAAAGTATGCCAATTTCTTGCCCTTGTTCAGCTTTTGCTGTCCTTACTTTTGTAAGGTTAGCTTTGGAGTGACGGACGGAGGTGTAATAGGAAGTAGATGAGGAGGGGTTTCTCTTATTTTCAATATTATTTATTTCTGCCATAATCCTAATTATTTCAGTCCTCTGGTTGCTTTGTGTTTCCTTCTTCTTTACTTTTAAGTCCTTAAAGTATTCAGTCAGGCTGATTATTTTAGTTATATATGCCTTATGTATGCCTTTACAGCAATGAATTTCCCTCCTAGTACTGCCTTAGTTATGCCCCACATATTTTGATAGCTCATAATTTCATTTTCATTTGATTCTAGGAAAATTTTAATTTTTTCTTAATTTCCACTTTCACTCAGTAGTTGTTAAGTAGTATACTATTGAGTTTACACATTTTTGGGATTTTGCTAATTTTCCTGCTATTGTTAAGTGTTAATTTAATTCTAGCATGGTCTGAGAATATATTTGGGATGATCTCAATGCTCTTGAATTTGTTGATACTCTCTTTGTGACCTGACATAAGGTCTATCCTTGAGAATGTCCCTGGGGACTGGAATGGAATGTCTATTCCAGTTTCTTGGTGTGAATGTCTCTGAAAATATCCAAAAGATCTAGCCTAGCTATCTCTTCATTTAATACTATTGCTTCTTTATTGACTAGATGATCCATCTATTTGAGAGAGTGGTCTGTTGCAGTCTCCTACTATTACTGTGTTGCCATTATTGTATTTTGTAGCTCTCTCAGTAGATGTTTAATGTATTTAAATGGTCCCTCATTGGCTGCATAAATGTTACTAATTGTTAAGTCCTCTTGGTTAACTGAACCTCTGAGCATAATGTAATGTCCTCCCTATCTTTTATTATTTTCTTTATTGTCCCTATCTTTTATTACTTTATTTATTTAAAGTCTATTGTGTCATATATGTGAATAGCTGTTTCTGCCCTTTACTGTTGTTGTACACTTGTATGATAGTGTTCTATCCTTTCATTTTCAGTCTTTATTTGTCTTCTTGAGTTAGGTGTGATTCCTGCAGACAGCATATGATTGGGTTGTGTTTCCCACCTTGTGCTTTTTCTTTTTTTAAATTTATTTTCCCTTTTGTTGCCTTTGTTATTTGTCGTTGTTGTTGTTATTGCTGTCATTGTTGTTTGATAGGACAGAGAGAAATGGAGAGAGGAGGGGAAAACTGAGAGGGGGAGAGAAAGAGCAACACCTGCAGAACTGCTTCACCGCCTGTGAAGCTACTCCCCTGGAGGTGGGGAGCTGGGAGCTCGAACCGAGATCCTTACATGGGTCCTTGCCCTTTGCATCACCTACGAACCCTGTGCTTTTTTAAGAGTGAACTTAGGCCACTGGCATTTATTGATAGTGTGGATTTGAGATATTTCAGTGCCATTAATCTATACTTTTCTGCGTGTTCTGAAATGTGGCATGTTTTTAGTGATATTGTTATTGTTTTTGTTGGTTTTTTATAGTTATTTTTTATTTTCTTTATTGGTGGATTAATGTTTTACACTCAACAGTAAAATACAGTAGTTTGTACATGTGTAACATTTCCACATGACAGTTCACTCCCCACTAGGCCCTCCTCTCCCATCATGTTCCAGGACCTGAACCCTCCCTCCCACCCCAGGATATTGTTATTGTTTGTAGTAGACCTTTTAGAGATTCTTTCAGTGAAGGAATTGTGCTAATTGATTCCTTCAACTCTTCCTTGTTTGAGAAGGTTTTTTATACATCCATCTAATCTGAACGTCATTCTACCTGAATACAATAATCTTGGTTTAAAGCGTTTCTCATGACTGCTCCATATATATCTTGCCATTCTCTCCTGGCGTTTAGAATTTAGGTGGAAAAATCTGCTGATAATCTTATGGGTTTTCCTTTGTATGTGACTCTGTTTTTCTCTTGGAGCCCTCAGAATCCTTTCTTTATCCTAACTATTGTCCATTTTTACTCTGATGTGTCTTAAGGTCTGAGTCATTTCTGTTTGGGATTCTCTGGTCTTCTTGAATCTTTATGTCCTTCCTGTTGTGTAGAGGGGGTAAGAATTTCTTCTATAATCTCCTGTAGTATGCTTTCTTCCCTTTATTTCTTCTCTGGAAAACCAATATTGCATATATTACTGCTTTTAAGGTCATTCCATATATCTCTGTTGTTTTTATTGTCTCTTGGTCTCCTTTTTAGTTCTCATACTTCTTCCTCAATGATCTCTAATTCATCCTGGATTCTGCTAATTCTGTTTTCTGCCTCAGTTATACTGTTCTAGTTTCCATCAGCTCTACTATTTAATTAAACAATTTTCCTATGTTCAGTTACAGTATTAGCTTGTTTTGCCAGTTGAGCTCTTAACTATGCTATGTCTATGTTCAGCTTTTTAATTATCTTGGGATAGTTTGTGTTTCTTTTTCAGTATCCTTTGTTGTTTCCCCATTAACATTTGGGTGTTTTCCTCATTCTTATTAGTTTCTAGTCTCTTGGAAACAGAGTTGGCAGTCAGCTGAGATAAAGAACAAACACCTCATCACAGACCCCTGCAAGCGTCAACCCGGCTTTGACCTAGCACGTTATGATTGGGCCCTCCTCAATCGCTATCGAACAGGCCATGGCCGGTGCGCCACTATGTTCCATCACTGGGGAGTCAGAGACGACCCGAACTGCCCCTGCGGCTACAGACAGACTATGACCCACATAGTCAACGACTGCCACCTCTCCAGATTCAAAGGAGGTCTTGAAACTTTACATCAGGCTCAACCTGACGCTGTTGACTGGCTAGAAGAAGAAATTAGTTTCTAGCTTCTTAGGATTTTTTTCTGGGTTTCTGTCCTGGTAATTGTTGTCATATTTTTTATTTGACCGTTATATTTGGTGTCTTTTAAAATTTTTATCCTGGGCATGGTTGTTCAGATGTGGTGAGTGGTTACCTCTGTTCTGTTGGTCTCAATGCCTTTGGAGCTAACCATGCTGTGATTTGTCTTAGAAGTGGACACAGTGTTGCTCTAATAGTGACGTAGCTGTCTATATACTTGTGAATCTCTGCTGTGGTGAGGAGTGGGCAAGGGTACAGATCTGGGTTGATGAGGTTGCTATGTGGTAGGTTTAAAAAAAGATGCTCTCTCTGGGGAATACAATACAGTGGTCTCATGCTGCCACATACAAATCACTACAATTGAGTCTGTAGATCACTTAGGGTGCAGATACTGGTTATGAACTAACACTAAAAGCAACTTAAGTGGGACTGGGCAGCGGCATACTGGGTTAAGTTCACATAGTATTATCTACAAGGACCTGGACTTGAGTCACCAGGTCCCCACCTGTGGGGGTGGGGGGCACATCACAAGCTGTGAGGCCCCATACCTATGGACATCTAAATCTCTGACAAAGGTTCCCAGATTATTAAATGGGGAAAGGAGAATCTCTTCAACAAATGGTGTTGGAAAAATTGGGTTTAAACATAAAGAAGAATTAAATTGAACCACTATATTTCACTGAACACAAAAGTAAACTCCAAATGGATTAAGCATTTGGATGTTAGACCAGAAACTATAAAATATTTAGAGGAAAATATTGGCACAACTCTTTTCAATTTAAATTTTAAAGTAATCTTTAATGATCCAAATCCAGTTACAAAGAAGACTAAATAAAAAATAAACTAACGGGACTACATCAAATTGAAAAGCTTCTGCACAGCAAAAGAAACCACCACCCAAACAAAGAGACCTCCCACAGAATGGGTGAAGATATTTATATATCATACATCAGACAAAAGGCTAATAACCAAAATATAGAAGGAGCTCACCAAACTTAGCAACAAGAAAAAAAAATGACCCCATCCAAATATGGGCAGAGGATATGACAGAATATTCATTACAGAAGAGATCAAAAAGGCCAACACACATATGAAAAATTGCTTCAAGTCATTGATTGTCAGAGAAATTCAAACAAAGAAAACAATGAGACACCACTTCACTCCTGTGAGAATATCATACATCAGGAAAGGCAGCAGTAACAAATGCTGGAGAATTTGTGGGGGCAAAGAAACAGTTCTGCAATGCTGCTGGAAATGTAAATTGGTCCAATCCCTGTGGAGAGCAGTCTGGAGAACATGCAGAAGGCTAGAAGTGGACCTACCTTATGACCTTGCAATTCCTTTACTGGGGCTATATCCTAAGGAACCCAACGCACCCATCCAAAAAGATTTGTGTATACCTATGTTCATAGCAGCACAATTTGTAATAGCCCAAACCTGGAAGCAACCCAGGTATCCAACAGCAGATGAGAGGCTGAGTAATTTGTGGTCTATATATACAATCGAATACTACTCAGCTATTAAAAACCAGTGATCTTGCCTTCTTCACCCTATCTTAGATGGAGCTTGAAGAAATCATGTTAAGTGAGATAAGTCAGAAACAAAAGGATGAATATGGGAAAAATCTCACTCATAGACAGTAGTTGAAAAGCAAGATCAGATGCGAAAACACTAAGCAGAACTTGGACTGGAGTTGGTGTATTCCACCAAAGGAAAAGACACTGGGGTGGAGGGGAGGGATCAGGTCTTGGAACATGATGGCAGAGGAGGACCTAGTTATGTGGAAAACTGGGAAATGCTATGCATGTACAAACTATTGTGTTTTACTGTCAAGTATAAACCATTAATCCCCCAATAAAGAAATTAAAAAAATAAATGGGGTAAATATCTTAAAAAGGCTATGAAGCAGGTCTGTAGGTACCTACTTTTCTCTCTTTTCCTCTCTATCTCTCCCTTTCCTACCAATTTTTCTCTGTCCTATCAAATAAAAATGGAAAAAAGCACACACAACTTTAGTCATGATGGTGATAGTAATTTCCACTTATTGAGTACTTATTATAGTGAGGAAAATGGGTCAATACTCATTTGTCATTTATAAAGTATGAATTGCATTCTCACAATTATCCCCAGACAATATGTACAACTATTATCTACAGTTTGCAGATAGGATGATTTACCCAAAGTCACATTGTCTGAAAGTGGTGGAGTCAAGACTCAATCATAGATTCTAATAGCCTTACTCTTAACACATGCTATAGCACAGTTTAGAGTAGAGACTTTTGTATGGGGCTTCTACAATTTAAAAGTCACTACTTATGAAAGATAATTACCTGATGGGTTTGCTCATATAAGGACTATATATAACTGAAACATATGACCTTGCAAAAAAAAGTAGCCAAACTGTCTGGAAGGTTTTGTGAGAACTATGGTAGTTATCTGGAGTGGGACATAGAACTTTGGTGGTGGATGCATTCTGAGCTACACCCCTCATAATCTTATAATATTATAAATCATTACGAAATAATTAATAAAAATAAAAGTATCTACCTAGTAGGTGAGTGACCTTGGTTCAGTCATTAAAGCACTCATTAGTTTTCACTGAACTAAAGTAGATATATTATTTCCCTTCTCAAAAGTTCCATTAAATACATCTGCAAAATGCCTAGAGTAGATTAGGACATTGGTTCTCAAAGTGTGGATCCTTATCAGATGCATCAACATCACCAAATAACTAGTTAAAATAATAATTTTACTAAATCAGAAACTCTGGGATGAGACACAGAAATCTGTATTTTAATGTGTCTTCCCACTGATTCTGCTAAAAGATGCAGTTTGAGAAACACTGATTTAGATTATTTTACCAGTTTTGTTAAGCTCTGCCATTTTGACCTCTAATCTCAGTGTTTCCTGTTAGACTTTTGTTTCTTGTCAGGCGGTCACCCACTGCTTCATTTCCAGGAAGGTCTTACTGTCAGATTGGTGATAGTGGTCCTAGACAGGACAAAGAACTGTCTTAACAAGTGTTCTTTCTGATAATGCAACTGAAATAAATGGAACTGAAACAAGCCTCTTGATTAAGGCTAAAAGTGGAACTTTAGTTAGATCTGCCTGCAAATCCCAGGTTGTGCTATTGACAGGTGAGAGAGAAGAGATTAATGCTGAAATGTCTTGTCTGGGATGGATGTTGTGATTAGGCTACAACTGCTGACAGGAACCTAACTAGAGCTTCATCCTGAGGATAAACCTCCTACAATTAGACTGAGGAATATATCTCTTGACTTTCCTGGTCTTCCTCATATTGTCTCTGCTTCTACTTCTCCTAGGTCATTGGTGATTTGAGTAGTCTTTTTTTAATTAATTATTATTTTTGTTTTGTTTTTTCTATTTTATTTGATAGTATAGAGAGATATTGGAGAGGAAGATATAGAGAAAGAAACTTACAGTACTTTACTTACTGCTTGTGAAACTTCCTTCCTGAAGGTTGGGGGTAGGGGCTTGAAACTGTGTCCTTATGCATGGTAACATGTGCACTTAACAAGATGTGCCACTGCCTGGTCCCTGACCTGAGTTTTCTGACTTCCTATGTCAGTGAGACAAGATTTATAAAAACTGATCAAGGACCAGAAGCCAGCAGATAAAGACCACAATTAGCAACTGTTAGCGGGTGCCTTAAAACATGATTTTATGGCAGTGGATAAAGTTCTCATTAGCACCTCAATACAGCTAAGTAATAATGTTCAGTAATTGCATGAAAGAGCTTTTATAAACTATAGAAATAGAGGGTATTATTATAACAAAAAGTACCCAATTAGACACATGACAAAGCATGGGTTTCCAATAAGACCAATATAGGGATGTTCATATGTCTACATATAGTGATTTCAAGGGTGCCATTTAACATGTCGGCACAGATTAATTTGTCAAATAACTAGCTGTTACCTTGGCAATTCAGGCCTGTCTCTGACAGCATGGGGCATGGGGTAGGGATTTTTTTTTTTCTGGATGCTATAGTTCAGGGTAGGAAAACTAGAGGGAACTTTAGGCATTAAGTAATAACCTATGTGTAAAGTACCTAGGACAGTACCCAGCATGAAGAAAGTGCTTAATAAGATAAAAAATGATTTATATGATTGTGGGACTGTTTGGAAAAGATGGGAGCAGATATTATAGGAAGAGTTTGGAGGAAGGACAAGTCAGTGACCAAACGTTATTTTGGGGAATATTATTGAACAGAGAAGGAAAGTGAAAGTAAGTGAAGGAAGTAAATCACTTTGGTTGAATTGTTGGAGTCTATAGAGCTGTTCAAAAGTTCCTGATGTCCTCATGCTAAAAGATCTAGGAATGCAATGCAAAAGGGACTAACTTGTTTTGCTTTTAAGGGGATTATTTTATTTTTTTTTGAATTTTCTTTTAAGCTGCCTTTTGCATGTTTATACTACACAGAAATGATGCAGGTCAGTAGCCTCTTGGTATGAGAAACTACTTTGTCTTTTGTGAATCCTCCTGGCGTAATAATAATACATTGCAAGGAAATCAAGGGAATTAACATGAGTCATGTAGTTTTCCTTTCAAAAACTGTGCTTAGCTGTATCAAAGGAAAAAAAAAAGATTCAGGCCAATGCTTCCCTCAGTTAAACAAAATACTGGTTGAAACTCAATCAGGTTTCTGTCACTAATTATGTGACTTCAGAAACTCACATGCTCATTCCAGGTATACCATTCTTTCTTAGAGAAAATATGATTTCTAAGGCCTTGTTTTTAGGATTTTCAAGTCTTGGTACTTGAAGTTTGCATGCTTATTACTCTTTACTTCCCACCATAGGTCACAGATTCTCCAGCTGCTTTAAAAAGACAAGGGAATTCTACAAAGTATGCATACAAACTCTAATCAGGAATGCATAAATAAGAAAACAAGTCTCAAAAACCAGTTATTATCATCAAGCCCTGCCACATGCCAGCAAAAAAGAACAAGGACCCCAGGACAGAATTTTATTCTGATTCTAGATATAAAAATGTCACATTGTGTTGGCCAATTCCTACAGATGCTGTCAAGCAAGAGTCACCATGAGACATTAAAAATTCTCTTTGCAAGCTTAGAGAGCAAAACATCAAGCCTGCCTGTCAGCAGAGTTATAAACTGGGCTGCATGCTTGTCCCCTCTTTTCACTCTTCAACTCTGATGTGGGTTGAAGTCATGTGCAGTGCTTGTTGGCTCACTAGTAGTCATTCATTTGGCATATTCAAAGCATTCTTCCAGATAAGTCTCTACAAACATTGTGACCACAATACAGAGTTTTCTCCAGTCGGTGGATTGACCACATAGTACATATATTTTAAAGAAACTCTTGAAATGATTGCTAGAACTTTCTCTAGGAAAACTTCATAAATCTTGCTTTCTTTGGAGTGCCTACTTTGTGGAATATTTGCTTTATTATTATTATTATTTATTTAAGAAAGGAGACATTAAAATCATAGGATGGGGGGTACAACTCCACACAATTCCTGCCACCCCCACCAATGCGTCCTGGAGCTCTGCTTCCCCAGAGACCCACCCTACAAGGGAAAGAGAGAGGCAGACTGGGAGTATGGATCGACCAGTCAACGCCCATGTTCAGTGGGGAAGCAATTACAGAAGCCAGACCTTCCACCTTCGGCAACCCACAATGACCCTGGGTCCATACTCCCAGAGGGATAGAGAATGGGAAAACTATTGGGGAGGGCATGGGATATGAAGATTGGGTGTAATATTTGCTTTATATCTGTTCTCCTTACAGTCTTGTCATTTTCCACCAAGCTGAACAGCCAATCCAAAACTTGTGTTGTTGATCCCATTTTGTCCTGCCTGGTTTCATATGTTTTGGGGATTCTAAGAGCAACAGCACTATCCATGATATATGTGAAAAAACATTTTATTTTATTTCTTTTTCACATTTTATTTTAATTAGAGAGATATACAGAGAGAAAGACCAGGACACTACTCAGCTCTGGCTCATGATGGTGCTGGGAACTGAAACTAGTATCTCGAAGGAGCCTCAGGTGTGAAAGTCTTTTGCATAAACATTAGGCCCATGAAAAAGATTTTAACATAAAGAAAGAATGAGGTTTCAATGTCAGATTTCTGAATAGGCTGATGAGTTTGAAAAAGGTTGTCAAAGGGCCTTTGAATATACTTCTCTCTACCTGGATTGTAATTTTCACCTTCTAAACCTAACTGAACATTTTATCTACTATTTTTGCAAAATTCAGTTCAGACATTTTTACTTTTTCTGGGATGGTTTCAATGAACACTGCTGGGCTTATCTCATTTTCTCTCTTGCTTTTATGCACTTGTATCAACATCTTTCATTTATTGACTATTACCTTCATATTAATTAATTCTGTATGATGCTTTATTATAACTTTTATTTCACAGGTAAAGCAAATGAAACACTGCTTAAGGAAGAGGCTATGTAATCTGTCCAAAATAACAATGTAAAGAAGCAAAAGAACTGTAATTAAACTTAGGCACCCAACCCATAGTCTTCTCCCTTTCCTTTTCCTAATGTGATGGACTTAGCATTTATTGCTATTAATGCAGCTATTTCATTATGTATCTATATCTACAATTCTTGGTACAAAATACATGGTTAACAGATGCTGCATGATGGATTCATGAAAACATAAATTTCCCCAAAGCAGGAAGTGTATTACTTTTTTAAAAAATGATTTTATTAGTGATTTGATAATGGCTTATAAGATTATAGGATCCCATAGGGTATAGTTCCACACCTCCCCCACCACCAAAGTTCTGCCTTCCACTCCCTATTGATAGTCACCATAGTTTTCACCAAGTCATAGAGATATATTGGCTACTCTCAGGACCTTGGCTCTATCATAAAGCAATGATGGTAGGGATAGCCCTAGTTTCTGAAGGGAGGCTGAGGGTATTCTTCCCTGCCACTTGAAAAAGACTGGTCCTGAAATGAGGGCATCCTGCAATGTTCCTCAGATGTGACCATGAGCTATAAGCTCAGCCCAAATAAGGACTTAAAGGTTACACAGGCTCCGGCACTAAATATGAATATACATTTACATATGGGCCCTGGAGCAGGTGGATGGAGATAAATAGTTAATTTTAGCCACATTTTTTTTTTAAAAAGAGTGGGAGCTACTCTCTTCCCTAATACAACTTTATAGTCCTTTTCTCCACTCTGACACTATTCTCTCAGACAATATTCTTATCCAACCTCGGGCTAGCTACCAAACTCAAGCAAAACTACTATAGTTGTATGCCCTCAGTAGCATGCCTAACATGACTTCCCTAGCTTTCTTCTACCCTAAAATCCCTAATCTCATCTCTGATTCTACTTTCTGGCTCCTGTTAATTAACCATCTTGTCTCAACTCAGGTCATGCCATCTTCTAGACACATGTTACAGATGCTACCATGACTCCACCATGATTTTTCTGGGAAGATGACCTCACCAGTGTGTTCTGGACCCTTGCATCTCCAGTGCTCTGGTCCACTAGGGAAAGACAGAAACAGGCTGGGGATATGGATCAACCTGCCAACATCCATGCTCAGTGGAGAAGCAGCTACAAATCCATAACTCCTACCTTCTGCTCTCCATAAACAACCTTGATCCATACTCCCAGCTGGGTAAAAGTGATAGGATGAAGATAAGAGGACTTGGCACTCCAGCTCCATCAGCACCCAGAGAGAGAGAGAGAGAGAAGGAAAAGTAGAGGGACTTATGGAGGTAGTTGTGATGCCATGAGTGTTTTAGAGGGAAAGAGAGGATTGAATCAGGAAAAGAAGGGACAACTTTGTATAAATGTGGACAGATAGTTGTAGAGAAGGTGTTTGTCCCATGTATAAAACTTTAGGGGAACTGTGGTGGATTGCAGTGGGAAGAATGAAGACTCAGAACTCTGGTGATGGGAATGGTGTGGATTCAAAGACCTGATTATATGTAATTCTGTGATTTTTTTTTACAAGTTCATGTGTTTCAGTTCTTTATATTGCACATATGAGAAAACCATCCAGTAGTTGTCTTTCACCTTTGTCCATAATCCACTGAATATAGTCATAAGCAGTTCTACACATTCTGCCCCCAAAGGACATAATGTCATTAAAAAAAATTGCAGAGTCGTATTTATTGAATATATGTCCCATAACTTCTTTATCCTATCATCTGTTAATGGGTGTTTAAGCCACTTCCAGTCCTGGGCTACAGTGAACAATGCAGCTATTAACGTAGGGATGCATGTGCTCCTTTGAATTAGTCAACATACATGTGGTAAGGATACTGATTTTCCCTCAAGAAAGAAACACCCACTATGCAAAGACCACAGAAGAATATCACTAATGTGTGATGCTTTAATATGGGAGGCAGAAAGAAAACTGTACTGAACTCCTGGCATTTCAATCATACTATAAACATATGCTTACAATAAAATCAAACAATCATGTGCTATAAAACAGGTGGGAATCATAGTAACAACCAATGACAAATTATGCAACATTACTGAGGGAAGAACTTATGGATGTCATATTGGAATTCAATTTACCAAATAAAAAACTGGGCACAGATTCTTATAAGTGAACCCTGCCCTTAACTAACAGAAGATTAAGTCGAGGGTTCAGAAACATTTATTAAGAATTCTAACACCTAGAAAACAAAGAGATCCTGCTAATAATGAGTGATTCACAAGGAAGTCACACTCTTACAGAAAGCTGTAAATCTCCCAAAACATATCTAGTTAGCAAGGGGGAACTCACTGCTTGACATATTACACATTCTGTGCCAGTCTATAGACTTCCATATTCAGTTTCCTGCCAGTTTTGGAGTATTCAGCTTGGACTGGGGGAACAAGCTCTTTTCAGACCTTAATTCTCAATCCCTGCACAACTTGGCATGGTATCTGTGTTACAGTTTTTGCCATGGTCTTGTAAACATAGACCTCTGATCACTATCTAGACACACTCAAGTGGGCCCACATTCTCATGACTCATCAAACATAGTGAGAAGACAGAGGAAATCACATGTACTGTTGGTCCAAAACAGCAACTGGAAGAAAATCATTATGTCACAAGAGCTATGTAAACTTCCTAAAGAACACTTCAAGGTTACAGTTCTAAGGATGTTAACTGAAATGAGAAAGTCAAGGAGAGAAAACTTAAAAACAAAACAAAACAGAGAATGTTTAAAAATCCTAACATAAAATCAGAGCATTAAAAATACTATAGATATGCTTAAAAACATAGTAGAGGGATCATAGCCAGAAATATAGAAGGTGAAAGTCAAAATAGTGAGATGGAAAAATGGGAGAGGAAACAATAGAAAAGCAGACAAAAGAACTAACACAAACAACAATATGAGAGTTACAGTTTTTATATTAGGAGAAACTACATTTACATCATAGTGGTGAGAGAAATAGATAAAACAGAGAAAGGAGCAAAATTATTATTTAAAGATTAACACAAACTGGTGAGGAAAGAGAAAGTCATACCCTGGTAACTACGAATTCCAGACAAAATAGATCCAAGCTGATGCACACTAACAACATTATTATTAATATGATACTAAAGAGACAGAGAAAAATCCTAAAACAGCAAGATAATAAAAGAGCTGTTAGTCATGGAACTCACATAAGCTAATTTTTTCAGTACAAACTCCAAACTCAAGAAAGCATTGTTATAATATGCTCAAAAATTAAATGGAAAAATCACTTGCCTAGAGTACTCTATCTAGAAAGATTATGACTCAGGCTTGAAGGAGTGATGTAGAAATTTTCAGACAATAGCCACTGAAGAAATTTATTGCCTCTGCTGGACCTACAAGAAATGCTAAAGGACCTTCCTTAAAAAGAAAATGCTGGGTCATCTCACTACATATGAAGTATGAAAAGAAATTAATTGAGGAATACCAAAGGAAATCACCTGGGACCACAACAAGGCAGGACTGAAACGACTTCAAGAACCCACCAAACCACCAGTGAGTGCAAAAATGTTTGATTAGTGGACAGGGAGGAGCCTAAGGGGAAATTGTGCAGCTGGTAACAGTCCGGCAGTTTACCAGATGAGGCAGCACCTCCAGTCTGCTTTAACAACAAAAGACTGCTGAAGAGAGGAGAGAACTCCCCTAAGACTCACCATACCCACCTGTGAGTCTCCATTGTTACTGACCTCAGAGGTTGGAGCAGCAGGGGGGAAGCCCTGTGTTGATATCTGGGAACAGAGAACTGACCAGGAAACTCAGGAGAAGAGCTACACCTCGGTGGACTAACAGTGGGGCTGTATAGTTGGAGCCTTTCCACATTGTTCTTCTGATGAGAACATGGTGAAAAATTGCCTCAGAACCTACAGACTATAAATGGGACTCATTTAGAAATGCACAGGGCCCAACAGTAGTTCCTGGCTTGGCAGAGAAGCTGAATTGAGCCAGGAGTTTTGGATCCTTGGAGTGTGAGTTTCTTTGCATAACCACTGTGCTATCTCTCCCCATCCCTGCTTTATCTCTTGATCAGGAGGGAGGGATTGAGCTAAGAAGGCTACTTATAGTTTAAAAGGCCTCAGGTTATCACAGACTACAGGGAAGAAAAATCACAAAAGAGGCAATTAAGCCACTGTGATCCAACTCAGGGATTGAAATAATATTGAAACAACTGTTAATTTCCACAACTGTGAACTCTCCAAGTAGCTTACTTAGACACAAGCCAATCCAGGTAAGAGTGATCAGTAATTTGAAAAGTACTGAGAGGGACCTCATAAAATACTATATAGAATGGTGAAACCAACAAGAAGAAATATTGGAGAAATGAACGAGGACAAGAGTCCAGCTAAAAGCCTCCCCCCCAAAGGATGAAGCACAAATAATGAGGTTAACATCGAATACTTGTTAAGAAAATAGTCACAGAAATGAATAAAGAGTTTGAATGAATTGTCATCAGAAATGCAGAAACAACAAATGAGACTCTGGAAGAAAACACTAATTATCTCAAGGTTAATAGAGAGCTGAAAGCTGAAATAGCTGAGCTAAGGTCTCAACTATCTGAACAAGCTAAAACAGTGTCAGAACAGGGTAACAAAGTAGATGAACTCCAGAAAACAGTAGAGGACAAAGAGAATATAATCAATGAGGCTGAAGACAGAATTAGAAAGATCGAGGATGAATTAGAGACAACTAAAAAAGAAGTAAGAGATCTCAAAAAGAGATTAAGAAATACTGAAAACAACAACAGAGACCTATGTGACGACTTCAAAAGAAATAATGCATGGTTTATTGGCTTACCAGAGGAAGAAAGAGAGGGAGGGGAAGAAAGCATCCTTCAGGACATAATAGCTGAGGACTTCTCTAGTCTAGACAAAATAAAAGACATAAAGGTTCAAGAAACCCAGAGGGTCCCAAACAGAATTCACCCAGACTTAAAGACCCCAAGACACATCATATTCAGAATGGAAAGGAATAAGGATAAAGAAAGGATCCTGAAGGCTGCAAGAGAAAAAAAAGAATCAGCTATAGAGGAAAACCCATTAGATTGGCAGCAGACTTCTCCACACAAATACTACAAGCCAGAAGAGAAATGCAATATATCTATGGAGAGCTCAATGAGAAATGCTTTCAACCAAGACTACTGTATCCTGCTTGACTGTCATTCAGACTAGATGGAGACGTAAAAACCTTTATCAAAGATTAGATGTCCATAGGTGTGAGGGCTTACTTCTGGGCTTTCAGTTCTATTCCACTTGTCAGTGTGTCTATTCATGTTCCAATACCAAGCAGTTTTGATGACAATGGCCCTATAATACAATTTGAGATGTGGGAGTACGATGCCTCCAGTTCTGTTCTTTCATCTCAAGACTGTTTTGGCAATTATAGGTCTTTTCTGGTTCCAGATAAATATTTGTAGCATTTCTTCTATTATCCTAAAAACTGGTTGGGATCTTGATGGGGATAGCAATAAATTTTTATATGGCTCCAGGAAGTATATTAATTTTGATGATGTTAATTCTTCCAACCCATGAACATGGAATATCTTTCCACTTCTTTGTGTCTTTTTCAATTTCCTTGAGTAAAAACTATTAATTTTCCGTGTACAAGTTTTTCACTTCTTTGCTTAGGCTTATTTCTAGATATTTTATTGTTTTTGTTGCTATACTAAATGAAATTGATTTCTGCATTTTATCTTCTTCTATCTTAGAAAACTAATAATGAAGGATTCCACCAGTAGAACAGAAAGTAAGGCATGGGGCATTGCTGTTAGATTGCAAATAGAAATATCTGAAATTTTCCACTGGAAAAACTTGGCAGGATCAGAACCTTGTGGGACCTAAAAGTAATTTCAGTTTAACAATTATAGTCCCTTATACCCCAAGAGTGTTGTGTGCTTGGAAGAACTTAGTCTGTAGTGAGTCAGTACAACCTACTACTGAGTCAGTCCTCAACCTACTTCCCATTACAGTCCCTCACTCACTCCAAAGCTAACCCTATCAAAGCAAGGACTGCAAAAGCTGAATAAGGTCAAGAGACTGACATAATTTAACCATGACTTTTTAGTCAGGCCACCCCATCTGTGGGGGCCCTTTTCAGGGAGTCCTGAGATCAGCCAAACAGACATAATGGGTCTAGACTTAAAATAAATACCTCTTTCCATTATTACCAGTCATTTCTTTTAGGAACAAAACAATAGACCTCTTTGTGGGCCCCCATAGGAACTTACACTCAACTTGGATCAACAATGGTAGAGAATTTTCCGTCCTCTGAAGTGAAGATGGACAACATACTCCATGCTACACCTGAGGAAGGTGGGTCAATATTGGGGCAGCATGGGATGTTCCTACTCATGACCACAGAATGTGAGCTCAGATCTACAGGGATGCAGAGGTCACATATGCTCTTAAGCTGAGTATGGGCCCCAGACCAAGTCAAATCAGTGGGGTTTACAGTCAACAATATTTATACCCCTTTCCCATATTAAGGAGCTACTCTCTTCCCTGACCCAGCTTTCTGGTCCTTTTTCCGGCCATGACATTATCTCCCCAGATAATAACTTGGATCCACCAGCATATCAGATTTCAGGCTTAGGGGAAAAAAGAAAAAGAAAAAAAAACATGGTATAGTCATAGGCCCTTTGGAATATAACTAAAATAGGCCTACCAGCTAGCTACAAAATGGAGGAACCTCCAACTCTTCGTCTGCACTATTCCAGCCTTTAGGTCCATGATTGGTCAACAATTTGTTTGGCTTTTTATGTTAATTCTCTTTTCAGCCACCAGGTTCCAGATGCTAGCATGATGCCGACCAGACATCCCTGGACAGACAACCTTACCAATATGTCCTGGAGCTGTGATTCCCCAGAGCCCTTCCCCACTGGGGAAAGAGAGAGAGAGGCTAGGAGTATGGATTGACTATTCAATGCTCATTTTCAATGGGGAAGCAATTACAGAAGCCAGACCTTCAACCTTCTGCATCCCATAATGCCCTTGGGTCCATATTCCCAGAGGTTACAAGAATAGGAAAGCTGTCAGGGGAGGGGATGGGATACAGAGTTCTGGTGGTGGGAATTGTTTGGAGTTATACCTCTCTTATCCTCTGGTTTCATCAATGATTCCTTATTATAAGTAAAAAATAAAAAAGAACTTGTTTTTGTTTGTTTATTGGTTTATTTTTATTATTACCTTTCCAGCTTGTTTCACATAAAATGGTTTTCTCAATTTTCATTTCAGTTAATTACAGATGAACCAATAACTACAGGCTTAGTAGCAGAGGGCTAGTACAAATTGAAATGAGTGTAGGGTAATTTGAGGTGTGTTTGCAGCATTTCTGTATTGTTTGGAGTGCTTGTGTGGAAGAATATGCTAAAATAGGTGAGACATATATTTCTTTCCAAACAAGCTACTTCCAGTCTTTGGAACTTCCTTAAAATAGACTGAAAGTAGGCAGCATAGCAGGAGAATATACTAGTGTCAAACATCTATATCCAGTTCTTCAAGGACAATATTAAATCCCATATTTTCTCTTTCATTACTTTTTAAGAAGTCTACAACTATGAGCTTAAGTATAGTAGCAATAAGAAAAAGTGATTGGAGTAAAATATCAGAAGAATAATTGGTTAGATATTTGGGAGATAGCTCACCCAGTGGAGCACACACTTTACTGTGAGCAAGGATCTGTGTTTGAGCAACCTTCATGACATGGAGCACCATACACAAAGTAAGTGCAGTAGTATCTATCCTCTCTCTCACTCTCTCTCTTTATCTCCCCCTTTTTATTGTCTTTTATAAATTATAAAAAGATATTTCAACAGAAGCAGTGTAATCCCACAGGTATCAAACACCAGAAGAAGAGAAGAAGAAGAAAGAGGAGAAGAAGGAGGAGAAGAAGAAGAAGAAGGAGAAGGAGAAGGAGAAAGAATGAAAGAAAGAAAGAAAGAAAGAAAGAAAGGAAAAAAGAAAGAAAGAAAGAAAGAAAGAAAGAAAGAAAGAAAGAAAGAAAGAAAGAAGAGGCGAAGCACTATAGTAGCAACTATTTTATTGTTGCATTTCTCTTTCTAGATTTGTTGACTAATCATGAACTTATAGGCTGGAATAGTAAAGACGATGAGTTGGGGGAGTCTCTGTTTTGTAGATAGCTAGTAGGCATATTTTAGTTATATTCCAAAGGGCCTGTGGCTATACTAGTTTTTTTTTTTCCATGAGCCTGAAATTTGATATGCAGGTGGATCCAAGTTGTCTGGGGAGATGATGTCATGGCTGCAAAAAGGACAAGAAAGCTGCATCAGGGAAGAGAGTCTCTTCCAAATACGGGAAAGGTGTATAAATACTGTTGACTGTAAAACCCATAGATTTGATGTAATGTGGGGCCCATATTCAGCTTAGGAGCCTATGTGACATCTTCATCCCTGTAGATCTGAGCTCATATTCTGTAGTCATGAGTAGGAATGTTCCAAACTGCCTCAATTTCAGGACTCATCTTCCTCAGGTGGAAGATAGAGTATGTTGTCCATCCTCCCTTCAGAGGATGGAACATTCTCTACTGTTGTTGATTGAAGTTGATGGCAAGGTCTTATGGGGGCCCAAAAAGGGGTCTATTGTGTTGTTCCTGATAGAGATGACTGGTGACAATGGAGAAAGGGATTTATTCAAGGCCTAGGTTCATAATGTTTTTTTGGGAATCTCAGGACTCCCGGACTAGGGTCCCAAATGATGAGGTGGCTTGATAGTGACTAAAGAGTGATCATCAAAGTATGCCAGTCTTTTGCTCTTATTCAGCTTTTGCAGTCCTTGCTTTGATAAGGTTAGCTTTGGAATGAGTGAAGGAAGTGTAATGGGAAGTAGGAGGGTATCTAAGTCTAAGTAGATACTATTTCATTATGAACTTCATGCTGACTCATTGCAGATTATTGTGTACTTTTGCTTTCATTGAGGTAATCATTAACCCAAACAATTGAGGTAATTGTTAACCCGAACAATTGCATCTTGCCCTACAAACTATTTGATCAATAGTGGAACATTACCATACAAAGCTTCATCATGACTTTACAATGCATATTTCTCTGGGGGTAAATTACAGGCACTTTAGAGAAGGGGGAAGGGAACAGTTGAGCAAAACCCAGTATTTGTGGTGGTTTTCAAGTTGGCCATACACAATGTACAGTAATTCATGGTCTTTGTTTGAAGAGGGGAGGAGTGACATGTGTAGAAACACACCCTCCTCCAGGGATCCATCCATCATTAGTTCATGAGGTCAGGGGGCCTGCCATTGTCTCAACCCAGAGGTGGGGAGAGCTTGGGGTCTACTGACTCAGACTCTCATGGAAACAATGGCCTATACTTCCCAGACAGTGGGCCCACTTCCCACACATAGGTGTGGGGGTAACTGTTTATTTTATTAATGTTTTATATGGTGCTAGTTATTTAATTTGATGCAGTCATATTTATTTAATCTTGCCTTATTTTCACTTGTCCATGGAATTGAGTCTTCCGATATATCTTTGATATTAAGGTATCAAAGAATTTCTCTTTACATTCTTCTGTATATTTTAGTTTCAAATCTAACATTCAGGGTTTTGATTCTTTTTGAATTTATTTTGGTGTGTAATGCTAAGTGGTGGTTTAGTTTTATTTTCCTACATGTGGTTGTCTAGTTCTCCCAGTAACATTTAAAAATATTTGATTAATTTATTTAAAAGGATCTGTCTATAGTAACAGAATCCTCACATTGTTGAGTATTACAAAGTCAAGACATAAAACAATGCATGCAATAGGATTTTATTTATAAAAATATGAAATTAAGCAGTATATACATATATATGTACATGTAATCAAACAGAAAATTTCTAAGAAGCTGTATATCAAATTGATTGTCAAAAATAAAGAAAAAAAATCTCCCTTCTCTCATGTTCCTATTGTTAACACACAGTCAGTCACCCACCTGAAGACAGTGATGTTGTTTTCTTTATCAGAAATTCCAGCTGTGCCCTGATAAAATTCAGTGTAATATTTCATTTTCAAATAATTTTTGCTGAGAGGTGAACATATACATCCATAGCTACATCCACCCAAGAATTCCAGTAAATACTTTGAAGAAAAAAAAAATTCTAACCAAAGATCTGAAACTACTTTGAATTTTTGGTCTGTGGGTGGACTTTACAATTGTGATTTTTTAAAAGTATCATGTGATTTATTTCTTTCTGTTTACTAATGTGATGTATAACATTGGTTGATTTGCATATGTCAAACAATCCTTAGAACACTGGAATGAATCTAATTTGGTTGTTATGGGTTTTTTTTTTTTTGTGATGTTGAATTAAATTTGCCAAGATTTCGGTGAGGATTTTTGGTCTAGGTTATTATGCTAAGGAAATGAGTAAAGAGGTAAAATTTAATCAGATGGCTTTGTTCATTTTCAGAGTATAAACAAATAAAGTAAAGGAACTTATGAAAGAGAGAGAGAGAGAGAGAGAAAAGGAGGGGGGGGGAGGAGGAGGAGGACGAGAAAGGAAAGATAACCAGGCAATTTCTTATAGAATGTGAGAATTATGATGGTTGCTAAGTGAAGAGGAGTAAGTTGGGGGGTGGTGCATAGAACTTTGGTGGGGATGTAGTGGTGTGCATGCACGCAAAGTGGGTATGAAAATGCTCTGAAAGTTGATAATTCTATAAAATAATATTAAATAACCAATAAACCAGTGAAAAAAATAACTGAAGTAACATGAGATTAAAACATGGTATACATTTCCTGTGTACAGTGCTATATTTCAATGTCAGTATTTATTACACTATAATCAACACTAAAGTCCAATTTCCATCCACAATCAAATTTTTTCTTCTAAATTAAGGGTGAAAATGAGATATTTAAAATAAATTGCCATGGTCCGGGAAGTGACATAATAAGCATTGCTCTCTCATGCTCTCTCAAGCATGAGGTCCTGTGTTTGATGCCTGGCATTATATATGTCGGAGTGATGCTCTGATACTCTCAAATAAATACATAAGTCTTTAATGAAAAACAATAGTAATAAATTCTCATTTTTTTCACTTTATTGGTTGGGTAAATTAATGGTTTACAGTATAATTAATGTTACACCAGTACAATTTCCCATCTCTCTATAATAGGTTTCTGCAAAACACTCTCTCTCCCAACTTAGGTCCTTTCCCACCATCATGAACCAGGCACAATGCCCTTTCATTCATTGTATCCTTTCCCTCCTTTCCCAGAGTACTTTGTTTTGGTTCAATACACTACACCCAATCTGAGTTTAACCTTATTTTTTCCCTTACTGTTCTTGCTTCTTAGGTTCCACCTATGATTAAGACCACCCAGTATTCAACCTTCTCTTTTTGGCTTATCTCCCTTTTCAAAGAACTGCACACAATAAAGATGAAGAATATTTTTTCTTTATTTTTGACAATCAATTTGATATACAGCTTCTTAGAAATTTTCTGTTTGATTACATGTACATATATATGTATATACTGCTTAATTTCATATTTTTATAAATAAAATCCTATTGCATGCATTGTTTTATGTCTTGACTTTGTACTACTCAACAATGTGAGGACTCTGTTACTGTAGACAGAGCCTTTTAAATTGTTGTTCAGTATTCTGTTACTTGAATAAAGCATAGATGATTTAAGTGTTCTCCCTCCCTTCTCTCCTTCCTGCCTTTCTTCCTCTTCTGTTTATTTTCTCCCTTTCCCTTCCTTTTTTTCTAGTCTCTCTTTATCTCTCATCTCTTTCCTTCTCCTTTCTTTTATTCATTTTTTATAAACAATCATGTAGGAATGTGCTTAAAATAAGTCCTTAGTGTCTGGGCTATGGTACACTATTAAGCACACATGTTATCATGCACAAAGACCCAGGTTTGAGCAAATGGGAAGCTTCACAACTAGTGAAGCAGATATGCAGATGTCTTCTCTCTCCCTCTCTGTCTTCTGTCCCCTCTCAATTCATCTCTGTCATATCAAATATAATAGAAAAAAGGAAGAAAGGAAGAAAGAAATAAAAAAATAAAGAAAAAATAAATAAATAAATAAAGAAAGAAAGAAAGAAAGAAAGAAAGAAAGAAAGAAAGAGCCACAGGGAGTGGTGGATTTGGAGTTCAGGCACTGAGCCCCAGAAATAACTTTGGTGGAAAAAAATATCCTTCTTAAGACAGGTTCAGACTCCAGTACCACCTTAAGCCGGAGTTTAGCAGTTCTCTGGTAATAAATACATAAATATTTCCATTAATGTGTAATAATATTTCTGAGTAGGGGTCAGAGTGATAACTTTCCAGATAAGGCTTGTATTCAGATTTCATATCTTGCACCACATGGCAGTGCTACAGCACTTGTGGAAGCTCCAGTTCTTTTTTTTTTTTTCTCTTTTCTCTGTCTCTTATTTTTTAGCAGAATGAAAAAACGATCTGGGAGTGGTATGATTGTGTATGCATGAGGTTGTAGCTCTGCAAAAACTCATACATACATAAGTGCATGAATAGTTATGAACTGGGTCTTGAAAGTGAAATTTCTAGCTAAAGAATATACTTATTTAAAATTTAGTAGATAGTTTGTAAAAATAGGATAAGGAAATCAGTGCTCTGTGAAATCACTGGCTTTCTGCTCTTGATATTTTTGTCAAATTTCTGTATCATTTTTCATTAGATTCTCTGTGAAGTCATTTTAAAGTATTTTATTCTATATGAACAAAACTAAGAAGAATAAATGCTCTGATTACTGAAATCTCCAAGAAAATGGGCTGAGGATGTGGTGTAGGGAGTGCCCCTACTGGACACATGACAACAGCACAGCCGTAACTCCCCTGTGTACCAGTGAGGAGATAGATTGAGCAAAGAAAGTGATTGAGCTTTCAGGGGATGGGATGGGATACGGAGATCTGGTGGTGGAAATTGTGTGGAGTTGCACCCCTCTTATCCTACAGTTTTTTTAATGTTTCCTTTTTTAAATAAATAAAAATTTTAAAAAGGAAAAAATGATTTATTTAGGGAGAGACTGGATGACTATAGTATTCATCTCTGAGCATAAACACATATACACTTCTACTTGGGATCTTACAGAAATTTTCATCATGAATAATAACTTATTCTTTTGCATCCCACTCCAAGTCAAGGAAATATGAAGTTATCCTTTTCATATCCAGAGAAATGAAGTATTCTGAAGAACCAGTGCCATCTACAGTCCTAAATCCTGACCACAAATTTTCTTGAGAGTTTATCCACAGGCTTTTTCTTAATACTTTTGTTTTTAATTATACCCTCTTCTCCTGAAACATTAGCAGTCTAAAATAAGAGTAATAACTGACTATTATTTTTAATTCTGTGGTGGTGGGTTCATGTTAAAGTTTCTAATAAGTCTAGCTGCAATTTTGAATTTTAGTGCTTTTGTTGCATATGCTTAACTGCATTCACACAATTTGTTGATCCCTAGTGTTAGAAAAGTGTTTTATGGACAATGTTTCATTTACTGCTTGCTCTAACAACCCAGTCATTGATTTTACAGAAACTGAGATTCAAGAAAGTAAGTTTCTTGTGAAAGTTCACACAACTTCTAAGTGAGAGAGCCATGATTAAACTTATATTTACTTGAATTTCTTTTTCTTGGTTGTTGGTTTATAACTTAATTGCATTTTTGGTCTAGTAATATAAACATATTTTTTTCTTTTTTTATCTCTTGAATGAAGAGCTAGTACTTGTGTCTTGGCCTGGGTAAGTTAGTTCACTTGGATAGCATACTGCTTTGCCATGTGCACAACCCAGGTTTGAGTCTATTGAGTCAGTATTTGGTAATACTGAAAGTTTGGTGCAGTGTATGTCTTTCCTTTCTCCCTCCCTTCTTTCCTTCCTCTTCCTCTCCCTTTTCTCTGTCCCTCAAAAAAAAAAGCTGGTTTGATAGTTTCTTATTTGCATTTTGAAGGTGGACTCCAAAAGGTGTTACTGAGAAGACCACTGGGTAAATTCAAGTCACTAATAAATACAAAAACAAAGACAACAACAACAAAATGCTAAGCCCACTGGGATCTCATTCTCTTGATATACTGATAATGTGAATTAGACCATGGCCAGTGCGCCGCTATGTTCCATCGCTGGGGAGCCAGAGACGACCCGAACTGCCTCTGCAGCTACAGACAGACTATGACCCACATAGTCAACGACTGCCACCTCTCCAGATTCAAAGGAGGTCTCGAAACTTTACATCAGGCTCAACCTGATGCTGTTGACTGGCTACGGAAGAAGGGCAAATGCTAGAAGAAGAAGAAGTGGAAATGTTAGGTTACTGTTGTCTTAGGGCTCAAGAAGACAATGGATAGTTATTGTTATCATCACATTATTTGGTGATTGGGTTAACTTTGGAAAGTCCCTTTGTTAGGGTTTGGGGTATAATACCCAGCATCTTGTATATAGCTGTGCTACTGGTTGCTTCTGTTCTCCCTGGTCTAGGCTTTTGGAGAGTCAACATATCAAAGACAGACTCAGTCTGTGTTTTAAGAACTTCTAGACATGATCAATTTTTCCTTTCTCACATTAATTAAATAGTAGTTTATACGTTTACACTTTAATAGGAATGTACATAAACACCATTCCCACCGCCAAAAGACTGTGTCCCATTCCCACCACCCACCCCTGCCTCTCCACCCACCCACCACGCCAGGAAGCCCAATGGCCACCCTCTCCTTCACCACAGGGTTTTTACATTGGTGCCCTGCTCTCAACTTAATCAGATCCTGCTTTTAGTTTCCCTTTCTGTTCTTCTTTCTCAACTTCTGTTGATGAGTGGGGACATCCCATACTCATCTTTATCTTTCTGACTTAGCTCACTTAACATAATTTCTTCTAGCTCTGTCCAAGATGGGTCAGATAAGGTGGGCTCATTTTTCTTAATAGCTGCATAGTATTCCATTGTGTATATGTACCACAGCTTTCTCAGCCACTCATCTGCTGTTGTGCACCTGGGTTGCTTCCAGGTTTTAGCTATTATGAATTGTGCTGCTATGAACATAGATGTATACATACCTTTTTGGTTGGGCATTATGGAATACTTGGGGTATATCGCCAGGAGAGGATATGGGTCATATGGAAGTTCCATGTCTAGCCTTGTGAGAGTTCTCCAGACTGCTCTCCAGAGAGGCTGGACCAATTTACATTCCCACCAGCAGTGCAGAAGGGTTCCTCTGTCCCCACAGCCTCTCCAACATTTGTTGCTGCTGTCCTTTTTGCTGTACCCCATTCTCACAGGAGTGAGGTGGTATCCCAATGTTGTCTTTATTTGCATCTCTCTGACAGTCAGTGACCTGGAGCAGTTTTTCATGTTTGTTAGCCTTTTGTATCTCCTCTGAAGTGAATGTCTTATTCATATCCTCTGCCCATTTGTGGATGGGGTCATTTGCTTTTTTTGGTGCTAAGTTTGCAGAGTTCTTTGTGTATTTTGGTGATTGGTCTCTTGTCTGATGTTTGGCATGTGAAGATCTTCTCCCATTCTGTGAGGGGTCTCTTTGTTTGCTTAATAGTTTCTTTGGCTGTGCAGAAGCTTTTCAATTTGATGTAGTCCCATTGGTTTGTTTCTGCTTTAGTCTTCCTTGCAATTGGGTTTATTTGATCAAAGATGTCCTTGAGGTTTAGGTGGGAAAGTGTTTCATCAATGTTTTCCTCTAAGTATTTGATAGTTTCCTGTCTGAAATCCAGGTTTTTGACACATTTGGAGTTGATTTTTGTTTCTGGTGAGATAAGGCGGTTCAATTTCATTCTTCTGCATGTTACAACCCAGTTTTCCCAGCACCATTTATTGAAGATAGCCTCCTTCTTCCATTTAATACTTTGGGCCCCCTTATCAAAAATTAGATGTACATAGATGTGGGGGTTTAGAACTGGGCTTTCAGTTCTGTTCCACTGGTCTGTGTACCTATTTTTGTTCCAGTACCAGGCTGTTTTGATGATGATGGCCTTATAATATAGTTTGAGATCTGGGAGTGTGATGCCTCCATTTCTGTGTCTTTTCCTCAAGATGGTTTTGGCAATTCTAGGTGTTATCTGATTCCAGATAAATGATTGTAGTTTTTTTTTATATTTTCATAAAGAAGCTTGGTGGAACTTTGACGGGTATCGCATTAAATTTCTATATGGCTCTGGGGAGAATATTCATTTTGACTATATTTATTCTTCTGATACATGAGCATGGGATATCTTTCCATTTCTTGGTATCAGTTTCTGTTTCCTTGAAGAGTGACTCATAGTTTTCAGTATATAAGTCTTTCACTTCTTTGGTCAGCTTTACTCCTAGGTATTTTATTGATTTTGTTGCAACAAATAGTTATTATTATACCAAGTTATTTGGGAGACCTCAAATAGCATCTGCTATATTCTTACCTGTAAGTTCTTGATTATTAAACAATTTATTCTGCTTTATATTTTTTAATAATTTTATTGTTATTATTTTATTGTTTTTTTAAAATTTCCTTATTGTGGAATTAATGTTTTACATTCAACAGTAAGTATAATAGTTTGTACATGCATAACATTCCCCAATTTCACATTTAACAATACAACCCCCACTACGTCATTTACCATCCTTCATGGACCTGTATTCTCCCCACCCACCCACTCCCACCCCAGAGTCTTTTACTTTGGTGCGATATGCCAATTACTTTTCAGGTTCTACTTCTGTTTAGTTTTCTGATCTTGTTTTTCAACTTCTGCCTGAGAATGAGATCATCCCATATTCAGTCTTCTGTTTCTGACTTATTTCACATAACATGAATTTTTCAAGGTCCATCCAAGATCGGCTGAAAACGGTGAAGTAACCATTTTTTTACAGCTGAGTAGTATTCCATTGTGTATATAGACCACAACTTGCTCAGCCACTCATCTGTTGTTGGACACCTGGGTTGCTTCCAGGTTTTGGCTATTACAAATTGTGCTGCCAAGAACATATGTGTACACAGATCTTTTTGGATGGATATGTTGGGTTCCTTAGGATATATCCCCAGGAGAGGAATTGCAGGGTCAGAGGGTAGGTCCATTTCTAGCCTTCTGAGAGTTCTCCAGACTGTTCTCCACAGAGGTTGGACCAATTTACATTCCCACCAGCAGTGTAGGAGCGTTCCTTTGACCCCACAACCTCTCCAGCATTTGCAGCTGTTACCTTTTCTGATGTATGACATTCTCACAGGAGTGAAGTGGTATCTCACTGTTGTCTTTATCTGCATTTCTCTGACAATCAGAGACTTGGAGCATTTTTTCATGTGTTTCTCAGCATTTTGGATCTCTTCTGTGGTGAATATTCTGTCCATATCCTCGCCCCACTTTTGGATGGGGTTATTTGTTGTCTTGTTGTTGAGTTTTGCAGGCTCTTAATATATGTTGGTTATTAAACTCTTATCTGATGTATGGCATGTAAATATCTTCTCCCATTCTGTGAGGGGTCTCTTGGTTTGGGTAGTGGTTTCTTTAGCTGTGAAGAAGCTTTTTAATTTGATGTAGTCCCATAGGTTTATACTTGCCTTAGTCTTCTTTGTAATTGGATTCGTTTCACTGAAGATCTTTGAAATTTATGCGGAAAAGAGTTCTGCCAATATTTTCTTCTAAGTATCTGATAGTTTGTGGTCTAACATCCAAGTCCTTGATCCACTTGGAATTTACTTTTGTATTTGGTGAAATACAGTGGTTCAGTTTCATTCTTCTGCATATTTCAACCCATTTTTTCCAACACCATTTGTTAAAGAGACTCTGCTTTCCCCATTTAGTAGTCTGAGCCCCTTTGTCAAAGATTAGATGTCCATATATGTGGGGGCTCACTTCTGGGCTCTCAATTCTGTTCCACTGGTCAGTGTGTCTATTCATGTTCCATTACCAAGCAGTTTTGATGACAATGGCCCTATAATACAATTTGAGATCTGGGAGTGTGATGCCTCCAATTCTGTTATTTTTTCTCAAGATTGTTTTGGAAATTTTAGGTCTTTTCTGGTTCCAGATAAACATTTGTAGCGTTTGTTCTATTCTCCTAAAAAAATGTGCTTGAGATCTTGATGGGGATAGCACTAAATTTGTTGATGGCTCTGGGTAGTATATTCATTTTGATGATGTTAATTCTACCAACCCATGAACATGGAATATCTTTCCACTTCTTTGTGTCTTTTTCAATTTCCTTGAGTAGTGACTCATAATTTTCAGTATACAAGTCATTCACTTCTTTGGTTATGTTAACTCCTAGATATTTTATTGTTTTTGTTGCTATAGTAAAAGGAATTGATTTCTGGACTTCAATTTCTTCTAACTTAGTGTTTGCATAGAGGAATGCCACTGACTTTTGAATGTTAATTTTATAGCCTGACACCTTACTGTATTGCCTGATGATTTCCAAAAGCTTCCTACTGGATTCCTTAGGTGTTTCTATGCATACTATCATGTCATCTACAAATAAGGAGAGTTTGACTTATTCTTCCAATCTGTATCCCTTTAATTCCTTGCTCCTGCCTGATTGCTATGGCAAGAACTTCCAACACTATATTGAATAATAATGGTGATAGTGGGCATCCCTGTCTAGTACCTGATCTGAGTGGAAATGCTTCCAGTTTTTCACCATTGAGTATGATGTTGGCTGTAGGTTTGGTATATAGAGACTCCACTATCTTCAGGAATTTTCCATCTATTCCCATTTTTGTAGTGTTTTGTTCATAAAGAGATGTTGGGTTTTGTCAAAGGCTTTCTCTGCATCTATTGATATGACCATGTGGTTTTTGGTCTTGCTTTTGTTGATGTGGTGGATCACATTGTTTGATTTATGTATATTAAACCAACCTTGCATGCCTGGGATAAACCCCACTTGGTCAAGATGAACAATCTTTTTGATATACTGTTGTATCCGATTGGCTAGTATTTTGTTCAATATTTTCGCATCTATGTTCATCACAGATATTGGTCTGTAGTTTTCTTTTTTGGTTGTGTCCGTCTGCTTTTGGTATCAGAGTGATGTTGGCTTCATAGAAGCTGGCAGGGAGTATTCCAGTGTCTTCAATCTTCTGGAAGACTTTTAAAAGTAGACGTATTAGTTCTTCTTTTAAGGTTTTGTAGAATTCATTTGTAAAACCATCTGGTCCAGGGCTTTTAGTTTTGGGGAGATTTTTGATAACTGTTTCAATTTCATTAGCTGTGATGGGCCTGTTCATGTTATCCACTTCCTCTTTACTTAGTTTTGGAAGTTGGTAGGTATCTAGGAAATCATCCATTTCTTCCAGGTTCCCTAGCTTGGTGGCATATAGTTGTTCATAGAAGCCTCACATGATATGTTGAATTTCTGCGGTGTCTGTTGTGATATCTCCCCTTTCATTTACTATCCGATTTATTTGGGTCTCCTCCCTTTTTTGTTTTCTGAGTCTGGCTAAAGGTTTGTCGATGTTGTTTACTCTTTTGAATAACCAACATTTACTTTCTTTGATCTTTTGTATGGTTTTCTTATTCTCAGTGTTATTGATTTCTGCGCTAAATGTAGTGATTTCTGTCCTTCTGGTTGCTTTAGGTTTCCTTTGTTGTTCTTCTTCTGGGTCTTTAAGATGCGTAATCAGGCTGTTTATTTGTGTTTTTTCTTGTTTCCTAATGTGTGCTTGTATAGCTATGAACTTCCCTCTTCGTACTGCTTTAGCTGTGTCCTAAATATATTGATAGCTTGTGTCTTCATTTTCATTGAAGTCTCGAAACATTTTGATTTCTTCTTTATTTCCCCTTTGACCCAGAAGTTGTTAAGAAGTGTACTTTGAGCTTCCAAATTTTGGGACTGTTACTAATCTTTTGTTGATTGTTAAGTGTTAGTTTAATTCCACTGTGGTCTGAGAAGATGCTTGGGATGATTTCAATGCTCTTGAATTGGTGATGCTATCTTTGTGGCCTAATATATGGTCTATCCTTGAGAATGACCCATGTGGATTTGACTAAAATGTGTATTCCAGTTTCTTGGGATGAATCACTCTGAAAACGTCCAATAGTTTCAGTTTATCTATCTCTTCATTTAGCTCCCTTATGTCTTTGTTGATTTTCTGCCTGGATGATCTGTCAAGTTGAAAGATGTTGGATGTTGAAGTCCCCTACTACGATTGTATTGCTGTTAATATATTGTTGTATCTCTTTCAGTAGAAGTTTGATGTATTTTTCTCTTTATTACTATTTTTTAATAAAAAAGGATTAATTAACAAAACCATAGGGTAGGAGGGGTACAACTCCACACAATTCCCACCACCCAATCTCCATATCCCACCCCCTCCCATGATAGCTGTCCCATTCTCCATCCCTCTGGGAGCATGGAGCCAGGGTCATTGTGGGTTGCAGAAGGTATAAGGTCTGGCTTCTGTAATTGCTTCCCCACTGAACATGGGCGTTGACTGGTCCGTCCATACTCCCAGTCTGCCTCTCTCTTTACCTATTAGGGTGTGTCTCTGGGGAAGCTGAGCTCCAGGACACATTGGTGGGGTCTTCAATCCAGGGAAGCCTGGCCAGCATCCTGATGGCATCTGAAACCTGGTGACTGAAAAGAGAGTTAACATACGAAGCCAAACAAACTGTTGAGCAATCATGGACCCAAAGCTTGGAATAGTGGAGAGGAAGTGTTAGGGAGGTACTCACTGCAAACTCTAGTGTACTTCTACTTTCAGGTATATATTTTGCAATAGTTTATAGATACATGTGAACATATGCTCTATCTCACAGAAACTGGTGTATATCTAGGTTTTGGGATTTTGTTAGAAAGTGAACCACCTGAGATGAAATTAGAGTATACTATGAAAGGAAAGGTCTCACCCGAGTAACGAAGCTGCTGAAGGGTTGTCATTCCACATGTGAAGTCTCTGGACACAGTCTGAAGTGAAGCATGTTGAGGTGGCAATCGTTGTGTTGGTTAGGTTGTGATCGGCGGAGGCAATATTATTTGACATGGATTGGGAGAGGCATACGGGAAAGTGGGCCCTATCCAAGGGTTCCAGAACTGGGAGAAGTAGGGGCTCTGTAGTGGAGATTTGAGGTTCCTGCTGTCTTAGGGTTCAAAAAGACAATCGATAGTTAATGTTATCATCACATTGTTTGGTAACTGGGTTAACTTTGAAATGTCCTTTTGTTATGGTTTGCTGTACAGTACCCAGTATCTTGTATATAGCTGTGCTATTGGATGCTTCTGGTCTACTTGGTCTAGGCTTTTGAGAGAGTCCACATATCAAATACACAGCCTATATATTTAAAAGATTCAGTTTGTGTTTTGAAAAACTTTGAGACATACCATTGATTTCCCCCCTCTCATATTAATTAACTAGTGATTTATATGTCTAAAATTTGCTAGGAGTGTACATAAACACCATTCCCACCACCAAAAGACTGTGACCCATCCCTCCCACCCACTCCCACCCCCCACTGGCCCAGGAAGCTGCATGTCTACCCCTCACCACTGGGTTTTTACTTTGGTGCCCTACTTACAATTTGGTGATGTCCTGCTTTTAGTTTCCCTTTCAGATCTTCTTAGTCAACTTCTGTTGATGAGTGGGATCATCCCATACTCATCTTTATCTTTCTGACTTAGCTCACTTAACATAATTCCTTCTAGCTCTGTCCAAGATGAGTCAGAGAAGGTGGGTTCATTGTTCTTGATAGCTGCATAGTATTCCATTTTTTATATATACCACAGCTTTCTCAGCCATTCATCTGTTGTTGGGCACCTGGGTTGCTTCCAGGTTTTAGCTATTATGAATTGTGCTGCTATGAAGATAGGAGTAAACACCTCTTTTTGGTTGGGTGTTATGGAGTCCTTGGGGTATAACCCCAGGAGAGGAACTACTGGATCATATGGAAGGTCTATGTCTAGCCTTCTGAGAGTTTTCCAGACTGCTCTCCACAGAGGCTGGACCAATTTACATTCCCACCAGCAATGCAAAAGTGTTGCTCTGTCCCCAAGCCTCTCCAGCATTTGTTACTGCTGTCCTTTTTGATGTATGCCATTCTCACAGGAGTGAGGTGGTATCTTAGTGGTGTCTTAATTTGCATTTCTCTGACAATCAGTGACCTAGAGCAGTTTTTCATATGTTTGTTAGCCTTTTCGATGTCCTCTGAGGTGAATGTTTTGTTCATATCCTCTGCCCATTTTTGGATGGGGTCATTTGCTTTTTTGGTGCTAAGTTTGCTGAGCTCTTTATATATTTTGGTGATTAGTTTCTTGTCTGATGTCTGGCATGTGAAGTTCTTCTCCCATTCTCTGAGGGGTCTCTTTGTTTGTTTAATAGTTTATTTGGATGTGCAGAAGCTTTTCAATTTGATGTAGTCCCATTGGTTTGTTTCTGCTTTAGTCTTCCTTGCAATTGGGTTTGATTCATCAAATATGTCCTTGAGGTGTAGGTGGGAAAATGTTTTACCAATGTTTTCCTCTAAGTTTTTGATTGTTTCTTGTCTGACATCTAGGTCTTTGATCCATTTGGAGTTGATTTTTGTTTCTGGTGAGATAAAGTGGTTCCATTTCATTCTTCTGCATGTTACAACCCAGTTTCCCAGCACCATTTATTGAAGAGAGCCTCCTTCTTCCATTTAATGCTTTGGGCCAACTTATCAAAGATTAGATGTCGATAGGTGTGGGGATTTATTTCTGGGCTTTCAATTTTGTTCCACTGCTCTGTGTGCCTATTTTTGTTCCAGTACCATGCTGTTTTGATGATGATGGCTTTATAATATAGTTCAAGGTATGGAAGTGTGATGACTCCATTTCTGTTTCTTTTCCTCAAGATGGTTTTGGCAATTCTAGGTGTTTTCAGGTTCCAGATAAATGAATGTAGTTTTTGTTCTATTTTCTTAAAGAAGCTTGGCGGAACTTTGATGGGTATTGCATTAAATTTGTATATGGCTCTGGGGAGAATATTCATTTTGATGATATTTATTCTTCCAATCCATGAGCATGGGATATCTTTCTAACTATCCAAGAGTGATGAATCCTAGACAGCTTCGTAAAATATGCTCAGTCTGAAAAATGTACAGACGAGGAATATGAAGGACTTAGTTTAGTGACTATTTGCTATGATTTGAGGAACACCTGAAGGTCCCAAAGATCATATTATCCTTTTGTGCTTAGGAACTAACATCTGCAACCGTAATCTTAAGACTAAATACCCAGTGCTTATTGTAGATGTATGTAAGAGCATGAAAGAAGTTTTATCATTCAGAGACATCTCAGAATAAGGGGTGTTTGACTCCCTCTACCACACAAGTATGGATATAAGACATGGAGGGAGGACCAATACAGAGTGCCTGTGGAGGACTGGTAAAGGGAAAAGTGACACAAAACAAATTAGGTTAGTTCATAAATCTGCCCCACACCTAAACAAAGAAAATAAAACTGGAAAGCAACAGTTGCAAATGCACTCCATATTATTTCTTTTTTTCCCATTTTTTAAAAAATATTTTATTATTTATTAATGAGAAAGAAGGAGAGAGAGAAAGAATCAGACATCACTCTGGTACATGTGCTTCTGGGGAATGAACTCAGGACCCATGCTTGAGAGTCCAATGCTTTATCCACTGTGCCACCTCTTGGACCACGTCCATATTATTTCTATGGGAACAAAGTTATTTTCTAGGAAATAACAGTTTAATTTTACTTGTTCTTCCTTTGACCTAAATACGACTTATCTTCACCTATTGACTTAAAAATAGACAAAGTATCTAGATATTTATTAACTCTTCATAACAAAGTCTGGTCCCATCACTAGCTATAGGTCAGGAACAGCTGTACATCCTTTACATATATATTAACTCATTTAGATTTCACAACTATACTATCTAGTTAGCTACTATAACTATCTTGATTTTACAAATAATGAGTCTAAGGAGTAGAGAAGTAACAGAACTAAATTTGAACTCACATTTGGGAGACTGAAAAGTTCAGGATCTTTTCCATCCTAGGAAAACATCTACCCATTGCAAAAAAGATAGTATTCTTGCCAACAAATAATTATTACTATTCCATTTCAGTTTTCTTATTATATCTTGGGTGTTTCTTTTGGAGTTATTTTTTTTCTGTAACTTTAAAAATTTTTTTTTTCAATTTTTCCTTCCTTTTTTTAAGCACATATCTGTGCTTTGTGAACAGAATCAAGACATAAACAAAGATCAGCTTCTGCTGATATCCCTGAAGAACAAGAAACACTGCAAGAAGACTGGCTGCAAGAGGACTGGCTGCAGGATGCACCCCAGGATCCATAATACAGCATGGCAGAATCAAAAAAAATCTGATTCACAGAACTCTTTCTCCCCCCCCGAATGTCTTATGCTATGACTGGCCAGTTGTGTTTTGTGAGTGAGTGAGTGAGAAAAAAAAATTGAGTGAGTTGAGTGACCAAAATTTTTGTACTACCCATTGTGCTCAGAGTACTCTGAAAGTTGACTGACTTTATATAAAACGGCTGGACGCAGCCATGGTTTCTGGAGATGTCCAGAAACAGTCCAAAAATTGTTCATTCCTCTTTTTGATTTCTTTTTTAAGTCTTGATATAAATATGAAATGTTTAGTCTTAAACTGTGTGATTAAAGATGGTTCAACTATGACAGTAGATCTAAATTCACATTTGAAATGATATGTCTTATTTACAAGTTTTTCTCCTCCTGTGTGTTATAAACTGTATGTTTAATATGCATGTTTCAAGTTTGGTAAACATTAACTTAACGGTTAAAGTGTAACTTTGAAGCTACATTCTTACTAGGAGAGGTAAAATCAATTCATTAAAGTAACTGAGTGTTTAAGGTAAAACTCTAAATATTCAATGTGACAATTCATCATCTCCTAAGTTAAAATACAAATCCTCTATACAGGACATTTTTGGAGGGCCCCCAAAAATGTCCTGTAAACTATCTTGTGGAAATTAATCCACAACAAATTTGGCATCAATCTGACATTGTAAATTTACCAAAAAAAAAAATTGTCACTAAAATGTCTTAACTCTAGTAACCTGAGTTTGCTTAAAAACCCAATGTAAAAATAGCTAAGAATCAATATATGTGACTTAAATTCGGTTATGAAATTTTTGATATATAGAGACTGCTACATGAGGTCACATAAGATGACCTTTACATGAAATTATAAAGATACCTAAACCAATTATAATCATTGAGTTATCAATTATAGTAAACTTCTAATCTGCTACAAGTTTTGTTTGACAAGTAAGTGAATTTCAGCTGTCAAGTCTTCACATGAAAAAGCATCTACTCAAATGGAATTCCTGGAAATCCATTTGGACCCCTGTTCTTTGACATCACCCACAAGATGGAATGACTACAACACACCCCCGGAAACCAATGATGTGACCTGGCACGACCTAAAGAAACAGATTCACAGACTCCAAAGCTCACTCTCTACAGAAAAGCAGAATTCTGGTGGCCGACATTCCCCATCGAGACAGACGTGCAGCGTTTCATCCCTTGGCATTTTCTTCTGTGGTCAGCTACTTTGGACTGACACCTCCATCGGACTTACTGGTACACGCTGCTGTGTTTCTCAAAGACTAACTTCATCCAATTGCCTTGAGACTTTATAGACCATGTCCCCTCGCCTGCAGGCTCTGCTCCCAGAGGTGGAAAACTCCCCCTCTTTATTAGGTTATGCCCACAGAGGCAGGAAACGCCCTTTGAGGCAAGAGATGCCCCCAGATGCATGAAGCGCTCCTAGATGCAAGAAATGCCCTTTCACTTGCTAGGCCTTGCCCTTTGAGGCAAGAAACGTTCCCCTTGGCATCACACTGGTTATTGCTGCTCGCCTATTTTTTTTCCATGTCTTCTGCCAGTTCTTTTGAAAACGCCTGTACCATATAGGTTTCTGTTCATCCCACAATCCTGATACTATGGCCATTAGTTAAAAAGAAAGGGGGAATTGTTGGTATGCTTTAAAAACCCCTTCTGTTTCATTTGGTTTAATCCCCCCTGCATTCTATTTACATAACACTGTATTCTATTTACATAACCTCTGTTAACAAGCACCACCTTCCCTCCAGGGCATTGATGGTTTAGTGGTAGCATTCTCACCTGCTCGGCCCCCTCTCCTTGTCATACCCTGATTTTCACCAGTCACTTTTCCCTCCACCTTCTCTGCGTCTCATCCTGTTCCCACCCTACTGGGCTAGTATATTTATAAGGAGAAGATTGTTTGTAGTAGTTTAGTTTAGCTTAGTTTGCGCTGGGTCCTGCATGAATACAGAGATGCTGTGTACAACCCAGCCATGAGTCCCTGTTCGTCTGTTTCCCAGCCGGGTGAAAACAATACTTTTGGAGTTATTTTTTTCTGTAACTTTAAAAAAAATTTTTTTTCAATTTTTCCTTCCTTTTTTTTAAGCACAGGTCTGTGCTTTGTGAACAGAATTAAGACATAAACAAAGATCAGCTTCTCTGAAGAAAAGCATTTCTATAGAACAAAGACAGCTACATGTTTCGCTGCCAATACACAGCTCAAAACAGGAAAAGAAAATATTTACAAAATATAAGGACTTTTTTCTTTTTTTTTTACAATGCTAAAAGTGTTATTCAGAATTTTCAACCTTATAAATAGAATCATTTTATGCATAGGGATATGGTGCAGTATTGTTTTTAAAAGAAACAATGACAAACCCTTTAACTTGCAAACAGAATTTAAAAAATACTAATGTTGAAAATTGTGGGAGGAAAAAAGAACCCAACCATTAAGCAGTTTGTCTGCTATTTTAATATGATTACAAAATGGCCAAAAAAACAAAAAAGTCCTTATCGCTCCCCCTTTTTGGTGATGTCATCATCCATGAGACAGGCAACTGAACTCTGCCACACATTTTCTCTGAAATTCACTATGTTTTTTAAATATCTCTGAGTATGAGTTTTATCTGTAAAATGAATTTTATAATAAGAAGACTGCTCCACAGGGATTTTTAATGGATTTTATTAATGATTTTAAAATAATCACTAATAATCACCAAGATTGCTGGGTAAGAAGGGTACAATTCCACACAATCTCCACCATCAGAGTTCTGCATCCCATCCCATCCATCGGAAATTGCCCAATTCTTTATCCCTCTGGGAGTATGGACCAAAGATCTTTATGGGGTGCAGAAGGTGGGAGTTCTGGCTTCTGTAATTGCTTCTCCACTGGACATGGGTGTTGACAGATCAATCCATTCCCCAGATCATTTCTATCTTTCCCTAGTGGGGTGGGGCTTTGGGGAAGTGGGTTCCAGGACACATTCGTGAAGTTGTCTGTCCAGGGAAGTCAGGTTGACATGATAGCATATGCAACTTGGTGGGTGAAAGCATTAAGGTACAAAACAGAACAGATTCTTTAATAGTCAGGAACTTAAAGGTAAGAATATAGCAGATGAAATGTGGGTTCTTTGTTTTGGAAAAAGCTAGAAAATCTATTTTAGGTATATTCCAAGGGGCCCATAACTTTACTAATTTTTCCTCTGCACTGAAATTATATCTCATAATTAGAATCTCTAGAGTTTGCTCTTTAAGTACTAGTGATTGTTAAAGTGCCCAGTACTGTAAAGAAAGCTTCAGTGTGAATTGGTGGTATAAAAGGACATTTTGGGCAGACCCTCGGCTTCTAGAGTCATTGATTTAGAGTAGGCATTAGGCTCCCAAAGAGGTTTGCAGGATAAGGTGTTTATAGGGGTCATTAATGTATTCATAGGGGAGACTGAATTATTTATCTAATAATATGGTCCATTAATTTTTAAGATCATTTGTGGGTTCTTTATATCTTCTATCTTATGGTAGAAAGTAAGGAAAAATTTTTTATTAAACTACTCCAGTGACTTTCAGGTTTTATTTTTCAATAAATTTGAGTATTCATTCTTTTAGTGTTCTTTGTTATTTTATTGGGGGGGGGCTAATGGTTTATAGTATAGTCTTTAACATATAGGCACAACTTCTTATTGGTGTCTAGGAAACACAACAGGATTTCAATGTCCCTTCATCCTATCCCTTTTCCTCCTTCCCCAGCATCTTTTGCTTTGGTGTAATATACCACACCCAATCCAAGTTTCACTTTATATTTTCCTTTAATGTTCTTCTATCTGAATTCTATCTATAAGTGAGATCATTCAGTATTGGTCTGGAAAAAAATTTTTGTCCTTTCATGTTTTAGGATTTTGGAAAATATTTTTTTAAAAAATATTCTATTTATTAATGAGAAAGAAGGAGAAAGAGAACCAGACATCACTCTGGTACATGTGCTGTGGGGGTACTGAACTTAGGACCTCATGCTTGAGAGCCCAATGCTTTACCACTGTGCCATCTCCCTGACCATGGAAAATCTTACCCAAAAAGGACACAAGGACTCCTGAGAAATACAAATAAATGTAGATATAAAAATTTATTTTAAAGACATTTTCTTTTAAAGAACAAGTATAACACACACACACACACACACACACACACACACACACACACACACACACTCCCACCAGGGTTATCGCTGGGGCTAGGGGCTGGTGTTATGAATCCACCACTCCTGTCAGCCATTCTTTTCTCCCTCTCTCTCTCTCTCTCTCTCTCTCTCTCTCTCTCTCTCTCTCTCTCTTTCTCTCTATTTTATTTGACATGGCAGAGAGAAAATAAGAAGGGAGGGGAGGTAGAGAGAGAAAGAAACCTGTGGATTTGCTTCACTGCTTGGGAAGTGTACTCCCTGCAGGTGTGGAGCAGGGTTTCAGACCCAGGTCCTTGAACATGGTGATATGTGCACTTAAATAGGTGGTTCACCACCTAGCACCCTGATAAGCAAATATTTGATATTACTAATATATAATTATATTTAAGTCATAGGAAAACTCACATTTAACATAATGTCAAAGGAAATTAACAATTTAAACACACATGCATACACATAAATACAGAAAAGAATGAAATAAAATGAAATAAAAATGACGAATAGACTATTTAAATAACAAAAGGCTCACAGGCTCCATCAACACTTAACACACTGGCAACAATCTGAGAGCTAAGAATAAAGTCATAGACAATGGAGGGAATGTTAAGGGAGGAAAAGTTCTGGTTAATATAAAAGTTGATCTGACCTTTGGAAATCAATTTGAGAATTCATAAAGGAAGTTTTAATATGTGCTTAAGTTCTAGCCTGTTGTTTTTGATGTAAGGAAAAAAAAGTGTAAAAATGCTCAGCTAGAAAAGCAATTATAACAACAAAAATTGGAGATTGGTAAAATAAACCATGATATAGACATAAACTATTCTGTAGCTACAGAAAATCATCTTTCTAAAATAAGAAAATGCTCATGACATTATAATATTAAAACGAGGAACTAAACTATGAAGCTTTGTATACAGAGTTTGATTCTAATTTCATAAACAAAAGTACATTAAAGAACTGGAAGAAAACATTTAAATGTCAACAATAATTATTTATGGATGGTAGGTAATCTTTACATTCTTCTTTTTAGGCTTTTATGTCTTTTCCAACTCTCATATAGTGATGAGATAAAAACAACAGAACTACAAAGACAGTATTAAAAAAGACATGTAACTTGTCTTTGAAAAGTAATCTTTGATTTAATTTTTTTCTCTTCAAATTTAAATGCAAGTCATTTCCTTTGGGAAATGAGGAAAATAAGTTTAACTGTCTGGTGGGAAAGTTATATAAAGATAATTTTTTTTCTGTGGCATAGTAAAATAAAATTATTCCAGAGGAATATATGAATTCTAGACTGAGTTTTATTTTAATACTTTAGTGTTTTTTTTATTAAAAATTGCTTTATTGACACATAATTCATATATTTCACACAAACTAATTTTTTCAAAATATATAATTCAACATTTTTTGTGTATTTAAGGATTTTGTATCTATGCCCATCTAATTCCAAAATATTTTTTTCACCCTAAGAGGAAAAGTCATCCTATAAGCAGTCAGCTCCAATAACTACTCTATCCATCAATTGGAAACCATTAATATATTTTTTGTTTATGAGTTAACTTATTGTGGATATAGATGGAATCACAAAATTTATGAGGGACTTCTGTGACTTTTCATTTAGCATAGTGCTTCCATTGTTTATCAGTACTTTAACATGAATCTACTTCATTCATTTTATGGCTTAATAATATCGCATTGCAATGGAGATAACACATTTTGTTTAGCAACTGGCAGACATATGAAATGCTTACAAATTTGGGATATTTGAATAATGAAGTTATAAACATTTGTGTTAAAGGTTTTGCATTGAAATGTATTTTTATTTCTCTTGGTTATGTGAATTATAATAGACTTGCTAAGTAACTCTATGAATTACTTTCTTTTCTTTTCTTTTATTTTTAATTTGTTTATTCCTTTTTGTTGCCCTTGTTGTTTTATTGTTGTAGTTATTGTTGGATAGGACAGAGAGAAATGGAGAGAGGAGGGGAAGACAGAGAGGAGGAGAGAAAGATAGACACCTGCAGACCTGCTTCACCACCTGTGAAGAGACTCCCCTGCAGGTGGGGAGCCGGGGGCTTGAACCGGGATCCTTACAGTCTTTACGCTTTGCGCCACGTGCGCTTAACCCGCTGCCCTACCGCCTGACTCCCTGTGAATTACTTTCTGAGGAACTCCCAAACTATTTTCTAGAGCAGTCATTTCATTTACTTACATACTACCTTTCATCCATAAATTCTCACATGTGCTCTAAAATATATACAAAAACTATCTATAATAGTTAAAACTTGAAGCAACCCCACATATCCACAGAGAAGCTTAGCCAATTTTGTTATATTTATGGTTATAGAATACTATTCAGTTGCTAAAGTGGATGTGGTACTATATATTCTTATTTGGAAAAATTCACAAAGTGCCTTAAGTTAAAAAAAAAAGTATGGCTAGGGAGTTGACTCATCAAGTAGAACTCATTTCATTTATGCATGAGGTTCTATATTTCACACCTGGCACTATAAACAAGTAAATGTACACTGCTTCTCTCCTCCTACTCCCCCCTCTCTATCTCATTAACACACATAAAGTAAATAATTATTTTAAAATAGAAAAGCAACTTATAAATCAACATGTATTGTAGTTTGTATAAAATCAAATTATTATAAATATGTTTCTCTAGGCACAGAAAATTGTGGAAGTATACCTATAAAGTTTATAATAAATGATTATGCTGGACAGCAGACTAGAGTATGTTATTGGTGATATAAAATGTGGTATGTAAGGGGAATCACTTTTCAATTTAATGTACATTAAGTTTAAATATTTAAGCAATGTTTATTATTTTTACAATAAAAATCTTTAAGAAAGCCTATATTAGTAAAGCTTCAGTTTTTAAGTTATTTTTATTTTATATTGAAATAACATTAGATTATAACATATAGATTTCAGGAGTATAGCACTGCAAGTCAAGATCTACTGCATTACATCATACTACATTACAATTACAACCAAAAATCTAGTTTCAGCCTACTACCAGACAACTGACCATCATCACCCAATTTATACATATCCCTTCCTTCTTTTTCTTCTGGTATCACTGTAATTATAATTGTAATTAGCCACTTATAGTCTAAGATGTTTTTTTTTAAGTAAAGTTTATCTTTTTATGAGGACCAGGTGGTGGCACACCTGGTTAAATGCACACATTACAGTGTGCAAAGACCCATTTTCAATCCTCTGGTCCCCGCCTGCAGGAAGAAAGTTTTATGAGTTGTGAAGCAGGACTACAGGTGACTTTTTGTCTCTCTCCCTATCTCTACCTCCTCTTTCAATTTATCTGTCTCTATCCAGTAATAAATAAATAAAAATATTTTTAAAGTTTATATTTTAATTTTTGTAGACTGATTTTCATTCCATACAAGTGCATCAGGAAGGAAGTGCATATTTGGTAGTCTCAAAAGCTTCAAATTACAGTGCAGAATGTCCTCAATATCAGTGCCCCAGAGTTCTTTAATCTTTCCTAGGGTAGTGAGCTGACTTTTAGAAATATCATTCGTTGTTTACCCTAATGCAGAGTTACAAATTTTGTTATCATAAAACATGTTTATGGAAAAACTTTGTGATTTATAAATAATTCAATATAATTAGAAATCTCAAAATTAAAGTAGGAAAGTATAGAAGGCCAGGTCAGGAGGAAAGTGTAGGAGGCCAGGTCTGGAGATAAATGGTAGAAAACCTCTTAAAATAGCATTCTGAGACAAACCTCATAGTATATCTGTCATTCGGCTATCAGGACAAATCATCTGAGGCACAGCTGTGCTGTTTTCAGAGATAAAACCTCTGTGTCCTATGTACCATGGAGATGTGTGCTGCTGAAACAACTTTTAGTGTGCTATGTGCTGAAGCTCTCAAGGTCTCTGAGGGTACATGCAGTAAAGAATATCATTGTCTCTGATCTTCTCCCTGTCTAGATTAGGGAATGAGAAAATGTCTCAAATTCATAAGACAATTACATAATTGAGTGAAGGATCCAAAATTATGAGAAAGTTTGCCAAAATTTGCAGAATAAACATGGCCCTGATAAATGTCTCCAGAGTTCCTTTTCAGGACATTACCTGAATGGTTCCAAGGTTCCTTCCTCCTGAGAGTTTTCATTTCCTTCCCTTCCTTTGAACTCCCATGGGAGTCGGACTTTTACAGAACAGATTGGGGATACAACACAGGGACATTTTTGGTAAACGTTTATTTATTTAGTTAGTTATTTATTTACTCTTTAGTGGGGAATTAATGGTTTATAGTCAACAGTAAAACATGGTAGTTTGTAACATTTTTAAAACATTTTTATTTATAAAAAGGAAACACTGACAAAACCATAGGATAAGAGGGACACAATTCCACACAATTCCCACTACCAGAACTGTTTCGCCTCACCTCCCTTGATAGCCTTCCTATTCCTCATCCCTCTGGGAGTATGGACCCAGGATCATTATGGGGTGCAGAAGGTGGAAGGTCTGGCTTCTGTAATTGCTTCTTCGCTGAACATGGGCATTGGCAGGTCGATCCATACTCCCAGCCTGTCTCTCTCTTTCCTTAGTGGGGCAGGTTTCTGGGGAAGCAGGGCTTCAGGACACAGTGATGGGGTTGTCTGTCTAGGGAAGTCTGATTGGCATAATATTAGCATCTGGAACCTGATGGCTTAAAAAAATGTTAACATATAGAGCCAAAAAAAATTGTTGACTAATCATGAACCTAAACGCTGGAAAAGTTCATATGAACAGTTGGGGGGGGGTCTCTGTTTTGTAGACAGTTAGTAGTCCTCTTTTAGTTATAGTCCAAAGAGCCCATGACTATACTAGTTTTTTTTTTTCTTCCTGAGCCTGACATCTGATATGTAGGTGGATCCAAGTTATTGTCTGGGGAGATGATGTCATGGCTGGTAAAAGGACCAGAAAGCTAGATCAGGGAAGAGAGTAGCTCCCAAATATGGGAAAGGTGTATGAATATTGTTGACTGTAAACCCAATCAATTTCAGCTCATCTGGGGCCCAAACAATGGTAGAGAATGTTCCATCCTCCAAAGGGAGGCTGGACAAAATACTTTATGTTCCACCTGAGGAAGATGGGTCCTGAAATTGGGGCAGCTTGGAACGTTCCAACTCATGACCACAGAATGTGAGCTCAGATCTATAGCGATGCAGAGGTCACATAGGCTCCTAAGCTGAATGTGTAACATTTCTGAGAGTTCCACATAACATTTCAACCCCTTCTAGGTCCTCCTCTGCTATAATGTTCCAGGACCTGAACTCTCCCTGCCACCACAGAGTCTTGTACTTTGATGCAATGCAACAAATCCAGTCCAAGTTCTGCCTTTGTTTTCTTATCCTTCAACTTCTTTTTTGTAATTAATATTAGTGATTTATTTATGATCGAAAAGATTATGGGATAATAGGGGTATAATTAACACAATTACTATCACCAAAGTGGCATATCCCATCCCCTCCATTGGAAGTTTCCCTATTCTTGTTCCTTATGGGAATATGGACCAAATATCTCCATGGGGCATAGAGGTAAGAGATCTGATATCTGCACTGATTCTCCACTGGACATGGGCATTGGTGGGTCAGTCCATACCCCTAGCTTGTCTATATCTTTCCCCAGTGGAGTAGGGCCCTGCAAGATGGGGCTCCAGAAAAAAATTGGTGAGGTCCTCTGCCCAGGGAAAGCAGGTTGGCATCATGGTAGTATTTTTTAACTTCTGATTGAGATAATTCCATATTCATCTTTCTCTTTCTGACATATCTCACTTAACATGATTCCTTCTAGCACCATCCAAGATAAGGTGAAAAAAGTAAAACTATCATTGTAAATAGCTGAGTAGTATTCCATTGTGTATATATACCATGACTTTCTCAGTTTGTTTATTTGCTTTTGTTTCTGTTGTTCCCCTTCTCTCTGGTTTGATCAGACTTGGCCTTTGTTGTTTTGTGGGATGGAATTTGTTTGTGATATCTCTTGTGGAAGGAGTTTGGCTTGTGGTTTTAACCCACCTTGCTAGAGGCAGTCACAAGTCTCAGTTTAGGTTGGGGGCGGGGCTTTGATTTGGACTAATTTGCAAATTGCTTGGTGTTAGGCTTTATTTTGATGTTTGTTTTTATTTCTGCTTTCCCCCTCTTCTCTCTGGTTTGATCAATCTCAGTCTTTGTTGTTGTTATGTTTGCTGGAATTTTCTTCGTTATTTCATTTGTGGGAGGTTTTAAGCTTCTACTGTTTTAACCCACCTTTCTAGAAACAGTCACAAGCTTCAGCTTAGGTCTGGGGAAGGGGGGAGGGGAGTCTTTGGCTTGGCCTGATTTGCAAGATGCTTGTGTTAGGTTTTGTTTTTCTGTCCATTTGTTTTTGTTTCTGTTTTTCCCCTTCTTTCTTGTTGGGACCATGTGTAAGCCTGATAGAGCTTAGGGAGAACCACCCCCGTCTTTGGATGGAGGTCTGAGAAGATAACCTCTTGGTAAGTTTCTCTCAACCGAGGTGAGCATAAGGGGGGAAACTCAGACTTGGTTCTTTCCTTCTTGACTCTCAGGCCCACAGAAACCCCGGTACTTCCCTCCATTAACTGCAGGCCACATGGCCACAGATTCACTTATTCAAAGTCACCTTCTGATCACAGAAGAACACACCTTATCATACACTTCATCACACACCTCAGACCCCAGACAAGAGAAATTCCAAACTATATGGCCTTTTGATATCCGTCTTCTTTCTGTCTCACCCTATGGGTTTAACCCCTATGCTTCTTTCAAATACCTTTGGATAATTAAGTTGCTTGTGTCATGGAGAATAACTGTCTTGTATCTCATCAGTTCCTGTCATACCAACCCCCTACCTTAGGGGCATGCTGAGCGTTAAGAAACCTGTAATTTCTGTCATATTTTCAACAATAATTAACTTCATTGCTTTTATATTTAACTCATGTCCACTTTGCTAATAAACAGATTCTACGGATTCTAGGATTCTAGGCACGCTAAGAGTCCCCTGGTGTCTTTTACTTCGTGTCACCCCTGTCTTTTTTTTTTTTTAAAGATTTTATTTATTTTATTAATGAGAAAGATAGGAGGAGAGAAAGGGCCAGACATCATTCTGGTACACGTGCTTCCGGGGATTGAACTCAGGCCCTCATGCTTGAGAGTCTAGTTCCTTAACCACTGCGCCACCTCCCGGACTACAGTGTCACCCCTGTCTTGAGCGAGAAAGAACCAGTCCATTACCTTTCCCCTGGAGACCACCCCAAGCCAGAGAGAGAGAGATACCGAAACTCTCTGATTTGATTAATCTTTGCTACCTGCTATTATGGTTGTGTTGAGAGGAATTTCTTTGTGACTTTTGTGGGAGTGGTTGGTGTTCCTGTGTTTTTACCTCCCCCATTTATCTCTCTCCCTCTCTTTTCTTTCATTTTCATTTTCCTTCTCTTTGGTTTGATTAATCTTTGCTTGTGCTGCAGTTGTAAAGGTTAGTATTTCTTTGTGATTTTACTTGTGAAGGTTGGTATTTGTGATTTTATTTGTGAGAGTAATTTGGTTTCATGTGATTTTTTCCTTATTTATATTTCCTTTTTTTTTGTATTCCATTCATATATCTCCCACTTCAATCTGAACATGAGAGACACTTCATCTCATCTCAAAGGTAGTGAGAATGATATATATTAGGAAAACAGTCCCAGAAACTCCTGAATCAGACCACAAGGTGACTCATTTTGGTTGTCTGGGAATCAGCAGACTAGAGGTCACATCACACAATAACTGAACAGCAATAGCCAAAACACAAAACAAAAAGACACAAAAAATGGTTAGGTAAAAAAAAAAAAAAAAAAACTACTGCAACAATTAACCAGGACAGAAGTCCAGAAAAATTTCAAGCATGCCAGAAGCAACTAAGAATAAAGAAAGTATACAAACATCAATAGGCATTAATTACCAGAATGAATAAAACTTGTTTTTATTTTTATTTTTTATTTTATTTTTAACCAGAGCACTGTTCAGCTCTGGCTTATGGTGGTGTGGGGGATTGAACCTGGGACTTTGGAGCCTCAGGCATGAGATTCTGTTTGCATAACCACTATGCTATCTACCCTCCGCCCATGAAGAAACTTTTGAGGAAAATATTGTCAGAAATAGGAAAATAACCAATGAGACCCTGAAAGAAAACATGAGCTATCTTGAGGTAACTGGAGAACTGAAAGCTGAAAAAACTGATCTAAAAGGTCAGGTAGTAGAACAAGCTAATACTGTAACTGAACAAGGAAAAAAAAATCTGAACTGAAAGAATGGAGCTGAGGGAAGGAAGAACAGAATTACAGAAGCAGAAAACAGAATTAGCCTGACCAAAGATGAATTAGAGAAAAACTAAGAAAAACATAAAAGGGCTAAAAAAAAGAGAGAGAGAGATTGAGAGATACTGAAAACAACAGAAAAGATTTGGGAATTACCTAAAAAAAAAAAGTAATATATAAATTATTGGCCTACCAGAGGAAGAAATAAAGGAAGGGGAAGAAAGCACACTAGAGTAAATAATAGAAGAAAACTGCCCCACCCTAAACAACAGAGAGGACATTCAGATTGAAGAGGACCAGAGAGTCCCAAACAGAATCAACAGGCCTGAAGACACCAAGAAACATTACAGTTACAATGGTCAAAGGTAAGGATAAAGAAAGGATACTGAATGCTGAAAGAGAAAGACAAAAAGTCACAGAGAGGAAAACCCATAGAACTGGCAGCAGATTCCTCCACGCAAGCTATAAAAGCCAGAAGAGAATGATGACATATGTATATCAATAACTAAAAAAGAAAGGCTACTAACCAAGAATAATATATCCTGCTAGACTGTCATTCAGAATAGATGGAGGGATTAAAGAAAAAAAATCTCTGACAAGCAATGGCTAAAGGAGTCAACTAACACCAAGCCCACCATCACCAAAAAAAAAAAAAGAAAAGAAAAAGAAAAGAAAAAAACTTGCTATATATTTGAACACACAAAAAGTACTAAATAACATCATTGAAATATCTTAAATTCATAATATCAGTAAATGTTAATGGCCTAAATCCAACCATTAAAAGGCACGGAATAGGAAGATGGATCAGAAAACCCATCCATATGCTATCTACAGAAATCCCACCTAAATAAATAAAAAAACAGGGACTCAAAATGAAAGGATGGAAAACTATCATACAAGCTAGTGGACCACAAAAAAGTAAAACTGGAACAGTTATTCTCATATCTGACACAATGGACTTTAAAATAAATAAAGTAATAAAAATAGGCAGAGATTACATAGTGCTCAGAGAAACAGTAAACCAAGATGACTTAACAATTATTAACGTAAATGTATCCAATGAGGGCCCATTTAAATATGTCAAATGACTACCGAAAAAGCTAAAAAATATATCAGTAGTATTACAGTAATAGTAGGAGACTTCAACACCCCACTGTCACACTTAGATCATCTAAACAGAGAACCAACAGAGAAACAAGACAACTAATCGAAGAGATAGATAAACTAGAGCTTCTGGATATTTTCAGAGTTGCGCCGCCCCATCACGACCACCAGAGAGACTGACAAAGTCATCTCCTCTGGACCTGCATTCAGACTTCAAAGAAGCTGGGCAGAAGGACGGGAATGGGTCAACGCATTCTCCCCCCGTTATTGCTACAAACAATTATACTGTCACAATTGATTAATAATGCTTTGGCAGTGCCTGGTGGAAATGGAGAGTCAGAAGCACCCCCTCTCCCTTACACAGGAGCATATTTGAAAGTTACATTATGAAAGTGGAGAAGGTGGGTCAGCATAGACGGACAAAACAAGTCATGTTATGACTTGCCCCTCATAGAAACAATACAGAGATTGAGGCCTCCCAGGTACAAGTTGACATATTGAAACAAAGAAAGATTAATAGTTAAACTGTACCAGACCTAGATGAGCAGTGGTCCACGACTAGTCAAAGATCTGTATGCCCCCATAGAAGATTAATGGTAGAGATAGCCCTCAGCAAAAGTCTAAAACAATTCTGGGTATGACCTCCCCTGGGAACAGAATGATACAAAGTATTGTACCCATTCTTTACAGTTATGGGGGAATAACATGTAGCCTGCCAAAGCCACAAGACTATTGTTACTTCTTTATGAGCTGGTTGCTTAGGCAACCTGTATGTAACCTGAAAAAAGTATAAAAGCTAATGCAGTTTCACTATTAAAACGAGTCCAGATTCACCCTCCAATAGAGTGTGGTGTCTATCTGTTCTCCCTCACCGACTCCTGACCTACCTGGGAGGTTGCCTTCAAGACCCCTGACCCTCCTGCTGCTTGTCCACTGAGTGGTCCGCGGCACAGAGTTCTATACCCCAAGAAACTGGAATACACATTCTTTTTTAGTTCACATGGAACATTCTCAAGGATAGATCACATGTTAGGCCACAAAAACAATATCAATAAACTCAAGAGCATTGAAATCATTCCAAGTATATTCTCAAACCACAGTGGAACTAAAATAACACTTAAAAACAAACAGAAAAATAGTAAAAGACTCAAAATATGAAGACTGAACAACAAAATGCTTAACAAGTACTGGATCAAAGAGGAACTTAAGAGGAAATTTAAATGTTCCTAGAATCAAATGAAAATGAAGACACAAGTTATCAAAATATTGGGAAACAGCTAAAATAATACTTAGAGGGAAATTCATACCCATACAAGCACACATTAGGGAACAAGAAAAAGCTCAATTAAACAGCTTCACTAGACACTGTAAAGACTTAGAGGAAAAGATGGAATTGGGCAGTAGCACAACGGGTTATGCGCAGGTGGCGCAAAGCACAAGGACCTTTGTAAGGATTCCGGTTGAAGCTCCAACTCCCCACCTGCAGGGGAGTCACTTCACAGGCAGTGAAGCAGGTTTGCAGGTGTCTATCTTTCTCTCCACCTCTCTGTCTTCCCCTCCTCTCTCCATTTCTCTCTGTCCTATCTAACAATGAAAATATCAATAACAACAACAACAATAATAACTACAGCAACAATAAAAAGGGCAATAAAAGGTAAAATAAGATAAACAAATTTAAAAAAAGGCTTAGAGAAAAAGGAATAAAGGAACCCTAAAGTAACCAGAAGGACTGAAATTACTAAAATTAGGTCAGAAATAAATAACATTGAAAATAAGAGAACCATACAAATGATCAATGAAGCTAAATGTTGGTTGTTACAAAAAGTAAACAAAATTGACAAACCCTTAGCCAGACACAGACACACACACACAGACACACACACACACACACACACACACACACACAAACGCACATGCACACGCACACACACACAGTAAATTATAAGGGAGATAACAAAACAGACACCACACAAATCCAAAATATTCTACAAGTAACTATATGCCACCTAGCTAGAGGACCTGGAAGAAATGGAGAAATTCCTAGAAACATAAAACCTTCTATAACTGAGTCAGATAAAACTGCAAAACACAAACAGACCAATCACAGACAAAGAAATTGAAACAGTTATTAAGAACATTCCCAACAATAAAAGTCCAGGACCAGGTGGCATTATAAGCAAATTCTACAAAACCTTCAGCAAACAGTATCTCTACTTATAGAGCTCTTCCAAAATACTGAAGATACATGAATACTCCCTTCCACTTTCTATGAATTCAACATCACCCTGAAACCAAAAGCACATAGGGAAACAATAAACAAGGCAGACAACAGACCAATATCTCTGATGAACATAGATGCTAGAATACTGAACAAAATCTTAGCCAACTGGATTCAGTAGTATATTAAAAAGGTTGCCGTTGTTTTATGCCTTTTATTGACTTTAGTTGAACCTTGTTCTTCTTTAGAAAAAATAAGTTCCCAAATAAAGCGCATCACACAATGGAAAAAAAAAAAAAAAGATTGTTCATCATGATCAAGTGGGGTTTATCCCAGAAATGCAAGGCTGGTTCATCATATGTAAATCAATAAATGTGATTCACCACATTAATAAAAACAAAGCCTAAAACCGCATGATTATCTTAATAGATGCAGAGAAAGCCTTTTACAAAATCCAACATCTATTCCTGATCAAAACACTACAAAAATAGGAATAAATGAAAAATTCCTTAGGATAGTGGAGTCCATACACAGCAAACCTACAGCCAACATCATATTCAGTGAGGAGAAGCTGAAAACAGTCTCACTTAGATCAGGTACTAGACAGGGCTGCCCACTATCACCATTACTGTTTGACATAGTATTGGAAGTTCTTGCCATAGTAAGCAGGCAAGAGAAAGGAATACAGATTGGAAAGGAAGAAGTCAAACTCTCACTGTTTGCAGATGATATGATAGTATACATAGAAAACCTAAATAATCCAGCAGAAAGCTTCTGCAAATCATTAGGCAGTATAGCAAGGTATCAGGATACAGAATTAACATACAAAAATCAGCAGCATTCCTTTACACAAACACTAACTCAGAAGAAGTTATCTAGAAATCACTCTTATTCACTATCACAGCAAAACCAACAAAATATCTAGAAATAAACCTGAAAAAATTTGAAAGACATGTATATTGAAAACTGATTATTTACTCAAAGAAATATAAACTGATAAAAAGAAGAGGAAGGATATCACATGCTCATGGTTTGAAAGAATTAATATTATCAAAATGAATATTTTACCCAGAGTCATATACAAATTTAATGTGACACCCATCAGGGTCCCACTAAGTTTCTTTAAGAGGATAGAACAAAAATTAAAATCATTTATCTGGAACCAGAAGTCACCTAGAATTGCCAAAATAATCTTAAGAAAATCAAATAGAAATGGTGGCATTGCACTCCCAGATGCCAAACTATATTATAGGCCATCTTAATCAAAACTGCCTGGTACTGGAACAAAGATATGCGGATGAGTGGAACAGAATTGAAAGCCCAGAAATAAGCCCCCACACATTGGACAACTGATTTTTATTAAGGGGGCCCAAACTATTAAATGGAGAAAGGAGGATCTCTTCAATAAATACTACTGGGAAAACTGGGTTGAAACATGCAGAAGAATAAAACTTAACTACAATATATCAGCAGAAATAAAAATAACTCCAAATGGATCAAGGACCTAGATGTTAAACCAGAAATCATCAAATATTTAAAGGAAAATTTTGGTGGAGTCTGAAGTGGTACGTGTTGCACTGATTTGCTTGTGATCAGCAGATGCAGCATCAAATCGTATGGACCAACAGAAGCATTAAGGAAAACAAGCAAAGCCTTAGAGATTCCAGGACTGGGAGAATATAGGTTTATAGAGAATGAGGAAGGTTCCTTGCTGCTTTAGGTTAAGAAGACAATAGATAATTATTGTTATTATTATAATCAAGTTATTTGGGAACTCGATTTACTTTGAAAATCCTATGGTTAAGATTTAGTGTACTATATTAGATCTTACCATGGTTTGTGTCATTTAATGCTATTTACAAATAACTTTATCTTATATACAAACAAGAATGGTTACTTCTAGTCTCCTTGGTCTAAGATTTTACGTGATTTAATATTTCAGAAAAAGTTATTCTTAGAAATGAATTAACAATTTAAGCCCGATATTAAAGTACTATCAGTTTACTCATTTGAAACCTGAGGTGCTTAGATTGAAGTAAATATATTAACACCATTCTCGCTACCAAAGGTCTTCATGCCTACCCTCACCCACTACAGTGGAGCTGAATATCTACCCTTTCCCAACCCTCCCAGAGTTGTTTACTTTGGTGCAACACTCCAAACCCAGTACAAATTCTGCATTGTGTTTCCCTTTCTGTTCTTTCTTAACTTCTGTTTATGAGTGGGATCATCCCATATTTATCTTTCTCTGTCTCACAAAGGGATTTTTCAAAGTTAACCCAGTAACCAAATAATGTGATTATAGCAATACCTATCTATTGTCTTCTTAACCCTAAGACAGCAGGAACCTCACATTTCCACTGTAGAGCCTATATTTCCCCCAGTCCTGGAACCTCTAGGGTGGGGCACACTTTCCTGCATGCTTCTCTCAATTAATACCAAATGACATTGCATCCACTGATTCCAACCTAATCAATGCAACACAGACCACCTCAGCATACTTCACTTTGGACTGTGTCCAGAGACTTTAGGCATGGAATGTCAGTCAACCCTTCAGCTTCATCACTGGGGTAAGACCTTTCCTTTCATGGTATTCTCTAATTTCATTCCAGGCAGTTCACTTCCTAACAAAGTCCCAAAACCTAGATGTAGACCAGGTCCCATGAGATAGAGCATATGTTCACATGTATCCATAAATTAGGGCAAAATATATACCTGAAAGCAAAAGTACACAATAGTCTGCAGTGAGTCAGTATAAAGTTCCTAATGAAATAGTATCTAATTAGACTTAGATACCCTCCTCACCTACTTCCTATTACAGTTCTCTCACTCACTCCAAAGATAACCTTAGCAAATCAAGGACGGCAAAATCTGAATAAGAGCAAGAGACTAGCACACTTGAATGATGACTCTTTAGTCACTGTCAGGCCACCCCATCAGCCAGGGCCCTAATAGGGGAGTCCTGAGGTTCACAAAGAGACATGATAGGCCTAGACCTCAAATAAATCCCTCTCTCCATTGTTACCGGTCATCTCTATCAGGAAAACAAAATAAACCTCTTTGTGGACCCCCCCATAGGACCTGGCCCTAAACTTGGATAAAAAACTTTAGAGAATGTTCCATCCTCTGATGGGAGGATAAACAACATACTCTGTGCTACACCTGAGGACGATGAGTCGATATTGGGGCAGCCTGGAATGTTCCTACTCATGACTACAGAATGTGAGCTCAGATCTACAGGGATGCAGAGATCCTATAGGCTCCTAAGGTGAATATGGGCCCCAGAACAAATCAAAATGATGGGGTTTACAGTCAACAATATTTATACCTCTTTCACATATTAGGGAGCTACTCTCTTCCCTGATCCAGCTTTCTGGTCCTTTTCCAGCCATGACATCATCTCCCCGGACAGTAACTTGGATCCACCTGCATATTAGATTTAGGCTCAGAGAAAAAAAAAAAAACTAGTATAGCCATAGGCCCTTTGGAATATAACTAAAATATACCTACTAGCTATCTACAAAATGGAGGATCCCCTAATTCATCATCTGCACTATTCCAGCCTTAGGTCCATGTTTGTTCAACAATTTGTTTGGCTTTTTATGTTAACTCTCTTTTCAACCACCAGGTTCCAGATGCTGGCATGATGCCAACAAGACTTCCATGGACAGATGACCCCACCAATGTATCCTTGAGCTCCACATCCCTAGAGCCCCACCCTACTAGGGAAAGAGACAGACAGGCTGGGAGTATGGATAGACCAGTCAATGCTGCCCATGTTCAACAGGGAAGCAAATATAGAAGCCAGACCTTCCACCTTCTGCATCCCACAGTGACCTTGGGTCCATACTCCCAGAGAGATAAAGAGTAAGAAAGCTATCAGGGGAGAGGATGGGAAATGGATATCTGGTGGTGGTTACTGTGTGGATTGCACCCCTCTTATCCTATGGTTTTGTCAATGTTTCCTTTTTATAAATAAAAAAAATACAGTAAAGTTGGTAACAATAAAAAATAATAAAAGTTTCCCCTCTCATATTAATTAAGTAGTAATTTATATGACTACAGATTAATAGAAGTATACATAAACACCATTCCAACCACTAAAAGACTGTGTTCCATCCCAGCCTCCCCCCCCCCCCCACTGAAGCTTAACTTCCGCCCTTGTCCTCAACCCAGAGATTTTTACTTTGGTGCCCTACTCCAATTCAGTCAAAACTTGTTTTGAGTTACCTTTTTGTTCTTCTTTCTCAAATTATGTTTAAGAGTGGGATCATCCTATACTTATCTTTGTCTTTCTGATTTTGTTCACTTAACATACTTCCTTCTAGCTCCATCCAAGATGGGTTCATTGTTCTTCATAGCTGCGTAGTATCCTATAGTGTATATACACCACAGCTTTCTCAGCCATTCATCTTCTGTTGGGAATATGGGTTGCTTCCAGGTTTTAGCTATTACAAATTGTGCTGCTATGAACATACATGTACACATATCTTTTTGGTTGGGTGTTATGGAGTCCTTGGGGTATATCCATAGGAGAGGAATTACTGGGTCATATGGAAGGTCCATGTGTAGCCTTGTGAGAGTTCTCCAGGCTGCTCTCCACAGAGGCTGGACCAATTTACATTCCCATCAGCAGTGCAGATGGGTTCCCTTGTTTCCACAGCCTCTCCAGCATTTGTTGCTGATGTTCTTTTCGAGGTATTCCATTCTCAGTATTGTCTTTATTTGCATTTCTCTGACAGTCAGTGACATAGACCAATTTTTCATTTGTTTGTTAGCCATTTGGATCTCATCTGTAGTGAATGTTCTGTTCAGATCCTCTGCTCTTTTTTGGATGGGGTTGTTTGCTTTTTTGTTGCTAAGCTTGCTGAAATCTTTGTATATTTTGATTATTCATCTCTTGTCTGATGTATGCTATGTGAAAATCTCCCATTCTGTGAGTGTTCTTTTGTTTGTGTGATTGTTTCTTTGACTGTGCAGAAGCTTTTCAATTTGGTGTAGTCCCATTGATTTGTTTCTGTTTTAGTCTTCCTTGCAATCTGGTCTGCATCATCAAAGATGATCTTGAGGTTTAGATGGGATAGTGTTCCACCAATATTTTCCTCTAAGTATTTGATATTTTCTAGTCTAACATCCAGGTCCTTGATGCATTTGGAGTTGACTTTTGTTTCTGGTAGTTCAGTTTCATTCTTCTGCATGTTTCAAGCCAATTTCCCCAGCATTATTTATTGATGTGACCCTCCTTCCTTCATTTAATACTTTGGCCCCCATTATCAAAGAAAACATAATACTATGTTGAAGAGTAATGGTTATAATGGACATCTGTGTCTAGTGCCTGACTTGAGGGGGAATGCTTGCAGCTTCTGTCTGTTGAGTATTATGTTTGCTGTACATTTGCTATATATGGACCCCTCTACCTTGAGGAATTTCCCATCTATTCCAATTCTTTATAGGGTGTGGGGCCTTGCATAAACAGTGATAGAGTGTGGTCTTCATGGGGAGATCTCAGTGTGCTCACCCCTACTGCCCTTGGTCTAGACCTCTTTGACCCCCACCTCCGGTGTGAAACAGAGTGGGTTAGCAGACCAGGTCTGAAGGAGGAGAGGCTCCACAAAGGATCAAAACAATTTTGAACAACACCCTTGCTTTTCCAGGAATCTTGGTAAAGAAAGTAGCTCTGAAGGAAGTCTGCTAGGAACAGCAGGCCAGCTCTTCTGGGATTGGGGGGGAATGGTGAGTTCAGAAATAGTGAAGCCAAAGATTTTCCTTTCTTTGTCTGTTTGGCTTCTGTTTGCCAGCCCAAGAGTGGGTTTAGGACTCTTTTTTGGTGTCACCCTGACCACCTCCTATTCACCCTTTCATGGACTCACCAGTTATTCTACCCTCCCCAGAGTATCTCCAGTTGTAAGAAGCTTTTATTGGGAGCTTACGCCAGGTGTTGTTTCCAAGTTGCATGTTGGTTCAGCCTCTGAATTCACCATTTTTAATAGCTGAGTAGTATTCCATTGTGTATATAGACCACACCTTGCTCAGCCACTAATCCGTTGTTGGACACCTGGGTTGTTTCTAGGTTTTGGCTATTACAAATTGTGCTACTTTGAACATAGGTATATGCAAATCTTTTTGGATGAGTAATTTTGGTTCCTTAGGATATATCCCCAGGAGAGGAATTGCAGGGTCATAGGGTAAGTCCATTTCTAGCATTCTGAGAGTTTTTCAGACTGCTCTTCACAAGGGTTGGACCAATTTACATTCCCATTAGCAGTTCAGATGGGCTCCTTTTTCTCCATATCCTCTCCAACATTTGTTACTGCTACCTTTTCTGATTTATGACATTCTCACAGGAGTGAAGTGGTATTTGATTGTTGTCTTTATTTGCATTTCTCTGACAATCAATGACTTGTAATATTTTTCATATGTTTTTTGGCCTATTGGATCTCTGTTATATTCTGTTCAAATCCTCTCTGTATTTTTGGAAGGGGTCATTTTTTTTCTTGTTGCTGAGTTTGGTGAGATCTTTATATATTCTGGTTATTAGCCTCTTGTCTGATGTATGGTGTGTAAAGATCTTCTCCCACTCTTTGGAAGTTCTCTATTTGAGTGGTGGTTCTTTTGCTTTGCTGAAGCTTTTTAACTTGATATAGTCCCATTGCTTTATTTTGTTTTAACCTTCTTTTGTAATTAGATTCTTATTATTAAATATTCCTTCACAATATAAATGGAAAAGAGTTCTGCCAATATTTTTTTCTCTAAGTATTTGATATTTTTCTAGTCTAACAACCAAGTGCTTGATCCGTGTGGAATTTACTTTTGTGTTTTGTAAAATTTAGTGGTTCAGTTTCATTCTTCTGCACATATCAACCCATTTTTTTTCCAACACCATTTGTTGAAGAGACTCCTCTTCCCCATTTAATAGTACTGGCATAAAAGTCCTTAACATAACTGTTTTGCTACCTGCCCTAACATTATACATTTGTTATGCAGACATTTTGTTGACCATCTTCTATGTTCTTGGTTTTGCTCAAGCAATGGAGGTTATAAGATGAGCAATGACAGCTAAATTATTACTCTCAAAGGAAATATATTTCAGTGGAAGGAGATACAGAATAAAAAAGTGAATAAAATTAATTTCAGGTAGCAAAAAGAATGAAACAGTTAATAAGAGGTATTTCAGGTTATTATTGAACATATTGGGATGCATTGGATCGACCTTCTCGTGGTGCATCCCGTGAGTACCCATTCATTGGGGAAACTGACGATCCTTCCTAGCCGACTGAATCCACATGGATCCCAGTCACTTTCAAAGCCAGCAACAAGCAGCTCCTGACAGCTTTCAACCTGATGCTGTTGACTCGCTACGGAAGAAGGACAAACGCTAGAAGAAGAAGAATTGAATATATGAGAGGGAAAGAACATTTCATCAGAAAAAATAACAAAAATGTAGAGGCCTCTCTTATTTTTGTTTAGCATATGGGGTCCTACTACTAGATGGATTTCTAAGAAATAAATCCATGGTTAAGGAAACAGCTCACTTTAATAGTGTGTTGCTTTGCTATGTGTGCAACCCAGGTTCAAGTCCAGACCCACTGCATTGCATGAAGCTTTCTGCTGTGATATTGATCTCTTTCTAAAAAAAAAATGCATAGGAAGTCAAACTAGGCATCTGGCTTCTAGAATACCTGAACCTTAAGTTGATTGTAATATACATTCCACTTTTTCTTTGCTTTGCAAATTGCAGAATGCTATGTAAAAATGATTCTAAAATTTATTCTGTTATCACAATGACCATTCAAAGTATATATCCATTATTTTTATATTAGTGATTTAATGTTGATTTGCAAATTATGAGATAACAGGGGTGTAATTCCTCATCATTCTCATCACCAGAGTTCTGTATCCATATTATTTCCATTAGAAACTGCAGTTGTTCTCCTAGGATCACAGATATAGGTTTACTATTATTTCTTTTTTTAAATATTTATTTTATTTATTCCCTTTTGTTGCCCTTGTTGTTTTTATTGTTGTAGTTATTATTGTTGTTGTCGTTGTTGGATAGGACAGAGAGAAATGGAGAGGGGGGGAAGACAGAGAGGAGGAGAGAAAGATAGACACCTGCAGACCTGCTTCACCGCCTCTGAAGTGACTCCCCTGCAGGTGGGGAGCCGGGGTTAGAACCAGGATCCTTATGCCGGTCCTTGTGCTTTGCGCCACCTGTGCTTAACCCGCTGTGCTACAGCCCGACTCCCAGGGTTTACTATTATTTCTATAACTATCTATATTAGACAAATATTTGACTTTTTTTTCCTATGGCCCTACTTTCCATTCCTTTCTAAGTCACACCTACACTAGTTGATATTTTGAATGCCCTTCCTTTTCCCTCTACTCTCCTCTTGAGTTCTTGATAGAGTCGAAGTCCAGAGCATTCAGGTATACTTCCTCTAACATTGCTTCTCCTCATGGGTTTGTTAGGCTTGCTTTATTTTCCCTACCACAATAGAAATAATTCAGGTACCTTGAATTGAGGGTAGTAAAAAATAGAAGTATCCTGATAAGATTTCTAGTCCTTATTCTGCCTTCTCTAGTTATATAGTGGTTGTCAAATTATTGTATCCCTTATACCTATTTGGCCTATTTGGCATATTAACAAAAGTTAATGTTAACACCTGTTGTCATTATAATGAATACAGTAACGCTATTATAATAACCAATGGTAAGATTATATTTCTTCCTGTAAATCAAGAGCCCACTGCCTTTGCCACAGAAAGTGAAACTCTGTCACACTAGCTTTTGAATGAATGAAAACTTTTTAATTTTTATTTGAACCTCCAACCAGCAATCACAGAAAGTTATCTCAAATGAAGCTCTTGCCCTCAAAGGAATATCATCCTTTTATATGTGGCAAGTGGTAGAGGGTCCCTAAAGCCAAGAGCTGGATTTTGGGACCACCAGAGAGAGGTTGAAGTCCCACAGACTTTTCTGTCTCCTGGACCATGACTTCTCAAACTTCTCCAAGAACATAGCTCACAGTGGGTCCCAACAATTATTCAATGTTTCAAGTGGGCAAGGGTAGCAGGACCAAAGTATAGATTTGTGTCTTGAAGATTGTCCCTTCATTCCTAACTTCAGTTTTAGTATTTTAACTGTTCCTATACAAAATACTTCCTAAATCAGCACAAATCATCTCCTGTCCTTTGAGGGCAGATTTATCCTGGGATATATTTCTCAATAAGTTATTTATTCCACTTAAATTACGTGTGTGACCCCTTTAGATATTTCATAGTATTCCTCCTTGTACTTAAACTAACCTCCATGCATTTTAAGGTTTTTAAATTTGTGATTCATAGTGGTTTACATATTATAAGATTACAGGTTATAGTCCCACATTGTACCCACCACCAAAGTGCTATAACCCCACTCTCAAAACAATAACCATCATAGCACTTACAAAGACTTCCAGGCAGTTTGATTACTTTTTCTTCTTCTTCTCCTTCTCCTTCTCCATCTCCTTCTCCTTCTCCTTCTCCTTCTCCTTCTCCTTCTCCTTCTCCTTCTCCTTCTTCTTTTTCTTCTTCTCCTTCTTCTCCTTCTTCTTCTTCTTCTTCTTCTTCTTCTTCTTCTTCTTCTTCTTCTTCTTCTTCTTCTTCTTCTTCTTCTTCAAGTTCATGTGCTTCTGTTCTCTAGATTCAACATATGAGTGAAACCACCCAGCAGATGTCTTTCACCTTTTTATTTTGCTTGGTGGACTAATGATTTACAGCTGACAGTAAATACAGTTGTTGGTGCATGTGTAAAATTTCTCAGTTTTCTGTATTTCACTATAACCCCCCACCTAGGTCCTCCACCACAGTGTTCCAGAACCGGAAAGAATGTTCCCCCTAGAGTCCTTTGTTCTGGTTCAGTATACCAAACCCAGTCCAAGTTCTGTGATTCCTTCAAATTCCACGCAATTTCACCTTTTATCTTATCTCAGTAAGCATAATCACCTTCAGTTGCATCCTTTTCTCTAAAACACCCACAATTATATTTTTTATTGCAAAATACTATTTCATGGAGCATATATTACATAGCTTCTTTATGCAGTTATCTGCTCTATCACAGAGGAACTGGCCTATATCTTGGTTTTGGGACTTTGTTAGGAAGTGAACCTGGGAGTCGGGTGGTAGCGCAGCAGGTTAAGCCCAAGTGGCTTAAATAGCAAGGACCAGCCTAAGGAAGTGAACCACCTGGAACGGAATTAGAAAATACTATGAAAGGAAAGTTCTCACCTGAGTGATGAAGCTGAAGGGTTGTCATTCCACACCTGAAGTCTCTGGACACAGTCTGAGGTGAAGCATGCTGAGGTGGCACTCGTTGCATTGATGGTTGTGATCGGTGGATGCAATATTATTTGATATGAATTGAGAGAAGCATGCAGGAAAGTAGGCCCCACCCTAAGGTTCCAGGACTGGGGGAAATATAGGCTCTATAGTGGAAATGTGAGGTTCCTGCTGTCTTAGGGTTCAAGAAGACAATGGATAGTTATTGTTATCATCACACTATTTGGTAATTAGGTTAGCTTTGAAAAGTCCCTTTGTTAGGGTTTGCTGTATAATACCCAACATCTTGTATATAGCTGTGCCATATACAAGATTGTTTCGGTTGTTTCTGTTCTACCTGGTCTAAGCTTTTGAGAGAGTCAACATATCAGACTCAGCCTATGTATTAAAAAGACTCCGTCTGTGTTTTAAGAAGTTCAAGACATTCAATCCCCCACACCGCCATAAGCCAGAGCTGAGCAGTGCTCTGGTAAAAAAAAAAAAAAAAAAAAAGAAGTTCAAGACATACAATCAATTTTCCCCTCTCTTATTAAATAGTGATTTATATGACTACATTTTAATAGGAGTGTACATAAACACCATCCCCACCACCAAAAGACTGTGTCCCATCCCACCCACCCCTTGCCACCCCCCCCGCCACCCCAGGAAGCAAAATGCCCACCCTCCCCCACACCACAGAGTTTTTACTTTGGTGCCCTAATCTAGATTTAGTCAGATCCTGCTTTTAGTTTCCCTTTCTGTTCTTCTTTCTCAATTTCTGTTGATGAATGGGATCATCCCACACTCATCTTTATCTTTCTGACTTATCTCACTTAACATAATTTCTTATAGCTCCATCCAAGATGGGTCAGAGAAGGTGGGTTCATTATTCTTAATAGCTGTGTAGTATTTCGTTGTGTATATATACCACAGCTTTCTTAGCCACTCATCTGTTGTTGGGCACTTGGGTTGCTCCCAGGTTTTAGCTATTATGAATTATGCTGCTATTAATATAGGTGTACACATATCTTTTTGGTTGGGTGTTATGGAGTCCTTAGGAATATATCCCTAGGAGAGGAATTACGGGATCATAAGGAAGGTCCATGTCTAGCCTTGTGAGAGTTCTCCAGACTGCTCTCCAGAGAGACTGGACCAATTTACATTCCCACCAGCAGTGCAGAAGGGTTCCTCTGTCTCCACAGCCTCTCCAACATTTGTTGCTACTGTCTTTTTGAATGTTTGCCATTCTCACAAGAGTGATGTTATATCTCAATGTTGTCTTAATTTGCATTTCTCTGACAATCAGTGACCTGGAGCAATTTTTCATATGTTTGTTAGCCTTTTGTATCTCCTCTGAAGTGAATATCTTGTTCATATCCTGCCCATTTTTGGATGGGGTCATTTGCTATTTTGGTGCTAAGTTTGCTGAGCTCTTTGTATATTTTGGTTATTAGACTCTTGTCTGATGTATGGCATGTGAAGTTATTCTCCCATTCTGTGAGGGGTCTCTTTGTTTGTGTCATAGTTTCTTTGGCTATGTATATAGTTTCTTTGGCTAAGTCACATCATTGGTTTTGGGGGGGTGCGATGTCTGGTGGTGGCCTCTTGCCCAACTTCACCTCCAGGGAGTTCAGGGGTGCAATCACTGCAGGGATGTCTGCTTATTCTAGCTCCTCTGCCCTCAGAGCCAAACTGGGGATCTTGGCCAGGGGGCCCAAAATGTGCCCAGACATCATAGCAGGAGGGCGGGCTGGCCAGCAGTGCAGAAGGGGGCTGAGGCGCCCCAGGGTGGGGGCCAGGATGGGCTGCTGCCCTGCCCCCGGCAGCCAAGCAGCACAGAGGGAGCCCGTGCCCAGTGCCCTACGTCCAGCGGTGGCGAGCAGGCTCCTGCGGGCAGGTGGTGGGCAGAAACCAAAGTGTGGCCCAGAGCGAAATGTTCCAGAGACAGAGAAACTGTCTCATGAAGAAAGGGTAGAGGCTTTTGGAAACCTCTTCTTAAGTAGAAAGGCAGGCCATGGCACCTTTACTTATCTGGTCTCCTTTGGTCTGTTGCATGTGTGTGGAGCCGAGATTCTTTTCCCTGTTTGGGCACCATTTTGTGGGCTGGCTTCGCAGGCTGGAGACAGAGACGACCAGAGACTCATAGCTGAGCTGAGAACACAGTTCAATCTTTATTCATGAGCAGGGATGCGGTTCAACAAACTAATCTAATCTAATCACAACCCAATTCTGTCCTGCATCTCTCTCCTCCAGCGGATGAGTCAGGAACAAAGGAAATACGTACAATAGGGGGCAGGGAGAAGGAAGAAGCACTAACCAGCAATGACTAAACCCAATGTCCCAGAGGCGGGGGGGGGGGGGACCAAACCAATATCCTAGAGGCAGGGGGTGCCCAGCCAACAGTGGACGTGCAAACAGAACACATAGCAAGCAACACAAGCGACCTCAATATGATGATAAAAACAGAAGGCTTCACAAGCAGAATCCAGAAGCATACCAACACATGGTATTTAATTTTGATCTAGTTTCATTCTTCTACCTGTCCAGTTTCCCAGTATCATATATTGAAGAGGACTTTTTTCCTTGTTGAATGATTTTGGCCCACTTGTCATATGCTAGGTGGCTATATATGTGTGGATATATTTTTGGACTATTTGTTGTATGCAAGTCATCACAAATATTTTTCTATACAATTTGAACTGCAGGGATTTTTTAGTTTGGTGAAAAATATTCCATCTGTAATGGCACACAGCTCAGAGCCTGCTATATGGTTGTAAAGTTTGTTATTGCTATATAACTCACCATTACCATATCCGTAGGTTGGCTAGCATGGTGCTGAGTATTTGGTTGCTCAAATAATAAATAACAAACTAGTGAATAAATCAATAAATCTAAAACAAAAACAAATGACATTTCAATTGCAGCTTAGAGTCAAATTAAGTAATTCTGGGTTTTGTCTCAGATTTGTTAAAGGAGAAACTGAATCTAAGGTCTCTGAAATGGTGGTGAAGGGAGTTTATGATTTTGGTATAAATTAACCTGGCATATAGTAAAACTCAACAAATAGTAATTGAAAAAAATGAATTATTGTGTCTTTCACCCTTGCCTCTAGATGCATCTTCTTTTCACCATGTGTCATGACAGGTAGCCTATAATATTCATTTTCTTTTTACTTTCAAGTTCTTGTAGTCAGAAGTATTGCCTAGAGACTCCCTTAGGCAATAGCTTCATAGTTGAATGCCACTAGGCAAGTCTCTCAACAGAAACAATTTGGCCTTTGCGTGATCTGATGTTTCATTCCCAAAGACAGTTCTGCCAAAGGCAGTGGAAAACAAAAACTGCTCAGTCTTGGCTGAGTGGGTTTTAGCCTGTGGTTGAAAAGCCTAGTGGAGATCTAGCAGGGGAGAGCCTCACTGAGCTCTCCAGAGACTATAGACCCAGAAAATGTGCTGTGAGTGAAATTGAGTTTTTTTGTGAACTAACAGTGGAACCTGGTTAACTACTTTACGCTTGTGGCTGGAGGACCATAAGTAGAATTTAGTTCCCTTATATCTTAATAAAATGAAGCAATTTGGGTCAGAGTCAAGATGGCTGCATGACAATAACACCTAGGCTGAGTGTTCAAGAAATCTCTTCAGATTCTGTCATCTCTAAACTGAAGTGATATTTCCTTTTTTAATATTATATTATATTTATTTATTGGACAGGGACAGAAATTAAGAGGGAGAGAGAGATTGAGAAGGAGAGAGACAGAGACACACCTGCAACATTGCCTCACCACTTGCAAAGCTTTCCCCATGCAGGTAAGGACCGGTGGCTAGAACCTGGGTCCTTGCACATTATAACAAGTACGCTCAGCCAGGTGTGCCACCATACCAGCCCCTGAAGTGGGATTTCTAAGCCAGTAGAAGACAACTTATAGAGGAAGGGACAATAAGAAACCATGGTGGGAAATTATAGCCCATTCATGAATTGAAAAAAAAAAAGGGTGCTGAAAAGGACAAATGTTGCCAAATAGTGAGATTTACACTGCACCCCACCCCAACCCAATCCACAGACCCAGAAGATGCTTATTTAGGAAGCAAGAAAAGCCAGTTAGACAAAGGACCTATACAGAGAGAAAGTCATCTGTGCAGATCCCAAGACAGAATTTCACTGAGAGGACATCCTTTGTCACATATCCTAATCCTGCCTAACAGTTCCAGAGGAGCAGCTCTCATAGGTCAGCCTGCTTACAAACTATTCTGATAAATTAGGACATATTACAGTGTAGATACCTGAGATATTCCTTGACTGGGGCTGAACTGCAGACAGCCTTGAAGCAGCTTGGCAGGCTAATTCTCTTGCCCACTAAAACAATTAGGCAGCCAATCCTTCAGCCTAGACATGTCATGCATAAATACAGCAGAGACCTGCAAAAAATTAGTTACTTTGGGAACTTGAGGAAGTTTCAACAGACCAACATCTTCCCCATTTGTGAGCATATACATGTTCTGATAGCTTACTAACTCTTTTTCTGGCTCATTGTGTATACTTATGTTTGCTGTGGTTGGCCATGTTTTGTTTTTGTTACTTCTTTTGTTTGTTTTTTGATTCCCTGTGTCTATTTTTTTGCTTTTCCAGTAATCTGTTTTTCTCTTCAATTTGAACACAAGAGACCCCACCTCTCCTCTGCCAAATGCAGTGGTGTCACCATGAGAACAGTAGCCACATCCACTCCTGAGACACCACAAGATGAATGCAGAAATCAGGAATCCAGAAGCCAAGAGACCAGAGGCCACCTCACACCATATCTGGACAGCAACACCGAGGACACAAATTTCAAGAGACCAAATATCATTAACATTTTGGTCAATCCAAAAACAACTACTATAGCAATAAATTAGGACAGAACCCCATAATAGAATCCCAACAAAGGAGGCATGGCTATGGAATAAGAGTGAACAGAACAGAATATTTTCCTCCAAAATAAATATATGCAAATGTTGAACTTAACAGAACTCACCAACAACAACTGAGAAATGTGCAGAAGTACCATAGCCTCAGGTGGTTGCTTGTGCACTTGGTTGAGTGTGATAATGGGGTGTGGGACTGAAACCAAATGCAAAGAATTTAGAGCTCCAGTAGAGCATGACACCATTTCCCCCCTTTATGCTCAGCAATAGTCAAGGTAACACATGGTGCTGGCTGTGACAGAAAGGAACCTGTGACCTTTTAATCCATGACCTCACAAATGTTAGTCTACTGAATTACAGGCAAGGACACACAAAAAAATCAGGGAACATTTGTGACCAAAATAATTCCAGTCTTTCTCCAAAATATAAAGGTAATCTATAGCAGCTGGCAGCAGATAATGATGAGCCCTGCTTCTATGAACACAGCTGCAGCCTATCAGCAAATCCCTGAAGCTTGGTTTCAGACTGAAATCACACAGAGAAACCATATATACACACCAAATGGAGTACAAAACAACAAAGGAAACAACAACAACAAAAACTCATAGTCCCTACCCCCATGGCTCCATCATACAAAATATAAACAAAATGAAGCCCTGAGACCAGAACAATAGCACCACCATCTGGCAAGTAATAACCAGCAGAATAAACAAGAAAACAGAATGAAATGTCAACTTCACAACTCATCCAATCTGTTGAGGTCTTTCCTAACACATGGGAGTACTTAGTTCCATTTCAGATGGCACATTATTTAAAAAAGTTACAGATACCAGATAAGGGCTAGGGCCTAGCCTACTGGGTACAGCTGTACATGTATGTATCCATAAGCAAGAGGTAGGGTGGTCATATACCTCAAAGTAAAAGTGCTTAATAGCACTCCATAATTAGACTTACACCTGAAAAGCCAGGTATCCAAGTAGAACACATTAAAGAAAGTATCATAAATTCACTAACCTATGAGACTTAGACCTAATAATCTTGACACTCCAGTAGAAAGGATTCATAAGGCTGACCTCATAAACCTAATACCAGTTTGATTACAACAAATGATATACAACACTTTAACTGGGAGAAAATCTAAACTTGCCACATAAAGAAAGAACTATAAAAGCTGGGTAATGGCTATTTATTCATCCCCAAGTTGTAGATGATATCCTGATTCTATCCTGACTTCCCTGGGCAAACAACCTTACCAGTGTATCCCTGACCTCAACTCTCCAGAACCCTATCTCACTAGGGAAAAATATAAACAGGTTGTGTGTATATATTGACCTTCTAATGCCTGTATTCAGCATAGAATCGATTTCAGAAGCCAGAACTCTGACATTTGGAACCCCATAAGGAATTTTGGTCCATACTCCCAAAGGGGAAGAAATGTTAGGGGAAGATTACCAGAGGGCTCTGACTTCAAATCCATCAGGACCTGGAGAGAGAAAAATGAAAAAAAGATAAGGGTATTCTGATGTAGTAATAGGTGTAGGTGTGACTTAGAATGGAAGAGAGGGCAGTACCATAGAAAAATAGGTATACATATACATATACATATACATATACATATACATATACATATACATATACATATACATATACATATACATATACATATACATATACGTGTGTGTGTGTGTGTGATCCCATATCCACAACCTTGAGAAACTGCTGTAGTTGTCATTGGAGGTATTTGGGATATAGAACTCTGGTGGTAGGAATGGTGTGGAATTTTCTTATAACTTTGTAGATCAATATTGTCACTAAAAAATTTAAAAACACCCGACAAGCCAGAATCAAATAAAAATAAGGAAAAAATCCAAACATTATTGATATCGTAATCACAGGAGTGAGGAAAGGTTATGACGGAAATGAAATATTATCTGAAATGGGTAAACAACAAAGAGACTCTGAAAGGAAACACATACTATCTTGAGGTAATTAGAAAATAACTGAAATATCTGGGTTAAGATCCCAATTAGCTGAATAAGCTAATACTGTAACTGAGCATGGTAACAAGATAGCTGAACTAATGAATGGAGTTGAGGGAAGTGAGAGCAGAATAACTGAGGCAGAACAGCATTAGCAAGATATAGGATTAATTGGAACCAATTAACAAAGATTAAAGAGGACCAAAAATAGATAAAGAGACACTTAAAACAACAACAGAGACATAATAATATACACATTATTGGCTTGCCAGAAGAAGAAAGATAGTAAGGGGAAGAATTCATATTAGAGGAGACAATAGAAAAAAACTTCCCAGAGACCAGGTGGTAGCTCATCCGGTTAATTGCACATATAGTATTGTGTGTAAGGACCTGGGTTTGAGCCTCTGCTCTGAACCTGCAACAAAGACAGTTAGCAAATTAAGGAGCATTGAAATCATCCTAAGCAACTTCTCAGATTATAATGGAATCAACCTAACACTTAACAACAAACAGAAAATGAGTAAAAAGTTCCCAAATATTGAAACTCAACAGTATACTACTTACAAACTACTGAGTCAAAGAGGAAATTATGGAAGAAATTAAACTATTCCTAGAATCAAACAAAAATGAAGTCACAGGCTATTAAAATACTTGGGACACAGCTAAAGCAATACTAGGAGGGAAATTCAAATCTATAATTTCACATATTAGAAAATAAGAAAAACTCAACTGGGGTGGGTTAGGGGAGGGTTCAGTTCCTGTAACATGATGGCAGAGGATCTAATGGGAGTTATATTTCTATGTGGAAAACTGGGAAATGTTATAAACTATTGTATTTTTTATCAACTGTAAAACATTAGTCCACCAATAAAAAAATAAATTAAAAAAAAAACTCAAGTAAACAACCTGACTTAACGACTTAGAAGAAAAAGGACAAAGAAAGCCTAAAGCTAACGAAGTACTGAAATAATTAAATTTAAGCTAAATAAATAACATAGAAAATAAGAAAACCGTACAAAAGGTTACTGAAGCTAAATGATAGTTCTTTTGAAAGGGTAACCAAAATTAACAAATCTTCAGCCAGACTCATTAAATAATATCAAATAAATAACAGGAGAATAGTCAGATAATTAGGATTGTATGGGAAAGAGGATATATCACCACAGACACCTATATCACAAAAATATCATGTGAAGCTTATATAAACAAATACATGCCACCAAATTAGAGAATCCGAAAGAGACTGAAATAATCCTTGAAGCATATAACCTTCCAGAATTTAACCAATAAGAAGTAGGAAACATGAACAAGCCAGTCACAGCATTCCATCTTCTATGAAGCTATTATCACCCTAATACCAAAAGCAGACAGGGACAAACAAAAAACAAACAAACAAAAAACTATAGACCAGTATTTCTGATGAACATAGATGCTAAAATATTAAAGAAAATTATAGCCAACTGGATACAGCAGTATATTAAAAAAATAATGACCAAGTGAGATTTATCACAGGGATTCAAGACTGCTTCAATTTTCAGAAATCAATCAATGTAATCCATCACATCAATTAAAAAAAAAAGCTACTATCACAATAGATACAATGAAAGCCTTTGACAAAATCCAACAACACCCTTTAATTCTCAAAAAAAAAAGACCCCATCCAAAATTAAGAAGAGGATAGGAAGAGAATATTCACCAAATAAAAGATCCAAAAGTCCAACGAACATATGGAAGAGTGTCCTGTCAGTGAAATGCAAATAAAGACAACAATGAGATAACACTTCACCACTTTAAGAATGTCATACATCATAACTGATGGCAACAATAAATGCTGGAGAGGTTGTGGGAACAAAGGAACACTCCTGCACTGCTAGTGGTATTGCAAATTGGTCCAGCCTCTGTGAAAAGCAGATCTATAAGAAGGCTAGAAATGGGCCTCCCTTAAGACCCACCAATTTCTTTCCTGGGAATATATCCTAAGGAGTCAAAAGACCTATTCAAAAAATATGTGTATAGAGGTGTTCATAGCAGTACAATTTGTAATAGCCAAAACTTGGAGGTCACCTAGCTATCCAACATCAGATGAGTGGCTGAGACAGTTGTGGTATATATACACAATGAAATATTATCATGTGCAAGCCTTTGGCAAGGTTGGCGTTGTAGTAAGTGCTCTGACACAGGAGAAATTTCATTTGAGCCCTGAAATAATTTAACTATGTCTTACTCATCTGTGTAATGTTGCTCTATTTCTCTGGGTCAAGGCTTTTCAACTTTCTGTGACTACTCCAGTACCGGGATACTGGGGATATCTGAAAATTATGCTTGCTTTCTGCTCATTAAATTTTGAGTGGGATTTATATCTGTAAAATAAAAATTATAAAAAATAATAAATAAATTTTCCAAATAATAAAAATGTTGTGCTCAGAAGTTCTAGTCCCGATCTCACACAAGGAAGACCAGCATCACATGCAATAGCAAGAGCCTTTATTAGCAAGCTTAAGCTTGGGCCTCCAACACCCTTCCACACAAGGGGAGAGTCTGCTGCTGACGACCCCGCAACATTGCTGTTCTCGGCTTTTTATAGTACACAGAACAAGAGCGGTTGGTTTCAGTTTAACAGCTTTAAAGGCTGTAATAAGGAAATGTTGGTTTCAATGTAAAAGTCTCTAACAAGTAACAGTTGGTTTCAGTGTGACAGTCTCTAAGAAGTAACAGTTTCTAATCTCTACATTCTAATCTCCACAAAAACTCCTGTCAAAACCTTTATAAAAATGATACCAGTCAACGTCCATGTTCAGCGGGGAAGCAATTACAGAAGCCAGACCTTCCGCCTTCTGCAACCCACAGTGACCCTGGGTCCATACTCCCAGAGGGATAGAGAATGGGAAAGCTATTGAGGAGGGGATGGGATATGGAGATTGGGTGGTGGGAATTGTGTGGAGTTGTACCCCTCCTATCCTATGGTTTTGTTAATGTCTCCTTTTTTTAATTAAATAAAAAATTTTAAAAAATGATACACTCACATGTTAGTGTTTGGAGACATGGGGAAGTAAATGGGGACTGGAAATTGTTCTTCTACTGGTGAAAAGATAAGCTTTTTCCAGTGTCACAAGGTAAAGTGAATTTGAATACATACATTAAAAGATACCAAGAGGTATCTGAAACACTCCAAACTTGAGCTAGTTTTAAAAGTAGCCTTTTTCTTTTTTTTTTCCTGGAGTCCTACACTACTGCAGTGAATGCTCATAGACCATCTATAAGATGAGCTCTTTCTGACTCTTGTGTTGATTTGAGAAAAATCCTTATCAAGCTAATCTTTCTTATTTTCAATGGAGAATAAATGAGGAAGAGACACAATAGAGGTGGCGACTGGTGTCTGGGAAGAAAATGGCACAGCATACCCAGTCATTCAGATAGTAGTAAACTCAGGTTTTGGTACTGAGAAAAGACAGGCAGTGATGACCTCTTTTGTAATAATAGACAGAAGACATGAAGTTTGCTATTGTGCTGCTACTGATGCTCTGAAACATTGTGAAGTCATTGATCTGTCTCTAATGAACCGTGATTCTATTGATTAGGTGTCAAATCACAGGTAGGTATTTGAAATGACAGCCTAAGTAGATGTGATGTTACATTTAAATCTTTCCTTTGTCGGGAGTTGGGCTGTAGCGCAGCGGGTTAAGCGCAGGTGGCGCAAAGCACAAGGACCTGCATAAGGATCCCGGTTGGAACCCCGGCTCCCCACCTGCAGGGGAGTCGCTTCTCAGGCGGTGAAGTAGGTCTGCAGGTGTCTATCTTTCTCTCCTCCTCTCTGTCTTCCCCTCCTCTCTCCATTTCTCTCTGTCCTATCCAACAACGACAACAACAATAATAACTACAACAATAAAACAGCAAGGGCAACAAAAGGGAATAAATAAATAAAATAAATATTTAAAAAAATCTTTCCTTTGTTTACTTTCTAGTTGTCAAAACCTCTTGATATAACATTTACTGTGAAGTGTCTGTACTTATTAGAGTTCAAGTGCCAAGAGCATGTGCTGCATCATAAATAAAAGGTATGTCTACCCCTCACCACAGGGTTTTTACTTTGGTGCCCTACTTACAATTTGGTCAGGTCCTGCTTTTAGTTTCACTTTCAGATCTTCTTACTCAACTTCTGTTGATGAGTGGGTGAGGGGTAGACATGCAGCTTCCTAGGCCAGTGGGGGGTGGGAGTGGGTGGGAGGGATGGGTCACAGTCTTTTGGTGGTGGGAATGGTGTTTATATACACTCCCAGCAAAATGTAGACATATAAATCACTAGTTAATTAATTTGAGAGGGGGAAAATCAATTGTATGTCTCAAAGTTTTTCAAAACACAAACTGAATCTTTTTAATATATAGGCTGTGTATTTGATATGCGGACTTTCTCAAAAGCCTAGACCAAGTAGATCAGAAGCATCCAATAATAGCACAGCTATATACAAGATACTGGGTAATGTACAGCAAACCCTAATAAAAGGACTTTTCAAAGTTAACCCAATTACCAAATAATGTGATGATAACATTAACTATCAATTGTCTTTTTGAACCCTAAGACAGTAGGAACCTCACATCTCCACTATAAAGCCTCTACTTCCCCCAGTCCTGGAAACCTTGGGCCCACTTTGCCGTATGCCTCTCCCAATCCATATCAAATAATATTGCATCCACCGATCACAACCTAACCAACACAACGATTGCCACCTCAACATGCTTCACTTCAGACTGTGTCCAGAGACTTCATGTGTGGAATGACAACCCTTCAGCTTCATTACTCGGGTGAGACCTTTCCTTTCATAGTATACTCTAATTTCATCTCAGGTGGTTCACTTTCTAACAAAGTCCCAAAACCTAGATATATACCAGTTTCTGTGAGAGAAAGCATATGTTCACACGTATCCATAAACTACTGCAAAATATATACCTGAAAGCAGAAGTACACTAGAGTTTGCAGTGAGTACCTCCCTAACACTTCCTCTCCACTATTCCAAGCTTTGGGTCCATGATTTCTCAACAATTTGTTTGGCTTCGTATGTTAACTCTCTTTTCAGTCACCAGGTTCCAGATGCCATCAGGATGATGGCCAGGCTTCCCTGGATTGAAGACCCCACCAATGTGTCCTGGAGCTCCGCTTCCCCAGAAACACACCCTACTAGGGAAAGAGAGAGGCAGACTGGGAGTATGGACCAACCTGTCAACGCCCATGTTCAGCGGGGAAGCAATTACAGAAGCCAGACCTTCTACCTTCTGCAACCCACAATGACCCTGGGTCCATGCTCCCAGAGGGATAGAGAATGGGAAAGCTATCAGGTGAGGGTGTGGGATATGGGGATTGGGTGGTGGGAATTGTGTGGAGTTGTACCCCTCCTACCCTATGGTTTTGTTAATCCGTTCTTAAATAAAAAATAAAGAAATAAAAGGTATGTCTCTTGTCAAATTCTGTTGCTTAAAGTTATTTAATATTTGGTTGATCTGGTTTCTGTGACTATCTCAAAAGAACACAAGGTTGTGCCTTCTTAAACTAGAGAGAGTAGAAACAAATTCTTCATGTACCTCAATCTTATTGGTAGTTGGGATACATACCATCTCTGTCATATTCTTGACTGTACTAGTCTGAGAAAGGATTTCATTAGGCATGCAAACCCAGTAAGTAAAAAACTCTCTAGGGTCTTACAGAAGAAATAGGAATGGGTAGGGAGTCAGGCGGTAGCACAGTGGGTTAAGCGTACATGGTGCAAAGTGCAAGGACCAGCAGAAAGATCCCTGTTCGAGCCCAGGCTCCCCACCTGCAGGGGAGTCGCTTCATAAGCGGTGAAGCAGGTCTGCAGATGTCTATCTTTCTCTCTCCCCCCTCTGTCTTTCCCTCCTCTCTCCATTTATCTCTGTCCTATCCAACAACAATGACAACAACAATAGCAATAATAACTACAACAATAAAAAAACAAGGGCAACAAAAGAGAAAATAAATAAATAAATATTAAAAATTAAAAAAAAAGAAATAGGAATGGGTAAATAATCAGCGGAACTGATCTGACACATTCTCCCTAGGTTATAGTTTCAAACCAGACTTAAAAATGATTTACGGGGCCAGGTAGTGGCGCACCTGGTTAATCACATATCACAGTGTGCAAGGTCACAGGTTCAAGCCACTGGTCACCACCTGCAGGGGGAAAGTTTCACAAATGGTGAAGCAGTGCTGCAGGTGTCTCTCTGTCTCTCTCCCTCACTATCTCCTCCTCCTCTCTCAATTTCTCTCTGTTGCTACCTAATAAATAAATATTTTTAAAGTGACTTACTTTATTGATAAGAAACATTCACTTTCTTTTCTCTTTCTTTAAAGATGTTCTAGGGATTGAAATTGGGACCTCATGTTAAAGATTCCAACACTCAATTCATTGTGTCATCTTCTGGGAGACCCAACTCTAACTTTTTACTGGATACAATATGAAAAGAGTACCACAGTGAGGATGTGATATGGACATTGTTAAGTAGGCTGTCTTTATGTATATGCATTCAGGCATGTATGTGGATACATGTACACAGATGGAGACTCATGCATGAACAATTTCACCACTCCTGGACCACTCTTTTCATTCAAATAAAGGGACATTGAGATAGATGTCCACAACACCAGAACTTTCCCTGTGCCTTTGTGACATTCCTATGTGGTGGGCCAAGCCTTTGCCATGCTCATGACAAGGCACATATCAGGCAAACTAGGTCTCTGGATGAAGATATGTGAATTTTTGAAGAGCAGTCCTTAGTGGACTCCATCAGTCATACTTTTGTCTACTGGTTGTATACTGAGCTATTGCTAGATGTCAAGCATGTTTTTCCGTGCTAGGGTTATAGTAGTAAACTAGAATGACATGCTATATGGCCTCAGTATATAGTTTAGGATAGAGAGAAAGACCATATAAGTCCAATGTAAAATTCTGGGAGTAATTATAGAAAAAAAGAAAGAAAATACAGTGTAGAAACAACATGGGATTTGGATTTTGGTAACTGTAAAGTTGAGTTTAAGTGATCCATTTATTCTTGAACAACATCTTTTTTTTCATACATAGACAAAGAACATAGAAGAAGTGAGCAAGGGTGAGGGAGAAAGAGAAAGTGAAAGAGAACACAGCATCAAAGCTTCTTTCAGTATGGTGGGGACTGGACTCAAACCTGCATTGTTTGTGCACATGGCAAAGGAGTAATACTATCAAAATTAGATATTTTGCTGGTCCTCAAATTGCTTAATTAATCCTTATTTTCCTTTTCTGTCAATATGATTATAGTAGTTGTACAAACCTCAAATGATTGTTGCCAGAATGAAAATTAAATATGCATATAGAGGTCCTGACTCAGTTTCTAGCACGAGTAGGTTCATATATATATATATAATTTTTAATTTCAGGACTTCATTTTATTAAATTAAATGTATACACATATTCAATATATATATATATATATATACACTTGTGCTCACCACTAGTTTTATTTATTTTTTCAGAAAGAAATATAAAGACATAGATAAGAGAGATAGAAAGAGACACCATAGCAACAATTCTCCTTTTAGTAAAGTGGAGGCCAAGCACGAACCTGGGCCATGTGCATGATAAAGCATGTACAAGATTCAACTGGGCTATATCCATTTCTCTACTGATATAGCCTATCTGTCTGTTCATCATGTTCATTTATTTCCTTTACATTCTAAATATATAGGAACTGAAGTTTGCCTGATAATTCTAAAGTCTGTCATCTCTGGATACTCCTTATGAGTGGATGGCAGTTTCTTGCTTCCATGCTAATGCAGCAATATTTTACTTTTGCTCTAAATGTTGTGTAGGTTTTACTGTTGAGAATAAATATTTGTGATCATTTTTTATGGAGTGATGAGGATTTTTCTGGCAGGAAATTAAATAGTTGATCACCCTAATTGGTAGGGTATTTTGTGTTATAACTTATTTTTTAATTTTATTTATAAAAAGGAAACATTTACAAAACCATAGGATAAGAGGGGTACAATGCCACACAATTCCCACCACCAGATCTCCATATCCCCTTCCCTCCCCTGATAGCTTTCTTATTCTTTATCCCTCTGGGAGTATGGACCCAAGGTCATTGTGGGTTGCACAAGGTGGAAGGTCTGGCTTCTGTAACTGCTTCCCTGATGAACATAGACGTTGACAGGTTGATCCATACTCCCAGTCTGCCTCTCTCTTTCCCTAGTAGGGTGGAGCTCTGGGGAAGCAGGGCTCCAGGACATATTGGTGGGGTTGTCTGTTCAGGGAAGTCTGGTCGGCATCATGCTAGCATCTGGAGCCTGGTAGCCGAAAAGAGAGATAACATACAAAGCCAAACATATTGTTGAACAATCATGGACCTAAAGGCTGGAATAGTGCAGATGAAGAATTGGGGGGGGGGACCTCCATTTTGTAGGTAGCTAGTAGGCAAATTTATTTATATTCCAAAGAACCTGTGGCTATGCTAGTAGATTCTTAATGATCATGGGAAGGAAGAGTGGGCTGTGATGGAATCTTCTTCTTCTAGCGTTTGCCCTTCTTCTGTAGCCAGTCAACAGCATCAGGTTGAGCCTGATGTAAAGTTTCAAGACCTCATTTGAATCTGGAGAGGTAGCAGTCATTGACTATGTGGGTCATAGTCTGTCTGTAGCTGCAGGGGCAGTTCAGGTCGTCTCTGGCTCCCCAGCAATGGAACATAGCGGCGCACCGGCCATGGCCTGTTTGATAGCGATTGAGGAGGGCCCAATCATAACGTGCTAAGTCAAAGCCGGGTTGATGCTTGCAGGGGTCTGTGATGAGGTGTTTGTTCTTTACCTCAGCTGACTGCCAGCTCTGTTTCCAAGAGACTGAAACAGAGAAGTTCAGTGTAGGCGTAGGGGACCAGATTGGGTGACGAGACGTCAAGCGTTGGACAGGGTGGGCGAAGATATCCGCGTATATTGGCAGGTCTGGTCGAGCATAGACGTGGGAAATGAACTTAGATGATGCCGCATCCCGACGAACATCTGGCGGGGCGATGTTGCTAAGAACTGGCAGCCATGGAACCGGGGTGGAACGGATGGTTCCAGAAATTATCCTCATGGAGGAATATAATTTGGAATCGACCAAGTGGACATGGGGGCTACGGAACCATACTGGGGCATAGTATTCTGCAGTGGAATAGCATAATGCCAGAGAGGATGATCGTAGTGTGGAAGCGCTCGCGCCCCATGAGGAGCTGGCCAGTCTTGCAATGATGTTATTCCTCGCGCCCGCCTTTGCTGCAGTTTTTATGAGATGTTTGTGAAATGACAGAGTGCGATCGAGAGTAACGCTGAGATAGACTGGCTGGGCTTCATGCCGGATTCTCGTATCGCCAAGCTGAACATTAAGCTCACGTGAGGCCGAGGCATGGTGTAGATGGAAAACAGATGATACCATTTTAGCAGTGCTAGGAATTAGTCACCATTTTTTACAGTAATCAGATATCAGAGACATGTCTTTCGTGAGTGTTTCCTCAAGGATGTCGAACTTGGATGCCTGAGTTGCACAGCAGATGTCATCGGCGTAGATGAACTTCCTTGAAGAAGTTTCTGGGAGGTCATTGATGTAAATATTAAATAGCATAGGAGCCAGAACAGAGCCCTGGGGGAGGCCACTTGAGACAAGTCTCCATCTGCTAGACTTGTCACCCAGATGTACCCGGAATCTTCTGTGATGGAATAAAACATAGTGACAAGTATATAAAGACTTATGAGCCAAGGTAAGACTTCATAGTCAACTATAAAACTGTTGCAGGTATGTAAGTAAAAGTCATGATGTCATGAAAAAAATCATGATAAATATAAATCATGATGTCACTAACACCTATCTTGGTGAGATGTGAAACCATGTATCTGAAACAACAACAGAGTTTTAAATCAAAGTAAAGTAGCTGAAAAATTCATGATGTCCACGACCAAAGTGGTGACAATTGTTTTATGACAAGGAAAGAAGAAATGCTTGTGTTACATAGATGGAATTGTTGGATATGGAGTGGCAGAGATGTTAACTTTAATTTTTCTGATTGTGATAATTGGATAAATGGATAGTGGTTCTCTTTATGGGGAGTCAATTAAATATGAAATATCTGTTGGACATCCAAGTGTATATGAGATATTCAGTAAATATGTAGTCAGACATATTTACTGTGCAAAGTTCAATGGAAAGTTCAGGTCTAGAGATTAGATCTGGAAGTTATCTGCACATACACTGAAATTTTAGTTGTGGTATATTTCATTAAAAGAGAAAGGAGCTGTTCCCTGGGTTTGGCCACAGTGTGCTACACCTTACTTCCTAGTTTCCTTGTATCTGTATGTGAGAGGGACTTCTTTTCCACCTCTACTCAAGATGGGCTTATTTAATTATTAAGAAAAGTGAGTCTGGTCATGCCTGAGTCTTCAAAGTCCTAGGATCAATCCCTCGCACCGTCACATGCCAGAGGAATACCAAAGGAGACCACCTGGGGCCACAACAAGACATGACTAGAATGACTACAGGAACCCACCAAATCACCAGTGAGTGCAAACACACATTTCTGGTGACAGAGAGGAGCCTAGAGAGAGACTAAGTGGCTTGTAACAGTTTATCAGTTGAGACACCACCTCCAGTCTGTTCCACCAACAAGGGGACAGCTGAAGGGAGGAGAGGACTCCCCAGAGACTCACCAAGTGCAACTCTGAGTCTCCACTGCTACTGCCCTCAGAATCTGGAGCAGCAGGGAGGGACACTGTGGGACATAGATCTAACCAGGAAACTCAGGAGAAGATCCATACCTCAGTGGCATAGCTGTGGGGCTGTGAGAGGCTCTTTGCATAACCACTGGACTATCTCTGCCACACCCTGCCTTATCTCTTGGTCAGAGTCAGTGATTAAGCTCAGAAGCCTACTTATAGTTTAGAAGACCTCAGGCTCCCATAGCCTACAGAGAAAAAAAAAGAGGCCTTTAAATCACTGAGCTCCAACTCAGGGATTAAACTACTATTGAAACAACTGTTAACTTCCACCACTGTGAACCCTTTAATTACCTTACTTAGACACATGTCAATCCAGGAAATAGTGATCATTAATTTGAAAAGTACTAAGAGAGTACTAAGAACTCATAACATAATATATAAAATGGGTAAACCAACAAGAAGAAATATTGGAGAATCGAACTAGGACAAGAGTCCAACTAAAAGTCCTCCAGAGGGTGAAGCACAAAATAAAAAGTTCAACATCCAAACATTAGCTAAGGAAATAATCACAGGAGTTAGTAAAGAGTTGGAAAAAATTGTAATCAGAAATACAGGAACAACAAATGAGACTCTGGAAGAAAACACTAACTATCTCAAGGTTATTAGAGAGCTGAAAGCTGAAATAGGTGAGCTAAGAACGCAACTAGCTGAACAAGCTAAAACAGTATCTGAACAGGGAAACAAAATAGATGAACTCCAGAAAACAGTAGAGGGAAGAGAGAATAAAATCAATAAGGCTGAAGACAGAATTAGCAAGATCGAGGACGAATTAGAGACAACTAAAAAAGAAGTAAGAGATCTCAAAAAGAGATTAAGAGATGCCGAAAACAACAACAGAGACCTATGGGATGACTTCAAAAGAAACAATATACTCATTATTGGCTTACCAGAGGAAGAAAGAGAGGGAGAGGAAGAAAGCATTCTTCAGGCCATAATAGCTGAAAACGTCTCTAGTCTAGACAACATCAAAGACATAAAGATTCAAGAAGCCCAGAGGATTCCAAACAGAATTAACCCAGACTTAAAGACACCAAGACACATCATATTTAGAAGGGAAAGGAATAAAGATAAAGAAAGGATCCTGAAGGCTGCAAGAGAAAAACAGAGTCACCTACAGAGGAAATCCCATAAGATTAGCAGCAGACTTTTCCACACAAACACTACAGGCAAGAAGAGAATGGCAAGATATCTATTGAGTGCTCAATGAGAAAGGCTTTCAACCAAGAATACTATATCCTGCTAGACTGTCATTCAGACTATATGGAGGCATCAAAACCTTCTCAGAAAAGCAACAGTTGAAGGAATCAACTATAACCAACCCTGCCCTGAAAGAAGTTCTGAAAGGTCTTCTATAAACAGTCAGACCATCATAAATAGGACGTATATCAGAACACTCTAAAACTCTACTAGAGTGGCTTTAAAATATCTTCAATCTGGAGGGAGGGGAAGATGGCAGACTGAGAAGCTGCTAACAGCGTGTTCTCTGATCACTTCTTCTGGAAACGGTAGGATTTTCTGCCTTTAGCAGGCCTGTCAATAAGGGGTGACACCAAAGAGGTGATTATAATTTAATTTGGGTTAAGAATTAGAGTAAAGGTGACATGGACTAGCGGGGCTCCAGACTTCCCAGTCGGCGCCGGGCAAGGCGAGTGTGCCGGGCATTGTCCTCTGCCCGGGAAGGCGGCTCCTCCGCCAGTTGCAGCGCGCTGCTGGGCGGTGGGCAGAGGACCTGGAGAGAGCACTTTAACTCAGGGGCTTTCCCTTGGGAGTCTCCAGGGACCACCGCGACCCTGAGAGCGGATCCAAAGACTTCTTGAGTATAGCTCTCATTGGATCAAAGGACTTGGAACTAGTTTTCATTTTTGGGAAATCCTTTAAAAAAGTCTGGAGGGGGGGGTTTCCCGGAAGATGGTGGACTGAGAAGCTACTAGCTGCTGAGCTCCGGACACATCTCATGGAAACAATAGGATTTTCTGCCTTTAGCAGGCCAGCCAATAAGGGGCCATAGTGGTGACACCAAGGAGGTGACTATAACTTAATTTGGGTTAAGAATTAGAGTAGGGGAAAAAATTCTTTTTTCTTCCTTTTAATATTCAAGCATACATCCTTCCCGCCCCCCCCCCCCAAGCAGTCCCTGGGGACCAGCTCCTAGCAGGATACCCCATACCACCAAACAGGGTGTTTTTTTTTTTTTTTTTGAATTCACTGATACACATTTGGGAAGTTCCTTGCACTGCTCTTTAATTACAACTCTTTTTCTTATCTTCTCCCTTTTCTCTCTCTTGTCTCTCTCTCTCTCTCTTTTTTTTTAATCTTGTCATACACTTCTTTCTTCTTTGCCTTTCTGAATTTGTGAATTACTTTGGGGAAGAAATCTGACTCAGAGTGGACTCTCTATGTGTGTATCTCTGCTCTAGTTCCTTTTCCCCTCTTGTTACCCCTAGAATATACAGTGGATAGTAGATTTGCATAACTGCCTATTCTTGCTATCCTCTCTTTCTCTTCTCTTTCTTCACTGGGATTTGGTTACTATTTTTTCACGGACTGGAGAAATTGTTTGGCTAACTGGTAACGATTAAACTACTTCAATACTTACTTCAGTTGCTACTGTAATTCCGGAGGTTGGTGAGTGCAATTGTCATAAAGGTATTTAGTACAGTGTTACTTGTACTCAAGACACAACAACTGAGGAACAACAGAGCATAAAAAAAGAGAAACACATAAATAAAAATAAAAAATAAAAATAAAAAATGGGTAGATTAAAAACAAATAAAACTGCTACTGTATGTAGCAATTCAGTTTTCCCAACATCATTTATTTAAAAAACTCTCTTTTAGAGCTTATGTTCACACGTATCCATAAACTACTGCAAAATATATACCTGAAAGTAGAAGTACACTAGAGTTTGCAGTGAGTACTTCCCTAACACTTCCTCTCCACTATTCCAAGCTTGGGATCCATGATTGCTCAACAATTTGTTTGGCTTCATATGTTAACTCTTTTTTCGACCACCAGGTTCCAGATGCCATCAGGATGCTGGCCAGGCTTCCCTGGATTGAAGACCCCACCAATGTGTCCTGGAGCTCAGCTTCCCCAGAGACACACCTTACTAGGGAAAGAGAGAGGCAGACTGGTAGTATGGACCGACCAGTCAATGCCCATGTTCAGCGGGGAAGCAATTACAGAAGCCAGACCTTCTACCTTCTGCAACCCTCAATGACCCTGGGTCCATGCTCCCAGAGGGATAGAGAATGGGAAAGCTATCATGGGAGGGGGTGGGTTATGGGGATTGTGTGGTGGGAATTGTATGGAGTTGTACCCCTCTTACCTTATGTTTTTGTTCATTAATCCTTTTTTAAATAAAAAATTAAAAAAATATATCTTCAATCTTAGATATCAATAAATGTCAATGGCTTGAATTCACCTATTAAAAGACACAGAGTAGGAAGATGGATCAGAAAATACAAACCAACAATATGTTGTCTACAGGAAACCCACCTAACTCAACAAGACAAACACAAACTTAAAGTGAAAGGATGGAAAACTATCATACAAGCCAATGGCACACAAAAAAGGGCAGGAACAACTATTCTCATATCTCACACAATAGACTTTAAAATAGATAAGATTAAAAAAGGTAGGAATGGACACTACTTAGTGCTTAGAGGATCAGTTAATCAAGAGGACTTAACAATTATTAACATCTATGCACCCAATCAGAAGCCATCTAAATACATCAAACTTCTACTAAAAGAGATACAGCAATATATTAACAGCAACACAGTCATAGTAGGGGACTTCAACATCCCACTCTCTCAACTTGACAGATCATCTAGGCAGAAAATCAATAAAGACATAAGGGAGCTAAATGAAGAGATAGATAAACTAGAACTATTGGACATTTTCAGAGTCATTTATCCCGAGAAACTGGAACACACATTTTACTCAAATCCACAAGGGTCATTCTCAAGAATAGACATGAGTTAGGCCACAAAGACAGAATCAGCAAATTCAAGAGCATTGAAATCATCCCAAGCATCTTCTCAGACCACAGTGGAATTAAACTAACACTTAACAATCAACAAAAGATTAGTAACAGTCACAAAATGTGGAAGCTCAACAGTACGCTTCTTAACAACCTCTGGGTCAAAGAGGAAATCAAGGAAGAAATCAAAATGTTTCAAGACTTCAATGAAAATGAAGACACAAGCTATCAAAATATTTGGGACACAGCTAAGGCAGTACTGAGAGGGAAGTTCATAGCTATACAAGCACACATTAGGACAAGAAAAAGAACAAATAAACAGCCTGATTGCACATCTTAAAGACCTAGAAGAAGAAGAACAAAGGAACCCTAAAGCAACCAGAAGGACAGAAGTCACTAAAGTTAGGGCAGAAATAAATAACATTGAGAATAAGAAAACCATAAAAAGATCAACGAAAGTAAATGTTGGTTCTTCAAAAGAATGAACAAAATTGACAAACCTTTATCCAGACTAACAAAACAAAAAAGTGAGAAGACCCAAATAAATCGGATAGTAAATTAAAGAAGAGATATCACAACAGACACCACAGAAATTCAACATATCATGAAAGGCTTCTATGAACAACTATATGCCACCAAGCTAGAGAACCTGGAAGAAATGGACGATTTCCTAGATACCTACCAACTTCCAAAACTAAGTAAAGAGGAAGTGGATAGCATGAACAGGCCCATCACAGCTAATGAAATTGAAACAGTTATCAAAAATCTCCCAAAAACTTAAAGTCCTGGACCAGATGGTTTTACGAATGAATTCTACAAAACCTTAAAAGAAGAACTAATACCTCTACTTTTAAAAGTCTTCCAGAAGATTTAAGATGCTGGAATACTCCCTGCCAGCTTCTATGAAGCCAACATCACTTTGATACCAAAAGCAGACAGGGACACAACCAAAAAAGAAAACTACAGACCAATATCTCTGATGAACATAGATGCAAAAATATTGAACAAAATTCTAGCCAACCGGATACAGCAGTATATCAAAAAGATTGTTCATCTTGACCAAGTGGGGTTTATCCCAGGCATGCAAGGTTGGTTTAATATACGTAAATCAATCAATATGATCCACCACATCAACAAAAGCAAGACCAAAAACCACATGGTCATATCAATAGATGCAGAGAAAGCCTTTGACAAAATACAGCATCCCTTTATGATCAGAACACTACAAAAAATGGGAATAGATGGAAAATTCCTGAAGATGGTGGAGTCTCTATATAGCAAACCTACAGCCAACATCATACTCAATGGTGAAAAACTGGAAGCATTTCCACTCAGATCAGGTACTAGACAAGAATGCCCACTATCACCATTACTGTTCAACATTGTATTGGAAGTTCTTGCCATAGCAATCAGGCAGGAGCAAGGAGTTAAAGGGATACAGATTGGAAGAGAAGAAGTCAAACTCTCCTTATTTGCAGATAACATGATAGTATACACAGAAAAACCTAAGGAATCCAGCAAGAAGATTTTGGAAATCATCAGGCAATACAGTAAGGTGTCAGGCTATAAAATTAACATTCAAAAGTTAGTTGCATTCCTCTATGCAAACACTAAGTTAGAAGAAATTGAAATCCAGGAATCAATTCCTTTTATTATGGCAACAAAAACAATAAAATATCTAGGAGTAAACCTAACCAAAGAAGTGAAAGACTTGTATACTGAAAATTATGAGTCACTACTCAAGGAAATTGAAAAAGACACAAAGAAGTGGAAAGATATTCCATGTTCATGGGTTGGTAGAATTAACATCATCAAAATGAATATACTACCCAGAGTCATCAACAAATTTAGTGCTATCCCCATCAAGATCTCAAGCGCATTTTTTAGGAGAATATAACATGTTGGTATCTTCTAATTCTGCTTTTAAAAACCCCTTCTGTTTCATTTGGTTTAAATCCCCCCTGCTTAACACTGCATTCTATTTGTATAACCACTGTATTCTATTTACATAACCAGTGCCGTCTACTTACATAAATCACTTTTACATTTACATAAAGCACCACCTTCCCTCCAGGGCATTGGTGGTTTAGTGGTAGAATTCTCACCTGCTCCACCCCCTCTCCTTGTCACACCCTGATCCTCTCCTTGTCACACCCTGATTTTCACCAGTCACTTTTCTCTCCACCCTCTCTGCGTCACATCCTGTTCACACCCTACTTTGGAAGTATATATAAATACAACATTGTTCGTTTTAGTTGTTGTTAATTTAGTCTAGCTTGGTATAGATTGCGCTGCATCCTGCATGAATAAAGAGATACTGTGTACAGCTCAACCATGAGTCCCTGGTCGTCTGTCTCCCGTCAGTGAAGCTCAGCCCGACATATGGCGCCCGAACAAGGGACTGACATAAGCCCTGAAACATGGACCAGCATCAACATGGGACCTAATGCACCCATCACCCAGATAAGTAAACTTGGCTACCCATCCACCATGGGTTGCCTTTCTACTTATGAAGAGGTTTGCCAAAGCCTCTACTGTTTCATTATGAGTCAGTTTCTCTGTCTCTGGAACATTTTACTCTGGGCCACACTTTGGTTCCCTGACCGGGAACTTTGGTTTCTTATGACTGGGATCATAGAGCTTGGGAGATGCATGGAGATTTCTCCTTGGACTTTCTGGATTCCCTCTCTCATGTTTCCCGAGGAAAAGGACTACATTTTGCTCCAGGCCACAAGTTGGTTCTTTATGACCGTGATCATAGACCTTGGGATATGCACAGAGATTTCCACTGGGACTTTCTAGACTTCATCTCGCATGTTTCCCATGGAGAAGGACTACTCTAATTTGAGGAGCATTCTTCAGTATCGTGGCAGTCCCCAAGAATGGAGAAACGTGGTTAGTTCTACTCTCCTGATTGGATTCTGTCTTCAATGGGAAGACACTTTTAAAAATGGGTGCCTGAAACAATCCAGCAGGAACAGTCAGAAGCACCCTAAATGGAATCTTGAGGAGTTTTTTGGACTAGGACGCCCTCTGGGGACTCTTGATGCTATATGGTGAGATCTGTTTTGTAAGAGAGTGATTTGAATGACTGAATTTTTGTTTGACATTGACTTAAAAAAATGCTAAATGCAGCCATGATTTCTAGAGACATCCAGAAATAATCCAAAAAATTGTTTTTTCCTCCTTTGATTTCTTTTTTTTATGTCTTGGCATAAATCTGAAATGTTTAATCTTGAAAAGGTATGAGTTATGGGTGGGGCAGATAGTGCAATGATTATGTTAATTATTCTCATGCCTGAGGCTTCTACCGTGATTCTTCTTTTTACCTTTCCACATTTTATTGAGTTTAAACTGTTTCAACAACTTTGAAATCATACTAGAAAGGACTTCCAATTATAATGGAGTTATCATTTATAGTAAACTTCTAATCTGCTACAAGTTTTGTTTGACAAGTAAGTAAATTTCAGCTGTCAAGTCTTCACATGAAAAAGCATCTACTCAAATGGAATTACTGGAAATCCATTTAGATCCTGTTCTCTGACATCGCCTACAAGATAGAATGACTACAACACACCCCCGGAAACCAATGATGTGACCTGGCACTACCTGAAAAAACAGATTCACAGACTCCAAAGATCACTCTCTACAGAAAAGCAGAATTCTGGTGGCTGACATTCCCCATCGAGACAGACATGCAGTGTTTCATCCCTTGACATTTTATTCTGTGGTCAGCTACTTTGGACTGAAACCTCCATGGGACTTACTGATACACGCTGCTGTGTTTCTCAAAGACTAACTTCAGCCAATTGCCTTGAGACTTTGTAGACCATGTACACTCGCCTGCAGGCTCTGCCCCCAGAGGCAGAAAACTCCTCCTCCTTATTAGGTTATGCCCACAGAGGTTGGAAATGCCCTTTGAGGCAAGAGATGCCCCCAGAGGCATGAAGCGCTCCCAGAGGCAAGAAATGCCTTTTTGCCTGCTAGACATTGCCCTTTGAGGCAAGAAACGTTCCCCTTGGCATCACACTGGTTATTGCTGCTCGCCTATTTTTTTTTCCATGTCTTATGCCAGTTCTTTTGAAAACGCCTATACAATATAAGTTTCTGTTCACCCCACAATTCTAATACTATGGCCATTAGTTAAAAAGAAAGGGGGAATTGTTGGTATCTTCTAATTCTGCTTTTAAAAACCCCTTCTGTTTCATTTGGTTTAAATCCCCCCTGCTTAACACTGCATTCTATTTATATAACCACTGTATTCTATTTACATAACCAGTGCCGTCTACTTACATAAATCACTTTTACATTTACATAAAGCACCACCTTCCCTCCAGGGCATTGGTGGTTTAGTGGTAGAATTCTCACCTGCTCCACCCCCTCTCCTTGTCACACCCTGATCCTCTCCTTGTCACACCCTTATTTTCACCAGTCATTTTTCTCTCCACCCTCTCTGCATCACATCCTGTTCACACCCTACTTGGGAAGTATATATAAAGACAACGTTTGTTTTAGTTAGTTGTTAGTTTAGCTTAGCTTGGTATAGATTGTGCTGCGTCCTGCATGAATAAAGAGATACTGCATACAACCCTGCCATGAGTCCCGGGTCGTCTGTTACCAGCCCGTGAAGCCAGCCCGGTGAAAACAACAAGAACAAACTCTACAAATGTTTATCTGGAACCAGAAAAGACCTAAAATTTCCAAAACAATCTTGAGAAAAAATAACAGAATTGGAGGCATCACACTCCCAGATCTCAAATTGTATTATAGGGCCATTGTCATCAAAACTGCTTGGTAATGGAACATGAATAGACATACTGACCAGTGGAATAGAATTGAGAGCCCAGAAATGAGGCCCCACACCTATGGACATCTAATCTTTGACAAAGGGGCTCAGACTATTAAATGGGGAAAGCAGAGTCTCTTCAACAAATGATGTTGGAAAAATGGGTTGAAACATGCAGAAGAATGAAACTGAACCACTGTATTTCACCAAATACAAAAGTAAATTCCAAGTGGATCATGGACTTGGATGTTAGACCACAAACTATCAGATATTTAGAAGAAAATATTGGCAGAACTCTTTTCCACATAAATTTCAAATACATCTTCAATGAAATGAATCCAATTACAAAGAAGACTAAGGCAAGTATAAACCTATGGGACTACATCAAATTAAAAAGCTTCTTCACAGCTAAAGAAACCACTACCCAAACCAAGAGACCCCTCACAGAATGGGAGAAGATATTTACATGCCATACATCAGACAAGAATTTAACAACCAACATATATTAAGAGCTTGCAAAACTCAACAACAAGATAACAAATAACCCCATCCAAAAATGGGGGGAGGACATAGACAGAATATTCACCACAGAAGAGATCCAAAATGCTGAGAAACACATGAGAAAATGCTCCAAATCTCTGTTTGTCAGAGAAATGAAGATAAAGACAACAATGAGATACTACTTCACTCCTGTGAGAATGTCATACATCAGAAAAAGTAGCAGCAGCAAATGCTGGAGAGGTTGTGGGGTCAAAGGAACCCTCCTACACTGCTGGTGGGAATGTAAATTGGTCCAACCTCTGTGGAGAACAGTCTGGAGAACTCTCAGAAGGCTAGAAATGGACCTACCCTCTGACCCTGCAATTCCTCTCCTGGGGATATATCCTAAGGAACCCAACATATCCATCCAAAAAGATCTGTGTACACATATGTTCTTGGCAGCACAATTTGTAATAGCCAAAACCTGGAAGCAACCCAGGTGTCCAACAACAGAAGAGTGGCTGAGCAAGTTGTGGTCTATATACACAATGGAATACTACTCAGCTGTAAAAAAATGGTTACTTCACCGTTTTCAGCCGATCTTGGATGGACCTTGAAAAATAATGTTGAGTGAAATAAGTCAGAAACGGAAGGATGAATATAGGATGATCTCACTCTCAGGCAGAAGTTGAAAAACAAGATCAGAAAAGAAAACAGAAGTAGAACCTGAAATGGAATTGGCATATCTCACCAAAGTAAAAGACTCTGGGGTGGGTGTGGGTGGGTGGGGAAAATACAGGTCCAAGAAGGATTCAGAGGACCCAGTGGGGGTTGTATTGTTATATGGGAATCTGGGGAATGTTATGCATGTAAAGACTATTGTACTTACTTTTGAATGTAAAACATTAATTCCCCAATAAAAAAATAGTACTATGAAAAAAGAAGAGAGAGAAGGGAAAAGGGTCAAAGACAGATTCCTGAAACCCAATTTGATAGACTCTTCTTTGTATGTTCAATACTCTCCTCACTCTTTCAGATAACTATTTATGAGATTCCTTATGCCTTTTGTACAACTTACCTATGTGTAACTGAGTTAGCAGTCTCCTGCAAAATGAACAGGTACAGTCTCCTGCAAAATGAACAGGTAGATGACATTTCAATTACGTCTGTATTTTTTAAGTAGAAGAGAACATACAGGCATAGGGGGTCTATCATGAAATTGTGAAGGTCACTCAACCAGCAAGGAACTAGGGATATCTTGTTCACTGCCCAAGTCAATTCCTTCTTAATTGTTTGTGCAATAAAAATGTCTGATCCTTTGTGTCTGGATAAGGCATTGTGAATCACCCATCCCTTGATCACCACATTTATAATGACTTGGGCAGTTATTTGGGGTTATTCATGTTGTGAAGGGAGGGCAAAAGTTAGGATTTGGAAGAGCTCTATTATTGAACATGAATTGTCACTATAGGCAGAGGAAACAAAAAGAAATCTGTGGGAGATGGTAACACTATGCAGGAAGCAAAGGCAGAAGAGTAGAAAAGAGGAGAACTAAAAGAAGTGGAAGTATCATTGGAATAAAAAGAGACTGAGGAAAATACTGTTCAAATAACCCAGCAGGAAATGAAAATTCTGGGAGGTAAAAGAAACAGTAACAGAAAAAAAATAGAAGAGAATGTGAGTACAGTGTACTTGGCAAGAGGCTTATTTATTTCTCTAGTTTATTCAGAGTTTGTTAATGAAAGCCCACCAGCAGGAGGTATGCAATCTATTTAGGAATGACAAGGGCCACACTAATCTAGGATTTACCTATGCTTGCCTAAGGTGAAAGCCCCTGCTACCAAATTATTTCAAATGAATGTACTGGCTCAAGCAGAGATCTGTCTGGCTGGGCTGAGTTTTTGAGTTAATACTTTAGCGCATGACAGTTGAAATAAATCCCAGAACTAGATTTCCATGCTGTCTAATACAGATTCAGGCAAAAGTCTGGGAAGAAAACTCTAGCCTCTGTTTATTTATTTACAGAAGTATGTAAAATTTCAAGCAGTTTCATTTCAACTTGAGTTTGGGTGCCCTTATCTGCTGGCTGATTTCAGAGGGGAACTTTAACCTATAGAATTATCCTGTATAGAATTCATGCTTCAGTACTTTTTTCTTCATTATCAATGAATCAAGATATCTCAACTCCCAGAAAAAGGAGGTTAAATAGTGGTTGATGTGAAAATTTGTTTGCTTGGTTTCTGTCCTAATCTCAGTGCTGGGAGTAGATGCCTGCTTGGCAGCTTTAAAGCTCTGAACCACCATGTCAGAAGAACCATACTCAACGAATATCCAACCCACAGCCTCTTCACAGACTCTGCTTGGCAGTCTTCTTATGGCCTTTAAAACAGAACCCTGGGGCTGGGTGTTAGTGCTGGTTAAATGCACATGGCACAAAGCACAATAACCAGCATAAGAATCCCAGTTGGAGCTCCTGGCTCCCCACCTGCAAGGGGCTTTCTTCACAAGTGGTGAAGCAGATCTGCAGGTGTCTTTCTCTCTTCCTTTCTGTCTTCACCTTTTCTCTGGATTTCTCTGTCCTATTCAACAACAACAACAGCTATAACAACAATAACAATAACAACCACAACAAGGGCAATAGAATGGGAAAAAATCCAGGAGCAGTGGATTCACAGTGCAGGCATAGAGCCCCAGCAATAACCCTGGAGGCAAAAACAAAAACAAACAAAGAAAACAGAATAGAACTCACTAGATTTCATCTGTTTCTACGAACAAGTCTGAGAGTCTCACCTTAATCACCCAACTATCCTGCTATAGTTAATTCGATTAAGATTGAAATAGTACAGAGTTGTCTATTTTTGGCCTATGCTAAATAATTATAAAAAATTCTATATTTCAGTCTTATGTGAAGGAAAAAGAAACCTTATTTTGTAGTATTGCACTGTATGAAAAAAGGGAGTAGGGTCTGGGGAAGAGGCAGCAGGAATCATGTTCTGCCATGAAGGTGGCAAAAAGAAGCTCCTGAAGCAGGGCCAAGAAGCAGGCCCAAGAAGCAGGCCAAGGTAATGAATTAAGAAAACAAGACATTTAAGCAGAAGCAGAAAGAGGAACAGAAGAAACTTGAGGAACTAAAAGTGAAAGCCATGGGGAAGGGTCTCTGGCCACTGGAAGAATTAAGAATTCTGGCAAAAAGTCAGCAGTTTCGTTTGCCTTAGGCAATGGTGGTCTTGACTCCCATCTCTGTTTTTAAGCATCTGGATTCTGTCATAACATCAACTGTCACCAATAATTAGAATGAAATTTCTTGGACTACTCTGTAAATTTAAGAAATAACTTTTGCAAAGAAAAAATAGTTCAGGGACTGGGTGGTGGTACACCTGGTTGAACACATGTGTTACAATGTGCAAGGACTCAGGTTTAAGCACCTAGTCCCCACCTGCAGGGAGAAAGCTTTACAAATGGTGAGGCTGTACTGCATACTCTTTCCCCTTCTCTATCTCCCTCTACCCTCTCCATTTCTGGCTGTCTTTATCCAATAAGTAAAGATAATAAAATAATTAAGAAATAGTACAGTTCTTCTCACTCAGGCACTCAGTTTATCCTGAAGTCAGGATAAACTCTGTCCAAAATCCTGCCAAGGTGTTCTCTTACATCTTTGTTCTATAAAATACTTTGTACCACCTGGAATTAAACAAATTCATTTGATATGGCAAGATAAAGGGAGGGAGGAAGGAAGGAAGGAAGGAAGGAAGGAAGGCAGAATGTGTTTTCTTCCCTGAAAGCATTTTCATTCTCTTCTCTTACAGGATTCCTTTTCTAATACTGGGGTCGTAGCAAAGATGAAATTCTGAATGACAGATTCTACCAATTTTCATGAATTTTCTCATTCCCACTATTCTATCAGTGGAGGTTTGTAGAAATACTCTGGGCTCTGCTTAGTGTTAAACAAGTGAGAGATTTATTCATAAAAGCAATATCAAAGTGATCAAGTGATAAGGCCTAAGAGAGATGACAGGGACCAATGTTCTGTAGGCTAGCTATACACGAAACCAAAAGCCCAGAGATCAGGAGGTACTCCAGTCAGTGAACACTGTGAAGGAGATGATCCTAAGAGACTAAGCTGCTGCAGCTTCCTGTTTATATAGTTCCTTGTACCCACAATCCCTTATGCGATTGCGCAGGTCATAGTATCTGTTGTTAGGCTCGATGTCAGCTGTGTGCCGTGCCAACCTTCCTGTTGCTCACAGGTAGGTATACTGTGTCACAGCAGAGGTTGGCACTCTCCTCCCAGTAAGGAGATGGGTTTGCAGAATTGTTTCCTGAGGTTGTGTTTTGTCATCAGTGGGTAAGGGCCTTAGTGGGTAGTGGCTTCATGGATAGAAAGAATCACTCAACTGGTGAGCCACGGATTCTGGACCTCATTCTTTCTTCATTCTTTAATAGTGCTTCCACTGTTAACATAACACGCAGTTTCTATATCATGTGCCTCATTCCTGACCTGATTAACACATGATAGCCATGTGCACTGAAAGGTTATGAATCAAGTGTCAGGTGGTGGTGCACCCGGTTGAGCACATACATTACATAATGCCAGCTGAGCCCCAGTGATAACCCTAGTTGCAGGAAAAAAAAGGTTATGATTTTTCCTATATGTAATTCAAAAGTGAAAATATACTAAATTGCAGAATAAGTGTAGAATGATCAGCAATTCTTTTGACTTTGACATAGTGGCTTTGTTGCTTTCTGAATAGCAAATGCATTATTATTTCCTAGTAACTGTATGTAAACTTGCAATGGCTTTAGTGAGACCCCAAATGAATTAGGGGACAGAGGCTACTAATACACTTGTACTTTAAATACAGACATCCAAAATATTTCCCAACTTAGTTTAGAGATTTCTCCAAATAAATATTTCTTTGAAGAGGACTAATAATTAGTGATAGACTAATTCTAGGAGACTGTGTCATCACTCAAACTGGCTGTGGTTCTCTTCTAGAAAGTACCAAAAGAATATCAATTGAATAGATTAGTCCAAATTGTCTGGGCTACCTGGTTCTTTCTTTAGAAAAAATGAATCTAGTTAATCAAAGAAAAGTATCATTCTAGCATCTATATGGATCTTTAAATTCACATCTTTCCTTGGAAGTGGCTTGACATTCAGTTTTTTTAAGGGAACTTCTATCAGAATTTTTACAAGTTTGTCCTATTTTCATATACAAAATCCCCCTTTTACATTGATTAAAACTGTTACTGAGTTATACATAGTTTAATCTGAAAGAGAAGATGGAATTTCTTAGTCAACTCCTGTAATGTGGCAGAACAATTCATCATTAAGTACAAGGTGGCCCAAAGGAAACTACTCAGGGATTAGCCCAGAAGGTTATTCCTTGATTTATTCCCTGTGTTGCTTTATTCTACATTTTAGTGAGGGCAAAAGTATTTGTTGCCTGGGTATACTTTTTCTTCATTAAATACGTGTATCACTAGTAGTCAACTTTGTTGAACTAGGTAGAGAAATATAAAGCCTTTAGCAAAAGATGCTAAGGCTAAGAATTCTCTGTTTATTTTATTTAACCTTGATGGTCATTGCTAGTTAGTCCTAATAATGACAAATGCATTGGCATACTTCCATATACATATTCCGAGAAATTGAGCCAGACTCATCAGACTGTGTATTCAGTTGCTATACAAACTTTTATATACAGAGTGGTACTTGAAATAGGCAGGGATTTATCTCCTTACCCTACTTTTGGATTTACATATATGCTGTGTGTACCAAAGGGGAGAGTGTTTGGAAGAGTTATGAATCTGGGAAAAAATCAAAATTTGTTTCACTGATTGTGACTTAAGTGACTACACATTTTATTTTTTAAGTGATTACCTCTGAAGCATCCATTATTCATATTAAATATTGTGATATATATGTCAGGTTACTTCAGAGAAACCTAATCTTTTTTTTAGCATGTAATTGCTTGCTTGCTATTGAAATAGTTCAGTATTGTCTGCCTGCTCAATGCTGCAAAGAAAAAATAAATTATCTGTATTTCAGTCCTATATGTGAAGGAAATTTTTTCATTTTGCAGTATTACCCAATATTTAGGACAGGAAAATTTTGTTACCAGACTCAGAATTTTCAATATTTTTATTTTAAATTTATTTATTATTGGATAGAAACAGAGAGAAATTAAAAGGGGAAGAATAAAGGCAGAGAGACATTTGCAGCCCTGCTTCACTACTTGTAGGTAGGGACCAGGGGCTTGAATACTGTAATATGTACCTCCACCTGGCCCTGTCTTTTGAAGTGTCTGTGAGAGGATAGACAAGACAGCTGAACAACTGGGAGAAGATATTTGCACACCATACATCTGAAAAAATGGCTTAATTTGAAAATATTTAAAGAACTCATACAACTCAACTAAAAGGAAAAGAAAACAACCCAATAAAAAGTGGACAGAAAATATCAATACACAGTTCTTTACAGAAGAGACACACATGGCCCACACACATATTCTGAAATGTGCCATTTCACTCATCGTTAGAGAAATACAAATTAAAACCACACTGAGATTCTACCTCACAAATGTGAGAATGGCCTTTATCAGCAAAGTAGAAAATTATGTGTTAGAGATGATGTGGAGAAAGAGGAACTCTTATTACATTGCTGGTGGGAGTGCAAACTGGTATAGACATTATGATGAACAGTATGGAAAATCCTTGAACAAGTACAAATGGAAATACCTTATGATTCAGCAATACCACTGCTAGACATTTATTTTAAAAAAGACATACAAGCACTAATTTGAAGGAACATACACACCCCATGTTCATAGCTGCATTATTCATAATAGTCAAAATATGGAGGCAACATAAATGTCCTTTGACTGGATCAAGAAGTTTTGGAACATATGCTCCATTGAGTACTACTCAGCAATAAAAAAAGTGATATGTCCTTTGGGACAAAATGATGGAACTGTAGATGATTATGCTTAATGAAGTAAAGAAGTGAAGGACAACTACAGGATGTTTTCACTCATATGTGGAATATAGAGAATTCAAACACATGAACTTGAAAAAAAGTGAACCCCTATCTAAGACCTTGGGTGAACTATGTTGGTTAACTTTGGGTGTGGAAGTAGGGACACAAAACTTTAATGATGGGATTTGCATAGAACTATATCACTATTATCTTCTAATTATGTAAATCACTAATGAAAAGGGAAAAATGATTGTGAGTACTTGTGTATCCCAGAAAATGAATTTAAACTGAGTTAGTGCTACAGTAGAGACCTTTCCTGCTTCAGGCAAAAGACATATAGATGGAGAAGCAATCCCTGGCTTAATGGCACTTAGAGCACAGCTGTTTATGCCCTCCTACCCCAAAACTTGGATTTTAAGTACTGGGCTCAGAGATTATCCTGTGACTTCTGTCCAATAACTTGGTAGTCTTAACCTGAAATCAACAAACCCTTAACATCTCTATCTGAGTGAGCCTCATAGTCTCTGTGGGAAAGATGGCATCCATATAGGACAAGAAATTTCTGAAATTTCTGGGAGTTGGAGCCTTATCCCAGTTGGCTTCCTCTTGCAGTGTATATGGTTTTTCTTCTGGTTAACAATGGGATTTGGGCAGCAAGATGGCCTTCTTTTGAAACAAGGGGGTTGCCCAAGGACTTCCCTAACATTTTCACGAAGCGTTCTGTCCCTGGCATCCAGGTAGCTTTTTAAAAATCCTCTGGGTGGATAGTAACATTTGAAATCTGATACTTGGATTTGTACTTAAGATGGAGATTGAGAGAAATTGAGAGGGAAAGGAAAGATACAGAGAAAGATAGTGATACTTTCAGCACTGCTTCACTGCTCATGAAACTCCTCCACTCCAGGTGGGGACTGGGGACTGGGGGCTTGAAACTGGGTCCTCCTTGTACTTTGTATTATGCACACTCAACTGAGTGTGCTACTACCTGGTCCTTTATTTATTTATTTGTGTCATCACCAGGGTTTGGCCTGGATGGCTTTTTCAGATAGAGACATAGAGAGGGGGAAATATAGCAAACCACCAAATCAGCCTGTGAGGTGGGAGCCAAGCTCAAACCTAGGGTGCACATTTTCAGTTTTTTCTTTCTTCTTTTCTTTTTTTTATTTATTCATGAGAAAGGTAGGAGAAGAGAAAGAAAGAACAGACATCACTCTAGTACATATGCTGCTGGGATTAAACTCCGGATCTCATGGTCTAGAATCCAGTGCTTTATCCATTGCACCACCTCCCTAACTACAGGTTTTTTTGTTTGTTTGTTTGTGTGTTTTTTGTTTTTTTCCCAAAGCACAGGGCACTACTCAGCTCCGGCTTATGGCCATGCAGAGGATTGAACATGGGACTTCCTCTATTTGCATAACCACTATGCTAACTCCCCCACCTTTTAATTTTTTTTAAAGACTCTCCATATTGTCTTCCATAGAGGCACCATTTGTGAAGATTATCCCCTACAGGTGGGAACCGGGAGTTTGAACATGGGTCCTTGTGCATTGTAACTGTGTGCTCAACCAGGTGTGCCACCACCCAGCCCCTTGCTGGGGATTTTTATACCAATGATCATCAAAGACATTTGTCCATAGCTTGCTTGCTTTTTTTCTTTTTCCTTCCTTCCTTCCTTCCTTCCTTCCTTCCTTCCTTCCTTCCTTCCTTCTTTCCTCCCTCCCTTCTCTCTTTCATTCCCTCCTTCCTTCATCCCTCCCTCCCTTCCTTCCTTCCTTCTTCCTCCCTCCCTTCTTTTCTTCCTTCCTTCCTTTCTTTCTTTCTTTCTTTCTTTCTTTCTCTCTCTGATTTCTTTATTTCTTGTATATGTAATGTCATGTAATACCCTTTTCCTGTTTTGGAGATCAAATTGATAGTGGTCTGATAGAATATGTTCATGAGTGTCCTTATCCCACTTGCTTAATTTTTTAAATTTTTTTTTAAGCTTGAACAGGGTAGGTTTTCGTTCTGATCTCACTCATGGAAAAATGTTGAGAAAGGGGAAATCTGAACTGTGTTTGGTTTATTTTACCAAAGTAAAGCACTTAGGGGGTGGTGTCCTGTTTCATGTTAGTGGAGGAAGACCTAGATTGGGGTTGAAAATTTGTTTTTGTTTTCAGAAAATTGAGAAATTTTACATATGTATCAAAAATGTGTTTACTGTAAACCATTAATCCTCCCAATAAAAATAAACTAAAAATAGAAAGTCTTAAAGAAATTATTGGTCAAACCATCTAGGCTTGGGATTTTGTTCTTGAAGAGAATTTTGATTACTGATTTGTTTTCTTTTTTTTTTTCCTCTTTATTTTTTTAAAATTTTTTATTTAAGAAAGGATTAGTGAACAAAAACATAAGGTAGAAGGGGTACAACTCCACACAATTCCCACCACCCAATCCCCATAATCCCCCCCCCCCTCCCGTGGTAGCTTTCCCATTCTCTAGCCCTCTGGGAGCATGGACACAGGGTCATTGTGGCTTGCAGAAGGTAGAAGGTCTGGCTTCTGTAATTGCTTCCCCGCTGAACATGGGCGTTGATTGGTCGGTCCATACTCCCAGTCTGCCTCTCTCTTTCCCTAGTAAGGTGTGTCTCTGGGGAAGCTGAGCTCCAGGACACATTGGTGGGGTCTTCAATCCAGGGAAGCCTAGCCAGCATCCTGGTGGCATCTGGAACCTGATGATTGAAAAGAGAGTTAACATATGAGGCCAAACAATTTGTTGAGCAATCATGGATCCCAAGCTTGGAATAGTGGAGAGGAAGTGTTAGGGAGGTACTCACTGCAAACTCTAGTGTACTTCTGCTTTCAGGTATATATTTTGCAGTAGTTTATGGATACGTGTGCACATAAGCTCTCTCTCACAGAAACTGGTGTATATCTAGATTATGGGACTTTGTTAGAAAGTGAACTACCTGAGATGAAATTAGAGTGTACTATAAAAGGAAAGGTCTCACCCGAGTAATGAAGTTGAAGGGTTGTCATTCCACACGTGAAGTCTCTGGATACAGTCTGAGGTGAAGCATATTGAGGTGGCAATCATTGCTTTGGTTAGGTTGTGATCGGCGGATGCAATATTATTTGGTTTGGATTGGGAGATGCATACAGGAAAGTGGGCCCTATCCAAGGGTTCCAGGACTGGGGGAAGTAGGGGCTCTATAGTAAAGAGTGAGGTTCCTGCTGTCTTAGGGTTCAAAAAGACAATCGATAGTTAATATTATCATCACTTTATTTGTTAATTGGGTTAACTTTGAAAAGTCCCTTTGTTATGACTGATTTGTTTTCTATGCTAGTAATTGAACTCTTTAGGGTATATATTTCCTTCTGGTTCAGTCATGGTTTTAAGAATGTGTCCATTTATTCTAGGTTGTACAATTTGTTTTCATATTGATGTTCCTAATGTTCTCTTATGGTCCTTTATATTTCTGTTTTATTACACGTGGTGCTCCATTTTTAATTTAATTTTTTTTACCATAAATCTCTCTTTTTCTTACTTAACCTAGTGAGGCAGTTAATTTAACTTTTCAAGAAGAAGCTTGTGCTTTCACCATCTTTGTATAGTCTCTTATTTCTATTTCATTCATTTTTAATTTAATTTCTTTAGACAGATTCAGAGAAGAGAGAGAGAGGGGTGGGGGGAAATGCATGCTCAAACCACAGTACTGAAACTTCCTTCAAAGTAATAGGGAATAGGTTCAAATCTGGATCACATACATGGCAACACCTTACAGTAACCAAGTTAGCTATTTCACCACTCTTTCACATGATTTTAATTATTGTCCTCCTAATTTTGACTTTGGGGGCCTATTGTTTGCTCCTTTTCTAGTTCCTTCATATTTCATGTTAGAATTTTTATTTGATATATTTCTTCTTTGTCAATGTGGAGCTGTATGGTTATGAACTTTCTTCTTAGCACTGCTTTTACTGAACCCCATAGGATCTAATAACTAATTATTCATTTATTTTTTGTTTTACATTTTTTAAAGATTTTTATTTATTTATGAGAAATATAGGCAAAGAGAGAAGAACTAGACATCACTCTGGAACATGTGCAGCAGAGGTTCAAACAGAGGACCTCATGCTTGAGAGTCTAGTGCTTTATCCATTGCGCCACTTCCCAGACTACTTGCTCTACATTTGAAAATATTTTTCTTTTTATTTCTTCTTTTACCCATGTATTATTTGGGGACATTTTAAAATTTAAATCTTCATACATTTTGTAAGACTATGTTTGTATCTCTATATGTGGTCAATCCTTGAGTATGTCCCATGTGCATTTGAGAATTTATTTCTTTTGGCATGCCAGTTTGTGATATTTGTTAACTCCAACTCATCTATGGATTTCTTTTTTATTGGAATATTTTTTATATTTGTATTTACTTTAACTTTATTAGAGAGAGAGAGAGAGAGAGAGAGAGATTGAGAGAGACGAGAGCACTGCTCATCTCTGGCTTATGGCAGTGCTGGGGATTGAACCTGGGACCACAGAGCCTCAGGTATAGAAGTCCTTTGCTATGCTGTATATACAGCCAGCTTTCTTTAAGTCTGTGATTTCTTTCTTTTTTTTTTTTTAGTATTTATTTATTTTACTCTTTTGTTGCCCTTTTTATTGTTGTTGTAGTTATTATGTTGTTATTGCTGTCGTCATTGTTGGATAGGACAGAGAGAAATGGAGAGAAGAGGGGAAGACAGAGAGGGATAGAGAAAGATAGACACCTCCAGACCTGCTTCACTGCCTGTTAAGTGACCCCCTGGCTGGTGGAACAGAGATCCTTATGCTGGTCCTTGAGCTTGGCGCCACGTGTGCTACCACCAGACTCCCAAGTCTGTGATTTCTTTGTTGATTTTTGTTGTCCTGCTGATATATCTTTCGCCAAAATTTATGTGTTAAAGTCCCCTACTTTTACTTTGTGTTGTCAGCGTAACACTGGAGGTTAGTTACTGCATGTTTTGTATATGTAGGTACATCCCTTTTGGGTGCATATATACTGAGGATACTTGTGTTGCATTTACCTCCAACAGATGGATGACTGCTATATATCATCCATCTCTCTCCTTTATTGCTTTTTTTTTTTTTTTTTACTGAAAATCTATTTTATCTGATATAAGAATGGCAGTTACTTCCCTTTTTCTATTTTATTGACTTGAAATCCCTTGACCCAGCCATTCACTCTGTTTCTTTTATATTGTGCAAGAGTTTCTTCTACACATAAAGCAGATACAACTCTTTTGGTTTTTTTACCCATCCAGTCACTGCATCTATTTTATTGAGAGTTTTGTTAATGGTTTGCAGTACAGTTGTTGACCCATAGGCAAAATTTATCTCACCATGATAGATGTCTGCATAACACTCTAACCCCCAGCCTAGATGCTTTTACACTATCATGCACTAGGACCCCAAAACCTACCCCCATACCTCTCCTTTTTATAGAAATATATTATTTATTCATGAAGAATGACAGGCAGAGAGAAAGAGAAAGAATCAGACATCACTCTGGTACATGTGCTGCCAGGGACTGAGACGCCAATGTTTTATCCACTGTGCCACCTCCTGGACCACATCCCTCTCTTTGTAGTGGTAATTTCTGACCATTCACATTTAGGGCTGCATGCTTGCTACTATTCTAATTTTTATTTGCTTGTTGTTCTATATTTTTGTTGTCTTTACCCCACTTGATTATATTTCACATGGATGGTTTTCAATAGTGATATATTTTTTTTCAATTTCATCATTTTTGTCTCCTATATTTAATACTCTGTTCCATATTTTATTTTGTACTGTGGCTACTATGAGAATTGTACCCAATTTACTATTTTAAAGCAATCTTTAGAAAAAAAGTCTTAATTCGTTTGATTGTACTAAACCTATCCAGATCCTCATCTGTTTTTCTGTTTTCTTATTTTTATTTTTTAATATATAATTTATTTTAATGAGAGAGATACAGAGAAAAAGACTAGAGCGTTATTCAACTATAGCACATGGTAGTGATAGGGATTGAACCTGGAACTGCAGAGCCTCAGGCCTGAAATTGTTTTGCATAATCATTATGCTGACTCCCCAGCCTGTTAAGTTTTTATCTATTACTGTTGTGTATTTTATGTTAATATTTACTCATCAATTTAGTCACAGTTTTGTCTTCCTTTTCTTTCTTTATTTTAAAATTTATTATTGGATAGAGACAGAAAGAAATTGAGAGAGGGTTGTTCACTAGGTTGAAAAAATTTAACTATTATTCCCTTGAATATCCTCTCTCTCTCTCTCTCTCTCTCTCTCTCTCCCTCTCCCTCTCATGTTTTTCTGGATTTACCTTTACCCTTATATTTACTTTGCTTATGGAATCTGAAATTTCTTATAGTTTGTATTATTTTCCTTAAACTTGTTTCTAAATCTTCTGTTTATCAGATTGCTATCATTTTATCCTGTAATCCTAATAATCTCTCCTCTGTATGATCAAGTTTGCTTGTTAAGCTTTCCAATTTAGGTTGCATTTAACAAAGTGCTTTTAGAACTTTATGTCGTTTTAAATTTTTTTCTCTTCGAATTTTCAATTTCTTTAGTGAATAATTCCTTCATTTTCTGTATCTGTTTATTAATCTACTTATCTTTGTTGAGAGTTTCTAGTTTCCTTAAATGTCCTCAAGATGGATTTTCTAAAATTTCCCTTGATGAATTTTCATGGATTTCTTCTCTGGACTCATTTTCTTTAGAAATCCCATATTATATTTACATGGGATTCCTGCAGTTTTTCTTTGTTTGTCTACTAGACTTAAATTTTGTTGTTTCTCTGTATGTGGTTCTCTGTAGTGATAGAATTATGCTTTCTTTATAAAATGTGGCATCAATGTTGAAAGCTTTATTGTTGGGACTATGTGATAGCTTGGTAGAGCGTAGGGGAGTTCTCCCATCCTTGGAAGGAGGTCTGGATAGACACCCCGCTGGTAAGTCTCTCTTGTCATAGAGGTGAGCCAAGAGGGAAAAAGTCTCCCAGACTAAGCTTGCCTTGTAGTCTCTCAAGCCCACAGAAACCCTAATGCTTCCCTCCATTAACTGCAGGCCACATGCCCGCCTACTTTAAGATTCACTTACTCAAAGTCACCTTCTGATCACAGAAGAACACACCTTATCACACACTCCTAACAGTGCCCTTTGATGTCCTCAATTTGCATCAAACCTTGCTCATCTTCTCTCTATCTTGCCTTAACTGGTTCAATCCCTCTCCTCCCCTCAAACGCCTTTGGGTAATTAAATGCCTGCATCAGGAGACTAATTATCTTGACCTTTATGTATCTGCATCAATTCTTGTCATACCAGCCCCCTACCATAGGGGCAAGCCGACCTTTAAAAAACCTATAATTTCTGACATATTTCAATAATAATTCCCTTTGTTTGGTTTTCTATTTAACTCGTGTCCACCTGCATGGGGCAGAATTACCCAACCCCAAGAGAAAAATCGGCCCAACAGGCATCTTGTGCTTCACCCAGGTGAAAACGCCAGCCAACCAGAGGGAACGGGTCCGTGGCTCCAGGGAATCAAGAAGAAATAGTGAAGCACATCGGAAGGTAACCCCAGGGCTCCCGTTTAATACATGCACATAACCAGGTACACCAGTACCTGGCCCCCATATCTATATTTTTATAAAATATAATATTTATATTAAAGACAAACTCTCTTGGATTTGATGCTTCCAAAGGCTATTTCTAAGTGTATATCCAGCATTATGGCTCAGCCCGTAGTATGGTTTCTTTCGACTTTCAATGCAGTAAAACTCTCCTTTCTGCAGTCTATAAAATCTGATTCCACACAATGAAAACAGACAACCATTCAGTTCTGCTTGCATTTATTTTAACCCAAATAATTCCCAATGGTAAGAGGAGGTTTTAATCAGCCTAGCTCTACCTGAACCCCACCAATGTGTGCTGGAGCCCTGCCTCCTTAGAGCCTTGCTCTATGAGAGAAAGAGAGAGACAGGCTGGCAGTATGGATCAACATGCTAGTGCCCATGTTCAGTGGGGAAGCAATTACAGAATCCAAGCCTTCCACTTTCTGCACTGTGTAATGGTCCTGGATCCATAGTCCCAGAAGGATAAAGAATAAGAAAGCTATCAAGGGAGGGGATTGGATATGGAGTTCTGGTGGTGGGAATCATGTGGAAATGTACCCATCTGTTGAGTAATTGTGCAGATGTGGTCGAACATTGGTAGGGCTCACAAACCACTATATTTCCATGAAAGTATTATTTATAGATCCCCACCACGTTATCCCCTCAGGGTATTGCTAATTCAGTTAAAACCATTGCAACAGTTTCTAAGGATGCTTCCACCTTCCCAGCATGCCTTTTGCCTCTCCCTACCCTTTTCCTTGCCAATCCCATCCCAACTTGCCACTTCCAGAATTCTATAAGGTCGCTCCTGTTTGCTCTCTCCTCTTTCTTCCCATCTCTTTCCCCCTCTCCTTCCTCTTTTCTCTTTTCTCTTCCATGACCTGATCCGGAGAAGGGCCGGTGGGCATATTGTGAGGTGGCCATTTTGCTAGCTCCAAGTGGCCTAAAATGCTGTGGTCACACCCAATTCTGGGACATCTGTGTGAATAAATATTTACATTACCACTCTGCCACGAGTTCCTGGTCTCTTCTCTCTTCCCCGTGATGCAACCCTACACCATCTTATCCTATGGTCTTGTCAATATTACTATTTTATAAATAAAAATCTCTCTCTTTCCCTAGTGGGGCAGGGGCCTGGGGAGGTGAGGCTCCAGGACACATGGTGGGGTCATCTACTCAGGGATGTCAGGGTGGCATCATGGTAGCATCTGGAACTTGGTGGCTGAAAAAGAGTTAAGATATAAAGCAGAACAAATTGTTGACTAATCATGAAGCTAAATGCAAGAATATTGCAGATGAAGATTTGGGGGTCTCCATTTTGGAATAGCTAGTAGGTCTATTTTAGGTATATTCAAAGAGGCCCATGATTTTACTAGTTTTTGCCTGAGCCTGACATCTGATATTCAGGTGGACTCAGGTTCTTCTCTGGGGAGATAGTGTTATAGTTGGAAAAAAAAGGCTAGAAAGCTATATCAAGGAAGAGAGTAGGTCACAAATATGGGGAAAATTTATAAATATTGTTAACTGTAAACCCCACTGATTTGATCTGGGGCCCATGCTCAGCACAGGGGTCTATGTAACCTCAGCATCCATGTAGATCTGAGCTCACATTTTGTGGTCATGGCTAGGAGCATTCCAGGCTGCACAGATTTCAGGATCTATCTTCCTTGTATTGTAGGTAGACTATGGTGTCCAGCCTCCATTCCAAGGATGGATCATTCTCTACCATTGTTGATTCATGTTGAAGGCATAGTCATATGGGCCACCTCAAAGGGTCCATTATGTTGTTCCTGGTGGAAATGTCCAGTGACAGTGGTGAGATGGATCTTTTAGAGACCTAGGCCCATCATGTCTGTGTGGGAATCCCAGCACTCCCTGAGTAGGGTCCCAGGTGATGGGGTGGCCAGGTAGTGACTAAAGAGTTATCATTGAAGTATTCCAGTCTCTTGCTTTTATTCAGCTTTTGTAGTCCTTACTTTATCTGACAAGGTTAGCTTTGGAGTGATTGGGGCAAGTGTAATAGGAAGTAGGTGAGGAGCGTATCTAGGTCTAAGTAGAAATTATTCCATTAGGTATTTTATTGTATCTTTTTGGGTCTTTCTACTTGCTTGCTTCATTTATTGACTCTGCAAACTACTGTGCACTTTTGCCTTAAGGTATATATTTTTCCCCAACTTGTGGATACATGTGTACATAAGCCCTGTCCTATGGGCCCTGGTCTATATCTAGGTTTTGAGGTTTTGTTAAGAAGTGCACCACCCAAAATGGAATTAAGGAGCTAAGAAAGGTCTCATCAGAGTAATGAAGCTGAAGGGTTGACATTCTATACCTGACATCTCTGGACATGGTCCAAAGTGAAACATGCTGAGGTGGTACTGGTTGCACTGCTTAGGTTGGGGTCAGCAGATGCAGTATCAGTTGAATTGAGAGAAGCATGTAGAAAAGTTATGGCTCTGATTAGTTTGTTCATGTTTTCTAGTTTATTTTTGTTTTATTTTGGAAGGTTTAATGTTTCTAGGAACTCTTTTACTTCTTCCAGGTTCTCTAACTTGGTGACATACAGTTGTTCATAGAAGTCACACAAGATACTTTGCATTTCTGTGATATCTGTTGTGATAGCTCCTCCTTTGTTTACAATTATATTTACTTGATTTTCCTCACCCTCTTTTAAATTTTTATTTATAAAATGGAAATACTGACAAGACCATAGGATAAAAGGGGTACAATTTCATACAATTCCCATCACCAGAACTCTGTATCCAATCCCCTCCTCTGATAGCTTTCCTTTTATTTAACTCTCTGGAAGTATAGACCCAGGGTCATTATGGGATGCAGAAGGTGGAAGGTCTGGCTTCAGTAATTGCTTCCCCACTGAACATGGGAATTGACAGGTCAATCCATACTCCCAGCCTTCTCATCCCTTTTTAGTTAATCTGGCTAAATGTTTCTCAGTTTTGTTTACCCTTTCGAAAAACCAACATTTAGTTTCACTGACCTTTTGTATGTTCTCTTATTTTCAACGTTATTTATTTCTTGTAAAATTATACTTATTTCAGTCCTCCTGCTTGCTTTAGTGTTCCTTTATTCTAAGTCTTTAAGGTGTGCAGTCAGGTTGCTTACTTGAGTTTTTTTTTTTGTTTGTTTGTTTCCTAATGTGCATCTGTATAGCTATGTATTTCCCTCTTAATACTATCTTCATTTTGTCCCAAATATTTTGATAGCTGTGTCTTCATTTTCATTGGGTTCTAGGAACAATTTAATTTCTTCTATAAGTACCTCTTTGATCCAGTAGTTGTTAAGTAGTGTATTGTTAAGTTTCCATATGTTGGGACTTTTTCAATATTTCTGTTTGTTGTTAAGTGTTAGTTTAATTCCATTGTGAGCTGAGAAGTTGCTTGGGATGATTCAATGCTTCTGAATTGTTGACACTGCCTTTTTGGCCTAACTGAAGGTCTATCATTGAGAATGTCCCATATAAAGAATGTTTATACCAGCTTCTTAGCATGAAGGACTTTGAAGATATCCAATAGTTCTATTCATTCTATCTCTATGTTTACTTGGAAGGGGGTGATAGAGAGGAAGAAAGACACAGAGAAACCTACAATAGTATTTCACCATTCACAAATATTTTTCCGGCACGTGGGGACCAGGGGCTTGAACCTGGGTCCTAGCACATTGTATTGTGTGTGTTCAACCAGGTGCACCACCATGGGACCTACTCTTATTTCTTCTTATTTATTTATTTTTTTTTGTTGGACAGGACAGTAAGAAATCGAGAGAGAAGGGAAAGATAAGAGAGGAGGAGAGAAAGATAGACACCTGCAGACCTGTTTCACCGCTTGTGAAGTGACCCCCCGCAGGTGGGTATCTGGGGACTCAAATCCCCCGCAGGTGGGTATCTGGGGACTAGTATCCCTACACCAGTCCTTGTGCTTTGCATCATATGTGCTTAACTAGCTGTGCTACAACCCAGACCCCTCCTACTCTTCTTTCTTTTTTTTAACAAACATTTTTTTAAAAAAGATTTTATTTATTTATTAATAAGAAAGATAGGTGGAGAGAGAGAAAGGATCAGATATCACTCTGGTACATGTGCTGCTGGGGACTGAACTCAGGACCTCATGCTTGCAGGTTCAATGTCTTATCCACTGCACCATCTCCTGAACCACCTACTATTATTTCTTTATCAACTTTCTGCCAAGATAATTTGCTAATTTGAGTGAGTGGGGTGTTGAAGTACTATTATTGTGTTGCTATTGATATATTTTTTTGTACCTCCTTCAGTAGATGTTTGATGCATTTAAATAGCCCTTCATGGGTTGTATAAATGTTAATAATTGTTAGGTCTTCCTAGTTGACAGATCTAAGCATTATGCTGTAGTTCATATCCAAACTGAAGTGAGGAATAGATGACTGAAATAACTATCAAAAAAAAAAAAAGCAAAACCAAATCACACAAAAACAACAAGGCTGCTAACCAAAAACACTCCCCAAAACAAAAACAGCAACAACAAAAGCAAAAAAAACTTAGTTAATAGAAAAAAAAAAGAGGGACCAGGTGGTGGCACACCTAGTTGAGCTCACATGTTACAATGTGCAAGGACCCAGGTTTGAGTCCCTGGTCCCCACCTGCAAGGGGAAAGCTTCACAAATGGTGAAGCAGTGTTGCAGGTGTCTCTCTCCATCTCTGCCACCCCTTTCCTCCTCAATTTCTGGCTGTATCTATTTAATAAATAAAGATAATAATAATAATAAAGATAGCCAACCACAGCCAACAGAAGTATACACAGAGAATTAGGGAAGGAATTAAAAAATTATCAGAACATATATATGCTCACAATGGGAAGGGTGTTGGTTTGATGAAGCTTTACCTAACTGTTTCAGTTAACAGACCTATCAGCCTGTCAGATTTGTTGGGACTATCTAGTTCAGATCCAGTAGGCAAGGTCACACGGATTCTCCCCCTGCATTGTGAAAAATGTTCAGTCTTGGAATTTTTCTTGAAGACTTTGACTCCATGGGGGGAGGGGGCTCTTTCTCCCTAGCTGTTTCTGTTTGCTAAATAAGCCACCTCTGACTTGGGGGATGGACTTGGGGATGCAATTTGAGACTCACCAATCATCTCTTCTTTGTTCTTTTCAGCACCATTTTGCCAATTCATAATGTGTTATAATGTTGCACTGTGGTTTCTCTTTGTCCCTGCCTTTGCAGTTTCTTTCCTACTGGCCTGGAAATCTTGTTTCCATTTAGAAATGCTAGGATCTAAAGAGATGTTTTGAGGAGAGTCAGCCTAGGTGCCGTCTTCATGCAACCATACTGACTCTGCCCCCATGTGGTATGTTTTCTTTGTGTAGTTGTTTTAGGAGGAATGTAGTCCACCTGCTGCTATTTTGACATGCTTCTGCCTTTTGAAGCTTCCATTTTGTGTTTTAGAGTATAGTATATAGGAGTAGTATGTAAGAGATTTGAATGTTAAAAGTCCATTAGTGCAAAAATATCACAGATTCTTGTTTATATGCAAAACTTGCTATATTGGACAAGCCATGTCATTAGAGAATATATTTCTACTCTATGCTTTCTCCATAGAAAATATCTGAAAAGAGGGACATAATGGGATATATATATATATATATATATATAATTTCTCAGCTAGTAACATATGATACATATGATATGACTATTATAATGATTATGAACTTATTAAGCTCTTACAGTACAATTTGCTACTTTTTGAAAATTCATAAAATCTTGGTATTAGGGAGTTGGGTGGTAGTGCAGGAGGTTAAGCGCAGGTGGTGCAAAGCACAAGGACTGGCATAAGGATCCTGGTTCAAGCCCCCGGCTCCCCACCTGCAGGGGAGTTGCTTCACAAGTGGTGAAGCAGGTCTGCAGGTGTCTATCTTTCTCTCCCCCTCTCTGTCTTCCCCTCCTCTCTCAGTTTCTCTCTGTCCTATCCAACAACGACATCAGTCATAACTACAACCATAAAACAACAAGGGCAACAAAAGGGAATAAATAATAAATAAAAAATATATTTAAAAAACTTGGTATTCACCATCATAAAGTTTATTGTGGTATTGACTCCATGTGGATGTTGTTATTTTATGATCAATTAATGCTTTGAGCTGCTTTGCTGGGAAAAGAGATGACAAGTATATGCACTTCTGAGTTTCTTTTGTAAATTGTTCTGCTATCTCAGGCCTATATAATTTTACTGCACTTGAAGTTCATAAAATTATTAACTCTGAAAAATTTGGAATTATCGTTATAAAATTAATTCATCTTCTCTACCAATTTACTGATAATTAATTTATTAATAATGATATTGAGGTATAGGCAGCTAGATATTCCCTGGAGTAGCAGGTTCACTAAAATATGCTGTTTTGGTTGCTGTTCTGATTATGTGAGTTTCCATAGAATTCTCTGTCTCTCTATTTTCTTGCTATGGTTGTTGTAACCTAGAAGAGATCCTGTTATGGGAAATAATTTGTGATTGCTTCAGAAATATATTTTTAAATTAATAATATTTTATTTATTAGTAGTGAGAGAGGGAGAGAGAACCAGGGCATCACTGTGACATATGTAATTCTTTGGATTCAACTTGGGGCATCATGCTACAGGGTCCAATGATTTTTGTTTTTTTGTTTGTTTAGGTTTTTTATTTTAAAGGAGTACAATTCCATATAATTTCCACAAGCAGAGCTCTGTATTCTATCCCCTCCATTAGAAGGTTCCCTATTCTTTATCCCTCTGGGATTATGGACCAGAATTCTTTATGGGGAGCAGAATGTGGAAGGTCTGTCTTCTGTAATTGCTTCACTGCTGAGCATGGTCTTTGGCAGGTCAATTCATATCCCCAGTCTGTTTCTATCTTTTTGTAGTTGGATAGGATTCTGGATTCCAGGATACATTTGTGAGGACCTCTGTACAGGGAAGTTAGGATGTAGCATCTACAACTTGGTAGCCCCTTGGTTCTCCTTTATCCTTTTTAGCACCCTTCTGCCTATTTACAGAGGAGTTATTATACCGTGGTTCCTCGTTGTCCGCTCCCCAATAATTTCTGTCCTACTGGGCTGGAAATCGTGTTCTCATTTAGAATTCCCAGGATTTGAAGTGGTTTCTCTCTCTCTCTCTCTTTCTGTGTGTGTGTGTGTAGAGTCTTTTAGGAGCTGACTTCAAGCTGCCATCTTGCTCAAAAGCATGTTTTTGAGTTGAAAAGTATTACAAGTATCAAGATGAAATATCTGCTTTATAACAACAAAGAATTTCCCACTATAAAAATGAAATAATTCTTTATCCCTCCAGGAGTATGGGCCCAGGATCATTATGGAATGCAGAAGGTGGAAGGTCTGGATTCTGTAGTTGTTTCCCCACTGAACACGGGCATCTTGTCAGTATTTCTATTTTATATATATTTTTAAATTTTAATATTTTTCTTTCTTATTTATTTATTTATTTATAAAAAGGAAACACTACCTAAACCATAGGATAAAAGGGGTACAACTAGGGAGTCGGGCGGTAATGCAGCGGGTTAAGCACACATGGCGCAAAGCTCAAGGACCAGAGAAAGGATCCTGGTTCAAGCCCCCGGCTCCTCATATGCAGGGGAGTCGCTTCACAGGCAGTGAAACAGGTCTGCAGGTGTCTATCTTTCTCTCCCCCTCTCTGTCTTCCCCTCCTCTCTCCATTTCTCTGTCCTATCTGACAACGATGACAACAATAATAACTACAACAATAAAACAACAAGGACAACAAAAGGGAAAATATTTTAAAAAATTTAAAAAAGGGGTACAACTCCACACAGTTTCCACCACCAGAACTCAGTATCCCATCCCCTCCCTTGATAGCTTTCCTATTCTTTAACCCTCTTTAATGAAATAGTGTCTACTTACTGGGAGTATGGACCGACCAGTCAATGTCCATGTTCAGCGGGGAAGCAATTACAGAAGCCAGACCTTTCACTTTCTGCAACCCACAACGACCCTGGGTCCATGCTCCCAGAGGGATAGAGAATAGGAAGGCTATCAGGGGAGGGGATGGGATATGGAGATTGGGTGGTGGGAATTGTGTGGAGTTGTGCCCCTCCTACCCTATGGTTTTGTTAACTTATCCTTTCTTAAATAAAAAATAAATTAAAAAAAAGAAATAGTGTCTACTTAGACTTAGACACCCTCCTCACCTGCTTCCTATTATACTTCCTTCACTCACTCCAAAGCTAACCTTATCAAAGCAAGGACTGTAAAAACTAAATAAGGGAAAGAGACTGGCATACTTTAACAGTGACTCTTTAGTCGCTATCAGGCCATCCCATCAGCTGGGGCCCTAGTCGGGGAGTCTTAAGATTCCCAAACAGACATGATGGGCAGAGACCTCAAATAAATCCCTCTCTACATTGTTACAGGTCATCTCTGTCAGAAACAAAACAATATACCCCTTTGTGCACTCCTGTAGTATCTTGCCATCAATGTGGATCAACACTAGTAGAGAATCTTCCTCCTCCAAAGGGGGCTGGCCAACATACTCTATCTTATACCTGAGGAGGATAGGTCCTTAAATTGGAGCAGCTTGGAACATTCTTATTCATGACCACAGAATGTGAGCTTAGATCTATAGGATGGAGAGGTCACATAGGCTTCTAAGCTGAATATGGCCCTCAGATCACATTAAATCAATGGAGTTTACAGTCAACAATATTTATATACCTTCCCCATATTTGGGAGCTACTCTCTTCCCTGATCCAGCTTTCTGGTCCTTTTTGTAGCCATGGCATCATCTCCCTAGACAATAACTTGATCCACCTGCATATCAGATGTCAGGCTCAGAAAAAAAAAATAGTATAGTCATGAGTCCTTTGGAATATAACTAAAACAGGCCTACTAACTATCTACAAAATGGAGACCCCCCCAACTCTTCATCTGAAATATTCCAATCTTTAGGTTCATGTTTAGTCAACAATTTGTTTGGCTTTATATGTTAACTTTTTTTTCAGCCACCAGGTTCCAGATGAGAACATGATGCTAACCAGACTTTCCTGGGCAGAAGACCCCACCAATGTGTTCTGGAGCCCTGTTTCTCCAGAACCCTGCCCTACTAGGGAAAGAGAGAGACAGGCTGAGAGTATGGATCTAACTGTCAACACCCATGTTCAGTTGGGAAGAAATTCAGAAACCAGACCTTCCACCTTCTGCACCCCATAATGACCCTGGGTCCATGCTCCCAGAGTGATAAAAAATAGGAAAGCTATCAGGGGAGGGGATGGGATATGGAGTTCTTGTGGTAAGAACTGTGTGGAGTTGTACCTCTCTTATCTCATGGTTTTTGTCAGTTTTTCCATATATATATATATAAATTTATTTATTACTGCATAGAGACAGAAATTGAGAGGTGAGGATAGAGAGGGAAAGAGACAGAGAGACACCTGCAGCCCTGCTTCACCACTTGTCATGTTTCCTGTGCAGTTGGGGAGCAGGGGCTTGAAACTGGGTCCTTGTACACTGTCATGTGTGCACTTAACCAGATATGCCACCACCTGGCCCCACAGTGTTTCCTTTTTATAAATAAAAATAATTTTAAAATGACATTCCCTTTAAAAAATGAAATAATTGAAGAGATTTCAATGACCTTATAAATATAATAAATATATAAGTAAGCCTGATAAATATTTGGTAAGTAGCAGATTATATATACAAAAATTTGAGTATTTACTATGTCTGACACAATGAAGTATTTCCTATGCCTATGCCTAAAAAAGTTTATCTAGAATCATAAAATACCTAGAGTCTCCAAAGTGATCTGAGGGGAGAAAAAGCAAGAATGGAGGCATCAAGTTTCCTAACTTGCAAGTATATTACAGGTGTATAGTAACCAAAACTGTGGTACTCAGACAAAAATGGACATATATATTAATGAAATATAATTGAGAGATCAGATATCAGCCTTCACACCTATAGAGAATCTGTGATAAAGGGCCCAAACCATTAAATTTAAAAAGGAGAGTCTTTTTTTCCAAACTTACTTGATTGAGGGGCTTATGGGTCATAGTACTGTCGTCAACACATGGGTACAATTACTCAGTTGTATGTGATATGTGTTTATCTGGATATTACCTGACATAACATTTAGTTTTTATTATGTTAAGACATGGCTTATAGAGAGAAGTGTTTTTGTTTGTTTTGTTCATTTTTCTTTTTTTTTTTTCCCTTTTCAGTTGGAGAGTTAATGATCTACAATATAGTCTTTAACACATAGGCATAGCCTCTCATCTCCCCTTGATGTCTAATCAAGAACCTTTATGTTCCTTCATCCTATACCTTTCTCTTCTCTCCCAGAGTCCTTTGCTTCAGTGCAATATGCCACACCCAGTCCAAATTTTACCTCTTTTTCTTTTAATACCCTTTATTCTTAACTTCCACCTATAAGTGAGATCATTCAGTATTAGTCTTTTTTTGCCTTGTTTCATTTAACATGATGCCTGAATCATATACTAACCACAACATTGCAAGAGATGATCTTATCACTTCTAACAGCTGCACAGTACTACATAGCACATATGTACCACATATTTCTTAGTCATCCATCTGTTATTTACAAACTATACTGCTATGAACATAGTGTGCATATGATTCATTTATTTATTTATTGGTGTTTGTGTTTTCCCTGGGTAAATTCCAAAAAGAAGGATTGTTGGATTATATGGCAGGTATATTTCTAATGTTCTGATGAATCTCTAGACTGTTTTTTTATCAGGGTTGGACCAATTTACATTCCCACCAGCAATGTAGGAGAATCCCTTTGCTCCCATAGCCTCTTCAATAGTTGGTATTTCTGTTTTTTCTAATGTATGCCATTATTGCAGGTGTAAAGTGGTACCTCATTGTTGTTTTTATTTGCATTTTCCTGATTAGAAAGGTAAGTTTTACACTTGGGACATATACTACTAGTGTAGATGAGAGGTCTTTTGTAGGCATCAGTTTATTCTTTCTTTCCTACCATTCTGAAATTGACATAGATGATGATAATTACTTGACAACTCAAATTATAGGACATTATTTACCATCTAACTGCTAAACCACAAATCTTAAAAATAATAATTACTCAAACATTTTTCATTTGGTGAGAGAAATAGCTCTCTGGGTAGGATGCCTATGCTGCCAAATGCATGCTCCAGGTTCAAGCTCTACTATCATATGGGGATTGGTATGGTGGTACTGGAGAGAATCTCTGGTGTTGTGGTTTATCTATACTAAAGCATTTTAATATACTTACAGAATAAGTACTTGAGTAGGAGTAACTAAGCTTGTCATTGTTCCCCTAACATCACAAATTTACTGCAACTTATGTTCCCTTACAAACATACTTCTCATCAGAATGAGAAGTTACTTTCATTTTTTTGTTTATTTTCTTTTATTATAATTAGTTTTTATTGCCAGCAGGGCTACTCCTGGGGTTTGGTGCCTGCATGAAGAATCCATTGCTCCTGATGGCCATTTCTCTCTCTCTTCCTTTTCTTTTTTTTTTTTTTTGTTTTAACTACAAAAAGGGGGAGATAGAGGGGAGAGAGACAGGGGCCAGGTAGTGGCATACCTATTTGAGAGCACATGTTCCAATGCACAAGACCTGGTTCAAGTCCCAATGCACAAGACCTGGTTCAAGTCCCTGGTTACCACCTCCAGGGTGAAAGCTTCAGGAGTGTTGAAGCAATGCTGCAATTCTCCCTCTCTTATTCCCTCACTACCTCCCTTCCTTCTTCCCTTTCCCACTGCCACCTCAATTTCTTGCTGTTCCTATCCATAAATAATAAACAAAATATTTAATTTTTATAGTAGTATCTCATTTTTACTTTCATTTCCTTGATAAAGAGGTAATATTTATACTTGGCCATTTATACTTGGACTAATTCTATACTTCACAATGCTATGTATTCACAGTCTTAAGCATCAAATGTGAGCACTTAAATCCAATAAATAATATTGTCTAATGTGGTGGGTTAAATAGAGACTAAATTAACTAAACTGTATTCATGACTAATTATAATTGGTAAGAAACATACTACAAAATACAAACCAAAACATGAAAGTGTTTTCTTGTGCATATATCAGCTACTGAGGTGAGAAGTTGAAGTAACATGAAACTTTTATTATCATCATCCTCAGAAGTAAATTTTCTTCAAGAGTTTAATTATCTGTTTTTATTTATCACTGATTTTAGGGCAATCTACAGGAACTTGCAGAAAACATAATTTATTTTCTCATACTGGATATGGTTGTTTTGCATTTTTGGAGTATTTTATATTTATGAAACTGTTTTACAAAGACTATAACATTCATTAGAGATCATAAAAGTTTAAACAGGAAACTTGAGGGAGTCTTTAAAAAATTTCCAATGACCAGGGATGCCAATGGTAGGAACAATGATTAAACTATAGGGGGTAGAGGTAGGGACACAGACCTTTGGTGGTGGGAATGGTATTAATATAAGCTCTTATTGACTTATAGTCTTATAAATCACTATTTAATCAATATGAGAGGGTAAAATAGATTGAAAGTCTCAAATTTTTTGAAGCATAGGTCCAACTTCTGAATATATATTCCTTCAGTCTAATCACTTAAGGTTTCAAATTGGTAACCTGATTGAAATTTAACTGTGGGCTTAAATTGTTAATAATTTCTAATAATGACTATTTCTTTGAAATATTCAATAACCTATAATCTTAGATCAGGCATGCCAGAAGCAACTGGTTGTGTCACTATATAAGATACAGCTATATGTAAATAGCATTAAATGACATAAATTTGGGATGCAATGGATCGACCTTCTCGTGGTGCATCCCGTGAGTACCCATTCATTAGGGAAATTGACGATCCTTCCTAGCCGACTGAATCCACATGGATCCCAGTCACTTTCAAAGCCAGCAACAAGCAGCTCCTGACAGCTTTCAACCTGACCTGTTGACTGGCTATGGAAGAAGGGCAAACGCTAGAAGAAGAAGAAGATGGTGAGGTCTTGTATGATACAGCAAATCATAACCATGGAATTTTCAAAGTAAGCCAAATTCGCAGATAATTTGATTACAGTAATAACTATCTATTGGCTTCTTAAACTCTAAGACAGCAGTAACCTTTCCCATTCTGTATAAAACCTATATTTCTCCCAGTTCTGGAACCTCTGGGGTGTGGCTCAGTTTCCTGCATGCTTCCCTTGATTCATACCATTGGATACTGCATCTTCTGAGCTTGACCAAATCAAAGCAACCAGTACCACCTCAACACGTTTCACTTCAAACTGTGTCCAGAGATGCCAGGTGTGTAATGTCAACCCTTCAGCTCCAGTACTCTGGTGACACCTTTCCTAGCTCATAGGACTCCCCTCAATTCCACTTTGGGTCGTGCACTTCCTAACAGAACTAGATATAGACCAGGGCCCATGAACCTAGATAATAGAACAGTGCCCATGAGATAGAGCACATGTGCACATATATCCCTAAGTTAGGGGAAATATATGCCTTAATGTAGAAGTACATAATAGTTTGCTATGACTCAATAATTATAATAAGCAAGTAGAAAGAGCTAAAAAGGCACAGTTTTTATTGAGTACCAAATTATTTAATCAAGTAGTTTTTACTTAGAACTATATACCCTCCTCATTTACTTCCTATTTCATTTTCCTCAGTAACTCCAAGACTAACCTTGTTAGTCAAAGTAAGGACTACAAAAGTTAGATAAGGGCAAGAGACCCGCATACTTTAATGATGGCTCTTTTGGTCACTACCAGCCCACCCATCATCTGGGGACCTAGTCAGGGAGTGCTGGGATTCCCACACAGACATGATGGACCTAGAAGTCTAGCCACTGTCACTGGTCATCTCCATCAGGAACAACATAGTGGACCCTCTTGTGGACCTCTACAGAACATTACCTTCTGTGGGTCAACAGTGGTAGGGTCTGTCCCATTCTCCAAAGGGAAGTTAGATAACATACTCCATCACCTGAGGAAGATGGGTCCTGAAATTATTGCAGCCTACAATGTTCCTAGCTGTGACCACAGAATGAGAGCTCAGACCTACAGGGATGCAAAGGTTACATAGGCTCCTATGCTGAATATGGGTCCAGGATCAGTTAACAGTATTTATATACCTTCTCCATATGTGGGAGGTTCTCTCTCCCCTGATTCAGGTTTCTAGTCCTATTTCCAACTCTGACACCATCTCCCCAGACAAGACTTTTAGCCTACCTTCAAGTTAGCTGTTGGGCTCAAGCAAAAATTAGTAAAGTCATGGGCCCCTTGGAATGTACCTAAAATAAACTCACTAGCTTTTTCCAAAGTGGAGGGAGACCCCCAAATCTCATCTGCTATATTCATACCTTTAAATTCTTGATTATTAAACAGTTTGTTCTGCTTTATATCTTAATGCTTTTTCAGACACCAAAGTTGCAGATGCTACCATGATGCCAACCTTTCCCTGGGCAGACACTCTAACCAATATGTCCTGGAACCCCACCTTTCCAGAGTCCAGCCCCAGTAGGGAAAGATAGAAACAGGATGGGGGTATGAATTGACCTGTCAACATCCATGTCCAGTGGAGAAGCAATTACAGAAGCCAGACCTTCCACCTCCTGTAATGACTTGGGTCCATGCTCCCAGAGGGATAAAGAATAGGAAAGCTTCCAATGGATGGGGATGGGATGAGATACAGAACTCTGGTGTTAAGAATTGTGTGGAATTATATTCCTCTTAACCTATGGTATCATAGATCATTATTAAATCAATAAAATATGATTACATTATGTAGATCTCTTTTATTCAAGAGAGGATCAAATTTCATTGATCTCCATGTGTCAAAACTGTTCATGAACTCTGCTATTCTGGATCTGTGACAACTATTAATTTTTCAGGGAAAAGGGAAGTAAACATCTTTATTTTACTCTTCCTGGCTAGAAAACTCTAATGCCATATAGGAACCGGTTAGTTATCTAGAGTAATATTCCATAATATCTAAAGTTCTGAGTTATAAAGGAAGGGACACCCATCAGTAAATTTGCCATAATATACCAGGAAAGATGTAACATTAGCAGTTGTTAATTATCTTATGCAATTTGTTTATGATTTCCTTTACTATGGTTTTATTTTGGAGATTTCAAAGATTATGAGATCAAGTACAGTGTGTCATTAAAGCATTTAGGGGTAAGGACATTTCTTATATATGGAACACACATTTTGCCATGCTTGAGATCCTGGGTTTGATCCTTGGTACTACGTGGAAACACCACTGACAGCACCCAAGGGAAGTTCATAGATAATTCTTTGGTGTCTCTTCTTTTATCTGTACTTCTCTCTAAGTAGAGAAAATAAAATGAATGATTGTAGAGACTTGTTGCTGGTGTTGAGCATATGAGAGAGCCTTAGTTTATTCTCTAGATGCACATGCATTTTATTCTTCTTTACACCAGAAAGAATGAATAGTCTATAGAAGGTGTATTCATACACACTGGCATTGAAGATAGTCTATTTTTTTCACAGAGAACCCTGATCTCTGGTATAGAGTGTGTAATTTGATTACCTTGCCAGTGTTCATTTATTGTGCACAACTCACAAAATTATTAATAGTATAAAGTATTAACTCCTTAAAGATGAAGTCACTATGCTTCTCTCAATGGTCTCTCATGACAACACATTCTAGGCTGATTAGAGATTGCATACAAATTTAGTTTTAAATGTATTATTTATTAATTTAACCATGCCCATTTGGGTTTTTCTTTGATAACACCAAGAATCAGAAAGACTTTCTTGTTTCTTCCATTCCATCTCAGTGGGAAAAATAAATCAGATCTTGCTTTTTTTCAGTTCTCATCTTTGGGCTGAATTTGTCTTTTCCACTTTAGTGTTTCTTTCTGAATAACCCTGTTCTTGACCCTGGGTTTGCAGTCTGAGAGCTAGATGGGGGTGGAGTATAGAGAGGATGTTCTGGAGCTCAGCAGATGGGTCCCAAGAGCACAGTGACTTACCAACCCTCCTGTGATTGTTGCCAAAATGCCTTCCTGTTTTCTAAAGTGTTTCACCCTCTGCTCCTTTGCTTTGTTCTGCTAGGAGGCTGCAGTTAGCTCTGATTTTGCTAGGAATCAGATCTGCTGTTTCAAGGAAATGCAGCTGCTTGCTTTGGCGGGTGGCCTGAAAGAGGGAAATTTTCTATCACCCCTCCTCAATCTTCTTCTCACCCTACCCCTGTGTGAACTGCACTGGCTGGTTCATCATCTCACTAAGCATTGCTTTTAGAAGCTGGCTACTTACTTGCTTTTGATTGTTAGACTAAGGCTGCCAAGAAGTCATTGGTGGATCTCATTTTGAGCTATCATCATGTCTACTCTTGCCGGGATAGCCTGAGGATACTTCTTCTCGAGCTAGTGCTCTCTGGGTTGGAGAGAACTCAACTGGAGCTGATCTAGGCTGCTGCGTGGGAGAGGGATCAGGAACTCGTGCCGCACTAACTTCGCAGGAGATACACTCTGGAACTCTCGGAGCTGGAAAGCAGTTTCCAAGTGTCTTTAATCAGAAGAGCAGCTGTTTTTATACTCTCCAAGTAGGGTGAAAACAGGATGTGATATAGAGAGGGTGGAGAGAAAATGACTGGTGACAATCAGAGTGTGACAAGGAGAGGATCAGGGTGTGACAAGGAGAGGGGGTGGAGCAAAAACATATCATGAAACAGTGGGGATTGAACCAATGCCCTGGAGGGAGTGTGGTGCTTTATGTAAATGTAAAAGTGATTTATGTAGGGAGTCGAGCTGTAGTGCAGTGGGCTAAGCGCAGGTGGCGCAAAGCACAAAGACCGGCATAAGGATCCCGGTTTGAACCCCGGCTCCTCACCTGCAGGGGAGTTGCTTCACAGGCGGTGAAGCAGGTCTGCAGGTGTTGTTAAAATTCGGCAGGCTCTAGCTGGTGGGGCTAGCTACACGGGCGGGTAACAGAGATGCGGAGACAACGGCTGGGCAGGGAAGCTGTATTTCTTTATTCAGGAACAACGATTCATAAACTAAGACAAACTAATCACCAAACAGAACTCTGCTGTCTCTTTGTGGAGGTGCAAGCACTCTCTCTTACTCTAGAACTCAGGAACTCTCGAACCCTGTAACTCTGGAACTCTGCAACTCTTCAACTATCCAACTCTGGAACTCAGGAACCCTCACTCGGGGTTCCTCGGGGCAGGGCTAAGCAGGCCCGCGAAACTAACTGGACTGATCCAATTTTCTTGGCGGGGGAGAACTAGAACCCAATGTAAAGCATACAACAATTCCCCCTTTTCTTTTTAACTAAATGACTATAGTATCAAGGGTGTGGGGTGAACAGAAACATATATCATACAGGCATTTTTAAAAAAGAAACTGGCACAAACATGGAGAAACATGTAAGCAAGTAACAAGAACCAGTGTGCTGCTAAGGGAAGGCCTGAGGGGGCCTTTTTTTTTTTTGTCTCTGTGGGCAAAACTTTATCAGCTTAAAAAAAACATTTCTTGCCTCTGGGGGGCTATTTGCCTCGACGGGAATTTGCATGGGGGCGGGGAACGGCCCAGAGTCCCAAAGGCAGCTGGATGCAATTTACTTACTATGAAACAAAACTTGTTATTAGCATATTCCTAATAGAGAAGGAATTTGAGACTTTTACATATCAACAACATCTTTTAACCTTATGTTACACCCATTCAAGATGGAGTCAGGAGAGGAAACCTCAGGCATGAGAATAATTAGCATAGCCATTGTGCAATCTACCATTTCTAATAGAGAAGGTAATGGAGAGTTTTACATATCAACAAGTCTATTTAACCTTTTGTTTAGACCAACTTAGTTAAAATATATTGATAACTAATTTTTATCTCAGACTTTAAATGTAAGTTAATTTTACAACTATAAAACAACAAGGGCAACAAAAGGGAATAAATAAAATAAAATAAATTTTAAAAAGTGATTTATGTAAATAGACCAAAGCTTTGAATGGGATTAAATCTATCCCTATATAGGCATATGGTTAAGCAGAAGCCAGGGGGAGCTGGCATACTATCCAACATACTCTCTTTAGTCAGCCTTCCAAAACTAATTATTCATTCCCCAAAATGAAACTGCACAGCCAGACAGTGAGTCGTTCTGGGGTTTCACCATTTCCTAGGGCAGAGAACACACAAAGCTCCACAGATCTCAAGCTGGGCCTGCTCTCCTCTAAGACTGTTAGGTCTCATACCAACTCATCATTAGGCTGCAGACTTAATTTGATCACTATGTGTTAGGCTGCTTTCTCTGAGTCTATATTGCCTGCTACCGATGTCATCGCATTTTGTGATCTTTGCTACAAGAGACCAGCCAAGCTCAGCCTGGATGGTGTCTCCTATGATAAAGCATACTCTCACTACTCCTCTCAACTCCCAGTTTCTGGGATAAAGGTCATGGGTTCTCTATTGTCATTCTGGTCCAAACTGCAGGCAGTAGACATAAATTAATATGTTTTATTCCCAATTCCAGTGCACACTGGACCCCAAATCATGACACTTTCCAGGCTGGCAAGTCTATTGTTTCCTTCTATTTTAAATTATGTACATAACTACTCTGCTGCTAAAATTGTTTTCCTGTAAATTCAGCTCTATCTGTTCTTTTTATGGTACTCCCTCTACCTTCTTCTGGGATCTCAATTTTTTAGTTTACTCTCCAGTACTCCAGGGCTTGTCAACCTGAACAGATATTGTGCCTGTGCACTTTGTGTCATGTATGACATGCCTTTAGTACTTACACTGCTAAACTGGGTAATGTAATTGAGGCTGTGGAACTGGTAGTGCTTCTTGTTTATTAGATTTTTTTTTCTTTACCTTGTAGATGACAATCATCAACTAGTTTTCTAGTTCAGTAAGAATCAGTCAGTGGTTGCAGTCTGGGAGCTGGTAAGGCATTAGATTCTCACATATGAGATAAGGCATTAGATTCTCACATATGAGGCGCTGAGGTTGATCTGACTAGTATGCTTTGGTGATATCCAGGTTTTCTTTATTCTCCTGTTCTCTAGTAAGTAAATTTAAGTTTCAAATTTAAGTCAATGAGGCATTAGAACTCTCAGGGAGCTATTCAGGGTCTCTCCTGAGTGCTGGGAGAAATTTTGGAAGAAACAAAAACAAACATAAATTTAGCCTTGTTACCTAGAGCTAAAGAGTATACAACAGTCTGGTATCTTCATTGAGATCACCTTTTGCACAAGGTATCTAGAGGCACTCAGAAAGTGTATTTATCAGATCGATTTATGCATTCTTTGTCTCATCAGTTTTTTTATTACTACTGTTATTTATTTCAGTATCACAAACATATGCTATAGAGTAGAGCATATATCTATAGCCTACCTCTACCACCTTATATCTCAATTTCTATCACCACTTCTACTGAAATCTCCAATAATAGTTGAGTCTTTTGTAAGACCGACTTACCAGAAAAATTTTAAAATGATAAGAACAATGATCTTTAAAGCACCCTGAATAACTGATAGTTAATCAGGTATCTTTTAGTACTTCCAAAGTGATTTCTTTCAAAAATATTTATGTTTTTCCCTTCTCCACTAGAATCAATTTAGAAATAGCAAAAGAGACTGAGAGAAATCTAGCTTGCATGTTGTGTTGTTATATGGGAAACTGTGGAATGCTATGCATGTACAAACTATTGTGTTTACTGTTGAATGTAAAACATTAATTACCCAATAAAGAAATAATAAAAAAAAGAAATCTAGCTTGCAAATCTAAAGCCAGATCCCTGCCTGGAGCTCTAATCTGAGGGAAATGTACATTGTAAAGGAGTTCATAGGAACAATCTACTAGGTGCAGTTCTAAAATTGGAGACTGCAGACCAAATCAAATAAATAAATAAATAAATAAATAAATAAATAAATTATGTAGCCTAAAAGGCATCTGATAATTGAATTGTTTTATCTTTTTAACAGTTTGTTTATATGGGATTAATCTTTGAGATATCAAATTTTGTGATAGTGTTTGACTTGAGATGTCAAGATGTGTGTGTGTGTGTCTGTGTGTGTGTGTGTGTGTGTGTGTGTGTGTGTGCTGTCACTTTTTTCTGTGGGATGTCATAGACAACAGGCTTAAGGATAGACAAAATCTGATCAGTGTCTTTGAAAAGGAAAGATATCTGTTTTCAAAAGTGATGGTGATGGTGTTGTGTGTGTGTGAAAACAGTAACAGTTGGCATGAGTTTGCACCTAGGAAAATAGCATTTGAGATCCACTTGGAGGTAATTCACATGAAAAAGTTTAGGCAGTAAGTCTGTTAGCCCAAATGGTGCTGTCAAAACATCAAAGGTAATCACTGCAGGGTATTACAGAAGGTGTTAGAGAGCAGTGTCATTTATTGAAATGTGTCTGCTTATTTAGCCTTTGCTAATTAAATGGTCTCTATGATGTGTGTTTATTTAGGGACAGTTATGAGTTTTATAGCAGCAGGGGTCTAGCTGTGTTGGAAGTAACATTCTAAAGGAAAGAGATAAGAATAGAGGGAGCTTGGACATAATTAGTTCAAGGATGCTGATGTGTTCAAAATGGGAGACTTAGAATGATAGATTTCTGTCTCTTTTTCACCACTGTCCCTTACTTCTGTTATGTTTCCTGGGAAAGGCAAGTGTCAAGATCACAGTGAGCAATTTTAGCACTTAAGGGACACTTTTTTGACCATTATAGATCTGCTACAGCTCCCTAACTGTTATTGTTATCCTCTGTCACAGGGTGGGAATGGGGTTGGGATTTGGGAGGAAGAACTTCAAGGGACCTCAAAGAGCTTTCTTGGCCATCTTCCCTAGTTTTTCAGAAGGGTCATAAACAGAATCCAAAGTAGTGGAAACGATACCCAACCCCTACTCAGCAGGTCTATATCCCTGGATATTTCTTTTTATGCCATTTCTTGTGTTGCCTGGTACAATATTTGTATATGGGTTAAGAAATAGGGCAACAACTTTGGACAGAAGGGAATAGAATTTCAGGAAGTATCAACATGATATAGCACATCTTAGTTGTTTCTCTAACAAAGCCTCTAGTATATAGAATTGCGTGCTACTTTTAGTTTAATCAACTGGATTTAAACTTCACAAGGATAAGGGCCATATTAAAAAAAATCAATCCTTAACACAATGATGGGCACAGAGCCAGCATTTGTTGATTTCATATGGAAAATGGTTGAGTTCTACTTAATGAGGTCATTTTGGAAAATCATTGAACTTATTTGCAACTCCATTCCCATGTATGCTAAATCTTCCTATCTCTAATGGTATTTTAAAGGTTAAATAAGAACTGAGGAGACAGTTTATTGGGTAGGATAAGAATGCTCCATGCAGGAGCACCTTGTCATGTAGAACGACTTGGAATCAAGCCTTATAAGCACCATGGACTTTGCTGCAGTACTGAGGTGCCTCTCCTCTCATTCATGTTCTTTCAAATAAATAATGAAACAAACTGGCTTGAGGATGTCAGTAAGTAATATAGATTAGCCCCTGGTTTCAAAGTATTAGCACTATATGAAAAAATAAGATGTTGGGAGTCAGGCGGTAGTGCAGCAGCTTAAGCGCTCATGACTTAAAGCTCAAGGACCAGCATAAGGATCCCGGTTCTAGCCCCAGGCTCCCCACCTGCAGGGGGGTCGCTTCACAAGTGGTGAGGCAGGTCTGGAGGTGTCTATCTTTCTCTCCCCCTCTCTGTCTTCCCCTCCTCTCTCCATTTCTCTCTATCCTATCCAGCAATGAAGACATCAATAACAACAATAATAACTACAATAAAACAATAAGGGTGACAAAAGGGAATAAATAAATAAATATCTTAAAAAATAAGATGTTGATATTAGTAGTAGTTTCCAGTTTTGTATTGTCTCCCATATTTTCATTCTCTCTTTATGACTTCTTGAGACATTGAAACCTAAACAAGGAGATTAGGTATGCGATCTGGAATAGCCTGACTGACTATCACAATATTTTAAGTTAAGGTTTTCTTTCTAAAGGAATCTCATCAGGGAGATATTCAAATTTGTTGAGTAGAATGTGATAATGATGAGATGTAATAAAAACCAAGCTATAAAATGATCTACTTTTCTGATGAGGTAGGGAGACAAAGTAGAAGCAGGAGTTATTTGAAGGATAATTCATTTAGAACCTGAAACAAACAATGAAAAAAACACAACAAATAAAAACCTATCTCAGAAAGTTCCCTTGAGCTTCTCAGTGCTGTAGTTCTCATATCCTGGTATCTTATCTCCTACCAACAATGTCAATCTTTTTTTAAAAAAAAATTACCCTAGACTTATAAATTTCAGTGTAGTAAGAATTATCCTCAGCATGTGGGCTAGAGAAATGGAAGCAGTTTTCCAACTTGTACTTTCCCAATTGTCATTCAGTATTATTTTGGTTGAGTGACTGAAATATAATGATAAAAAATTCCCTTACCAATTTTAATTCTGGCCTTGGTGATACAAAGTGTTGCACTGTCCCAGAGAGGTGGTCCTGCTATACAGCACTTTAGTTGATACTCTGAGCCTCTAATTTTGCTGCAAATATTGGATAGAAAATATTGAGGATCTTATGGTGGAAAATCTAAGAAATCTATGTTAGATATGCTGCTAGGGGCCCATGACTTTATCATTTTTGCTTGAGCTTGATAACTAATATGCAGGTGGACGAAAAAATATTGCCCGGGGAAGATGGTGACAGAGTTGAGAATGGGGCTAAAGAGCTGGACTAGGGCATAGAATAACTCCCAAGCTTGAAGAAAGTATATAAATACAAATAAATGTTTACTCCATCAATCTGACCCAGGGCATGCATATATATATTAAAAAATAGGACTAGAAAGCTTAATTAGGGCAGAAAGTATCTCCTAAGCTTGAAGAAATTATATAAAGACTATTGACTGTTTACGTCATCAATTTGACATAGGGCTCATATATACATTTAATATAGGAACCCATGTAAACTCTGAATCCCTGTCAGTCTGAGCTCATAGTTCATGATCCCATGATCCCATGCTCGATTCTTACCTTTTGGGTCATGTTTATTAAACATTTTGTCCTATTTATTAAAAATTTTATCTCACCTCCTTTCAACCGCCAAGTTGTAGATGTTACTATGATTCCATTCTGACTTCTCTGGGCAGATGACCTCATCAATTTGTACTGAAACCTCACCTCTCCAGAGCCCGAGCCAACTAGGGAAAGATAGAAACAGCCTAGAGTTTATGGATTGACCTGCCAATGCCCATATTCATCAAAGAAGCAATTACAGAAGCCACCTTCTGCACCCCATAAAGAATTTTGGTCCGTTTTCCCAGAGGGGTAAATGTTAGGGGAAGATGGCTAGAGGGCTCTATAACCCAATTCCATCAGGACCTAGAGAGAGAAGGGGGGGGAGGCATTCAGAAGTAGTAATAGGTGTGTTTGTGATTTATAATGGAAGAGAAAGTAGGGCCATAGAAAAAATGGGGACATTATATATAGAGAGGGAGACAGTTATAGAAACAATAGTAAACACATATCTGTGACATTGGGAGAATCACTGTAGTTTCCAATGGACAGAGTGGGACACAGGATTCTGACAGTTGAAGCGGTATGAAATTGTACCCTTATTATTTTCTAAAGGATTAATAAAAATTAAATTAAAAATAATTTTGGTCCATATTCCCAGAGGGGGAGCAATGTTAGGGGAAGATGAATAGTGGGCTCTGAACTCCAATTCCATCAGGACCTGGAGAAATAAGAAGAAAAAAGGAAAGGACATTCAGAAGCAGCATTAGATGTTGTAGTGACTTATACAGGAAGAGAAAGCAGAGTCATAGCTCAAAAATGGGCAAATATATAAATAAAGATAGCTATAGAAATAAGAGTCAACCCACACCTGTGACCTTGGGAGAACTACTGCAGTTTATTTATTTATTTATTTATTTTAAGAAGGAGACATTAACAAAACCATAGGATAAGAGGGGTACAACTCCATACAATTCCCACCACTATATTTCCATATCCCATCCCCTCCCTTGATAGCTTTCCTATTCTTTAACCCTCTGGGAGTATGGACCCAAGGTCACTGTGGGAGGCAGAAAGTGGAAGGTCTAGCTAGTAGTTGTTTCCCCGATGAACATGGACGTTGAATGGTGGATACATACTCAAAGCCTGCCTCTCTCTTTCCCTAGTAGGGTGGGGCTCTAGAGAAGCAGTACTCCAGGACACATTGAGAACTGAAAGCTGAAATAGCTGTAATGAAGAAAGAAGCTGAGGCAAGGGAAAGCAGATTAACAGAAGCAGAAAACAGAATTAGTCAGACAGAGGATGAGTTAGAGAAAACTAAGAAAGAGGTGTAAGAGCTTAAAAAGAGACTGAGAGACACTGAAAACAACAACAAAGACATATGGGATGACCTCAAAAGAAGTAACATTCGTATAATTGGCCTGCCAGAGGAAGAAAGAGAGGAAGGGGAAGCAAACATTCTAGAGGAAATAATACAAGAAAACATCCCAGACCTGAATAACAGAAAGGATATCAAGGTTCAAGAGGCCCAGAGAGTACCAAACAGAATCAACCCAGACCTGAAGACACCAAGACACATCATAGTCACAATGAGAAGAAGTAAGGATAAAGAAAGGATCCTAAAGGCTGCAAGAGAGAAACAAAAAGTCACATACAAGGGAAAACCCATAAGATTATCTGCAGACTTCTCCACTCAAACTCTAAAAGCCAGAAGGGAGTGTTAAGATATCTATTGAGCCCTGAATGAAAAAGGGTTTCAACCGAGGATAATATATCCTGCTAGACTTTCATTCAAACTAGATGGAGGGATCAAAACCTTCTTAGATAAACAACAGTTAAAGGAGGCAACCAACACCAAGCCGGCCCTGAAAGAGGTACTAAAAGACCTCTTATAAACAAGAATATCACTATAATACTTGCAATATATCAGAGCAAACAAAAATTTTTTAGAACAATGGCACTACAATACATTAAATCCATAATATCAATAAATGTCAATGGCTTAAACTCACCCATCAAAAGGCACAGGGTGGGGGGATGGATCAGAAAACATAACCCAACCATATGCTGCTTGCAAGAATCCCATCTGTCACAACAAGATAAACACAGACTTAAAGTGAAAGGATGGAAAACTATCATACAGGCTAACGGTCCACAAAAAAGGGCAGGAACAGCCATTCTCATCTCAGACACGATAGATTTTAAATTAAATAAAGTAATAAAAGATAGGCAAGGACATTACATAATGATTAGAGGATCAATCAGCCAAGAAGACTTAACAATTATTAACATCTATGCACCCAACGAGGGACCATCTAAATACATTAAGCATCTACTGAAAGAATTTCAAAAATACATCAATAGTAATACAATAATAGTGGGAGACTTCAATACCCCACTCTCACACTTAGACAGATCAACAAAGCAGAGAACCAATAAAGATACAAGAGAATTGAATGAAGAGATTGACAGACTAGACCTCTTGGACATTTTCAGACTCCTCCACCCCAAAAAACTGGAATACACCTTCTTTTCAAATCCACATAACACATACTCAAGGATAGAACACATGGTAGGCCACAAAGACAGCATCAATAAATTCAAGAGCATTGAAAAAATCCCAAGTATCTTCTCAGACCACAGTGGAGTAAAGCTAACATTTAACAACAAACGGAAAATTATTAAAAGACACAGAATTTGGAAACTAAACAACATGCTCCTTAAGAACCACTGGATCAGAGACTCACTCAAACAGGAAATTCAAATGTTCCTGGAAACTAATGAAAATGAAGACACAACCTATCATAAAATTTGGGACACAGCTAAAGCAGTACTGAGAGGGAAACTTATAGCCATACAATCACATATTAAACACTAAGAAGAAGCTCAAATGAACGACCTTACTGCACACCTCAAGGAATTAGAGGAAGAGGAACAAAGGAACCCTAAAACAACCAGAAGGACAGAAATCACTAAAGTTAGAGCAGAAATAAACAACATCGAAAATAAAAGAACCATACAAAAGATCAATGAAGCCAAATGTTGGTTCTTTGAAAGATTAAACAAAATTGACAAACCCCTAGCCAGACTCACCAAACAAAAAAGAGAGAAGACTCAAATTAATAAAATTGTAAACGATGCAGGAGATATCACAACTGACACCACAGAAATCCAAAGAATCCTGAGAAACTTCTATAAAGAACTATATGCCACCAAGCTAGAGAATCTGGAAGAAGTGGAACAATTCCTAAAGCATATGCCCCTCCAAAACTGAACCAAGAAGAACTACAAAATCTAAATGCACCAATCACAGACAAAGAAATTGAGACCGTTATTAAGAATCTTCCCAACAACAAAAGTCCTGGACCAGATGGCTTCACAAACAAATTCTACAAAACTTTCAGGAAACAGTTAATACCCATACTTCTTAAGCTATTCCATAAGACTGAAGAAACAGGAATACTCCCTTCCACCTTTTATGAAGCCAACATCACCCTGATACCAAAAGCTGATAGGGACAGAACAAAAAAGGAAAACTACAGACCAATATCTCTGATGAACATAGATGCCAAAATATTAAACAAGATCTTGGCCAACCGGATACAGCAACACATCAAAAAGATTGTTCATCATGACCAAGTGGGATTCATCCCAGGAATGCAAGGCTGGTTCAACATCCATAAGTCAATCAATGTCATTCACCACATTAATAAAAGCAAAGCCAAAAACCACATGATTATCTCAATAGACGCAGAGAAAGCCTTTGACAAACTCCAATACCCGTTCATTCTCTAAACTCTACAAAAAATGGGAATAGATGGGAAATTCCTCAAGATAGTGGAGTCTATATATAGCAAACCTACAGCCAACATCATACTCAATGGACAGAAGCTGAAAACATTCCCCCTCAGATCGGGGAATAGACAGGGCTGTCCACTGTCACCGTTACTCTTCAAAATAGTATTGGAAGTTCTTGCCATAGCAATCAGGCAAGAGAAAGAAATCAAAGGAATACAGATTGGAAGGGAAGAAGTCAAGCTCTCACTATTTGCAGATGATATGATAGTATACATAGAAAGACCTAAAGAATCCAGTAGAAAATTACTGGAAGTTATTAGGCAATATAGCAAGGTATCAGGCTACAAAATCAATGTACAAAAATCAGTGGCATTTCTTTATGCAAACACTAAATCTGAAGAAAAAGACATCCAGAAATCACTCCCATTTACTGTTTCAGCAAAATCATTCAAATACCTAGGAATAAAGTTGACCAAAGAAGTGAAAGACTTGTATGCTGAAAACTATGAGTCGCTACTCAAGGAAATAGAAACTGATACCAAGAAATGGACAGATATCCCATGCTCATGGATTGGAAGAATAAATATCATCAAAATGAATATTCTCCTAAGAGCCATATACAAATTTAATGCAATACCCATCAAAGTTCCATGAAGCTTCTTTAAGAGAATAGAACAAACACTACAATCATTTATCTGGAACCTGAAAACACCTAGAATTGCCAAAACCATCTTGAGGAAAAGAAACAGAAATGGAGGCATCACACTCCCAGACCTTAAACTATATTATAAAGTCATCATCATCAAAACAGCATGGTCCTGGAAGAAAAATAGGCACACAGACCAGTGGAACAGAATTGAAAGCCCAGAAGTAAATCCCAACACTTATGGGCATCTAATCTTTGATAAGGTGCCCAAAGGATTAAATGGAAAAAGGAGGCTCTCTTCAATAAATGGTGCTGGGAAAACTGGGTTGAAACATGCAGAAGAATGAAATTGAACCACTTTATCTCACCAGAAACAAAAATCAACTCCAAATGGATCAAAGACCTAGATGTCAGACCAGAAGCAATCAAATACTTAGAGGAAAACATTGGTAAAACACTTTCCCACATACACCTCAAGGACATCTTTGATGAATCAAACCCAATTGCAAGGAAGACTAAAGCAGAAACAAACCAATGGGACTACATCAAATTGAAAAGGTTCTGAACATCCAAAGAAACTATTAAACAAACAGAGAGACCCCTCACAGAATGGGAGAAGATCTTCACATGCCAGACATCAGGTAAGAAACTAATCACCAAAATATATAAAGAGCTCAGCAAACTTAGCACCAAAAAAGCAAATGACCCCATACAAAAATGGGCAGAGGATATGAACAAAATATTCACCTCAGAGGAGATCCAAAAGGCTAACAAACATATGAAAAACTGCTCTAGGTCACTGATTGTCAGAGAAATGCAAATTAAGACAACGCTAAGATACCACCTCACTCCTGTAAGAATGGCATACATCAAAAAGGACAGCAGCAACAAATGCTGGAGAGGATGTGGGGACAGAGGAACCCTTTTACATTGCTGGTGGGAATGTAAATTGGTACCACCTCTGTGGAGAGCAGTCTGGAAAACTCTCAGAAGGCTAGACATGGACCTTCCATATGATCCAGTAATTCCTCTCCTGGGGTTATACCCCAAGGACTCCATAACACCCAACCAAAAAGAGGTGTGTACTCCTATGTTCATAGCAGCACAATTCATAATAGCTAAAACCTGGAAGCAACCCAGATGCCCAACAACAGATGAGTGGCTGAGTAAGCTGTGGTATATATACACAATGGAATACTATGCAGCTATCAAAAACAATGAACCCACCTTCTCTGACCCATCTTGGACAGAGCTATAAGGAATTATGTTAAGTGAACTAAGTCAGAAAGATAAAGATGAGTATGGGATGATCCCACTCATCAACAGAAGCTGACTAAGAAGATCTGAAAGGGAAACTAAAAGCAAGACCTGATCAAATTGTAAGTAGGGCACCAAAGTAAAAACCCAGTGTTGAGGGGTAGACATGCAGCTTCCTGGGCCAGTGGGGGGTGGGAGTGGGCGGAGGGATGGGTCACAGTCCTTTGGTGGTGGGAATGGTGTTTATGTACACTCCTAGCAAAATGTAGACATATAAATCAGTAGTTAATTAATACGAGAGGGGAAAATCAATTGTATGTCTCAAAGTTTCTCAAAACACAAACTGAATCCTTTTAATATATAGGCTGTGTATTTGATATGCGGACTCTCTCAAAAGCCTAGACCAAGTAAATTAGAAGCATCCAATAGCACAGCTATATACAAGATACTGGATACTGTACAGCAAACCATAACAAAAAGACTTTTCAAAGTTAACCCAATTAACAAATAATGTGATGATAACATTAACTATCGATTGTCTCTTTGAACCCTAAGACAGCAGGGACCTCACATCTCCACTATAGAGCCCCTATTTCCCCCAGTCCTGGAAACCTTGGATAGGGCCTACTTTACCGTATGCATCTCCCAATCCAAACCAAATAATATTGCATCCGCCGATCACAACCTAACCAACGCAACGATTGCCACCTCAACATGCTTCACCTCAGACTGTGTCCAGAGACTTCACGTGTGGAATGACAACCCTTCAACTTCATTACTCAGGTGAGACCTTTCCTTTTATAGTACACTCTAATTTCATCTCAGGTAGTTCACTTTCTAACAAAGTCCCATAATCTAGATATACACCAGTTTCTGTGAGAGAGAGCTTATGTGCACACGTATCCATAAACTAGTGCAAAATATATACCTGAAAGCAGAAGTACACTAGAGTTTGCAGTGAGTACCTCCCTAACACTTCCTCTCCACTATTCCAAGCTTGGGATCCATGATTGCTCAATAAATTGTTTGGCTTCGTATGTTAACTCTCTTTTCAGTCACCAGTTTCCAGATGCCACCAGGATGCTGGCCAGGCCTCCCTGGATTAAAGACCCCACCAATGTGTCCTGGAGCTCAGCTTCCCCAGAGACACACCTTACTAGGGAAAGAGAGAGGCAGACTGGGAGTATGGACCGACCAGTTAACGCCCATGTTCAGCGGGGAAGCAATTACAGAAGCCAGACCTTCTACCTTCTGCAACCCTCAAGGACCCTGGGTCCATGCTCCCAGAGGGCTAGAGAATGGGAAAGCTATGATGGGAGGGGGTTGGTTATGGAGATTGGGTGGTGGGAATTGTGTGGAGTTGTACCCCTCCTACCTTATGTTTTTGTTTATTAATCCTTTCTTAAATAAAAAATTGAAAAAAGAAAAAGAAAATACTGAGGATGGTCACTAGATGTCCCTCTTGTGTCTTTAAAGAGGATAAGAGGCAGAGCTCTTTTTAGGATTGAAGAAAAAGGCAGCTAGTTCATATAGGGAACTTTCTGTTTTTTATTAGCTGCTGGAAGAATGGTTTTATTCCATTAATTAATAAACCCCGGATCATGAAGATGTTTTGGTCCACTCATTAATTTTACAGTATTTTTTAAGTATAATGGTCCACTGTGCCTCTTAGGAAAAAAAAATCTGAGAATAGTGTGTAGACTGATTATCCATATAAACAGACCTGGGGGAGGAAGAATGGAAGTTATTTTGGAGAAGAGAGGTGTGACTATCTCTTAGAGCTTTGAAATTACAAGAAGGAAGGAAATCAGAGGCACACACCCCTGCCTCTGCCTCCCTTAGTACCTGATTTCCATGGAAATGTTTTAGTGGCTTGGAAGTACTTGGCTTGCCTGGTTTGAAAAGGAGAAGTTCCTTAAATATGAAGAACAGGCAAGAGACAGGGAACCCTTGCCATTTCCTGAAAAAGGAAAGCATTTGTCTTTGCAAATTCTGACCATGCCTTTACAATGTGATTGTGACTGCAAATGTACTGACATTGTTCATGAATTGAATGTCTCTATTTATCTTTAAAAGACAGAATAATATAGACATTCTATTAGTACTCCCCAAGGTAAGAGATTCACACCCTTCATATCTTGTTGTGTGCATCTTTTCGGATGCCATGGCAATGTTAATAATTTTACTTGAGTAATTCTTCCATTTCTTGTTACCTGGGGGATTGTTAATGGCTGAGACTACTTCTCAGACTCTTTGCTCCTGCTCAATCAAGTTGTGCAGGCGCCAGTTTTCTTTTATTGATCAGTGGGTTCCTGACAGTCTTCACCACAAGGAAGCAGCATCATCCTCTTTTAACTTAAAGGGGAACAGAGCACCTTAAAGTTTACTGCTAAAAGCTTCTAAGCGTAGCATGCAAACATTTGAGCATGTTGCTAATTGTTCTGCTTAAATAGTCAAAGCAATATTTTAGAAAGCTGCCAACATCAAAATCATATCCCTTGATCAGATAGAAAATCCATTTTGAATGGCTTTTTAGGTCTTTTTAATTAGATGAAAATGCATTCCATTACCACTCATTAGTATCAAAGGTGAATAAGTGTGATAAATAAAATGGAGACCTGTGGTTCGGGAGGTGGCACAGTGGATAAGGCACTGGACTCTCAAGCATGACGTCCTGAATTCAATCCCCAGCAGCACATGTACCAGAGTGATGTCTGGTTCTTTCTCACCTATCATTTCTCATGAATCAATAAAAAATAAAATTAAAAAATGTTTTTAAAATTAGTAAAGAAAATGGAGACCTTATTTTTACCCTTGAGGTGTGTGGGAACAACCTGTCATGCTGTAACTCTCATCCAACACTTGCTGCAATAGAACAGAAAATCTGGGGAATCCTGGGCTCCTTTGAACCACTATTGAGCACATAAAATAAAATAAAATAAAATAAAATCATACTTACTGTATACACCTTGATTTCCTCCCTGATGTTCTGGGATGAATTGTATCCAAAAATTAAATAGTGAACTGATCCCCAAGGCAGAATGCAGCTTGAGCTTTCAGCATTCTCTCATTGATCTATGATGCAAATTACAGGGTCCAAACTTTCCTCCTCAAATAATTCTCCCCCTGTTGTAGGAAATTTCCTTCTCCCTCACCCACCCAGGTAAAGGCTGCTAAAGTAGCTATTCTGGGGGGGGGGGGCAGTTCGGTTCTTTCCTGCAAGAAGATGGCAGTTTTTGAGAACACCTACTGTGCATTCAAAAGTCGTCTCTCCTTTCTTGTATAGTGCTTTCTAAAGAGCAAAAGTGACTTTCATTTTTAAACCTGCATACTTGAGCCAACGTTGTTGGGCTAATTGTGTTTGTTCACCCAAAATTCCCAAATAGCCAAGACCACTCACTCAAAAGATAGGTTTCATTCTTCAAAGAACTATTAATTCAGAAGCTGCTGCCAACCCCTAAGACCAAACAAGACGAAACCAGGATAAGAAAACCAACTTGTTTTGCAGGGAGTTTTTAATTCTTCCCGCCTGCGACCTTAACTAGGAGCCTGAGAAAGGGGCGGGGTCGAGTTCTCTGTCCCTGGCCTTCATACCCAAAGACCCATCAAATTCTGTCAAGGCCAAATTGGCTTCTCGTTTCCCAGAGCTGACAAACGCCGCCGCGGTCATCTGAGTTGATCTGGCAGTCTCCTGGTACCAAAGACCCGGGTGGGGATGGGGGTGCAGGGGGAAGGCTGGGGCACTGTACGCTGGGGAGAGGGCTCCTGCCGGAGATCTAAGCACAGACTGCACACCAACCCTGCAGCCCTCACCGGCTTTGGGCTTTTCAGAGGAGACACAGCAAGGCTGCATCAGCTCTTCTCAAACGTGCAATTCATTTTAGGGAGCTAAATTTTCCGACAGGGTGAGAGGCAAGGGGATGGTGCATTTCTTTGACTCAGTTCCTGCATCATGGAACCCATTTGTTTAGCAATCTATAGACAGGAGAGAACAGAGCTAAGCCAGGAAAGCAGTTCACTGGGACAGAGTGCCGCGTCTTTTCGTGAAGGAGAGATGAGGGTGATAGAACTTAGGATGGCTGCCGCGGTTCTCCGCTGAAGTAAAGACTCAAAGGCCAAGAGAGAATGAATGACCACCTCAGAGATTTCTCCTTCCTTTTCTTCCTTGCACTATCCGAAGAGAAGGAGAGGAAGATATAAGCAGATAAACCTTAAAGCTTACAGACAAAAGGAGGGGGTTGGGCAAGCGAACGAGAGGGAAATATAAATATTATATGGAAGATGTGTGAGTGAGATAAACAGGGAGAAGGAATCACATCATTTTCCCTGCAATCTCTGCAAACAAGGAAGGTGCAAGTTCTAGGGAAGGCTCAGTAGCAACCCCATAACTCTCCTTTTCCACACCACGCTGCCCCCCCTCGGCCCCCCTCTGGTCAGCACCTCAGATCTTCCCTTCATTCCACCTCAGACTCCCGCCGGGGCTGGGGGACAGGGTAGGACAGGGTAGGACTTGGTCCGGCCTGTGTGTAAGTTTCAGGTTGGTCCCTCCCAGAGACCCCCTCCTACAGGTCTCCCCCCCTCCCCGCTCCTTGGCCCCGCCCCAGGCCCAGAGCCGGTTGGACTATGTGCTGATTGGCCAGCTCCTGGCGTAGCAGGGCTAGGCTGCTTAGGCTCTCACCAGACTCCACCGCCAGTAGTTTGCTGCATCGGGAGGAGCTGGAGCAGCAGCAATAGCAGTAGCGGCATCAGCAAAGGAGGGCGCATACTACAGCACTGCTCCAACCGACAAGCCCGGTTTGCCTGAGGGGCATTGGCAATCGCGTCTCTAGTCTGGCGCTGGTGTTTGGTGCTTTGAGCTCCAAGGCACTGAAGCCTAGCTGATTAATTCGCAATCCGAAACCTCTCACTCTGATCTCCCACACTCTACACGCATACTGCTCACAACACACACTCATTCTTCTCTCTCACACATTCATATAGGACCCGAGACAGACGGAGAAAGAGCTACACAGACTTCCCGAGTGCAAGGGAGGGAAGCCTAACGCAGAGAGACCAGCACCTCTCCCGAAGGATGGAATGAAGACGTTCTTGCAAGCAAACTTTGGCAGCGAGCTAACCATCGGTTGTTGCAGCTTCTGAGGCAGACCCCAGAGACATGCGACTACGCTGATAGCTTCCTCGGGAGTCGGTGTGACAGCGGCGGCAGAGGCCCTCGGACGATACTCCAGACCAGACCTTGGAAGGAGAAACTACTGGTACCCTCGCCGGCAGTCCCGCCTTTCCAAGCCGGTACTGTTGTCGGTTCCCACCCCCTTCTTCCTAGCCCTATCTCCATCCTGGCCCATTGGAAAGACCCAGACTTTTTTTTTCCGACAAGCTAAGCTACCATCTCCCCATTTTCACAAACTTGACGTAGAGGCTAAGACTGCATTGATAACTTTTATTTCCGAGCCGGAAAGTCCGCAAACTGGTGTGTGTGTGTGTGTGTGTGTGTGTGTGTGTGTGTATGCATGCGCGGGAGTGGGGTGGGGTTCCTCTCCCACCTTTGATCTTGTACAGCCGCTCACCTGAAGCCTTCCGAAGCCAAGCTCAGCGCGAGGGAGCTTTGGCAGACTCGCTTCCCTACCCCTTCCTCTACCCACTCCGTGTAATGTATGGGCTCGGCTGGGAGCCTATTCTAGCTTACATTCTCCTTTTCTTCCCTCCCTCTCCCCAGGCCTGAAAAAGGCTAGTGTGGCACTCTTGAACCCAGGAAGGCACTTTCTTGGCGAATCCTCTCACTGCAGTGAGCCCAGAGCGCTGGGAGGAGGTTCTTGCGCATGCTAGGTGCACTGAAGAAGCTCAGTGAAGCAGTGGTGGCCAAGAGGCCGCGACCCTGCCACCTCAATCACCTTGGTCCAAAGCACTCTCTAAACGCAGCCATTCTTTGATCCAGCCTCTCAGACGCCCAAGGATCCTCAGTCCTGCGCCGCTAGGATCAGTCGCGCCCCATTAACTTTGAAGAGGGGAAACTGAGTAGTCGGGCTGGAGGGAGGGGGCTCGGGGCCGCAAGGCACATCTTTGCTCCCCCGGAGGCCCCGGGTTCCCCGAAAACCTCCTCTGAGTCTGCTGCAACCTCAACATTGGAGCCGGCGCGGGTGTCATCCCCGCGCCTCCGGGCCGCCCTGGGCTGGACTCCTCCCGTGGCCTCCCGGGCCCCGGGGCGCGCGCAACAGGCGGCCAGAGTCAGCGGGAAGCTGGAGCGCCGGCGCCGTCGTCTTAGGAGGGGAGTGGAGATACAAGGCCAGGCAGAGCCTCCAGCAGCTATGGAGTCTCTCCTGCTGCCGGTTCTACTATTGCTGGCAATACTGTGGACGCAGGCGGCCGCCCTCATTAACCTCAAATACTCTGTTGAAGAGGAGCAACGCGCTGGCACAGTGATAGCCAACGTAGCCAAAGACGCACGAGACGCGGGCTTCGCTCTGGACCCACGACAGGCCTCTGCCTTTCGTGTGGTGTCTAACTCCGCTCCACATCTGGTTGACATCAACCCCAACTCAGGCCTGTTGGTCACCAAACAGAAGATTGACCGTGACCTGCTGTGCCGCCAGAGCCCAAAATGCATCATCTCGCTTGAGGTTATGTCCAGCTCAATGGAGATCTGTGTTATTAAGGTGGAGATAAAGGACCTGAACGACAATGCGCCCAGTTTTCCGGCTGCACAGATTGAACTGGAGATCTCAGAGGCGGCAAGCCCTGGCACACGCATTCCTCTGGACAGCGCCTATGATCCCGACTCTGGCAGCTTTGGTGTGCAGACTTATGAGCTTACGCCTAATGAACTGTTTGGCCTGGAGATCAAGACACGAGGCGATGGCTCACGCTTTGCCGAACTTGTGGTGGAGAAGAGCCTGGACAGAGAGAAGCAGTCACACTACAACTTTCGCATTACAGCGCTAGACGGCGGCGACCCACCACACCTGGGTACGGTTGGCCTCAGCATCAAGGTGACTGACTCCAATGACAACAACCCGGTGTTTGGAGAATCCACCTATTCGGTGAGTGTTCCTGAGAACTCACCTCCCAACACTCCCGTCATTCGCTTGAATGCCAGTGACCCAGACGAGGGGACCAATGGGCAGGTGATCTATTCCTTCTATGGCTATGTCAATGACCACACTCGTGAGCTCTTCCAGATTGACCCTCACAGCGGCCTAGTCACAGTAACTGGTGCTCTAGACTATGAAGAGGGTCACGTGTATGAACTAGACGTGCAAGCCAAGGACCTGGGCCCTAACTCTATCCCTGCACACTGTAAGGTCACTGTCAGCGTTTTGGACACCAATGATAACCCGCCAGTTATCAACCTGCTGTCAGTCAACAGTGAGTTGGTGGAGGTGAGCGAGAGTGCCCCCCCGGGCTACGTAATTGCACTTGTGCGGGTATCTGATCATGACTCTGGCCTCAATGGGCGTGTGCAGTGCCGGTTGCTGGGTAATGTGCCCTTTCGGCTACAGGAATATGAAAGTTTCTCCACTATCTTAGTGGACGGACGATTAGACCGAGAGCAGCATGACCAGTACAATCTCACCATCCAGGCTCGTGATGGTGGAGTCCCCATGCTGCAAAGTGCCAAGTCTTTTACAGTGCGCATCACAGATGAGAACGACAACCACCCACACTTCTCTAAGCCTTACTACCAGGTCATTGTCCAAGAAAACAATACTCCAGGCGCTTATCTGCTATCAGTGTCAGCTCGAGACCCTGACCTGGGCCTCAATGGCAGTGTGTCCTACCAGATCGTGCCGTCACAGGTTCGGGACATGCCTGTCTTCACCTATGTCTCCATAAACCCAAATTCAGGAGATATCTATGCCCTGAGATCCTTCAATCACGAACAAACCAAGGCATTTGAGTTTAAGGTGCTGGCCAAAGATGGGGGCCTGCCGTCACTGCAGAGCAATACCACTGTCCGGGTTATCATTCTAGACGTCAATGACAATACCCCAGTCATCACAGCACCACCACTGATCAATGGCACAGCTGAAGTCTACATCCCCCGAAACTCAGGCATAGGGTATCTGGTGACTATTGTCAAAGCAGACGACTATGATGAGGGTGAGAATGGCCGTGTCACCTATGACATGACAGAGGGTGACCGAGGCTTCTTTGAAATCGACCAGATCAATGGGGAAGTCAGAACCACTCGCACCTTTAGTGAGAGTTCCAAGGCTTCCTATGAGCTTATTGTGGCGGCTCAAGACCATGGCAAAACATCTCTCTCTGCCTCTGCTCTGATTCTAATCTACCTGTCACCTGCTCTTGATGCCCAGGAATCAATGGGCTCAGTGAACTTGTCCTTAATTTTCATTATCGCCCTAGGCTCCATTGCAGGCATTCTCTTTGTCACTATGATTTTTGTGGCCATCAAGTGCAAACGAGACAACAAAGAGATCCGGACCTACAACTGCAGGTAGAGCCAATTAAATTTTTTTCCTTTCCATCTTTGTGTTGGTTGTATCTATGTCTCTTTGTGGAAAAAACACTGCTTTTATTTCTTACTTAAATAATGCATGGGTCATAGAGCACTTCTTTTGGAAAGGGGGAAAGTTTGTGGTAGTCCACATCAGTTCTTTTGATGTGACAATTTGCTGGAAGATAAAATTTGAATGAATTTTGTCACAGTAATGCAGCAGAAATGTTTTTATTTTAAATTTTTTACAGCTGTCTTCTTGAAGTAATAGAAAATATGTCGCAGGAAATGACTTTTTTTTTCTTCAGCAGAGCCAATGAGTGCCACAATTCTATTTTACTTGGGGGAAATAGTGTTTCGGATACAGGTATTGAAAGAAGAGGAATTTTTAGCAGCTGCCCTATCCTGTTGTTGAGATAAACTCTTCATAGAAAGGGAGTTTATAGGAGGAAACAGAGTTGGAGGGAGAGGCAGCAGGAATGTGTGGGTAAGCAGATGATTAGTGCCCCCCACACATATAATTCCTGGCTTCTTTTATATACAGTTCATAGTCACCTGGCTATGTGAAGTGTATTTCTATGGGTCAGCTTTATGCTTTAAAAATAGATGATTTGTTGGTGGAGTAGAAACAAAACATCCCAATGAGGGATAGGACCTTGCATTCAGATTGTTTCACAATAAATAAATAAATAAATTAATTAATTAAAAATAAAATCACGAGTTGATGGTGCCTTCCTCTAATGTAGAATTCAGCTATGATGTTAAGATCTGGTCCCTGCCAGTGGATGTCACTGTGGGCTATTATGCTGGTTTCCCTTGAAGTGTGTGTGTGTGTGTGTGTGTGTGTGTGTGTGTGTGTGTGTGTGAGAGAGAGAGAGAGAGAGAGAGAGAGAGAGGGAGAGAGAGAGATGTAAACTGGGATGATATATAGTATTTTAAATATTTATTAATAAGTGCATTAGGAAGACCTTGTTGAAAGTTCTTTTAAAGTGTTTTTATAAACCAACTAACATTACACATGCAAAATTTTCCAGCAGTGTCATATTGAAATGGTTAAAAAAAAGTTGTTTCTTTTAGTTTACTGAACCAAGGTGTGTATGTGCTTTCAGAATACCTTCATATACAGTGTGCCTTTTATGTCATCTGTGTTTGCACATTTAATCAGTCACTATAAGCTTCTGTAGACCCAATTTGTACTTGTATTTGACATCATCTGAAATGCACACTTCTGTGAGCCAGAGCTCCCCTGAATATGCAACAGCCATGCAATTATTGTTTCCCTTTTACTATTCTCTGCATTACACAAGTTAGTAGACAAATGCTAACCACACATGAATATCAATCAGGTGCCATAAAAGAGCAGCTGCAATGCCTCATAAATGCTTTAATCCTGTTACCAGTGGAATGGCCATGACTTTTCTTTCCTTCAGTACCAAGTCATTTCAGAAGGGAAAAATGGAAATTAATATTGCTTTTACCTTTGAAACTGCCAGTGACAATTTTTTGCAGGAAAAATTTGTGGGATCTATAACATTTTATTTATATGGATATAGTGATAAAAGGAACTCCTTTTAAGTCATTTTATAAGCATAAAATAAGTGTATAAGACCCTTTCCTTGATGAAAATGAAATCATCTTGAAATAAAGATGTTGAAGGTTTTGCCACCTCTTAGTGATGTATGACTTGAAGTGAGGGCTTTTTTAGAGAGCTTGCCAGGGAGATCATTAACCAGGGAAGAGAGCATTTGAATTTTAAAAAAGTGAATCTCAGTGCTCTCTAACTTCATCCATATGTGTATTTTGTAAAGAGCTTTGTTCCCTGTAATGGTTTGGGATTAATGAAGTACAATTTAATTAAATAATTGGTCAATACAGGAAGGACTCTACAGCCTCAGCTGAATAAGAACATTGCCAAGCTTATATATCATGAGTAAATAAAATGACTAGAACCTCCTATTGATTCTATAAACAGAAAAGAAAAATCAGTATCTCTCTACACTCAACCACAACCCTGGAGTCTTGAGGATTTTACCAAGTTTCAGAAGCATCAGTTTGTCATCACTGAAAGTATGCCTGAGCACTGAATGAGAGGGTGAGGAAACCCACTGCTGGACTCTAGTATCCCTGGGGGTCAGAGCAAGGATTTGTCTCTGTATATACACAAGTTCCCTCATCTGCTCAACCATGTTAGAAACCTAAGTTTCTATAAAGCTTATATTTCTTTACATCAGACATTAGTTTATTATTATCAACCTTTGCATAGCTTCTTCCTCAAATATGTACGATGATCTGCAAATGCTGCTTGAAGTGGTCTCATTTTTTTAGTCAGACAATTAGGTTAGTCTAGCAAGAATACAGGAACAGTCTTAGCCTTGTAAAGATCAACCTGTATTATTTATAAACTCTATTATTTTGCTGAGTGTTGCCCAGACATTGAATTTCAAAGCAATAAGCTAACTCATTATGTGCAAAGTAATAAATAACTTTGAGAATCTGAGTATATTTTAATATGTCTTTTGACAAGTGTTTTAATGCTTGGTATCTTTGGTGCATATTCTATTGATCTGTGTCAATGTTAATTAAATTGAGTTCTTCATATTTCAGTTACAACACAGTTGCTTGTAGGTACACCTGAATGAAGAATGCTGAATACACTAACCTTCAAATTCCTTTGCAGTAATTGTTTAACCATCACTTGTCTTCTCAGCGTTTTTTTTTTTTAAAGGACAAAACAGCAAGTGTCTGCATTGCATCTCGGTTTTCTCCCATTAGAAAGAGGCAAGACAAAGAGGCAGAAGAAAGTGAGCCTACGAGGAAATAGAAAGGGATTGTCATCCTCTTTCATAGAGGTTTGGGTATCAGATTTCTCTGGAAGTGGAGAGATTAGGGGAGAGAACAGTAGGGAGAAGCAGGGCTATGGTAGGGGGAAGGAGAGTGCAGAACAAAGGAGCTGAGAAGATAGCAAATGATGCAGTTTTGATCTCCCACTCCAGTCAAATTGATTAGGTTGGTCATACAGGAAGCTGCCAGGGTAAAGGGTTAGTTATATTTTAATCTCCTATTACATTAAATTAAGACTTCTTTCTTATTTTTCCCAGTAGTTCTTTTGGGTTCCAAGGAAACTTCAGATTTGACCATTTTTGTGCTTTCTCTCCAAAGGGGCGCACATTTTGCCATCTCTTAGCTTTGTAATTGGCCACTCACACTTAGAAATTCCAAACCCAAAGTATAGAAACTTTTTTATCAGGAAAAGAGAGTGGGAGGCAACTATATTTAAAATGAAAACTCTGTGGCTGTCATCTTATATTTACAAGTTAAAAGTACAGGGAGAAAACCTAAGACAATGCACTAGAATAAGAAGCTAGAGAATGGAGATGGGGGTGCAGCCCTCTAGGGTGCTTGGTGTTTATTAGTCAATGCATGCTTTGGGAGGGCTTAGCGATACATGCTGCCTTTTCTGTCATGTAGAATCGCTGAATACTCTTATGGGCATCAAAAGAAATCAAGCAAGAAGAAAAAAATCAGTAAGAATGACATCCGCCTGGTACCACGAGATGTGGAGGAGACAGACAAGATGAACGTTGTCAGTTGTTCCTCCCTGACTTCGTCCCTCAACTATTTTGACTACCACCAGCAGACGCTGCCCCTGGGCTGCCGTCGCTCTGAAAGCACCTTCCTAAACGTGGAGAACCAGAACACCCGCAACACAAGTGTCAACCACATTTATCATCACTCTTTCAACAGCCAGAGGCCCCAGCAGCCTGACCTGATCATCAATGGTGTACCTTTGCCAGAGGTGAGTGCAACTAAGTGGTTTTATGAAGTCCCCTTACCTGGACCTCTTTCCCTGAGTTGCTTGCAGATGCCATAGACAGCTATGCTTTCACATTACTTGATAGGGACAGAAAGAACTTCTCTGCATGTACCTATTTTCATAGGCTTTGTTGTCAGTTATTCTTGGGTAGAAGGTAACCAAAAAAAAAAATTGAGCCTTTTAAGGGTGGGTGTTCAGAGAAGGAACTCTCAGAGAACCGAACTCAAGAGATCTGAGCCTTTGAAATCACTGTATGATATTCTGATAGGATAATAATTCATTCCACCTGTTACAAATGCATCATGCTTGTCAGTTAATGCTACCTGTGTTCCAGCTGAGGTGATTGAAAGTAAGCAAGTATTGCAGGAGTGGCTAAAAGCCAATTTCTGAATGGGGGAGAGATTCAGCCCCCTGAAATCACCCATTTACCCCCTTTTGTCATATTTATTTTTTATTAAGAATATGAATGAGCTGGTTTAAAAGAGGTGAATAAAATAAAAGGTCACTTTGTAATTTCTTGCCTGTTCTTATGGTGTCATTTGACCACTGAGGTGACCCAAACTGTCACTAATGAATATTTCAAGAATTAAGTATCCATTTTAAGCTAGTTCTATTTCTTTTACTAGGAATGAAAGCTTAACAGAATCATTAACAAAAAAACAACAACTATGAAGCCTAATGTTGCCTACTGAAATATTTCAAGGTAGTAGGGTGATAAATGTAGATAGCTGGGTGAAAGGATATATAAATAACAGGTGTTCAGTTGAGTTCCTTTTTGTTTTTCAAGAACTACTTAACTCTCCATTGGTTATATATTTGCTGTACTGTGAGCCCTCTTCCAGGCCATCATTGAAACAAATACTAGCTAAATTAAAACCTTTTCTACAGTTATTAAAAAAACCTTCATAACTTTCACATTTGTCTACTTTGGTCCTTGCTATCAGGTATCTTGATAGATTACTCCCTAGTAGGTGATGATATGGAAGCCCAGAGATGCTAAGAAATTTATTCACACTCACAGAGCAGGGGAAAGAGGGAGGAAGGGACAGAGAGGAGAAGGAGGAGGATGGGGAGGGGGAAGGGGAAGGAGAAGGAAGAAGAGGAAGAGGAGAGGAGGGAGGGAGGGATGGATGGAAAGAGAGGGAGAGAGAGAGGGAGGGAGAGAAGAGAACACTAGATTAAGGAACTCTATAATTTATTGTCAGTGCTATCTCAGTGATATCTTACTACTTCAGAAATCATTTTGCCAGACATATCCATTCTATGGTGCATATAAAATGGTCTCATGGTATGTGTATCAATTTTGTTGTCTATAAGAGTTTTAGAACTACTTGAATTGATCGGCTTTTCTAGTTCTAAAACAAAACAATCAAAATTAAAGCAACCAACAAGTGCTTTTAATGAGAAACTGATGGTATACTGACATCAGTAAAAATGCTAACATTTGCAAACCATAAATCTACATTTAAGTAAGGATTTATTGAATGTTTAGAGTGAAGTAGACTTAATTACAGTTGTGAAGCCCAGTGAATGCCAGTAGGGGTTGTACCATAGACTACTTGGAGGGCTACTTATGCACTAGGAAAAATTAAACAATAAATAATTGTAGAGGTGACCTTAGTTTTGAATCAGACTATGGATTTGAATCTGAGGGACACTTTTTGCTTTGGAATTTCTGAGTCTTTCTTTACTCCTTTATAAAATGGGTACATCTATCATACACATAGTTGATTCAAGGAATAATGTGGAATTAGTAAATGTAAAAGGTCTAACACATTGGTATTTAGTCAAACAAACAAAAATCAAAGAAATAAAATCCTCTATACAGTACCTCGGCAGATGATAATGGGAGAATCAGAATTGGTGTTGTAGTGGCTCAGACACCTGCATGTGTCTCCCTAGACATTTATAATCAAAGAGGAATTTAGGCTAATTCTATAGAGATCAGATCTACAAAGTTATATGGTTAAAATATACATTCATAAAGAACATTTAAATAATAGAGGTAAATATATCATTCTTATAGTTCAGATGTTTATGGAGATACATGTAATGATTGACTCCTAGAACTTAGTGATCATGCAGTTGATTCAAGACAAAACATAAATTTGACCCCTGGTGTTCATGAAATACTTGGAGGGGAAATAAAAATATGACTATATCTGCGTGGTTATCTCAGATCTCAGTGATTCTTCTGAGTTTATCTGATGGGAAGAACGAGACCTATAATTGCTATGGTTATTTAGAAAAACATTGAAACTCTAATTTTATTCCATTTATTTTTATTATTTTATTTTATTTTTATTTTATTTCTTATTGTCACCATGTTATTGCTGGAGCTCAGTGCCTACATGGGGAATCCACTGCTCCCAGTAGTTGTTATTTCCTTTTCCTCCCCTTTTATATGATAAGACAGAGAGAAATTGTGAGGGGAGGGATGGATAAAGAGGGAGAATGAAAGAGAGACAACTGCAATATTGTTTCACTACTCATGAAACTCCCCCTTCCCCAGGTGGAGATTTTCTGGTGCATGGCAACTTGTGTGATCAACTGAGTGTGCCACCATCTGGCCCCTTGAAAATATAGTTTTTTATTTTACCTCCAAATAAGAAAAACAGGTGATCTTAGTCAATAAAATAAAACATATCTTGTGTATAGGGCTAGTCAGGGTAAATATATTATATATTCAAGTGAGATTGTATATTTTTAACATGCAATCCTGGAGAGTTCAACTGACAAACCTGTTCACAAAAGGGAGAGAGGCCTATTCACAATGGATCATGAATCAGGTCATTTACCCTGCATCTGTTACAAGGTCTTCTCACTTGAGGAAAGTGACACATATCCATTTCTTTTCATAACAGAGGCTTCTGAATGTGGATGAGGTTAAATACTTAGGTACAGGGAAACCTACAGAATAGGAGAGATGATTGATTATTTAATTCAAGTGACATTTGAAAGACTGCTGTAGGCTCTGGCACTAGAGAGAAGAGATGAAAAACAAAGATGTTCTTATCTCAAGAAATACATAGAGTAATGAAGACAAGCAAACAAATATGTAATATGGAGAGGTAAATGCTAATATAAGGTGCAATAGAGGCACAGGTCATCACTAAGATAGTAATATATTGATATATTCTCAATTTTTAAAAAAAGATTTCTCATGAGTTAATCCATCCCAAGAAGACAGCATTTATTAAGCAATTATAACAAAGTGGTAAATATTATTATTGGACAAATGTGATTCTATAGAAAATTATGCATTAAAATTTATTGTGTCACATTTTCTTTATATTGCTTTATCAAAATAGTTTTATTAATTCATTTAATTTTTATTACACACTTTTGAACATGCTAGACATTTTTCTGTTTGATTGAGACACAGAAGTAAAACATTTTAGGGAGTTGAGTGGTAGCGCAGCAGGTTAAGCGCATGTGACAAAAAGCCCAAGGATCAGCATAAGGATCCCAGCTCACGTCCCAGGCTCCCCTCCTGCAGAGGAGTCTCTTCACTTCACAAGCAAGTGAAGCAGGTCTGCAGGTGTCTATCTTTCTCTGCCCCTCTGTCTTCCCTTCCTCTCTCCATTTCTCTCTGTCCTATTCAACAACGACGACATCAATAACAACAGTAATAACTACAATAAAACAACAAGTGCAAAAAAGGGGAATAAATAAATAAATATTAAAAAACATTTCATAGGGAGTCGGGCTGTAGCGCAGCGGGTTAAGCGCAGGTGGCGCAAAACACAAGGACCGGCATAAGGATCCCGGTTCGAACCCCGGCTCCCCACCTGCAGGGGAATCGCTTCACCGGCGGTTGAAGCAGGTCTGCAGGTGTCTATCTTTCTCTCCTCCTCTCTGTCTTCCCCTCCTCTCTCCATTTCTCTCTGCCCTATCCAACAACAACAACAACAATAATAACTACAACAATAAAACAACAAGGGCAACAAAAGGGAATAAATAAATAAAGTAAATATTTTAAAAATTATATTTGCCCCCAGGGAATTTGCAAGTATACAGGCAATTAAACAGGTAATTTCAATTCTGTATGACATCTCTTTCTGAAGCATATGTCATTTTTGCCTTCTAAATTCTGTCCAAAGTTTGCTAGGGATTAAGTTCCTCTGCTGAGCAACCTTTTGATAAATCAACTGTCTTTCATAGATTCAGAGTCAATTGAAGGACTTAATGACAATGACATTATAGAGGATTATAAAGATAAAAGCTTCCTTTATAGCTTTTCATCACACATTGAAATTTATTACCAAGGTATTTGGTCAAAACAGTAAGCACTGTTTGAGTATCCACTATGTGCTCAGCTGTATGACTGGCACCACTGGGATTTCAGGTAACTATAAGAAGTAGTTTCTGTCCTCAGAGAGTTCAGCGTCTAGTTGGGGAGCTAAGATCATACACATGATTTCCCTGGCAAGCAGTACAAAAGAAATTACTAATCTTTTGCTACACTGTAGGCACCTTAGCACACCTTTACTGCCTATTTTGGCAGCCTTATCATCTATAAGTAAATTTATCCATACCTTTTAATGTTTGGTAATTTGAGGTTATCTTTTACATCCTAGCCACAACTGAACATTATTGCATATGGCCAGTAGAGTGACCTTAAATGCATTAGGTAGGTAAGATAAGTGGAACGGAACGCTAGTCTAGAGTATTGGAACTCTACCATTAGTATCAGAGATCATCAGATATGGGATTAAATGTCATTGTTTACTTGTCCTCTGATGTTGATTAGCAAATTAGCTTTGTGAATTTTGTGGCTTTGTACAGAAAATTGAAGAAGAATGGAAGATACCATTGAAATCTATTTTTGAATTAGCGATGTCATAAATATTTTAAAATGTAGCTAGAGATTTGCTTTCTTGACATCCTGGCTTATTCAATCTGAAGACTGTGTACTTGTGAGTGATTGAATTAATGTGTGTGGGGGGTCGGTGAGTGATTGAAGTGGAGAGGTTTTGAAGAGAGAAAGATATTAGATTTTTCAGTCTTCTAAATTTTTTCAAAAAATGTTCTGTCTTGGGCGGGGGGCTCCTTTTCTGGCAAATATATATATATATATATATATAATAAATATGAATGTATTTTTTAATATTTATTTTATTTATTTATTCCCTTTTGTTGCCTTGTTGTTTTATTGTTGTAGTTATTATTGTTGTTGTCGTTGTTGGATAGGACAGAGAGAAATGGAGAGAGGAGGGGAAGACAGAGAGGAGGAGAGAAAGATAGACACCTGCAGACCTGCTTCACCGCCTGTGAAGCAACTCCCCTGCAGGTGGGGAGCTGGGGTTCGAACCGGGATCCTTATGCCGGTCCTTGTGCTTTGCGCCACCTGCGCTTAACCCGCTGCGCTACAGCCCGACTCCCTCTGGCAAATATATTTTATTCTACTCTCATGGAATGGAGCCATGCCTGTTGGGTGCCTGTGATTGCTGGAAATGTTACCTGTTAATCAGCATCACGTTATACTTATCATTCAGGTCATTGTCATTATTGGAAGCAGAAAATGCAGCTCAAGTTTTCTATTGGGAATGGAAACTTTGGCAGTGTCTTTGGGAAGGGCAAAATGACTGAAACATCCAGTATTTTATAGGCATTTAATTTTTTTGAATATTGAATACTTCTCGGCTGATGAGGCTTAAGAGACTAGAATTCCCAAAATTTTGGTCATAGGCACATGGAGACTTAGATTTTGGTTTCAAACTCAATTTTAAGTTCTCTATCTACTTTTTTCTTTGTTAGCTAACTGTAGTATCTTTCTTTGATCTGCAATTTCCTAAGTTTGTGTGTGTTCTCTGCTACAGTCACTCATGAATCCGTTTTATAAGTAGCAGTGTAGTATCAGTGGAAGAGTTTGCAGGAAAGTTTCAGTACATGCTATCTTAGTGCAGATGATGAAACTAAAAACCAGTTAGACTTTGAAGAAAAATAAAAGGAAATGTCTCAGCATGTTTATTTCATAAAACAAGTTTAAAGGTAGGGTTTTGAAGTGATATGAGTGAAACTCTGAGCTAAGAGTAGAAAAGTAGTCATGTCATATTTAGAAATAGGTTTGATGAGGCTAAGCAAGAACATGGTAAAAAACAATGGACAAATCCTTAAGACTTTTTTGCATAGAGACAGAGTAATGGGGAGAGAAGGAGGAGATAAAAAGGAAGAGAAGTGAGAAATATCTATTGATCACTGTTCCACCACTGGTGAAGCTTCCTTTCTGCAGATAGGGACAGGGGTTGTCCTCTGATGTTGGTTAGCAAATTAACTTTGTGAATTGTAATTGAATCATTTTCCTTGCAGATTGTAAAGTGTGTGCTCAAGCAGGAGTACCACTTCTTGGACCTGTGATTTTTTTAAAAAAATGTTTTATTATCTTTATTTATTGGATAGAAACAGCCAGGAACCGAGAGGGATGGGGTGATAGGGACAGAGACAGAGAGACACCTCCAGCCCTGCTTCACCACTCGCAAAGCTTTCCGCCTGCAGGGGCAGATTGGGGACTTGAAGCCGGGTCCTTGTGCATTGTAACATGTGCACTCCACCAAGTGAGCCACCACCCGGCCCCGATACATACATACATACATACATACATACATACATACATACATACATATATATATATATATATATATAAATTTCACTCTTTTGTGTCTGGGTTTTGGAACTCTCTAAGTCTTATCATTAAATGTCAAAAATGACCCTTGAGTTGGAGAAGAAAACAGTGCAAAACAGTGCAGACTACATTTTTTAAGCTTGTTTACTCCAATTTCTTAAAAACACAAAACATTATTTCCACTAGCAGACATGTTAGATCCAACTATTTCCTATGGTATATCTTATTGACCCTTCTTACATCTAACCAAGGTAGCACATTTCCCAAAGGGGATCACCTTGCAAGATGTGTTCTAGAATAAACTGTTCCTCTCTGGTCTCCATGCAACTGTAACAGAACTGAGTAAGTTTACATTAGTATTTGCTAATTTATTATTACCATTCCTTATTGGCAATTAACTGGTTACCTTAGAGATATCTCTTTCCCCATACACCTTCACTAAAGTTGAGCTCAGTTAGAGAGCTTGTTAATGATCCTGAGATTTCTCTCCCCAGGGAACTGGAGGCAGGGCATTTTCCACAGAGGGCTCTGAGGCTTTGGAATTCCTCTTATGTGAAGACTAGTTGTGTGTCCAGTGACCCTAACCCTAACCTGCTTTTTTTTTTTTCTTTTTCTTTGATAAGTCATTCAAACCTATAAGGTGGGAGGAACTTCAGTCTTTTCCTTCTCTAGCCTGGGGTCTAGTTGTCTGTGGTTTGGTATAAGGTGTCAAAGACTGGTTACAGCTGTGGGGTTGGGGGAATGCTTGTTGGAAATTAGAGGACTGAAAAAAAAAGATGAAGTCACCTCCTGGAAAAGCTAGCGTTTTTCAGTTATGGTGATGTAGTTGATCTGAGACATCTGCTTGTAATTTCAGATGCTGACTTGTCTGTAAGAATATCTTAGCTTTAGGGTTTATGAGAGGTCAAGCTTATCTGGAATGAGTGTCTCAAATGTGGGCATATGAAACTATTTGCACAAGGGGGCTTTATGTGAAAGGGAGGAGATAATGGGGGGGACTTTTAGCTGGACTCTTGTCCTAGTTCATTTCTCCAATATTTATATTTATTGGTTTAACCATTTTATATAGTATGTTATGAGGTTACTGATCACTCTTGCCTGGATTGATTTGTGTCTAAGTAAAATAATTAAAGGGCTCACAGTTGTGGAAATTGACAGTTGTTTTAATAGTATTTTAATCCCTGAGTTGGAGCTCAGTGGCTTAAAAGCCTCTTTTGTTCTTTTTCTTCCCAGTAGGCTATGGGAGCCTGAGGGCTTTTAAATTATAAGTAGGCTTCTGAGCTTAATCACTGACTCCTGACCAAGAGATAAAGCAGGGTGGGGCAGAGATAATCCAGTGGTTTTGCAAAGAGACTTTCACAGCCCCACGACTAGGCCATGGAGTTATAGATCTGCTTCTGAGTTTACTTGTTAGTTCTCTGTTCCCTGCTGTCACCACAGGGCCTCCCTGCCACTGCTCCAGAGTTTGAGGGCAATAGCAATGGAGACTCACAGTTGCATTTGGTAAGTCTCAGGGGAATCCTTTCCTCCCTTCAGTTGTCCCCTTGTTGGTGAAACAGACTGGAGGTGGTGTCTCAACTGGTAAAGTGCAGGACTGTTACCAGCCTCTTAATCTTTCCCTAGGCTCCTCTCTGTCCATGAACCATATGTATTTGCACTCACTGCTGATTTGGTGGGTTCCTGAAGTCATTCTAGTCCTGTCTTGTTGTGGTCTCCTTGTTGTGGTCTTAGGTGGTCTCCTTTACTATTCCTAGTTGACCTGGGAGAGGAGAGGAGAGAAACACAGCTGCTCTGATTATGTGTTGTGGCTGGGAGTTTCTTGTTTACCAGCACATCTATTGTGAGAAAACTTGAGCCACCCAGGGAACTGTAGATACATAGCCCTCCTCCCCCTCATAACAAATGGTAATCTCTGTGGGTTTGTCACTTTTAAGACACATTTGTTGATGTCCTGCTGAGAAAATGTAGTGTATTATCTGACTTTCACTTGACTATTATTTAGAAAGCTGTTTTTTTTTTTCCTGAGGCAAAATTAGGCTGGACCTTAGTGTCCTTTATTATTGTTGTTATTGCTTAGTATTTGTGAAATCAATCCATTTCCATTATGAACCAAATGGAAGAGTACAAAAACATTTGGAGAACTTGGAAAATCATCCAATAGTTCTACTACTCAGGGCCAACTTCAACTTTCTGTTTGCTCAGTGCATGGCATAAAAATAAGTGCTCAACAAACCTTTGAATTAACAGAAAAACACTACATATCTACTGATTTAAAATTGCGATTATTCCATCTGAAATAATTTGCTTTACTTTCCTATCTACATTACATTACAATGATTTTCTGTATTGTTAGAAAATAATTGTAGTCATTTTTTTTTTACTGGCTGAGCTATATTCTGCTTTATAGAAATGCTTTACTTTTTGCTTCTCTTAATATTTAACTTTGTGGGATAGGCAATGGCACAGCAGGTTACAATTGTAAGGACCCAGTTTAGTTTGACAAGTGGTGAAACAGGGTTGAAGGTGTCTCTATCTCTCCCTCTCTATATTCCCTCCTCTCTCAAATTCTTCTGTATAAAATGAAAATTTAAAAGAATAAATGCCAGAACATTATAATATTTTAATTTTTTTATAAAACATGATGATGTATAACCTTTTATACAGTAATCTCACATTGATCCTGATTGTTTCCTTAGAATAATTTTTTAGAGGTGAAATTATTTTGTTTGAATATTCATAAATATTGAAGATTTCTGATAAGTATTTCCTTTAACAAAGTAGCAAAGTTTCATCATCCCTACATAAAACAGATCCATTTATTTTATAAGTAATGCAAATTATAGCATTTTAATATAATAAATAAGTAGCAGAAATATAGGGAAACAGTTAATCTTAAACATTATTGGTGGGTGTATACCTTGGTACTAGTTCCAGGAAGGACAGTTTGACAGTTTTCCTCCCTCAAAATTGCAAATGAACATATTTTTTTATATAGCAACTCCACTTTTATGGTATTCCACACTACGGAAATGCTTGGCCTTGTGCAAAATGCTACGAATATGAATTCATTGATGAATTTATTGTTACAGTGAAAATCAAAACAGTTCCTAGGAATAGACTTTATTTTTTAAATAATTAATTTAAGAATGACACAGAAAGAAAGGAGAGGGAGAGGAATGGAGAGCGAGAGAGATAGAAAGCTGGTCAGGTCTGACTTATGGCGGTGCTAGAGAATAGAAATATTTAATAAATGAATTTTTTGTATACTGATATGGACAGATCTCTGAGTATGTTCTTAACTAAAATAATGAAAGCTCAAGAAATATTCAGGGACATTCTAATTTGTTTGATAAAGAGATGAAAAAATTAATACACATTTCACTGATTTGTATCTGTAGGAAACTATATGGAGGAATAAATGGGATTAAATAAATGGACACTTGTTGGGAGAGTAGCAAATGAGATGACAGGACATAGGGACAGGAGAGAGAATAAATAATTCCATAAGTGAATGACTATTTGTAGTTTTAGATTTATATTCGATGACATATTTTTCACATTTGCTGCAAATAACTTTCCAGTATATTGTATGACTTTCAGTTTTATTAGTTATAGCATTTTTGAATTATTATATAGAAAACATAATGTCTTAGTCCTTATAACATTATATATTTTTGCTCTTAATCTATGAAACTTGTTTCCAACTCCAAATACCACACACACACACACACATCACAAGTTCACATTTTTTACTGTAATATTTTTTGTATGGTCTTATTTTTCATTTTATTTCTTGACTCATTAGGAAAATATTTTGGCATGTTGTTGCAGATGGCAATGTAAAATATTTTTCTAGATGATTTATTCTTTGGCTTTGTATCATTGATTATTAATTTTCTCTCTATACCTATTTATTGCTTTCTAGTTTTTAAAAATACCATATTTTGTTTTTTTATATATACAAGGTTCTTTTCTGACTCATTCTATCTAATTGATTTGTTTGCCTTTATACCAATCCCACTGATTTAATCATTAATGCTTTATAACAGATTTGAATAGATGGTAGTGTTTATTCTTATTTTTTCAAAACAGTTTTTTTTATTTTTCTTTCAGATTAGATTTGGAATAATGTTAAGTTTTGAACATAATTTTGTTGTAATTTTCATTTTAAATAATATTTGAGTGCTTACAAATTTTTGTATGAGCTAGAGAGAGACTTCAAATTCTGCTCCGGTAGATGTAGTATTGGAAATCGAACCTGGGACTTTACAAGTCCTATTCTCTACCTGCTAAGCAACCTCTCTGGTCATATGTTGTGAAATTTTTATTGGAAATGTGCCTAACTGAATAATTTAGAATGAATTGACACATTTCTTTGTACACCAAAACTTAGTTGTTTTTTTTTTAGTCTGGGAAATTACAATTTTACATTAGTCATTTAATTCCAGCAAGTTTAAGTTTGCATAGTTCTTATATGTTTTATCAGTGTTACTTAAAGCTATTTTATATTTTTCTTTTTATTTTTCAATGGGATTTTTTCTTTTTTTAACGTTTTCTTTTTTATTGTTGTAATTATTGTTTTTATTGATGTTGTCGTTGTTGAATAGGACAGAGAGAAATGGAGAGAGGAGGGGAAGACAGGGGGAGAGAAAGATAGACACCTGCAGATCTGCTTCACCACCTTTGAAGCGACTCCCCTGCAGGTGGGGAGCCAGGGGCTCTTCTACTTCTAGCCTTTGCCCTTCTTCCATAGCCAGTCAACAGCGTCAGGTTGAGCCTGATGTAAAGTTTCGAGACCTCCTTTGAATCTGGAGAGGTGGCACTAACCCAGATCCTTACTTCGCGCCACATGTGCTTAACCCGCTGCGCTCCTACCCGACTCCCAGGATTTTTTCTATCACATTTTCTTTCTTCCTTTTTTATTAATAGTGATGCTTTCTTTACCTTTCATTTTTTTATCATCTTTATTTATTTCTTGGATAGAGACAACCAGAAATCAAGAGGGAAGGGAGTAATAGAGAGGGAAAGTCAGAGAAACACCTGTGACACTGCTTCACTTCTCGTCAATCTTTCCCCTTGCAGGTGGGGATCAGGGGCTCAAACCTGGGTATTTGAATATTGTAACATGTGCACTCAACCAGGTGCACCACTACCCAGCCCCTCTATCACATTTTCTAAGTGGATAAAACTGCTTGTAGTGTATATAGGAGGGCTATTGATATCTGTAATTATAGTTTTGTTTCTACCCCTTTTTGTTTCCTTACACCTGGTTTTCATGTGAGTGGTTGGAAGAAGAAAAAACTAGACTTTGACATTTGGGTATGATGCATATATAAGATAGGGCAAGATGATGTCAAGAGTTTGGATTCTGATTTCAAACTATTCTTTTTTAATTTTTTAAATATTTATTTATTTATTTTCCTCTTTGTTGCCCTTGTTTTTAATATTGTTGTGGTTACTGATGTCATTGTTGTTGGATAGGACAAAAAAATGGAGAGAGGAGGGGAAGACAGAGAGGGGAAGAGAAGGACAAACACCTGTAGACCTGCTTCACTGCTTGTGAAGCGACTCCCCTGCAGGTGGGGAGCCTGAGCTCCAACCAGAATCCTTATGCAGGTCCTTGTGCTTTGTGCCAAGTGCGCTTAACCCAATTTCATACTATTCTTAAGAATTCTAATTACCACAACAAAACAGGAAATAAATGTATATTCATATGTAGAGATTGTTGGTTTTGTTTTGTTTTGGCAACTGGATAATTTAAAAACTATCTGCTTTTGTTTGTTTACCGTTATCAAAATGATTGGATATTGTATAGTTTATTTTTTCTATGCAGTTTATGTTTTTTTTTAAATATCATCTACATATAAGTAAGAAAGAATTCTCACTACATTAGTCTTTGGTTGAGTGGCTCTAAGGAAGCTGCAGTCTCTGTGTGGTCTTTCTCATTTAAAAATGAGATTAGTAGTACCTACCTCATAGATTCTTGTGAGGATTCCATATAAGTAATTAAACCACTTGGCATATAGAAGACCTTGAATAAATGTTAAGAAGTTGTTGTTATTGTTAGCATCTTTTAGGCTTAGGGAAATTTCTAATTTGTACTTTTTATTTTTTTTAATTTTATTTATTTATTTATTTATTTATTTATTTATTTATTTTACCAGAGCATTCTTAGCTCTGGTTCAGTTCTTTGGAAGTGCAGAGGATTGACCTGGGGACATTAGAGTCTCAAATTTGAGAGTCTCTTTGCTTATCGTTATATTATCTACTCTACCCTAATTTGTGCTTTTCAGTCTGTAAGGAAACAATCAGATTTTCATCTCCTTTTATAATGTGGTGTAGAGGGCAGCACAATCTTTTTTTTAATTAGATAAACTAATGCTTATTCAATTTAATAATTATAAATAATGTACACTTAGTATGCTTTGCTTTAACTTATGTGTAGAACTGTTTTTTAATATTTTATTTTTTCCTTTGTTTTTTATTATTGTTGTAGTTACTATTGTTGTTGTTACTGATGTTGTTGTTGGATAGAAAGAAATGGTGAGAGGAGGGGAAGACAGAGAGGGGGAGAGAAAGATAGACACCTACAGACCTGCTTCACCACCTGTGAAGCGATTCCCCCACAGGTGGGGAGCCAGAGGATCTAACAGGATCCTTATGCTAGTCCTTGCGATTGGTAGCATGTCTGCTTAACCTGCTGCACTACTGCCTGATCCTCTGTAGAACTATTTGTGTGACAATAGCTAATTGTTCTCATTAATGATTCCTTTAAGGTTTGTTATTGTTCTTCACTATGAAACCCATCTCTAGTTCAACTGTGATGTTTAAGCAGGTTCTATATAATTCAGAGTTGCCTTGAAGTGCTGGCAGGAAAGAAATTGCCCATCTCTGATTTTATCCTCTTGTATTTACTTTATAGAGTCAGTGGATATCAATTTAGGCCTTAATTTGGCATTTTCAACTTTTCTCCTGCATGCCTCTGTGCTGGGCATCTACATTGATTGGGAAGCTCAGGAGATGGCAATTTCATGGACCAATTGTGACCTATACTTTAACAAATATTGCCCCAAGCCTTTGTTTTCCTGTGACCTACTGCTTCTGCAGACATGAGCTCTGTTCCAGGGTCACTGATTTTTCTTCATTTTTTCATAGTGAGTGACTTACTGATGAATTCTAAACAGCCAGTTCATGCATGATGAGGAACTTCAGAGTTTATGTTCACATGCCAGTGTTTTGTCTTTGACATCTTTCTTCTGCCCAGGAAACCAGCTCCTAGTGTTTGTCACCTAGGGATATTTTATACCTTTTTGTCAATTTGGGGATGAAATATAGTGACCTGGGAGTAGGGTCTTCAATTTTATATTGGCCACTTAGGGACCAATTTACATATTTGGAGGTCTTAGAAAAATGCCAGGAGGTTACTAGGGGCTGAGAGGGGAAGAACAAAAGCTTGAACTTTCATTATAAATTTAACCTAAGGAACCATAGCATTATGGTTTCATTGTAAGCAAATTATTGCCAATAAGATAATGAGTAACAGTGCCACTATTAACTTATCAGGTTGTACATTATCATGATATACCACTTTGCTTTCTTAAATAACTAAATATTGGTACCCTTATATTCAGCAGTTGAGTACCACTCACTTCTGTTCATATAAATGCTAGCTGTTATTTTTCTTTCTCATAGAATTATAATCCATACAGTGTAATTAAAATGGTATCTAAATGCAGCACAGAGTTTTCTTTGATTTTTGAAGTGGCTGTTGTGCATAGGGAAGGTTGTTGCTTTGCTATAAACCGCAGACCCAGAGTAAACCTCAGCTGTGCTGTAGCTATTTTGGATGACAAGTTTCTGGTTGCTTGTGTGTAATTGCCTATGTTACATCATCCTAACTATTGTGTAATGTGCGAAATACAAAACATATCTTATGATTCACTTCAGATAGACATCTCTTTTAAACATAATTATAGCAAGCTACTTTTGCTAAACAGATCCCCCCCTTTGTTCCTGCTTTCTCTTTCAGGAGGAACACAATTCAGTGACTGATAGTGATATAGCAGAGAGAAGTGAAACATATTTGTGTACCCTATAACCATGACAGTTTACCAAAACCATTTAGTAGGGTATAATTTCTATTGTTGCATATAAAGAAACAATGAGAGAAAATCCCTGATACACCAAATCAAGTTAACAGTAACCTAAAATAAAAATTTAATTTCCATATCACTAAGTAGCAAAGGAAAAAATATTTGCAGTGAGCATAATAATCTTGAATATACATCATTCACTGATCTTACTGGGTTTCAGCATGTCAGATTATGATGTTCTGTGATATTATGGAGGGCTTTAGAATGTTTCTGTGGTTGAATTGGAGAGTATATATTACATATAGTGTTCAGTTTGGTAAAAGTACTTATAGTTAGTACTTTCAACTGGGTTAAATAAGGTGGTTGTTTAGAATCTGAAAAGTCAAAGATACATCTAATAATTCTGAGCCCTTTTATTATTGAATAATGGACTTTGTAAATATTATATGTGACTATTAGATCAGAAGAAAATACATAGCATTCAATAATAATTAGTTCAGTATCAGATATTGGCCTGTTAGCAGGATACAATTATGTTATGTTATCAATGTAGTATTTTATTAATTCTTTGGTTTACAAAATTAAATAAACATAAAGCAATCATTTGCAGGGAGCAGGTTTTGATTGGAATTTGCAAAATTAATTAAAAGTGATCTTAAACATATATCTGACTGTTGCATAATGTTTCTGCTAGAATTTTTCAGAGTAAGTATATATAAGCATTTGGGGAGGGATGAGAAGCAAAGAACAGATTTGTTGGGAAGCGTTCTAGAATGACTTCATAAGGCTTCTGTCAATATTAATAAATTCTCTTGATGAATAATTTAGCTGGTTTTGGTATGAATGTATTCATTTGTTTAATTCAGTATTTCTTCCAGTAATTTATTGATATTGTTCTTGATTCTGGTTAAACAAGGTGAACAAAACTGTCATTGTGCCTGTGTTCATGGAGCTGGAAGACACAATCCCACTATCATAGTATCATGATATGGAAAAAGATATAATATTTAGGGTAGGGAGTTGGGTGGTAGCGCAGCGGGTTAAGCGCACATGGCGTAAAGTGCAAGGACTGGTGTAAGGATCCCAGTTTGAGCTCCAGACTCCCCACCTGGAGTCACTTCACAGGCAGTGAAGCAGGTCTGCAGGTGTCTATCTTTCTCTCGCCCTCTCTGTCTTCTCCTCCTCTCTCCATTTCTCTCTATCCTATCAGACAATGATGACATCATCAACAACAATAATAACTACAACAATAAAACAACAGAGGCAACAAAAGGGAATAAATAAATAAATAAATATTTTAAAATATTTAGAGTGATTTGCAGAAAACTGAGAAATTTTACACATGTACCAACTGTATTTACTGTTGACTGTAAACCACTAACCCTCAAATAGAAAAATTTAAAAAATGAAAAATAAACAATATGATTGTGGAAGAAAAGGGGATTTGACTTAGTCCAGTGGATTAACTATGTTTTATTTGAGATGATACTTGAGGGTGTGACACTAATAGGTGTGAAATGAGGTTGGCAGTTGAAAATTAGGAAAGAGTTACATGAGTAAAGACTCTGAAGTGGGAAAGAGCTTAGTGGAGCAGGTACAAGCATGTCTGTGGGAGCAGAGAAAGTAAGTAAGTGAGATAACATTGCATGTTACATCTGGCAAGGTATGAATCTGAAATTAAACCCTTGATCTCACTTAATAGAATCATTCTTTTCCCATAATGTGGATTGAATTAGAGTACTGGAGTCATGAGTCTCACACATAGCATTTGGTTACAACTATAGAAAGGGATTGAGAAGGCTTGGTGGTGATAGTGCACACATTCTACTGTAAATTATGCAGAAAGCAAAATTCTTTCAGAAAAGCATTAATGAAAGAATCATTTTCTAAGTAAAGAAAGAAACAGCATGCAGCCAAGTTTGGATGTATGGTTTGTGGCTGAAGTTTATTCTCCATGCCTTTGCCCAATGGCCTTTTGTATTCATGCTTTGCCTTTATACTGTAGTTGGTACTGTGCAGATGGACTCCGTAAGTTGGTGTTTGTAGAACATATAAGGCTTACTTAGTCATATAACATGTGGAGTCAGTAATGCCAAAACAATACATATTATTTAATCTCTTTTCTTTTTTTATTATTTTAAAAAATATTTTATTTATTTATTCCCTTTTGTTGCCCTTGTTGTTTTATTGTTGTAGTTATTATTGTTGTTGTCGTCATCGTTGTTGGATAGGACAGAGAGGAATGGAGAGAGGAGGGGAGGACAGAGAGGGGGAGAGAAAGACAGAAACCTGCAGACCTGCTTCACCGCCTGTGAAGCAACTCCCCTGCAGGTGGGGAGCCGGGGTTCGAACCAGGATCCTTATGCCGGTCCTTGTGCTTTGTGCCACCTGCGCTTAACCCGCTGCACTACAGCCGACTCCCATTTAATCTCTTTTCATGACTGCTCTTGATACAGAAGATAATACAATTTTATCCTTCTCATTTTCTCTCTGGATAAACAGACAGCAGACTCCAGAGAAGAATAATGGCCACTATCCTATATTCTGTTTCTAGTCCTTGCTTCTTTCTCCCTACTTCTTTTGTGCCAACATTTTTTTTTTCTGTAATGTTCTGCACAACAGTCAGCAGAGGGCATGCAGTACACCAAAATCTAACCTTTATTCCTTTTGCAACAGTGATTTCATTGTCTTTATTTCTTCATTTTTACTTCCCTCAGATATGGATGCATCTTGACCTATTCTCTTTGCAATATTTCCACCAAGGGAAATCACCTCCCCCCACTTATTTTGTAAAGGTGGGAAAAAGCTTTTGTCTAGATATAAAAGAGAATGGCAATATTCCTAATATTTCTGAGATCCATCTGGCAGAAAAATGGCATGTGTGTGTGTGTGTGTGTGTGTGTGTGTGTGTGTGTGAGAGAGAGAGAGAGAGAGAGAGAGAGAGAGAGAGAGAGAGAGGGATATTCTGAGATATTCTGGTCTAAGGCATCACAGGATGCAGGACAGCTTCTAAATAAGGACATCATCATCCCAGGTAAAGCAAAAGAAGAGGTTCGTAGGCTTCCTGAGGTGCCCTAGTAATGAGGATGATGTGGCCAGGGGAAGATTCATCCTTTACCCCAATTTGACGTCATCATTCAATTTTATCCTTCTTGAAGTCCAAAGGGAATTGTCTTCTCTTAAGTGTGTGCTCTGTTAACTCTGCCCAAGGTCAGAGAGTCCAGCTACAGCCTGTCTGCCTTCAGTATTACTGACCTTAGAGAGAGAACTTCATGTATCAGTGACAGTTTTGTGTGTGAAGTGTGAGAGCCAGGGGAAAGGTAGTTCAAGTTCCTCCAAAAATATCTTGGAATGGCAGTACTGATGAAAGTGGAGATTATTTGTGTCAATGACATAATTAGAGAAGACATCTAGGGCTAAGCTGCAGAGTAAGAGAGTGAGGAGGTGTACAACTAAGAACAGTCTTCTGACAAAAGCCCACACATTTCACATTTGTTTGTCTCTAGTGCCAATCTCCTTCTGATACTTTAACCTGATTTTCGCTCAAATGATTTAGGTACTATAAAGAATTGCTTTACTGGTGGTGATTATACTGGCAAGCATACTAATACAAGAGCAGAGTGCTTTATAAACCAGCTACTCTCATAATGATAACTATACACAAGGAACAGACAAGACTTAGTTTAGCATATTGTGCCTGTTGTAAAACATCAGGAACAGTTATTGCTCCACATAAATGAAAATGATAGCTCTGAAAGGCTATTATTTCATGTGCATTTTCGTTCTGCTAGCAGGTTTGGAAAAAAGCTGTAGTGAGGGACAGGTTATTTAAAAAGTAGAGTTATTTCCCCGTAAAATTTTCAGCTTTTCCCTCTGGAACTCTGGGGTACCCCTCTTGCTCAGTGATCCATGTTGGCATATTGCATGTACGCTTACAAACCTAGTGGAAGAATTTGTACTTTCCATGCCAACAAAATGCTAATACTTAACATAAAGAACTTTGACATAGTAACTGTTTCTGATAGAACCAGTGATGCTGTCAGCTTGCTTTTTCTTGGATAGCTTCTGTATAATGTGAGCAAGACTGGAAATCAAGCCCATAATACTTCTGGGTTTGTGTGATGTAAATGAGCATTTTTAAAAATTTCTTTATTGGGGGGGTTAATAGTTTACAGTTGACAGTAAAATACAATAGTTTGTACATGCATTTTCTCACATAATAATAGAACCCTCACTAGGTCCTCCTCTGCCATCTTGTTCTAGGACCTGTACCCCCCATACTCACTCCAGAGTCTTTAATTTGGTGCAATATACCAAATCTAGTCCAAGTTCTGCTTAGTGTTCTCCCTTCTGGTCTTCATCCCATATTCATCCTTCTCTTTCTGGCTGATCTCACTGAACATGATTCCTTCAAGCTCCATCTAAGATGGGGAAAAGAAGGTGAATTCACCATTTTTAATAGCTGAGTGGTATTCCGTTGTGTATATAGACCACGACTTGCTCAGCCACTTATCTGTTATTGGACACCAACCTGGGTTGCTGCCAGGTTTTGGCTATTATAAATTGTGCTGCTATGAACATAGATATATGCAGATCTTTTTGGGTGGGTATGTTTGGTTCCTTGGGGTATATCCTCAGGAGAGGAATTGCAGGGTCATAGGGCAGGTCCACTTCTAGCCTTCTCAGTGTCCTCCAGATTGCTCTCCACAGGGATTGGACCCATTTCCATTTCAACCAGCAGCGCAGGAGGGTTCCTTTGTCCCCACAGTCTCTCCAGCATTTGTTGCTGTTACCTTTTATGATGTTGCTCACAAGAGTAAAATGGTGTCTCATTGTTGTCTTTATTTGCATTTCTCTGACAAACAGTGACTTGGAGCATTTTTTCATACGTTTGTTTGCCTTTTGGGTCTCTTCTATGGTGAATATTCTGTTCTAATTGAACAATTTTTAAAGTGTTTCTTTGTTCAGAGTCACCCTGTCTCTTTTCTCAATAAGCTTGCAATCTTGGTGTGCATATTTAACCAGATTTGCTTTATGTCATTTGAGCAAGAGAAGCTACCAGTGACCAGCCTGCTTAATCACTAATGCTTATTATTTTTTCGCCACTATTCCATGTTAGGTTTCCTTATATTCCAGTACATTGGATTTTCAGTCACAACAACCTCTGTTAAACTTCCTTCCATTCACAACAGATTAAATTCCCTTACACTTCACTGCCTAGCAAGATTTTTCATTGCACAATGTGTTGAGTATTAGGTTCCCATCCATGAGTTACTGCTTTTAAAGTTGTGTTCATTACTGTGGAGTGTCAAATTCACTTCCTCACCAGTAGTTATTGTGTTGTTAATTACACAGTTGCAGATTTGTTTCTTTTCACATTCTGTAATCAGTAGCTCTCCACAAGCTTGAACATTTCAGTGGCTCACAGTGCCATGTCTGCTCATAGTTTAAGTTCAGGTTCATGCATGGCATTGATATCTGTGTATAAAAGCTTGCATTAGGTACTTTATCAGTTGGATGTGAAGGTGACTTGTCTGCAACATCTGACATCCCATTGATTGCCAGGGTTGATTCTGATGACCTAATTGGCTAAGCGGATGTTTCCTTCCTCCTCCTTGCTCCCTCTGTATTCCTCCTCAAGCTGGTTGAAGAGCTCTGCCTTCCTCAAATAGTGCATCCCCCTGCTAGAACTTCCAAACGAACTCTCAAAGTACTTCAGCAGTTTAAACAGTGAATGCAGCAATAATCTTTGACCCTGAGGAGTTATGGATGAAGACAGGGCAGGGAAGTGCATAATATGAAGATTTATGTGTATGAAGAATATGTGTTGGTTTTACTACTTTCCTAGTAACAACTTATTATTTGGCATATTTAAAGGAATCTAGAAAATAACTTTTAATACTTATAATCCTATTAGTTCCATTACTCTGTTACGTAATGAAAGATATTGCAAGGCACAGTCACATAAAAAGTGAGAATTTTACCATGTTCCATTATAAGTATTGTTGGAATTGTGGGGGGGAAAAGCTTACTGATCTCACTCAAGCTGTTGTATGAACCTAGTATGGCACTAGGCCCCATAAGAAATATCCACTAAACACAAAGCAATAAAAGTGTTATCCAGGGTACTGTCCAACATTCTCTGACATTACATAACATGTAGGGTCTATCTTTTTTGTTTTGGTACCAAAATGGTGTGCAAACTTATTTAACCTGGGAAGGGAGGGAACCAAACATAATGTGAAAATGAAATGTCATGATTTCCCACAAACAACAGAAAGGGGTTTTGCATTGCCAGTTGTGATACTGATGCCCAGGAACCTCATCTTGGTGGTGAAATCAAAATGTCACATCTCATATTAGTATAAATATAAGTTGATCTATTTTTCCTTGTGGCTCTTCATTCCTTGAACACTTACCATGTGCCTGGGCTGCCACTGTTCCACGTACTTGTCTTCTGAGATCAGATGAAATGAGGTGCGTTCAGGGTGGTATGGCTATAAAAGGGTCCTTGTCTTACTGTAACATTTCAGTAATTGCTCAGTATAAATGAGTCTTATTTACAATAATGTCAACAAAAATATCTAAATGCACTAGCAACAAAGTATATGTTTTGCCTGCCAGGCAGTGGTGCACCTGGCTGAGTGCACATGTTACAATGCACAAAGATCCAGGTTCAAACTCCTCACCTTCCCCTGCAAGGGGAAATCTTCACAAGTGGAGAAACAGTGCTGCAGGTGTCTCTCTTTTCCTTTCTTGCTCTTTATCTCCCCTTCTCTCTGGATTTCTCTCTGTCTCCATCCAATAAATAAAATAATAAAAATAAAAAGTGTATGTTTTGCATATTTTCTGTTAAATCAAGCAGAGTAGTTCATTAATGTCAAATTTCAGATTTGATGTGAATAGTACTTATCACATTGTCTGGAGCTTAACATGACATATTAGGTAGTTTAGAATAAAAGTAGCTAAAAAATAAAATTATTTGATAAAGGAGCAAGATATGGCTGTTTTTATTTTCTTAGACAAAAAAATATTGTGCCTTTTTTCCAGAACATAATATTTGTTTAGCAACCCTGAAAACCAACTCAAAGCTATCTTTTTTGAAAAATAATATAATTTTCACTAAAATATCTCCGTGGTGTAATGACCTCATTATAGTTAAGATAATACTTCATTACTATTTATTTTTTTAAATTTTATTGAGGGGGTAGTGTATTACACAGTGAAGTTGTTGACACATGTGTTCAGTTTTTCAGCTCTTTGTAATAGGTTTATGCAAAAAAAAAAACTATCATTCCCAACTTAGGTCCTTTTCTATCTGACCCAGGCTGCAGTGCTGGTTTATTTTTTTCCTTATTTTTTAAAACCTTAGGGAGGGGGTAACCACATGTAAAGCAATACAAAAGATAACTGAACCTATTTATTTTTTATTTTTGAAATTTATTCCATCTTTTCTAACCATTGAAATGCACAATGTAGGGAAAATCCAGAATCTATCTGTATTTCCTATTTTAATTGTATAGCATAAAGATTTTATTATTGGAGCAAATTGCCAGAACTATTCAGAATCCATTTTCAAAGAACAGTAGCTATTCAAAGTTTTTACCCCATCCACTGTTTCATTAGAATAATAACACACCAATTTTCAACTGAAATATCCTTTGACCTACTTGATTAAGGTCTATGTCACTTGTTTTAGGATTTTCTTCCTGAAGTTTGTTCTTATCACCTAAGACTTAGTATGCACATCAGAAACAGACTTTATTCTTCCCTAACAGTTTTCTTAAGCTTCTAATGAACTCTTACTGTGTGTAATACAGCAGCTTTCTCCTACCCTGGTAAATATTCTTACCAGGATATATACTTTGGTAACTTTATTATTTTGTATTTTATCTTCCCTCCCCCCTTTTTTCCCACCAGCACAATTAATCCACCACTCCTGATAACCATTTTGCTCCTTAATATTTCTGTCTCTTTTCTCCCCCGCTTTTGTTGCCCTTGTTGTTTTATTATTGTTGTTACTGATGTCGTAATTGTTAGGACAGAGAGAAATGGAGATAGGAGGGGAAGACAGAGAGGGGGACAGAAAGATAGACATCTTCAGATCTGCTTCACCACTTGTGAAGCGACTCCTCTGCAGGTGGGGAACTGAGGGCTCCAGCATGGATCCTTATGCCAGTTGTGGCACTTTGCGCCATTTGCGCGTAAACCAATGTGCTACTGCCTGACACCTTCTTTCTCTTTTCTACTTTTTAAAAAATTTTATTTAAGAAAGGATTAATTAACAAAACCATAAGGTAAGAGGGGTATAACTCCACACAATTCCCACCACCCAATCTCCATAACACACCCCCTCCCCTGATAGCTTTCCCATTCTCTATCCATCTGGGAGCATGGACCCAGGGTCATTGAGGGTTGCAGAAGGTAGAAGGTCTGGCTTCTGTAATTGCTTCCCCGCTGAATATGGGTATTGACTGGTCGGTCCATACTCCCAGTCTGCCTCTCTCTTTCCCTAGTAGGGTGTGTCTCTGGGGAAGCTGAGCTCAAGGACACATTGGTGGGATCTTCAATCCAGGGAAGCCTGGCCAGCTTCCTGGTGGCATCTGGAACCTGGTGATTGAAAAGAGAGTTAACATATGAGGCCAAACAAATTGTTGAGCAATCATGGGCCCAAAGCTTGGAGTAGTGGAGAGGAAGTGTTAGGGAGGTACTCACTGCAAACTCTAGTGTACTTCTGCTTTCAGGTATATATTTTGCAGTAGTTTATGGATACGTGTGAACATAAGCTCTCTCTCACAGAAACTGGTGTATATCTAGGTTATGGGACTTTGTTAGAAAGTGAACCACCTAATCATGTTGAGTGAAATAAGTCAGAAACAGAAGGATGAATATGGGATGATCTCACTCTCAGGCCGAAGTTGAAAAACAAGATTAGAAAAGAAAACACAAGTCGAACCTGAAATGGAATTGGAGTATTACACCAAAGTAAAAGACTCTGGGGTGGGTGGGTGGGTGGGGAGAATACAAGTCCATGAAAAATGATGAATGAAATAGTGGGGGTTGTATTGCTAAATGGGAATCTGGGGAATGTTATGCATGAAAAAAAAAAAAAGAAGTAGAAACGCAAAGCAGAAATTGACTGAGTTTGGAGTATGGCACCAAAGTAAGAAAGCAGAAGTATACTAGAGTTTGCAGTGAGTACCTCCCTAATACTTCCTCTCCACTTTTCCAAGCTTTGGGTCCATGATTGCTCAACAATTTGTTTGGCTTTGTATGTTAACTCTCTTTTCAGTCACCAGGTTCCAGGTGTCATCAGGATGTCGGCCAGACTTCCCTGGATTGAAGACACCACCAATGTGTCCTGGAGCTCAGCTTCCCCAGAGACCCATCCTACTAGGGAAAGAGAGAGGCAGACTGGGAGTATGGACCGACCAGTCAACGCCCATGTTCAGCGAGGAAGCAATTACAGAAACCAGACCTTCTACCTTCTGCAACCCTCAATGACCCTGGGTCCATGCTCCCAGAGGGATAGAGAATGGGAAAGCTATCGGGGGAGGGGGTGGGATATGGAGATTGGGCGGTGGGAATTGTGTGGAGTTGTACCCCTCCTACCCTATGGTTTTGTTAATTAATCCTTTCTTAAATAAAAAAAAAAAAAGAAAGTGAACCACCTGAGATGAAATTAGAGTGTACTATAAAAGGAAAGGTCTCACCCGAGTAATGAAGCTGAAGGGTTGTCATTCCACACGTGAAGTCTCTGGACACAGTCTGAGGTGAAGCATGTTGAGGTGGCAATCGTTGCGTTGGTTAGGTTGTGATCGGCGGATGCAATATTATTTGGTATGGATTGGGAGAGGCATATGGGAAAGTGGGCCCTATCCAAGGGTTCCAGGACTGGGGGAAGTAGGGGCTCTATAGTGGAGATGTGAGGTTCCTGCTGTCTTAGGGTTCAAAAAGACAATTGATAGTTAATGTTATCATCACATTATTTGGTAATTGGGTTAACTTTGAAAAGTCCTTTTGTTATGGTTTGTTGTACAGTATCCAGTATCTTGTATATAGCTGTGCTATTGGATGCTTCTAATCTACTTGGTCTAGGCTTTTGAGAGAGTCCGCATATCAAATACACAGCCTATATATTAAAAAGATTCAGTTTGTGTTTTGAAAAACTTTGAGACATACAATTGATTTTCCCCCTCTCATATTGATTAACTACTGATTTATATGTCTACATTTTGCTAGGAGTGTACATAAACACCATTCCCACCACCAAAAGACTGTGATCCATCCCTCCCACCCATTCCCACCCCCCACTGTCCCAGGAAGCTTCATGTCTACCCCTCACCACAGGGTTTTTACTTTGGTGCCCTACTTACTTTTTGATCAGGTCCTGCTTTTAGTTTCCCTTTCAGATCTTCTTAGTCAACTTCTGTTGATGAGTGGGATCACCCCATACTCATCTTTATCTTTCTGACTTAGTTCACTGAACATAATTCCTTCTAGCTCTGTCCAAGATGGGTCAGAGAAGGTGGGTTCATTGTTCTTGATAGCTGCATAGTATTCCATTGTGTATATATACCACAGCTTTCTCAGCCACTCATCTGTTGTTGGGTACCTGGGTAGCTTCCAGGTTTTAGCTATTATGAATTGTGCTGCTATGAACATAGGAGTACATACCTCTTTTTGGTTGGGTGTTATGGAGTCCTTGGGGTATAACCGCAGAAGAGGAATTACTGGATCATATGGAAGGTCCATGTCTAGCCTTCTGAGAGTTTTCCAGACTGCTCTCCACAGAGGTGGTACCAATTTACATTTCCACCAGCAATGTAAAAGGGTTCCTCTGTCCCCACATCCTCTCTAGCATTTGTTGCTGCTGTCCTTTTTGATGTATGCCATTCTTACAGGAGTGAGGTGGTATCTTAGTGTTGTCTTAATTTGCATTTCTCTGACAATCAGTGACCTAGTCTACTTTGTTTTTTGATAGGGCTGAGAAAAATTGAGAGGGGCGGGGACACAGAGAAAGAGAGAAAATGATAGACAACTGCAGACCTACTTCACTGCTTCACAGCAGGTGGGGGAATGGGTGCTTGAACCTAGGCCCTTGAGCTCAGTAATGTGTGTGCTTAACCAGGTGCACCACTGTCTGGCCCCTATCTTTTTCTCTTTTTTTCTTTTAAAATTTATTTATTGGTGTATTAATCGTTTACTGTCAAAAGTAAAATACAATAATTTGTACATGCATGATATTTCCCAGTTTTCCACATAACAATACAACCCTCATTAGGTCCCCCTCTGCCATCATGTTCCAGGACCTGAACCCCCACCCCCCCACCCCAGAGTTTTTTACTTTGGTGCAATACACCAAATCCAGTCCAAGTTATGCTTAGTGTTTTCTCTTCTGATGTCATTTTTCAGCTTCTGCCTATGAATGAGATCAACCCATATTCATCCTTCTGTTTCTGATTTATCTCGCTGAACGAGATTCCTTCAAGTTCCATCCAAGATGGGGTGAAGAAGGTGAAATCACCATTTTAAATAGTTGAGTAGTATTCCATTGCGTACATAGACCATAACTTGTTCAGCCCCACATTTATTGCTGGGCACCTGGGTTGCTTCCAGGTTTTGGCTATTATAAATTGTGCTGCTTCAAACATAGATATACACAGACCTTTTTTGGGTGGGTATGTTTGGTTCCTTAGGATATACGTAGGTCCATTTCTAGACTTCTGAGAGTTCTCCAGAACGTTTTCCTTCTTTTTTTTTTTTTTTTTAAACCCTGGGAAGGAGGAAACCACATGTAAAGCAATACAAAAGATAATTGAACCAATTGTATTTTTTATTTTTGGAATTTATTCCATCTTTTCTAACTGGTGAATTGCACAGTGTATGGAAAATCCAGAATCTACCTGTATTTCCTATTTTAATTGTATAACATAGAGAATTTTATCTTCTTTTTAGCCCAAGAACTATGACTGTAATTTATGAACTTTGCTTCAGGAAAAAACTATCAGTTTTAATGTATCTACTGTCCTTGTACATGTCTTATTTTATGAAAGTTTCTACTCCCCTTTGTTGTTCTTATTTTTATCTACATAAACCATAAAGTTGGTCACTATTGCAAATTCAAAACAACTCCTTTTCACTGAGTATGGTGAATAGTTTATGTATTTGCTGTGACTCACATTATCACCATGCAAAACGTATCATTCATAAATGGTGTAGTTTGACCTATTGCACAAATAACACTAATTATTGTTATCACAGAGGCCCAGTAAATTAGACTGGTAATTATCAGGAATTTATTTGAATAGACATCAAAACTATTACTGGCAATTTAGTGAAAGTGATTGCCATGGCAGCCATACAAATATGTCCTATAAAATGGGTCAATTAAAGTAATTAATAACAATTATTTGAATCCCTTTCTCCAAGGTATTACTTAAGAGTTCCCAAAAGCAGGGGCCAGGTGGTGGTGCACCTGGTTGAGGTGACTTGTTACAATGCACAATGACCCAAGTTTGAGCCCCAGGTCCCCACTTGTAGGTGGAAAGCTTTGCAAATGGTGAAGCAGTGTTGCAGGTGTCTGTCTCTCTTCGTCTCTATCTCCCCTTTCCCTCTCAATTTCTGGCTATCTTTATCCAACAAATAATTTAAGAAAATTAAAAAAATAATTGTCAAAAGGAGAGAGGCAAAGATTTGGGGGGGGATCTTTGCATCCCACTTATAAGAAAGCTGATTTAAGATAAATGATCTTTCTGATTTATAAGAAAAATGATTTTTTAAATCATTGAAATCTCCTCAGTCTCCTAAGGTGGCTCCTTAAGAGGAGGACTTATTTTTAGGGTGATTTCTTATACTTTTGGAGCTTTTAGAGTCAGCAGGCACAAGTAACACTGAGGGGAAAAAAGTCATTAAAAAGAGAAGTTAAACTGTTGGTTCTCTGAGACTGCTGCTTTCCTTTTAGTTACCTGTGAGAGCTCCCAAGGGACTGCTCTAGCTTCCACATTTGGCAGAGCTCTGCTATTTTTTTGTTGTTGTTTGTTTGCTTATAAAGAACTTTCTTACTTTGCTCTCTAGCCTATCCATTATAATTACTTTTCTTTTATTTTTTTCTTCACAAAAATTTTTGGCTTTTCATCCTGTTTTTTGCCCTTCTGAGATTTTCCAAGTTTTAATTCTGTTGGAGGCCTTTAAAAAAGATTAATGCCTCAGGGACTCTCTAACATTGCCTGGTTGTGATTTTCTCTTTTTACAATGTAATGAAAAGGGGCTATCTGTGAAGAACTTTTAACTTTCTCTTCACTAAAATAAAGGTTTAAAGTCTGAGTTTCTTCTCTCTATATTTTGGCATATTTTTTTGTTTTCCTTATGATAGTGAAAAATAGATATTAAGAATGCACCGACAATGACCCTGGGTCCATGCTCCCAGAGGGATAGAGAATGGGAAAGCTATCAGGGGAGGGGATGGGATATGGAGATTGGGGGGTGGGAATTGTGTAGAGTTGTACCCCTCTACCCTATGGTTTTGTTAATTTATCCCTTCTTAAATAAAAAATAAATTAAAAAAAGAATGAATCCATAGACCTGTGGAGGAGTGGCCATGGTGTAGCAGCTGCCTCATACTACTCTCCTGATCAACTAGTTAAAACAACAAAATAAGTCACCTGAAAATGCTCCACATTACAACTGGGATTTCTTTTTTTTTTTTTTAATTATTTATTTATTTTTCCTTTTGTTGCCCTGGTTGTTTTTTTATTGTTGTTGTAGTTGTTATTGTTTTTTTTTATTGATGTCATTGTTGTTGGATAGGACAGAAAGAAATGGAGAGAGGAGGGAAAAACAGAGAGGGGAGAGAAAGACAGACACCTGCAGACCTGTTTCACTGCTTGTGAACCGACTCCCCTGTAGGTGGGGAGCTGAGGCTCCAACCGGGATCCTTATGCCCATCCTTGTGCTTTATGCCACCTGCGCTTAACCCGACAACTGGGATTTCTTAAGTAACTCACTAAGTCACAGGTGGTTGCAGAAACACATGATAAATGAATGGAAAGAGGGTGAAGGAGAGGTTCTCAGGACTTAAGACTCCATGCTTAGTGGCAGCTGGCACCATCTTGGTAGCTACACAGTAGAACACATTCTTGGTGTCATAGAGACAGCTTATTTCTGAGTTCTCAACCTGGAACTCAGGGACAACAGGATATTGAATGGTCCACAGGACTCATCAGTGTTTAAGGGAAAACTATAACTGATAACTATAGTACTGTGGTCAGTATAGAATCCACAACCATCTAGAAAACTAAATTTCCACAAACTTCCAGAGGGATGAATAAGAGTTAGAAACTGTGAATTTCACTCCCCTAATCAATTAGTTAAAGCAATAAAACAGTCACCTGAAAAATTGACAATTAACAATTGTGACTTTTTAAGAAACTCAGTTAGCCATAAATGGGTGCAGGCACATATGGTCAGTGGATGCAAAAGGGGTGAGTAAGAAATTCTCAGGACTTCAGAAGCTGTGCTTAGTGGCATTTGGTGCCATTCTGGGGGATTACACTACACAGGAGAACACATTGTCAGAGAGGAAGGTAAGCAGGGAATTTTTGGATGTTTAACCTTTGAACTCAAGAGCATAAGAATATTGAACTACCCACAACAATAACCAGGATTTAAGAGAAAAGCCTGGATGAAAACTAAAACCACGGGGGCTTCTCAGGCCCTGGCACCTGACTAGGGAAGTAAATCCTATCTGTTCTTCCAGCTCTCAGGAGAAATCAATTCTCTCATGCAGTTATCCTCTCCATCCCTTTGCCCCCCAAGAGGCTGGGAACACATTGGGTAGACCCTTTATTGACATCACAAGCAATAAATAGCCCAGTGTCACATGATAGTATCTCCCCTGCCCCACCAGAATATGTAAACAGGGAAGTCGAGTACCTTAGTCATAGCACAATACCTGAAGCCACTTTAAATAAGGAAGCACAGAAATACCACACAAACATTGATGCCAGAAACTAGAAATTACAAGACAGCCACAGATATGGGAAAAAAATAACAAGGATAGAGTTCAGATAACTCATTATGCAACAATTTAAGAAGTTAAACTTAACATACAGTTACAAATTCATTACCTTGGAGATAATGTCACCAAAAGTTATAAAATATAGAAGAAAACTGCAGAGCCACAGAGTATAAAGGACACTTTGAATGCAGTCCAAGCTCAAGTAGTAGGCTTAGAAAGTAGACTAAATTAGGTGGGGGTGGGAATATTGGTGTTGGAAGACATAAACAACACTCTGTTAATTTAAAACTGTTAGAGAGGAAAGATTTAGAAAAAATATAGCACTTATTTGTGAAATAGCAGATGCCATCATAAAATCAAATGTGAAAGTTATTGGGATCCCTGAGGAAGAAGAGTAGAGAGAGGAGCAGAGAACACATTAAAAAACATAGCAGAATATTTTTCACGCCATAGCAATGTTCACAGCATAAATGTTAAGGAAGCTTAAGGAATAACTTAGTTCCTGAATTGTAAGTGGCATAAAGCAAGGCATATCATGGAAAATTATCTAAAAGCTAGGACAAGCAAAAAATATTTCAGATTGTAAGGGAAAAGAGGAATCTGACATAAAGAGATAGAATTGTGAGACTCTCATAAGATTTCACATAATAAACCTTAGCTGCATGGAGGAAGCAGAATGACATATTCCAAGCATAACTATTCTGTTATAAAAAAATAGGTCTTCAGGCAAAGAAGTGATAAGACATAGGGATGGATACTACATATTGTTGAAAGGATCAATCCAACAGGAAGACATGACCATCATCAATATATATGTGTCCAATATGAGTGCACAAGCATAAAAAATACCTACTGATCTCAAGGCACACATTGACAGTAACACAATAATAGTAAAAGTCCTTAACCACCAAATCACATTAAGAGACATGATAAATCATCTGGACAAAAAAATCAACAAAGGTCTTAAATGAAGTCATAGATGAGAAGAACTTAACAGACATATTCAGGACCTTTCACCCCCAAACAAAAGAAAATTCATTATTTTCAAGTGTACATGGAAATTTCTCAAATATTGATTATGTATTGGGACAAAAAGACAGATTCAGTAATTATGTGAATATTGGAATGTCAGAAAAAGTATGTTTTCTCACCAACAGGTTGTTAGGTTAGACGTAAAACACAAACATAAGAAAAAAATAACCCAAAATATGACTACTAAGCAACATGATTCTGAATCATGCC